>NC_072473.1:119357861-119982028 GCF_027574615.1 Eptesicus fuscus | reverse complement strand
GCAGGAGAGGGCAGTTAGGGGTGACCAAGCCTGCAGGGGAGGGCAGTTGGGGTGACCAGGCCTGCAGGGGTGGGCAGTTATAGTTGAACAGGCCTGCAGGGGAGGGCAGTTGGGGGTGACCAGGGTGGCAAGAGAGGGCATTTGGGAGGGACCAGGCCTGCAAGGGAGGGCAGTTAGGGGCAATCGGGCCGGCAGGGGAACAGTTAGGCATCTATCAGGCTGGCAGGAGAGTGATTAGGGGGTGATCAGGCTGGCAGGCAGAAGTGGTTAGGGGCAATCAGGCAGGCAGGCAGGCTAGCGGTTGGGAGCCAGCAGTCCTGGATTGGAGAGGGAGCAGGCTGGGCTGAGGGACATCCTCCCATCCCCTGTGCACGAATTTCGTGCACCGGGCCTCTAGTTTGTTTATAATTGTTCATTTGTTTACCTTGCCCAAAGAGATATATCTGCAAAAATATCCATATGAGAAATGTCTGAAATTTAACTGCCCATGTTTTCTTCTAGGATTTTTATGATTTTGTGACTTACATTGACATCTTTTATCCATTTTAAGTTTATTCTTGTGTGTGGTATAAGTTGGTTGTCTAGTTTATTTTTTCTTTTCTTTTCTTTCTTTCTTTTTTTTTTTTTTTACATTCACCTGTCCAATTTTCCCAGCACCATTTTTTTATTTATCTTTATTGTTGAGAGTATTACAGATATCCCCTTTGTTTTCCTCATTGACCCCATCCATTCCTCACCCCCAGGCCTTCATTGCACTATTGTCCCTGTCCATGGATTATGCATATATACATACAAGTTATTTTGTTAATCTCCTCCCATTCCCCCTTCTTTTCCCTCTGAGATTCATCAGTCTGTTCCATGTTTCTATATCTCTGGATCTATTTTGTTCATCAGTTTATTTTGTTCATTAGATTTCACATATGAATGAGATCATGTGATACTTGTCTTTATTGAAGAGGCTGTTTTACTCCATTGAATGAATGCTGTTGACTTCTTTGTCAAATATTAATTGAACATAAAGGCCTGAGCTTATTTCTGGGTTCTCTATTCTATTCCATTGGTCTATATGCCTGTTCTTGTGCCAATACAATGCTGTTTTTGTTATTATGGCCTTGTGATATACTCTGATATCAGGTATTGTTATCCCTCCAACTTTGTTCTTTCTCATGATTGCTGAGGCTATTCAAGGTCTTAGGTTTTTCAAGGTCTTTTGTGGTTCCATATTAATTTTTGGAGTATTTATTCCAGATCTGTGATATATGCCACTGGTATTTTAATAGGAATTGCATTGAATCTGTAGATTGCTTTGGGTAGTATAGACATTTTAATGATGTTAATTCTTCCTGTCCTTGAACATAGCATATGCTTCCAGTTATCTGTATCTTCCTCAGTTTCTTTCTTTGGTATCTTATAATTTTCCACCTATAGGTATTTTACCTCCTTGGATAAGTTTATTTCTAGGTACTTTATTTTTATGTTGCAATAGTAAATGTGATAGTTTTCTTAGTTTCTCTTTCTGATAGTTCATTATTAGTGTATAAAAATTCCACCAACTTCTAAATATTAATTTTGTATCCTGCTACTTTGCTGAATTCATTTATTAGGTCTATTAGTTTTTTGATAGAGTCCTTAGGGTTTTCTATGTACAATATCATGTCATCTGCAAATAATGACAGTTTTAATTCTTCCTTTCCAATTTAGATGTTTTTTATTTCTTCTTGTCTGATTCTGTGGCTAGTACTTCCAGTACTATGTTGAATAAAAGTAGTGAAAGCAGACATCCCTGTCTTGTTCCCTATCTTAAGGAAAATGGTCTTAGTTTTTTACAATCAACAATGGTGTTGGCTGTGGGTTTGTCATATAAAGCCTTTATTATGTTGATGTATGAGCCCTCTATTCACACTTTGCTGAGAATCTTTACCATAAATGGGTACTAGATTTTATCAAATGCTTTTTCTGCATCTATTGATAAGATCAAGTTATTTTTATCCTTCATTTTGTTTATGCAATGTATCACGTTGATTGATTTGCAAATATTGTACAAACTTTGCAACCTTGGAATAAATCCCACTTAATCATGATGTGTGATCTTTTTAATATATTGGCCTCTAATTTTCTTTTTTTGTAGTATTTTTATCTGGTTTTCAAATTAGGATAATACTGGCCTCATTAAAAGAGCTTGGAAGTCTTCCCTCCTCTTAAATGTTTTGGAATATTTTGTGGAGCGTAGGTGTTAGTTCTTTAAATGTTTGGTAAAATTCACCCGTGAAGCCATCTGATCCAGGACTTTTGTTGGAAGTTTTTTTTTTTGTTTTTTTTTTATTGTTACTTTGATTTTATTAGTTGTAATCGTTCTTTTCAGATTTTCTGATTCTTCCTCATTCAGTTGTGGAAGATTGTATGTTTCTAGGAATTTATCCATTTCACTCAGGTTATCCAGTTTGTTGGCTTATATTTCTTCATTGTACCTCCTTACAATCCTTTGTATTTCTTTGCTATCAGTTGTTACTTCTCTTTCATTTCAGATTTTATTTATTTGGGTCCTCTCTCTTTGTTTCTTGATGAGTCTGGTAAAAGGTTTTCCAATCTCATTTATCTGTTCAAATAACTAGCTCTTGGTTTCATTGATCTTTTGTATTGTTATTTTAGACTCTATGTTATTGATATCTGCTCTAATCTTTATTATTGCCTTACTTCTACTTAATCTTGGTTTTTTTTTGTTGTTATTGTTTTTTTTTTTTCTTTTAGGTATAGGGTTAGGTGGTTTACTTGAAATTTTTCTTGCTTCTTGAGGTAGGCCAGTGATGCTATGATCTTCCCTGTCAGGACTGCTTTAGCTGTGCCCTATAGATTTGGGTTTGCTTGTGTGTTTATTTTCATTTATCTCCAGATAACTTTGATTTCTTCCTTGATCTCATTGTTAACTCATTCATTGTTTAATAACATGCTATTTAGCCTCTATGTTTTTTTAATGTTTTCAGTTTTCATTGCAATTGATTTCTAGTTTCATACCATTGTGATCAGAGAGGATGCTTGATATGATTTCAATCTTCTTGAAATTATTAAGACTTATTTTGTCTCCTAGCATGTGGTCTATCTTTGAGAATGTTCCTTGTGCACTTGAGAAGAATGTATATGCTGCTGCTTTTGGATAAAATGTTCTGTAAATATTAATTAAATCAATTTGATTTAGTGTGTTGCTATGGCTTTATTGATTTTTTGTTTAGAATATCTATCCATTGATGTCAGTGGGGTGTTAAAATCCCTTACTATGACTGTATTGCTGTCAATGTCTTCCTTAATGTCCACCAGGATTTTCTTTATACATTTAGGTGCTCCTATGTTGGGTGCATATACTAGTATGTTTACAAGCGTTATATACTCTTTGGAGATTGATCCCTTTAGTTTTATGTAATGGCTTTCTTTGTATGTTGATATGATCTTTGTTTTATTGAAGTCTAATTTGTTATATATAAGTATTGCTACCTCAGCTTTTTTTTCCCATTTGCATGGAATAGTTTTTCCATCCCTTCACTTTCAGTCTGTGTGTATCTTTTGTTCTAAGGTGGGTCCCTTGTAGCCAGTATATATAGAGGTAATATTTTCTTACCCATTCAGCTACCCTATGTCTTTTGATTGGATCATTTAATCTGTTTACATTTAAGGTTATTATTGACTAGAGGCCCAGTGCACGGATTCGTGCACCAGTGGAGTCCCTTGGCCTAGCCTTTAGGGATCTGGCCGAAACCGGCAGACCAACATCCCCCAAAGGATGTAGTAGTGAAAGAAGCGGCAGGCACCTGGGGAGGAGCCCGAGCCCAGGCCAGGCACCACGCCACTCCTGCTCATCCCAGCCCTGCTGTGCCTGCTGCCGCCACCACCGCTTGATAGGCTTGCTGCTGCTTCGCTGCGGTTTCCATGCACCCATCTTAGGGCAATACCAGCGCGCCCATGACCAAGAAGCAGCTGCAGGCTCACACCAAGTCAGTCCTGATGCCGGTCCCGATCCTGGTCCTGGTCTGGATGGGGGAGGGGCGTGCAGGGAGAATGTCCGTGGGAGAGGCTCGCACCTCTGAAGCTGCACTCGCCAACCATGAGCCCAGCATCTGGCACTCATCAGTCAGCTGAGTGGTGCTCCCACTGTGGGAGTGCACTGACCACCTGGGGGCAGCTCCTGTGTTGAGTGTCTGCCCCCTGGTGGTCAGTGCGCATCATAGCGACCGGTCAAATGGTCGAATGGTCGAACAGTTGCTTAGGCTTTTATATATCTAGATAGGTAATTATTTATTGCAATTTTATTCTTTAAACCTATGCTCATCTTTCTTATATTTATTTTATTTTTCTTCTTCTTAAAACATGTCCTTTAACTTTTCTTGCAATAATGGTTTGGTGGTAATCAACTCCTTTAGCCTTAATTTTTTTTTTTTTTTTTTTTGTCTGAGAAGCTCTTCATTTCACTTTCAATTTTAAATGACAGCCTTCCTGGATAGACTAGTCTTGGTTGTAGGTCCTTGATTCTCATCACTTTGAATATTTTATGCCATTCTTTTCTGGCCTGAATTTTTTCTGTTGAGAAATCAACTGACAGTGTTATGGAAGTCCCTTGTATGTAACTATCTGACTTTCTTCCTCTGGCTGCTTTTAAGATCCTCTCTTCGTCTTTAACCGGTGGCCTTTTAACTATGATGTGACTTGGTGTGGGCCTCATTGGGTTCTTCCTGATAGGGACTCTCTGTGCTTCCTGAGCTTGTGTGACTTTTTTGTTCACCAGGTTAGAGAAGTTTATAGCGATTATTTCTTCAAAGAGGTTCTCAATCCCTTGTTCACTCTCTTCTCCTTTGTCAGCCCTATGATGTGGATGTTGTAATGCTTGATGTTCTCCCAGAGGTCCTTGGAATTTCCTCATTTCTTAATTGTCTTTTATTTTTGAATAGTGGCCTGGTGCATGGATTCATGCACATTGAAAGAAAAATAATTAGAATAAATATTTTAATATTGCTATTTTCCCTTTCTCTATAATGGATGCTGGTTGTCATCTGTGGGGTGATCAGCAGGGAAATCATGCCCCGCTCACACCCACCTTGGCCTGGCACCGCCTGCTCACCTGCTCCACCATCCTGCTACGGTCCCGCTCTCATCAGGGCCCATCAGGGCTGGCAGCACCTCCACTGCTGCCCGTTGCCACCCACTGCCAGTGCTATGTTGCTGACCCCCGCCATGTTCCACGCCGCCCCCTGGTGGTCAGCACAAGTCATAGAAAGCGGTCGAACTCCTGGTTGATGGGACAATTTGCATATTAGGCTTTTATTATATAGGATGCTCTGCTTGGGTGCTTACTATTATCTTGTCTTCTAAATTCCTGAATCAAATCCTCTGCTTCATCTAACCTGCTGTTGATTCCTTCTAGTGTATTCTTTGCTTCAGTTATTGTATTTTTCATTTCTGATTGGTTCTTTTTTATGGTTTCTATGTCCTTTTTAATGCTTACTATCTCTTTAAGTTCTCACTGAGATCATCCAATCTTCCCCTAAGGTCCTCAAGCATCCTTATAACCATTGTTTTAAACTCTGCATCTGGTATCTTGGCTGCTTCCATTTCATTTAATTCTTTTTCTCAGGATTTCTCTTGGTCTTTCTTTTGGGACATATTTCTTTACTTACCTATTTTGTCTCTGTATAATAAGTAGATCTGCTATGACTGCTGAACTTGTTATGATGGCTTTATTGTGTAGGTGTGTTGTTGGGCTCAGTGGTGCAATCTTCCAGATCACCTGAGCTTGGAGCCCCAGGAAAGTTTCTTGTAGGTTATGTGCATCCTCCTATTGTAGTTGAGTCTTGAATACTGTTGGCCTTTCCATGGGTGAAGTTAACTCTTTAGGATGGCTGACTATAAGGATGAACCTCAATCACTATGTATTAGTCATTGTGCAAGGGCTGCCTCCTGAGGTGGAGTTGTTCCCAGTAGGTTCTGGTGCCTGCTGGACTATACTTTTGGGTGTGCCACTTGTATGGCTAGTTGAGTCGAGCTCTGGTGTGGTTTGAAGCCCACCACTGGTTGTGTTGTTCGTGGGTCCACTTGGTTTGGGTTTAGGTATAGGTTTATGCCAAATGTTGTGTGTAACCAGCCTTGGCTACCTGTCTGGAGATACCACACTACTCATTGTTTGTGACTGCATCTACTGGGGCTGAGTGTGCACAGGAGGGGCCAATCTGTGTATAAAGGTTGTCTTCCTCCAGCTTATAGCCAGGGGCAGATCTATAAAAGGTATGAAATTTGCCTCCACCAATCAGCTATTCTGTCTCCCCCTGAGGTTGCCTGGTCTTCCTCCAGAGGCTCCCAAAGAAAGACTATAGAGTGGGCCCAGGCTTGCTGTCACCCACAGATCATGAGCTCAGGTGGGGTGGGGCTATTGGTGTCAGGAGGACTGGGCTAGTGGATCACCTGCTTGGGGGGTATGCAGTCAGGCACTCAATGAGAACAAATTGGCCCCTACTCCAGAGCCATACTACTCAGTCTCTGCCAGTCTTCAACTCTAGCTCCCTTAGAAAGAGCACACCACAGGTTCAGGTTGGGTGCAGCCAGCCATCCCCTCTGCAGGAGCAAGGTTAGCAGGGTGAAGCCACCAATGCTCTGGAAGACAGATCAAAAGTGTCTCTCATTCATCGTGGTGCTGGCCAAGTCCACAGGAGGGGTCCAAGCACTCCCTCCCAGTCAAGACAATAGCCTCTGAGGAAGACACTCTAAATGTCCCAGCTCAGAGCAGCCTCCCTTCCCCTTGTGGAACTGAGCTCAGCAGGGTGGGTCCACCAAAACTTAGGGAGTAGCAGCTCCCAGCAGCTCCCATTGCGGGTGGTGTCATCAAGCCTGTAGACTGGGAACAGGCACTTATTTTTCCTGGTCCACATTTGCCTTTTTAAGAGAGACTTTTCAATTCATTTGAATGACCTGGATAGTTGTTCCTGACATATGAAGGAGCAGAACAAGCAGATGAGATTATAATATGAAAATCTGGGTAGAGCTAGATGATGAAATTGCAAATGATTTTTTGTTTCCTTGTGCTTCTCTTATATTCTGGAGTTTCTATAGTGGGCTTGCATTATTGCTGTAATCAGAAGGAAAAGGTTTTGTAAGTTATTTCTAATTGACTTTCCCCTTTAAGTCCTGCCTACACAAACTGTTAAATTATTTTCCATGCAAAGTCATGTCACTACTAGATAGATGATAGATAGATAGATAGATAGATAGATAGATAGATAGATAGATAGATAGAAATGTTTTTTAAAAACTTTACTGTCATCCCAATACACCCTACAGAATTGAGGATAAATGCCTCAGTCTGGCAATCAAATCCTCCTCAGTATGATTCCAAATTCTCTTTCCAGTCTTATCTTCCACCACTCCCTACAGGAGCCCTGCTTTGCAGATAAAGATTCCTTGTGTGTTCCATCATAGGTTTTTTCTCTTACTCCTTTTGTGCATCTCTGCTTTCAAATCATACCCATTCTTTAAAGCCCATCTCAAGTACCACAACCTCCAGGAAACCTTTGCAGATGTTTCCAGTTAGATGTACTCCTCTCCTCCTTCAAATTACTACAGTGTTTTATTTATTCCACCTTATATCCTGCCTTATTATAATTACCTATATAATTATCTTCTCCCCAGCCAAGACTTGGAGAGCCTAAAGGATGGGACTGAATCTTACTCATTGATTATATCACCAAGCAAAATGCTTTTATGGCAAAACTAGTTAAATTAAATCCAATGATGTTGCAACAAACATAGATTATAAAGAACTTAAAGCAAATATTTTAGACCAACAAGACAAAGTGAGAATTGTAAAAAAAAATAAGCTAATCCAATACAAGTTCAAGGAGGTAAAAATGATTTGTAAAACCCCTGATTTTCACTTATCCATAGGGCTATGATATGAGCTTTCTACATACTTGTATATCCTCCAGGCAAGCCTGTAGGCATCAAAATCTGGGAAAAACATTCCAACAATCCCCCACCTAAGATTCTACAACAAAAATTTTTACACATTTCACTTATCTAAAAAAAAAGAAAACACTTCTGTGGCCAAAACAAAAGTCAAAAACAAACAAACAAACAAACAAATAAAAACAACAAATTAAGAAAACGGGAAAAGAAGGGACAGCTAGCTGGTGCTATTTGTATTTTCTCTGAACTCTCAGTCCTGAAGACAAAGCCTATCACATAAGTACTTAATTAACATGTTGAACTCAGCTGAACTCCTACACTGACAAAAAAATAAAGCATATTAAGAAAAACAATTGCTCAAATATCCTTGTTGGAACAAGATTTACTATTCTTTGTATTTAGCATTTACTTAACATTTAGTAACTTCCATTATTATTCATGTAGTTCAACCATTTTATAGTTGGCTACCTATTCATTTGTATAAAATCAAGCAAAACCCTTAAAACCCAAGGAATGAATCTGACCTAAGACTCCATCTCTCAATTAAATTTGTTCTGGCAGGCTCTTCTCAAAGCCACAGTCTCAAAGCATGACTTCCTTCATGCATTTCTTCTTTTAAGTAACAGGAATTCAAAATAGACTCTGGAGCCAAAACAAATATCTGAAACCAAAGCCAGAAGGAGGAACCTCACCTTGTGTGGAGGTGTGTTTGTGTACTGTGTGTGCTGTGTGCAGTGGGGGCCAAGGGGGAAAGGAGAGGGGTGGAGGAGAGGGGAAAAGGAGGGAAAGGGAAAGGAATGAGAGAAGGCGAGTTTTTAAACTGGGTTATAACATTTTCAATGCATTTTTTGGATAATGAAAATGAAAAGGTAATTTTTCTCTGAAAAGGTAATTTTTCTCTCTAATGAAAAGAGGAAAAATAATATTTTCTATAGTAAGGTATGAAATGTCTCAGTAGACCCAAAGTGACACGTAGGGCATGATTGGGTTACATATCTCAGAAGATAAATTCAGTTCTTTGAGTGTAGAAAGTCAAACCTTTCAGTCTAAAGTTCTTTCACATCTGTCTTCAGAAACCAACATTTACGCTTCATCATAAAAAGTGCTCTCATGCCATAGATAACTGAGCTTAAAATCAGATGAACAGCATTGTGGCTTATGTATCATACATGTAAAACAAATTAACTTTCTTGATTTATTATAGACAAAAAGTGATCTTTTTTGAAAATGAGACTCTGCTGAAAAAGTGACCTTTTAGTCTATAAACATACCATTTAATTTACAAGAGAAGTAAACCCTTTTGAATTGTATTTACCCAGTTACTTTAATAAAGGTTAGAGCTTTCAAAAACAATTGTAAATGTGGCATTTAGCTTCTCATATTTTCCAAAGGATCACTTGAATCTTGAGATTCGAAAGAAACAACTAAGAAAATAACAATAAAGCAACATCAGGGTTCTCCCAGAGTGAGATAAAACATACAATTTTCAGAATAAAATCCATATTTAAAATTTCACATTTTGAAGACTTGCTAGCCTCATTGGGTTTCAGGAAATGTCATTAACATCTCCTTTGAGGAAGAGATGGCCAATACATCCAATAATACATTCATAAAGCAAAACATATTACTGATACACACTGGTATTAGTTACTGAAAGCTGATGATTATTAAAATGCAGAAGCACCATCAGGTAATAAAAATACAGTAATTAAAATCCAGATGGTAAAATTTCACACTAAATTCAGAAAGGTTTTATTTTACCCATGGTTCTATACAAAAAAAAAATCAAATATGAACATTACTGTTAAACCATTGGATTTTCAATTATTCAGCTTTTTATTGTTAAAAACAAGACAACAGGCCCCAAATGGAGTCACCTATGCTGAAATTTAACTTAATTACAGTTTCAGCTCTTCCAAAAATGAAATCTTGAATCAGTCAATCAGGAAGCCCCTGATCAGCCCTAGTAAGGTAATCTGCCTCATAGATGTCTGCCATCTCCTATAGGAAAGTAACCTTGCCACAACCAATCCTTTTTTGCCTAGTATAACGTCCTTGTTAATGTGCTCTTCTTCCTATAAAAAGTCTTTCATTTTAAATAGCTCCTCAGAGCTCCTTTTTGTCTGCTGGATTGGATGCTGCTTGATTAATGAATCATTGAATATAGCCAATAAGATCTTCAAAATTACTCAGATGAATTGTTTAAATTTTATTTTTCTATTATAATTCACATTTAATATTATTTTGTATTAGCTTCAGGTGTAAGAATTTTATTTTTAACATTACTAATGTGACAAATATTTATTGTGTGTCTCTGCATGCATAGTGCCCTCTTACAAAATGAGTTGCACTTTTATTGCTATTGAGTGGGATTCAAATTGTGTGAATATAACAAAATCTGCTCAAGGACACCTTATGATGAAAAGAAGGTAGACTTTGAAGACAGACACACTCAGTTCCAATCTTGGCTCTGCCATTTACTAGTGGTGTAATTTTGACAAGCTACTTAATCTCTCTGAACCTCAGTTGCCTTATTTCTAAAATGTAGATAACACTTCCTACTCAACTAGGTTGCTAAGGCAATGATGAAGGTAAACAGTACAATACCTGGCACTTTGTAAATACTCAATAAACATTTGGTTTCCTTTTTTCTTCCATACTTATTACACAAAGAAAGTAAACAAATCAAATGTGTGTGATTGAACTAAGTAAAAAGAATTAAAATAGTTGAATTCAGTGGAATAAAACCTGATTATATCATTTCGACTCTGAAACGTGTAAGTTTATTTCTATTCCTCTGGAAAACTATTAAAATACACAGGAGTTTTCAATGCCTTCCATTCCTTCAGAGCCAATGGCAAGATTTCATGACAATCGGATAATTTCCAAGATTTATATTCTGGAATGCTTATAAGAAGCTCACTCAATGTCACTGCCTAAATTTGGTAAACTTCCTTCATTTCTGGGAAGACATCAGCATTAGCCAATTTATATCTGCATATAAAGCTGTCCCCAGTCAAATTTTGAATAATTGTCTAATAGGGTAGATAGGCTATTTGAGAGCCAAGTTTTTATTCTCATTTGTCCATCATATTATCTAGGACATACATGATAAGAAACCTGGGGTGAATAATCTCTAATGATCCCACTGTCTCTGTCTTTGATCTACCTCTGTCTTTGACTCCCTGATCTCACCAGCCGAATAGCTCTGTGGATTTACAAATGGCTTTGAGATAGCAGAGTGCTATTAGTCTCAGGATTGACACATCCAACCATTTGTATTGTTAGAATCCCTAGAACTTGCCTGACACCCCATGGCTTATGTTGCCCTTTTGGAACTTGATCCCATTTCTGTATTGATTTATGGCATCTGCCAGACTCCACTGTTTGGCTACACTCAGCATCTAAGTCTTTTCCTGGCCAACCTCAGCTCCAAATTCCGACAGTCCTATCCTGTTTTCTTCTATATTCATATTCCTTAAACTACTATAGTAGCCATACATTTGGTTATCAAAGAGAGCATATTGTAGAATGAGGTGGGCCTGGCCAGTATGGCTCAGTGGTTGAGCATCACACCCATGACCCAGGAGACCACTGGTTCAATTCCTGTTCAGCACATACCTGGGTTTCAGGCTTGATCCCCAGAAGAGGGCATGCAGAAGGCAGCTGATCAATGATTTTCATCATTAATGTTTCTATATCTCTCTCCCTCTCTCTGAAATCAATAAAAACATGTTGTTTTTTAAAAGAATGAGGTGGGAATTTTGGCTTAACAGAATTAACAGAGAATTGGATAGCTCAATATATTACTGTAAGATCAATGCTAATCTTACCATGATTTATTAACATAAAAGCAGCTTAGAAGAATAAATATTATACTAAATTTAAAAGTAATATAAATACCTAACTCATAAAGCATATTCTCTGAGAATTTATATGGATTTTTAAAATAATAGTAATGAAAATAGGTTAAGCTGTCTCTTAATTGGTTAGGCCCAATTCCCCCCAAACATCTCCTGTGTAAGAGTCAGTGAGAGAAGGATATATTGTTCATTAGTAAACTGCTCCCAGAAGCTGAGCAGTAAGCAGAGCTTGCTGGTGCCAGGGAAGCATCACAATCCTCTGACAACATGCCAGTCATCTTCTCTGAGAATTTTTTTCTGAGTCTTTCTTTAAATGAGTATTAAGAATCCCTCCCCACTTTGGCTATCCACAGTATAGCCCTCATATTACACTTCTCCCATTCTAAACTTGGCCACTAATCACCCTCACAGTTATTAGTTGGGAAGAATTCAGAAGTCGCAAAATATAGACCTAAAGACCAGATGGTGCCCTCAGACATGTTTTGGTTGTCTTATACAGTATTGTTCTAAATTGTGTATGTGAACACTTAGATGGATGGGTATTCTCTGGTTTGCACAGTTGCCACAAGTTCCTATTGCAGAACTAATCAACATTCAACATCACATTATCTATTGTCCAGTAAGTATTTTATTTTACCCGAGTCTTTGTTGCTGGTTTACTCTGACTACAGGGTTTGTAGTAGTCTCAATCTTTCTGTAGACCTCAGGGCAATCATAGAAACTTCTAACTAAATCCCAGTGATTTCATCCCAATGGGCTCCATGCTCCTATTGCTATTGATTTTCATTGCTAATTGTCTCCCTAAATATCAACACATACTAAGCATAAAAGGGGAATGAAGGAACCAGCACGCCTAAGGAAACTCATTAGCATATTAGTATTAGGAGTCCATACAGGTCAGATTCACATACCAGAGGTTATACAAAACCAGAAAGACTGGTGTCCACCAATTTTCAGCTTTTAGGAGGGAAGGTCAAGGTAGAAACCTTGGCTAGTTGGGACACTTGTCTCTAGCTACAGAGAGTCAGACAAAGTGACTAAATCAAAAGCTTCATTCACATTTGTTCCTCAGGAGAGATTTAGAGATGAAATCTGAGCACAAGGAGAATGTTAATCTAATAAAAGAGGTACTGGGCTTGAAATTGTGTGAGACAGGTAGTGTTTTGAATTATTTATTCATGTGTACTATTTTGAGTTAATTGAAATTCTCTAAAAAACAGTATTAATGTACCTTCTTTTTTTCTGTCACATAATTGATGTTTTTCTCTTCAAATTTCCAATGGAGACTTGATTCCTCTCAGCATATAGCAAATGTACTAGCTATCTTATTTTTAACCCTGCAAAGCCACTCTATGCTTCTTCATCCTGCTCTCTGCCATAGGAGGAGTCCTTTGCCCTCTGTCTTCCAGCTGAGCTCAGCTAAAGAGGAGCTCCAGTAGGAATCCGGAAGTGGAAAAAGAGTAAGCTCACAGTATTTATTTCCCTGGCTCCCTCCCTGCAGAGTCATCTTGGGCTGGTAGTATCTCTCAAAAGAAGGTCACAGTTCCTCTCAGCATGTCTTCCTCTACTCCAATCTCTTCTTCAAGTTCCAGTATACACATCTTCCCTTCATGTTTTGGGCCTAAGGGTAGCAACAGCTGCATAACTACTAGCCCCTCATTGCTTAGTAGCCCTTATGGTTCCCTATACCTCATCTGCACCTTTTTAATTAGTTCCTTTGTATCTAAAACATAGGAAATAAGTAATGTGCAGTAGTGTAGATAATCAAATGGTATCAGGGAGCCCAATACCAAAGTGTTAGCTATTTCCTGATTGGTATTTAATTTATTAATTGGCTTATTCATTCATTTATTTAATTTCTCGCCTATTGAGTAAACTTTACTGAAAAGCCTTGAGGTAAGTACTTGAGAAGTTGAGATAAGTGAGACATAGTTCCTGTCCTTAAATTTTTTAGATGGAAAATGGCAACAGAAAATCCAAGAAAGGCTGGTATTTAGATAATCCTTAAAGATGACTTTCTATTGACATGTTAGCAGCTTAGCAAGACCCAGAAACTGGACTTCAATTCAGGGAGTGTTCACAACATTGTGGGAAGGGCAATAGTGCTGACAAAATCAAGATAGGGGTCAGTCCTAGAGGAATGAGGATGTTGGACAAGTTACCAAGATATGGTCTCAAGCAGAGGAAACAAGACATTAATCAGAGCCAAGATACAAAGTAAGGACTGGCTCTCAGAATAAGACAGTTGGCCAATTATCAGAATGGAAGAGAAAGGTCAAGGCTAGCCTGGCAATAAAGAGAATTGAGGATGAGTACAGGATTATTGGTCTGCAATTGCTAAAAGCCTCTGGCAAGAATACATCCTAGAGTCAAAATGAACTGCCCCCTGTTGCTGATGGAAGGAAGGATAAGAAGGAATGGACCCGACACAGAGAATAAAAGGGATGCAAAGGCTTACCAATTAGCATCAAGTCCATGTGGATGACTGCTTGGCTGGTAACCTACCTCTCAGATGAATGTAAAAATAGATGACATAGCTACAAAATGCATTGTTTCCTTGGAACATAGTACTTTGTAAGATAAGAGATGCATCATCAAGTCAATTAAGAGAATTCAAATATATATTCAATTTTTCATAGCATTTACAGAGTTAATGCACACTTAAAGCATTTATCATTGTAAATATCCTTAAAAATTGTAAATTTCTCTTTTGAAAATCAAATCATTTTAAATCCACTATGGGGACTTGTTATTTAAGTAAATCATGAAGTTAAACTTTTTATAAAGTTGAGAATCTCTTGTGTTATGTGAATAATTCCCCCCCCTCGATTATGTTTGTATATTTGTATATTAGAATCCCTTAAAATGGGAACCTTTCAAGATGAGGGGTAATGTTGGACTGAGGTACCACTTGTGAGAGTTCAACTTGCCCTATATTGCCAGGCTCAGGATGAGACATTTAAAGGGCAATGATTCAAGGTTGCTGCTATTGCCTCACAATCCAAGCAAAAGTGACACAATTTTAGACAAATCTGTAGATGTTGTAAAGCAAAACAATGTTTTTCAAGCCCAGAGCAACACTTGGCAACATAAAAACTGCTTCAGCCCAAAGAAGTGTCACAAATAGAGACCTGTCAAACATAAGATTGTCTCAGTTTCAAGATGCAGTTTAAATAGTGATAGCCACTAACTAGCTAATTGAGAATCCTTCCCAGATCTTAATGTTAGATTACTGACTGGAGGGACTTCCAAAGCTTCACAAGAAAAAGAGCAAAGCAAGCACTTTCGCTGAAAAAAGTGATGAGACTTTTCTAACACTGGCTTCAGTTTTGGCCCAGATTTCAAGTCCTCTTGTAATGTCAGTCATTGGACTGGTAGAAAAAAAACACAAACTTTTGCACCACCCCCAAAGCCCAAAGGCAGACCATATTTAAGAAGAATTTGAAAAAAACAAACAAACAATAAACAAAATTTCCTGCAGGACTTCCAAATCACCAGCTTTCCTATTCTTTTGCCTTTAAAAATGTTTGTGAAAGGTATGGCATTGAAACACTTGTAAGCATTTATAAAAAAAAAAAACAAAACAAAACAAAACAAAAAAACGAATTTTCTATCTCAAATTAGATTGTGCTGAGGAGTCACACCTGAGGGAAATGCCCAGCACATGAACATCATGATGGGCAAGTAGAAATAATTCTGTCCAGTTCAAGAGAAGAGTGTCCTGGGGTCCCTGGTGTTCTGGACAAGGAGAGAGGGAGGGAAGGAAGAAGGAAAGGAGGGAGGGAGGGAGTTGGGAGGGAGGGAGGGAGGAAGAGAGGGAGGAAGGGAATAAGTGTATATTTATGTGTGTTGTAAGAAGGGTGGGTAAGAAATGTAGAAAGGAAGGAAGTCACTGAAAGTAGAAGGGAACATTTGAGAAAAAGGTAATTGACATCCAATCTTTCTTGCCCGTGAATGAAAGAGGTTTTTACAAACTTCCCAAAGCCCCCTCCTTAGGCTTGAGGGCTCCCTCTACTAGGCTATCACTAAAAATGCTTTTTAAGTCAAGTCACCTGCTGCCTGTTTATAGGAGAAGTCAGTAATACATCTTCAAAATAACTGAAAATGGGGTATGGGAGCCCTTTCCAGAGTATACAGGAGGTTCAAGGCCTCCTCACCATGCACATGCATGCAGGCAAGGACATAGTCATATTACTAGGTGAAAGGCCCCTTTTGCCCTATGCATGTGCAGGGACAATGGCTCAGCAATCGCACTATACGTACTGTGCAAGCGCACCCTTATGTATGTAACCTGTTTATGTTAATGTATCACTAGCATCACGAATTGGCAAGAGGCCTCTTTTGTTTGAGCATGTACATGAGTTGCCACTGACTAGCCAGTTGTTGGCTGCTTTGTTTGTCATAAAGCATGTCCCACCTACCTGTTGTTACCTGTGTGTTTTTCCAATGCCTTATACCCAAATGGATCAAGTCCCTGACTGAGGAGCTTGCCCCTAATATGGAGTTTGTACTATATTTTAATCAAGTTTTTGCCATGTCATGTGTCAGCTGGAGAGACTGACAGCCTCTAACATGAGACTAGCAGAATCCAGCTGAGCCAGGTATCTTATGAAACTTCTACAAATCGCTGTGCCCACTCCAACTATCAGCCCCAAAGTAAAACATTTCCTAATTATAGATAGGGAGTGAGGGAAGCAGTACAGTACTTAATTTCAATAAACTCAGACAAAGAGATTTTGAGCAAATCAAGCCAATCTTAACTATGCTTCCAGGATGAAGGCCTAGTTCGCTTTTTGCTGATTTGCTCTTTAATAATGGCAAGTTATTTTAAAGTAACGCCTATCATTTACACAAGGTGGTGCCTATGTTTAGATTGCCTCAGTTCCATGGGAGGAAAATGGCAACATTCAGTAATGAAGAAAAAATGACAATTATTAACTTAATGTTCTATAATTACAAGTCTCTATCTTCTGCTCAGCTGGTGTTACTCAGTGGCTGAACATAGACCAATGAACCAGGAGGTCTCCAGTTTGATTCCTGGTCAGCGCACATGCCCAGGTTTCAGGCTCCATCCCCAGTAGGGGCCCTGCAGGAAGCATCCAATTGATGTTTCTCTTTCAACAAAATTTCCATCTCTTTATCCTTCTCCCTTCCTCTCTCTCTAAAAAAATCATTTGTTTATTTTCTCCTTAGTCTCCATTGCCCTAGGAGCTGTATCTATAAAGATATTGCTAATATATATGTCTGATATTTTGCTGCCTATGGAGTCATGTAAGATTTTTATGGTTTCCCGTCTTACATTTAAGTCCTTTAACCATTTTGAGTTTGTTTTTGTGTGTGGTGTAAGTTGGTGATCTAGTTTCATTTTTTTTGCATGTATCTGACCAAATTTCCCAGACTGTCTTGACTCCATTGTATGTTCTTGCCTCCTTTGTCAAATATTAATTGAGCATAATGGCTTGGGTGAGTTTCTCGGTTCTCTGTTCTGTTCCATTGGTCTATATGTCTATTATTGTGCCAGTACCAGGCAGTTTTGAGAACCGTGGCTTGGTAATATAGTTTGATATTGTGATCCCTCCAGCTTTGTTCTCCTTTCTCAGGATTGCTGAGGCTATTCGGGGTCTTTTTTTATTCCAGATGAATTTTTATAGAGTTCGTTCTAGGTCTTTGAAATATGTCATTGGTATTTTAATGGGGATTGCATTGAATCTGTAGATTGCTTTCGGTAGTATGAACATTTTAATGATGTTGATTCTACCAATCCATGAACATGGTATGTTCTTCCATTTGTTTATGTCTTCCTCTATCACTTTTTTCCATGTTCTGTAGTTTTCCAAGTACAAGTGGGAATGCAGACTGATGCAGCCACTGTGGAAGACAGTATGGAGTTTCCTCAAAACGTTAAAAATGGAATTGCCATTTGACCCAGTAATCTCACTTCTAGGACTATATCCCAAGAAACCAGAAACACCAATCAGAAAGGATATATGCACCCCCATGTTCATAGCAGAACAATTTATAATAGCTAAGATTTAGAAACAACCCAAGTGCCCATCAGCAGATGAGTAGATTAAAAAACTGTGGTACATCTACACAATGGAATGTGTATAAAACTGTGGTACATCTACACAATGGAATGTGTATGCCGCTATAAAAAAGAAGGAACTTTTACCATTTGCAACAGCATGGATGGAACTGGAGAGCATTATGCTAATCAAAATAAGTCAGTCAGAGAAATATAAATATCACATGATCTCACTCATATGTGGGATATAATGATCGACATAAACTAATGAACAAAAATAGATCCAGAGACAAATGGCAGGGGAGGGGGGGTTAGGGGTCAACCAAGGGACTTGTATGCATGCATATTAGCATAACCAATGGACACAGACACTGGGGCGGTGGGGGCTTGGCCTCGGGGGTGGGAGGGGCTGGGGAGGGGTTAATGAGGGGGGGGGGAGGAGACATATGTAAAACTTTAAAAAATAAAAATCTGTATATATAAAACATATTTTAAAAATATTTTTAAAAAACAAGTCTTCATCTTTTTAAATATGTCCTGAAAAACTCAACTAAACATTTTCCTTAATCCATTAAAACCATTTTTCTCTCCTCTCCTTCCTTCCTTATCTCGCTCTCTTTCTCTCTCTCCCACCCTCCTTCCCTCTGTTCCTTCTTCTCTCTTCCCTTCTTCTGTTCCTCACTGCATCCATCCTTCTCTCCTCCATTCCCATCCTTCTTATTGACTTAAAAAAAGCTCAGATCTAGACTGAGGGTATGACCTTGGACAATTTTCTCTTTGCAGAGATCCAGGCCTCAAAAAAGTACTACTGCACTAGATTTAAAATAATTAGAATAAATAAAACTGTCAAAATAGAAAAGGAATACTGTTCTGGCTAAGGGTATTATGGGATGGCATTCAGAAATTAAGAAACCTGTAAGATGTTTCCACTGGGCTATCAAAGGGTTAGCTCTGTAATGAAGGTCTTTGGAAAGCCTCAATTATAACCACATCAATGGCTAGAAGATAGAAGAACAAACTCTTGTCGATTTGGATTCTAGTAAGGTAGGGATGGAGACTACTGGGAAACTGGAAATATGATTTTGTTAAGTAAATATTTGAAAACTGTTTCTTCTGCCAACAAATTTTCAAGTCTGAGAGAGAGAGAGAGAGATCATAAATCTGTGATATTTTCAAACCAAGAGGAAAGAGTATACACTTTTTAGTCTTAATCACCTCCTTGCCACAGGATTTGGGATAAAGCCTCAGTCAGGACTGGACCAGAAAATGAGAAACCATTTTAGATATAGTCTTTGAAACAGAGGGTATTTAAGACAAGAAATGCAATACACAGTTGACGGTAGCAGCTAAATAGAAGAAAGAGAGGCAACCCAGAGATTAGCAATAGCAGGAGGCCAGTGACACCCCTAGGACTGGAAAAGCCAAGAGAGGAGATAGTGTTTCCAGAAAGCAGGGGCCATAGTCACTCAGAAGCTAGAACCACAGGGGTGGGAGGCTGTTTGGTAGGAGCTAGAGCCACAGAGGAAAGGCAGCCTCAGGCTGACGGAGGAATTCGGTGATAAGCAAATTATGGCCTCTCCCTTCCTCCTGCCCTCCTACCTCCTACCTGCATCTCCATTTGGTTGAACACAGCCTGAAGCTAGTTATCACAGGAGCCTAAGAAATGTAGTTTGAAAGAGTTAGCATCCCTGTGCTGCTAAGCAGATAGTGGAAATGCATGAAATGGATCTGAAAGCAAACAGATCCAGAATTGGCACACTTATTTCCCTTCCTATAAAGTAGGAACAATAGTGCCTACTTCCCTGTCTTATTGGGACAATTTAATTAGAAATTATATGTATAGTGCCTGCTATTAAAAGGAATTTTTAGGGGTGAAATAGGCAGGTTTAGGAAATTTTAAAAAAAATTAAGGGGTCCATGGAAAAAACACAGGGCTACAGAGTTGCAAAAGGGTACATTTCCATAAGATGAGGGAACTGGGAGGAACAGAAGTTACATTTCCGTAAGACAAGGGAACTGAGAGTAGCAAAAGGTACACATTTACAGAATAAAGGGAAGGAAAGTGGCAGGTTCAAAGAAAGAGGAAGAAAAGCTCAGAGGGAATAGGAGAACAATAAGGGAGAAGAAGGAGGGAATCTCCCATACTTCAAGTGAGACTTGAGCTCAGGAGTTGCTGTAGAGACCAAATCTAAGGGGAATAGTGACCTATCAGAGGGGATATTGAAAAAACGACAGCCTTTATAATCCATGGAAAAAGGGACTTAGTGGGACTCTTCCCCCTCCCCACATGGGAGTCTGTGCTGTGAGATTCTTTCCCCCTCCCCACGTGGAAGTCTGTCCTTATTTCTCAATAAATTTCCACCTTTGTTATACCACCTTTCTTCCGTGGTTTCATTCTTTGGCTCAACCCGACAAAAGCCCAGGAGACCATCCAGCCCAAGGGAACACCACACGTTTCCAGTCCAAATTTCCCATTTCAGTATAAAGCAGCATTTACATGTCAATTTCCTTTCACAGTTCTAAGGGCTCAAGAAATTCATTTTTTCCCAAAACCCTGAACTCAACACTGTTTTTATATTAGAAGCCTTTTGCTTCTAAAACGAAATTAGGTAATGTAGAAAAATGTGGTTTATATTTTCATCTGTGATAATTTTTAACATTCTCTTCAAAAGAAATAAAACTCTTTCTTTCCAAATGGTCATTTCAAATTTTTCACTTTCAGAGCAGACTTGTGTCTAATTTTACCAAACAAGATATAGTCTTGCCTGATTTTGATGTCTGATATATTCCCATAAATTGATTTCTTTTAAGGTATTAATTTGTAATAGCAATGGTCCAGATCCAAAGGAGTTAATGAATTCTACTAGTGAATACTAAAAGGGGGCTTTGTGATGTAAGAAAGCTCCTCAAAAAAAGGCTAACTGAAGATAAATATCCCTACTGTCAAACACCAGCTGGGCCCAAAGCCTCCTATTTATGTTAGAGAGACCTCTGTCTTGTAAATGTGTCCTTCAGCCTCATAGACCAGGCATGAATATTTCAGCAAAGGAATTTTGAGAAACCTTTACTAGCCTTTTCAGAAAATAAAAATGCAAAGATTGAGACAGAAGGAATATTTAAGCTTCATGCATTATTTGCAATTTGAGATGTTTATCATGAAAGGGAATTTGTGTTTCAATTGCCTATGCTGCCACTTAAGAAATTCTGTTTTAAGGGACTCAAAAATTGTGAGACGTTGAGCTGCCATTGACATTTAAGCTAGTGGAATGGTGAATGCAGAAACTGTGAAGAAAGTGTGATTTTCAGCAACAAAAAACCTTTTAAAACTATTTGTTCTTCCTCCCTGAGCCTCTCCCCTCCAACTCCTGACTCTCCAGCTAAAGGATGAATTCTCAAAGTCAGAAAAGTTACATTAGGAAACAAAGATCACACATTATTGAAGTCATTTTTTCTTTTTTTTTTTTTTTAAAGAATGAGTTTCTTTTTTTAAAAATATATTTTATTGATTTTTTACAGAGAGGAAGAGAGAGGGATAGAAAGTTAGAAACATCGATGAGAGAGAAACATCGATCAGCCTCCTCTTGCACACCCCCTACTGGGGATGTGCCCGCAACCAAGGTACATGCCCTTGACTGGAATCGAACCTGGGATCCTTGAGAATGCAGGCCAACGCTCTATCCACTGAGCCAAACCGGTTTCGGCTGAAGTCATTTTTTCAAAAGCTGAAGATATTTTGTAACTATTATTAATAATAATAAAGTGGGAGAAATCATGTTTCTACTATGACTCCTAGGTTATTTTTCTTAAAAGACTCTCATAGAATACCAGCACTTAATTAGTGATAGGGGATTTTTCATTTTAGCATTAATTAAATAACTGACTGAATAACTTTAGACAGGTCACATCACTTCTTTTGGTTTCAGTATTCAATCTATGCATATATAATGGTATTAGCCATTTCTAAGGTTTCTAATAATTCCAAGATTCTATATCCAATAGATATAAGCTTTATTCTAGGATTCTAATATATAATTAGGAAGTCAGACTGAAGGCAAACAAAGGTGCAGGTAAGGGGAAGGGAGAGAGATGTTTATATTCCTGCCAAGCTAAAATAAATAATGACCTTCTTCTTGTCAATAAAAGGCTTAAATCAGCAGATAGTAGACAAGGTCAGTAAAGGATTTACAAAGATTTGGCCTTGGGGTTAGCCAAAAGTTGATTCTAATAAATATAGTCTGACCAAATGCAATATCCAATTCCCAACTACTTAGTCCTGCCATGCCTTAGAATTATTTGTAAAGATGATAAAAATAAAATAAAATAATTACAATACAATACAATGAATCTAAGTGTTACAACTACTTTGTGTCTTTGCCATGTTACAACCTTGTCAGCACCAAACACTAAATTGTAACTGAATTTATCAGGAGAGTAAGTTTTGATAGAAGAGAAGGGTATAACAATAACAACTAACTTGGAGACCTGCCAGGTAAGGTTGCAAGCAAGACCTACTAATAGATGATCTATTTCTTGAGGTTATTCATGTTAACCCTGCAGAAGTCCCTTGTTCACATTGTACTAACTTCCCAGCATACCAGCAAGATAAATCAGGCTTAGAACTTTGTTTTGGACTATGTTTCCCTTCTTTTAACCACCCTTTAAAAATCCCCTGTCCTGTATACAATTAACTGAGGCCCATGCAAAATGAATGCTAGCTAATCTGATAAATCAATCAAATGGGTTAGTGAGCACTTAAGGCCAAATAGTAAAATGAAAATATGTTAAGAAATATTGCCTTTGTGTTTTAAAATATTAGTTCTTGAGTAAAATAAATATGGTTTCTAATCTCAGCTTTGCCATTTTTAGAAGCTGTGCAACCTTGAACATTTAACCCCTCTGTGTCTCAGTTTCCCTAACCTGAGCAATTGGGTAGTACTTAACTTACAGAGTTTTGTGTTACATAAAAGAAAGAATCAAATGGAAAACCTGACCCAGAGAACATTTTCAGTATTTGTTGTTTCTATCCCTCCCTTCCTAATCTCCACTTTTTGAC
Organism: Eptesicus fuscus; assembly: GCF_027574615.1. Classification (NCBI taxonomy): domain Eukaryota; kingdom Metazoa; phylum Chordata; class Mammalia; order Chiroptera; family Vespertilionidae; genus Eptesicus; species Eptesicus fuscus. The sequence continues at coordinate 119,959,149 of NC_072473.1, read as the reverse complement.
AAAACAATTTACTTTTTCTTGCTCTCAATGGATCTTCGGTTTTTATTTCACCCACATGATTAACCAGTGATCATGATGACAAAGGAATCAAAAGCCCTATATGATTGCAGTAAATATGCCTTGGGAGGCTATTAACCAGATTTCAGCATGGTTCCATTTCCTATTCCAGAGGTTTTCCTGACTTTTGATGCCTTCAATTTATCTAGATAAGGTGACAATTCAACATTTCCTGGTTTGAGGAATACTTTTCCAAAGGCATTTAGTGAAGCTACTCAACATCTAAGGAACTGCAATAATACGGAACAGTAAAGGGAGGGTCCTGAGCTTAAAGTAAAGTCATTCCAGGACACATCCATTGTTATTTTTGTTCTCAGGATCTATTTAGGCAGTCTTCCTCAGAGTGATAATAACACATCTCTTCTACTTTTTTCAAATATTGTAGAAAGGTTTTCATTTTCTCAGAATTGTTACTGTGGACATTTTCAAACAAACTCATCCAAACTCTTGGGCACTAATACATCTAAAGAACAGGGAATAGAGAGGGTCAAACATTAGCTTAGAAACACCTGTGTTCATTGGCTCATGACTAAGACAGGAAGTTGATTCCTCCAAGGTTTAATTCATAGAAAAGCCAATTGTAATTTTCTGAGAGGAGCTTAGTAGCTTGCCTTGGCCATCACCTTTATTACTTGAGACAGCCAGGCACTCACAATTGTCAGTGATGTGCCCTCATGCCACTGAAGGGGAAATTTATACCAATGGGCAAGATTTCTGATGGCTGCTTATGAAAGACACACAACAGAATCATTCCAGGGCATAATGTTGACATTTTGATCTTTAGAGAATAACTTTGCAGCTCAATCTACCACCTGAATATAATTAATGTGACATCAGGACCTGAATGCTACAGCAGTTAAGACTCTAGAAGGTTGGGTACCAAATAAAGCCATATAAGGACCTCTCATATATATATATATATATATATATATATATATATATTTTAAATCATCACCCGAGGATATTTTTTCCATTGATTTTCAGACAGAGTGGAAGGGAGTGAGGGTGGGAGAGAGAGAAAAACATCCACATGAGAGAGACATATCGATTGGTTGCCACCCATACGCACCCCAACTTGGGCCAGGGATCAAATGTGCAACCAAGGTACATGCCCTTTGGTCCTCAGACCAATGCTCTAATCACTGAGCAAACTAGCCAGGGCAAGGACCTCTCTTAATAACAAGACCAGATGTGAGGTTGGGCTGACACAATCTTACCTCATTAATTTGAATGATACAGAGAAGACTACTGTTAATTGGCATAAGTCTAAATTCCATATTTATGAATCTACAGATCTTTAGGACATTCACACATATCCAGTGACCCAGGAATTGAGGAGCAAGGGATCTGTCCAGGAATTCTTGAATGCAAAATAAATAAACATTTTACATTAACTGCCGAGGGTCAAACACATAAGCCAATAAGTGCAATAGGTATTTTCCAATCGTGAGGCAGTCAAAGGGGCTCTATTGGATTAATAGGACTTTAGTTAGGACTCAAGGAAAGGGAAGGCCTTAAAAAATCAAAGAGGAGAGGCAATAATTTTTCAAGTGTGTTAGTTAGTCCCATTAAGTTCAAGGAACAAAGGCACAACTGGGTTACTCCAGCAAGAAGAGATGTAACTTTTCAGTGTACAACTACTTGGGGAAGTAGGAAATATAGGAAATGGTCTCAGCAACTCCACAGCAAGGCATTGTGTAGACCATAAATATCTTTTAGGATGAGAAATTTTAGTAATTGAATAGCAACTAAAAATTCAACAAATTACCAGACAAGTAAGCATCTATTACTTTTAACTCTAATTATTTCACATCAACTACTTTCACCTTGTCTCTGTTTATCTCTCTACTTACATCTTTCTGTTTCTACTCTCCTACAAATGACTTGATAGTCTCTCTTTCTCAACTATCTCTCTGCTTATTTGTAGCTTCTGATTTTTATAATATTCTGTGTGTCTCCAGGTTCTTGCCCACTCTACCATCTACTGATACTCTGTGTGTTTTTCATACATATGCCACAACACAGAGAATCTAAATGGGTGACCTGTCACTATCACGTTTGGAGCATCCCTATTACAAGAACTCTTATGCTAAGCCATCCATAGATCACTCAACTGTCTGGATGACTAAGTTTGAGTAAGGCCCATTCAGTGTGGCTGGGGTAATAGGGTCATTTGGCACAAATATTGTGGTGATCCATTGATAAATTCTTAGAAAGAGCCTTGGAAAAGACTTCACACAGTGGGTAGTATGTCTGGTCCCACCTTTCACAGTCTGTTCATCAAGCTAAAGACAAAAAAGATAGTAATTTACACATGCTTGGGAAATAATGAGTAGATCAATGTATTTGTTTGTTAGGTCTGCCATAACAAAATGCGAAAGATTGGGTAGCTTAAATAATAGTTATTTTCTCAAAGTTCTGGAAGCTAGAAGTTTAAGACCAAGGTATCAACAGCTTTGGTTTCTCCTCAGCTCATCTCCTTGGCTTGCAGATGGCCACCTTCTCACTATGTCCTCACATGACACATAGTCTTTCTTAACTATGTGCATATCCCTAGTTTTTCTCCATGTGTACAAATATTTTTCTTATAAAAACAGTCAGATTGGTCCTGGCTAGTTTTGCTCAGTAGTTAGAGAGTCAGCCTGTGGACCAAAAGGTCTTGGGTTCAGTTCCCGGTCAAGGGCCTGTACCTCAGTTATAGGTTCCCCAGACCCAGTAAGGGCATATGCTGGAGAAAACTAATCTCTCTCTCTCTCCCTTCTCCCCCCTTCCGCTTTCACTCTCTCTGGAAATCAATGGGAAAATATCCTTGTGAGGAATAAATAATAAAACAGTCATATTGGATTAGAACCCACTCTAATAGCCCTATTTTCACTTAATCCCCCCTTTAAATGCACTATCTCCAAATATAATCATATTCTGAGGTACTGGAGATTAGTTCTTCACCACATGAATTGGGAGCAGGGGTGGGGGTGGGGGGAGACATAACAATGACCATGACTGAAGAGGGGTGAGGGAATGGAGGAAGGAAAAATATTTGTGAAGTACCTGCTTTATGAGGTACTATGCTAGGTGCTTCTATAAAAGTTTTCTTGTTTAATTCTCAAAAGAACTCCCAAGAGACTGGCACTTATTTGAATTTTATAGAAGAGAAAACTGAAGACCAAATAGCTTGAGATTATATAATAATCAAGTTAAAATTCAACCTCAGGTGTGAATTACTCTTAAGCCAGTATTCTTGTCACTACATACTGCCACTGCTCAGAGCTACTTAGACAGATAAATACATTTGGAAATGTAAGAATTGACTATACATTGCCATTTGTCACATTACATATTGCAATATATTGACATTCAGAGGAGGCTGTAAATGTCAGGGCATGTAGTATAATAAAGAATCATTGAGGAGAAACCAAGATGGTGGCATAGGTAAACACCTAAACTGCTGCCTCACACAACAATTTTAAAACTACAACTAAAAGACAAAATGGACATCATCCAGAACCACAGGAAGGCTGGCTGAGTGGAAATTCTACAACTAGAAGGAAAGAGAAAAGCACACTGAGACTCAGAGGAGCTGTAGGAGGCAGAGGTACTGAGACGCGCACGTGGAGAGGACTGGCAACTGAATGCGCGACTGGTTTTCTCAAGCAGGAGGGAGACAAAAGCTCTCAACTGCGCTGAACTCCAGTTCTGGGCGAGACTCTGGGGACCCAGACTCATACGGGGTGAAACTGGACTGTCAGGAAAGAGGAAAGCACAGAGACTCAGAGGAACTGCGGATGGCAGAGGTACCGAGGCACGTGCGAGCGGAGAGGGTGGGCAACTGAGTACACGGCTGGCTTTCTCAAACAGGAGGGAGACAAAAGCTCCCAACTGCACTGAACTCCAGGTCCGGGCGAGACTCTGGGGACCCAGACTCATTCGGGGAGAAACTGGACTGTCTGGCAGCGGGCGGAACTCGAGGGCGGCTTTCTCTCAGAGATGCTGGCAGCGATTATCACAGGACACTGAGACACAAGGGCCTATTAGGGCAGGGCTGATGGGAAACCAATGCTGTCTGCTCCACCCTGAGACTCCACCCCATCCAAGCTGAGCACAGAGGCTTTTGCATGTCTTGTCTCATAAGGGTGTCTCCAGCACAGAAGTTCTCTCATTGTAGACACAGCTGATCCTCACAGCCAATTGGCCTAGAGGTCAATTCCTCCCAGTGATAACAACAACAATTAAGGCTTAACTACAACAAGATTGTGCACACAGCCCACAAACAGGTGCACCAAGAGTGTCCACCTCAGGTAACTGGGGAGGCTGAGCCACTGGGCCCTATAGGACACCTAGCACACAAAGCCACTCTATCAACTCAAGGAAGCAGCCAAAATTCAGAGACAGGGAAACAGATCACAAATGAAAGAAATGGAAGAAAGCAAATGACTGGACATAGAGTTCAAAACCAAGGTTATAAGTTTTTCAAGAATTTTCTAGAAAAGGCCGATAAATTTAGTGAGACCCTAGAGGATATGAAAAAGGACCAACTAGAAATTAAGCATACACTGACTGAAATAAAAAATATTATACAGAGATCTAACAGCAGACTAGAGGATCGCAAGAATCAAGTCAAAGACTTGAAATATAAAGAAGCAAAAAACACTCAACCAGAAAAGCAAAAAGCAAAAAGAATCCAAAAATATGAAGATAGTGTAAGGAGTCTCTGGGACAACCTCAAGCGTACCAACATCCAAATTATGGGGGTGCCAGAAGAAGAGAGAGAACAAGATACTGAAAACCTATTTGAAAAAATAATGACCAAAAACTTCCCCCACTTGGTGAAAGAAATAGACTTACAAGTCCAAGAAGCACAGAGAACCCCAAACAAAAGGAATCCAAAGAGGACCACACCAAGACACATCATAATTAAAATGCCAAGAGCAAAAGACAAAGAGAGGATATTAAAAGCAGCAAGAGAAAAACAGTTACCTACAAGGGAGCACCCATACTATTGTCAGCTGATTTCTCAACAGAAACTATGCAGGCCAGATGGGAGTGGCAAGAAATATTCAAAGTGATGAATAGCAAGAACCTACAACCAAGATTACTCTACCCAGCAAAGCTATCATTCAGAATTGAAGGGCAGATAAAGAGCTTCACAGATAAGAAAAAGCTAAAGGAGTTCATCACTGCCAAACCAGTATTATATGAAATGCTGAAAGGTATTCTTTAAGAAGAGGAAGAAGAAGAAAAAGGTAAAGATAAAAATTATGAACAACAAATACATATCTATCAACAAGTGAATCTAAAAAATCAAGTGAATAAAAAATCTGATGAACAGAATAAACTGGTGAATATAATAGAATCAGGGGCATAGAAAGGGAGTGGACTGACAATTCTTAGGGGGAAAGGGGTGTGGAGGGTGCGGGAAGAGTCTGGATAAAAATCATACACCTATGGATGAGGACAGTTGGGGATGGTAAGGGCAGAGGGTGGGGTGGGAACCAGGTGGCAGGGAGCCTATGTGGGGAAAAAAGAGGAACAATTGTAATAATCCAAACAATAAAGATTTATTAAATTAAAAAATAAAAATAAATAAAACAGTCAAAAAATGATTCATTGTAGTGTTTGAAATGGGAATAGAGAATAGTGATATGGAAAGTGATGCTTTAGGGAAACTAGTAAGAGCTAACTTTTATTGAGTGCCTATTATGTGTCAGACATTGTAATAAATGCTTTACATGGATTAAATTATTCTTAATCACAACAAACTTATGAGATAAATACCACTACTATCTCCATTTTACAGAGGAAGAAATTGAGACAGATATATTAAGTAACTTTCCCAAAGTTCATATAATCTGTAAGTGGCAGAGCTGAGATTTGAGCATAAGCAGTCTGGCTCAGAAATTAATCTGATGCATAATGTGAAGGATGAAATAGAGGGAAAAGAGTTTGGACATAAGCAGATCAATTTGGAGATTATTGCAGTCTCATTTTAAGATGATGAAAGCTGGATCAGGATGATAGAGTTGGAAAAGAAAGACAGTGAGAAACACTGGTGAAGGACCACTGCAGCTTTTCACTGTTAGGAACAGAACATCTGCAGGGAAAGAGAAAGACAGTATCGCTTGTCTGCCAGTTCTTCCTAAAAGCTATGCCTAGGTTCCCTGTCTATTCACTCATGACTAAAACAGAAAGGGAAAAAAATGATAGAGTCTTGCAGGTGTTTTTCTCTAAAACAATAACCTAAACCCACATGACTTGTTTTTCCCAATCAAAAGGTAGTCATTTTCTAATTTCAAAGGAGAGAGACACTAGCCCTCACCAAACAAGAGTCTAACTACCATCAGTTGTATTTACTGGTGATTTATGCACAATGGTTTCCTTAGCAACGAGGAACTAACAAATTGGTTGGAGTTAAGATGAAATTTCTAAGATTTCAGAAATTATATTGTAAAATGATGCAGTATCTCATACAGAATCATGCATTTTGCTTAGTATTAACAAAGAAAATTGAATGTACTTTTAAAAAGATATTAAAAGAGGTTTTAATAAATGTTGACAAACTCTAGCCTAACCATAGGGCACACATTTTACAAAACTATGGAGATGATTTCATTGAAAAAATTTAACAAACTAGATTGTTGACTGACCATCTTCAAAATAGCTCATTTTGTCATAGAAAAAAAAGTACTTGTTTTTTTTTTCTACATCATATTCATTCATTTTTTAAATGAAAGTGAAAATGGAGGGAAACAAATGTTTGGTAAGTGTCTCCTACCTAGGTGCTACCACATATGTGATCTCTTTTTAGTCTAAAGATTGCTTTCATACCATAATTGTAACCCTTTCATTTTGTTTCCTGCCTCCAGGAAAGCTATTTCCTGATGAACTCATTTAACTTTGGTAGAAAAAAACTAGGAGTCAAGTATAGCCAGTCTATTGCATGACTGTGTATTGATTGGCATTCAAAGATGAATGCTGGCCTGGCAGCAGTTGAGGCAGTTGGGGCTCCAGTGACCTAATGGCCAAAACAGTCAGTGCTGCAAGACAAAGTCATGTTGATCTCCAGCACAGATTGCAAAAATGTCAGAATAGCACTGAGTTGAGCAGCTCTGCCAAATCTTGGTCCCATGCTGGTGATACCATAAGATTGAATGGATAGAAAGCAAAGAGCCTTGTATTTTCCAAGGCCACTGCTGGAACCTGGGAGTGGTTATTGATATATGTGATTACTGTAAAACATAGCAAATTATTTAAAATAAGAATCCTCTTTGCTTGCAAATATTTCTTTTTTTAAGTTAGTAATCATATGTATAAAATCACAATCAGAACTCATTTTATCAAACATACCTATTCCTAAATGCTGGGAATTAGTACTTATCTGGATATTGGACTAGGCCTGAAGACCAACTGTGCTTTCTCTCATTGTCTATCGTCTTTATTTTCTTTATAAGAAAGCTATTATCAGGGCAATTCATTGCAAAGCACTATTACTTTAAGAGAAAACTTGGCTTTTCCTTCCCCAGGCCAAATTCAATAGCAATCTTTGCCATTATCTTTAGTCTATGTGAAGCCCCTGGAGCAAGATCATCCATCCAAAAACAACAAAGTGGCTCCTCTCTCAACTTTGCTCTGTCCAATGTCCCCAGTCCCCCAGTGACATTTTAAGTGGTCCTTCAGCACTTAATTTTATTCTCTAGCCCTTCACAATATTTTTTTTCTCTTGCAAGGAAAATCATTGCTAGCAATAAACTTCAAAATGCTACCATGCATTTAAGAAGCAAGGTTTTGCCAAAATAAAATCAAATTCTTTGGAGTCATGCAATTCTGGATTTCAGCCATTTTATGCATTCATGAACTTAAATAATCTCTGAGTCTCAGTTTATTCACCTATAAAATGGAAAATAATAATATATTACCTCATATGGTTTTGCAAGGATTAAATGAGGCAATGCATGAAAAGCGTTCAGCACAGTGCTGAGACAAAATTAATATTAATAAATTTTACCTGTGGAAATGTTTATCTTTTTCCTCTCTCTTGTGCCCTCCATTATAGCAAAGCTAAAGAAATACTAGTAATGACAATCAATTACAGGTGTCTATATTTTCTCATGTTTCTCCAACTCACAACAAGGCAGCACTTTTCCTGCACCTTTGCAAGTAATGCAAAACTGATTTTGACTCAAGGCTTCATATTTGTACATGAGTACAATGCATGGCTCTAGACTTAATCATCCAGTTATAGTAGGTTCAGTCTAGGGGCATTAGTACAGAAATACCAAGTATAGCAAGCATGAATTTCCCTGGTCACAGGCTCAGACATGCTAATATATATATATATATATATATATATATATATATATATATATATATCCTACCTAATAAAAAAGTAATATGCAAATTGACCCCAACTCGGCTACACCCACAAGCCATGCCCACAAGCCACACCCACCAGCCAATCAGGAGCAGATATGCAAATAAACCCAACCAAGATGGCTACAGCCACAGAGAGCAAGGTTTCCCAGGCAACGGAGGAAGCCAAGCTTTCTGCCTGCTCTTGCAGGCCTAAGCCTCCACTCAAGCTACAAAGTTTCAATTATAGAAGGTAAACAAATCCAAACAGAAATGGCGGCAGCCACAGAGCTGAAGAGAGCAGGCCAGGGTTGCCCCCGGCAACAGAGGAAGCCAAGCTTTCCACCTGCCCTGGCTGGCCTAGGCCTCCTCTCCAGGCTACAAAGTTTCAATTATAGAAGGTGAATTAACCCCAACAGAAATGGCTGGGGCCATGGAGTGAGCAGGAGGCTTGGCTCTGCTCCAGGCTACAAAGTTTCAATTGTAGAAGGTAAATAAATTCCAGATACCAGGGCCTCTGCTTGCATCGCCAGGGGGCATGGCTGGCCTGCAAACCACCACAGGCCCCTTTCTCAGGCTGCCCCATGCCCCAAGGGAACCCCCATCCTGATCCGGAACAACCTTCAGGGCAAACCAGCTGGCCCCCACCCCTGCACCAGGCCTCTATCCTAGCTAGTAAAAGAGTAATATGCAGATTGACCATCACTCCAACACACAATATGGCTGCCCCCATGTGGTCAAAGATCCTGCCCCCATGTGGACACAAGATGGCCACCACAAGATGGCCAGCAGGGGAGGTCAGTTGGGAGGCACCAGGCCTGCAAGGGAGGGCAGTTGGAGGCGATCAACCCTGCAGGGGAGGGCAGTTGGAGGCGATCAACCCTGCAGGGGAGGGAAGTTAGGGGTGACCAGGCCGGCAGAGGAAGGAAGTTGTGGGCAAACAGGCTGGCAGGGGAGCAGTTAGGCATCAATCAGGCTGGCAGCGGAGTGGTTAGGGGGTGATCAGGCTGGCAGGCAGAAGCAGTTAGGGGCAATCAGGAAGGCAGGCAGGTGAGCAGTTGGGAGCCAGCAGTCCTGGATTGTGAGAGGGATGTCCAACTGCCCAGTGGGATCGGGCCTAAATGGGCAGTCGGACATTCCTCGAGGGATCCCAGATTGGAGAAGGTACAGGCTGGGCTGAGGGACACCCCCACTCCGTGCATGAATTTTGTGCACCAGGCCTCTAGTGTATATATATATATATATATATATATATATATATATATATATATCCCCCTCTGAGCCATCGTTCTGCCTAATGAAGAATATTTAAACCAGTTCTGTCCAGGTAATTTCAGTAATTTCTCAGTCAGTTCAAGTGGAATCCTCAGGCCTAAATACAATTCTCCCCTTTGTTTCTCTCCTTTCTCAGGATCAATGATCAGCTCTGGGTATATTTGGGAATGGTGAGGCAGCTAAATGGAAAGCCACTGTGTTTTGGCCTCGTTTTCTTACTGCTCCAGATGTAACTCATCCCATCTGTTCATAAGTACACATGTTGTACAGTGCTCCCTTGAATTCTGTTGCAGTTAATGTTTGCTATTTACCAAGCTACCTCAAAATTTAGTAGTTTCAAATAATAATCATTTATTTAGCTCACAACTCTGTGGGTAAGCAATTTGGGCTGGACTCATTTTTGCATCTACAGTCAGCTATCAGTCAAGGAATTCATTCACATGTCTGGAGATTGTCTGGCTGTCAGCTGGAATGAGAGAGTAACTGGACCACATATCTTTCATAATCCAACAGACTGATTACAGAGTGATCAGAAGTGCCAAGAGAAGCAAGAGAAGGGAAACCCCAATATGTAAGCACTCCTTCAAGTTTTTACTTGCTGTCATATTTTATGTTGCCTCATTGGCCAAATCAAGAGACATGGACAAGTCTGGAGTCGATGTGAAGGGTACTATCAAAAATTATAGAAACAGGAAGGCCCAAATAAATTAGAAGTCATTACTGCACCAACCTTCCACAAATGAAAATTGCTTTTTTTATGGATATTGATATTTTCTTGCATAGGCCTGCCACACAGTACACCTCTTTTATAAGATTGCTGCATTGGATTGAAAGGAAATGGATTGCTCAACCAGGCTTCCCAACTCAATGGTCCCCACCCACCCAAGATGTAAAGCTTAAATCCCTCCTTTAATTTCTTCAACCTTTGAGGGGGATTTCCATCATGTTTCACCATCCCTCAGATTTGGCCCATCAGGATGAATACAGTAACATCCAAATACACATTCAAATCTCTTCCTACCTTTCTAAAGCCCTTTGTTCATATTTCTCCCCCTTAGTATCTCTCTCTCTCTCTCTCTCTCTCTCTCTATCTCTCTCTCTCTCTCTCTGTGTGTGTGTGTGTGTGTGTGTGTGTGTGTGTGTGTATGCAGGTGCATACAATATGTGCTGTCCATGTGATGGGTGTGAGGAGAATATGAAAAGGCAGGAGAAAACCTGTTTGGATTGATCTTGTATTCTTCTTAACTTTATCTCAATTACACTTAAACCAGTGGCTTTTTGTTTGAGCTCCAGGGTCAAAAATTTGCCATTTTCATTCTTGAAATTTATGTTAGTATGTACCCCTATGAATTCTAAATCTTTACACATGGGAGCTATTATTCTGGATACACAGATTCTGGTTGAAGCCTTAGTGCACCTCAGAATTCTGCTATAACCAAAGGCGGAGCTTCCTTAGAGCTCAGATAAGTCTTGCCATGGCCTTACATAACTTTGTGGGGAGGGGAAGCAGTGGACGGAACACTTACATTGAGGAGTCTAAATGCAATGACTTACTAGGGAGAAAAATGTAGAGACATAATATCTTGAAATATTAATGAATGGGTTTTCATCTTCTTTTTTCCCCTCATTACCCCTCAACATTTCCCATTAAAATTAGACCTTGAGTTATGAAGGGCCCAATGCATAAAACAGAGTCAGATTCTTAGAGCTTACTTTGGAATTAGACCTCAGAAATCCTTGGCAGAGCCACTATCTCAATAGATAAAGCTTTGTATTAAAAAGTACAAGATTTAGAGAGAAAACTAGGTTTTGAGTTTCAAAGTTTAAAGATAGTGCAAGGACTTAGAGAACAAAGTTTATCTCATAAACAAGAGAGTTGTAAAAAATTTATGATTAAAGGAGAGCCTATTTTCCACATCCAAAATGACTAAGTTAGATTGACTGAGGAGAAAAAGAGAGTTAAGACTAGTTTCTGTTCATTTTGTTTGTTAGTGATGGAAGGAGACTTGACTTGGGGTGATGAACACACAATCAATATGCAGATGATGTATTATAGAATTATACACCTGAAACCTTTATAATTTTATTAACCAACTAGGGGCCCAGTGCATGAAATTCGTGCACTGGTGAGGGGTCCCTCAGCCCAGCCTGCCCCCTCTCACATACTGGGAGCCCTCAAGGGATGTCCTTTGTGGGAGGCAACCTGGCTGATCAGGGGAAGGTGCCAGCCCCATCATCCCGCTGCTGCAGCCACTGCCAGTCACCGCAGCCACCAAGGTATTTCCATCAACACGGACTCCAGTCCCTTCACCATGAAAAAATGACAACTTTCTTTAACCATTTTCAAGATGAGATGTGTCTTTCATAGGATATGACATTTCTTTCTTTATTTTTCTTTTTATCCTCACATGAGGATATGTTTCCATTGATTTTTTTCCCCTTCCCTCCGATCCCAGGCTCGGCCCCTTCCCAAGCCTAAGGCCTCCACCCTAGGCTTTAGGCTTGGGAAGGGGTACCCCCACCCGGAACCTCTGATCGCAGGCTCGGCCCCTTCCCAAGTCTAAAGCCTCTGCCCGATGGCCAGCTGGGAGTGACCTGGGTGCCGAGGAGGTTCCTGGGACCCAGGTATGTATGCAAATTAGCCACCATCTTTGTTGGGTTAATTTGCATAATCACCCTGATTGGCTGTGGGTGTAGTGGAGGTACGGTCAATTTACATGTTTCTCTATTATTAGGTAAGGTATCATCCCAATAAATTAAATTTTAAAAGAATAGTTTCTTGGAAGAGGGGTGATGAAAACCCCAGAAATATTTTGAGAATACTGACAGCAGAGTCCTGTGCTTCATTTTCCTGATGAAGTTCAAGAAAGCAACAAGCTTTGCAAAAATGGTGGCCAGACTTGTCTAGATAGTGAATAATAAAAAGTCTTCCCAATGTCCTAATAACCCACAGGGTGATGGGAAAATATTAAAGTAATCTTTGCCTTCAAGAAGGTTACAAATGGCTGAGAGATGTGTAGGCACCTTGTAATTTTAACAAGGAAATACTGACAGTGAAGTCCATGTCAACAGTGTAATATGTAGTTATATGGACATTAGGAGAGATTACAGTAGGGATAAAGACAAACATCCCAAATATAATAGGAGCTAAATTCCTCTCCTCAGACACCAAAAGAAAGCAGAGAATAATCACGGATAAAATATCCTCCCTTTCTCTTAGGTACTTAGATGCTACCCCATAGAATAAGAAGGGAAAAGAGCAAAACCTTGAATTTTATTGAATTTTTACTTAAAAATGCTTAATCACAAAGTTGACTAGGAGTACCTTAAATTTCCAACATTAAGATTTCTAAGAATATGGGCTTCCTCTTTCTCTTATAATCACCCTTGTGATTATATTGGGTTCACCCACATAATCTAGGATAATCTCCCCAACTCAAGATCCTTAATTTAATCATACCTACAAAGTCCTTTTTGTCATCTAAGGTAACATTCACAGGTTTCATGGATTAGCATATGAATATATTTAAGGTGTCATTATTCTGGACTATGACACAGGATAATCTAAGTTATGACCCAAGACCCAGGAAGCGTCATTCTTATATAGATCACTTTTCATAAGGACCCATAGAGCCAAATGCTTGGAAGCACAATCTTCTACACAAGCCTAATAATTGTAAGGCATTGATCTTCAGCCATTATGCACTGATATGGCCCTGTCAGTTCAAAGCCAAAATGTGTACTGATTGGATGGTGCTTGTGTTATATCCGTTAATATTGACTACTACCCTTGGTGACAATGACAAGTTAAGAAGTGCCACCCTGATGATATGAGTAATTAGAGTGAATCACTTGAGCAAGGCAGCCTTCAGAGCTAAATGGGCTGAATAAAGCAGAGATTTGGATGATTAGGTAGATGAAGGAGGTCAATAAAAAATATTACATTTTCTATGCATATGTCCTGGATATTATCCAAAACAGGCTAGTGTTTCCAGCAATAGCTGAAAAAAAGCACGTAGTACATACCTCTATGTCCTCTTCCCTGTAATTTCTAAAGAAGATGTAGGTCCGTGGTCTGCAAACTGCGGCTCGCAAGCCACATGCGGCTCTTTGGCCCCTTGAGTGTGGCTCTTCCACAAAATACCACGGCCTGGGCGAGTCTATTTTGAAGAAGTGGCGTTAGAAGAAGTTTAAGTTTAAAAAATTTGGCTCTCAAAAGAAATTTCAATCGTTGTACTGTTGATATTTGGCTCTGTTGACTAATGAGTTTGCCGACCACTGATGTAGGTGATTAATTCCCCAAAGGACATATTCATTCATTCATTCATTCATTCATTCAACTATGTTTAGTGTCTGCTCAACTTCAGGAGTTATTCTAGGTTCTGGAGATGCAGTGGTAAACAGTACCAGATAGTCTGGCATAAGGTTCTCAAACTTTCATGTGCATCAGAATTCTTTAATAAAATAGAGCTTCTAGGGCTGTGTTAAAAAAACAAGTTCCTGCCGAAACCGGTTTGGCTCAGTGGATAGAGCGTCGGCCTTCGGACTCAATGGTCCCGGGTTCGATTCCGGTCAAGGGCATGTACCTTGGTTGCGGGCACATCCCCAATAGGGGGTGTGCAGGAGGCAGCTGATCGATGTTTCTCTCTCATCGATGTTTCTGACTCTCTATCCCTCTCTCTTCCTCTCTGTAAAAAATCAATAAAATATATTTAAAAAAAAAAAAACAAGTTCCTGAGCCCCTCCCTTAGATAGTATTTTTTCAGAGGGTTTGGAGAAACTCAGGAATTTGCATATTATAAAGTGACAGTTGGAAGTGGAAATGTTCTTGTGAAAAGGTCTCACAGAATGTGTAGCTGAACAAACACCAGTTCGGCTGCCTGCCACACAAAAGCCAAACTCATGGGGCAGTGCTGGTGCAAAATGAAAGAGGTTTTAGTCAATGTTGTGCAATCTGGAAGAATGGTAGACTCCTGTCTCAAAGACCATCTCCCCTTCCTGCTCAAGCACAAGCCAGTGGTTCTTCTAAGAATAGGGAGGGGAGAACTTTCTTTCTATCCAATTATCTTGCAGCTCTCACAGCATTTGGGTCCTGTCCATTAATCTTTCTAGCTTTTGGCTCATTCAATGTAAGAACCTCTCCCTGCACCATTTTGGCCAATGGGGGAGACTCCCTGAAACTCCAACTGACTGTCAATGGTAACAAAAAGAGCTCATCATAGTGGCAATGGCATAAAAGAATCCTCAAGGCTAATCATTTACCATCTGTCTTCATTTCTGCTTATTCTATGTGAACAAAAGACTGGCAGATACTTTTGTTATGATCCTGTGAGTTGGATCATACAAATACAATAAAATTCAATGTATATAAATGCTAACATATCTACCATCTTCACTTAGAATTCCCTTGTGGTCATTTGTTAATTTTAACTAACATCAAGTAGTCATTATCTGCTATTTTAAAAGAAGTCAATTACTCTTAGATTAGCCTAGACCAGAAACTAATAAGTGTCTAGTCGCTAGAAGATATACCTCATGGTTTTACTTGAAAGGCAGGCTGATCATTTTGGCTTTTAATTATTATATAAAAGACAGACTATGCTTTATTGTACTAGAGGTCTTATTTTATTTATGTTGATGGCTAGGACACTCCAGAAGTTTAACGCTCTAGGTAAAATATGTTCCACTGATAGATTCTTCTAAGAGAAATTGGATCACACACAGCCCTTGTTAAATTGATGGTGAAGCACATGGTTTTACCTTCCTAGCTGTAGTTCTTTAGACTAGAGTTGGACACCTAAATTAGGCCAGTTCAACCATAGACTTATAACTGAGCTATGGCACAGGCTGGCATAAAAGAAGTGAACTAAGTCAATAATTTTATTTGTTGGTAGTTTAAGAAAAAACAAGTCATAGAGATAAATTGCAAATTAGCTACAGGAATTAAGCTGAAAGGTTATTAATAAGGCAGAACCAGGTTTTGTCCAGCATAGAGCTTATACAATTGGGACAGAACAGAAGAACTTGAAAAAAAAAAAAAAAGAACATGAAATTAAAAATGAGGGACAAGGATCTGGGAAGGACTCATTCAAGTAAGGAACCATGAAGCTTTAGCACTTTAAGTAGTGGTGAATTAGAGCCAGCACATACCCATTTATGAAAGACATACATTAAGTTTTCAGGAATTTTGCAAGTTTACTGATGTCATATTGGTAGCCTGATATCAGCTATAGTGGGAATATTAAAACACAAGAAATTGGCACACATGATGAACCAGAATATTGTCCCTCTCCACCGCCCCAAGAGTTAGTTATTAAACATTTGCTAGTATATCATTGTACTAGCTTTTTGATAGAAAATTCACTTATGGCCATTATATAGATTTTGTTGGTTGAACAGTCATTAGGAACCATGAGTAAGATAAGTAAGCAGATGATAGAAGAAAAGAAGAAATAGAGCAGATTCGCATAGAGAAGCAGAGAAATAATGACAGAGAATCCACCTCTGAGAAGAAACCTTTCTGGATGATATTTTAGTTTAGGTACCAGTTCCAATGAGGCCTGGCTACATTTTATTTATTTGAATTTAAGTTACACCCTCCTTTACCCTCAAATCACCTTCCCTTTACTAGAATTAGCCTGAGTGGGCTGCTATTCCTTGTAATCAAAAGAGTTTTAACCCACAATATTAATGAGAGTAAGAAAAATCAAGGATTCTTTATGAAAGTGGCTCTTCAGTCTGGCTGGTGTGGATCAGCAGTTGAGTATCAACCCAGGAACCAAGTGGTCACTGGTTCAATTCCTAGTCTAGGCACATGCCCAGGTTGCAGGCTCAATCCCCATCAGGGGATGTGCAGGAGGCAGCAGACTGTTGATGTCCTTCTTTCATTGATGTTTCTATCTCTCTCCCTTCCTCTCTCTCTAAAAAAAATCAATACAATTTTTTTAAAAAAAGAAAAATTGTCTCTTCAGTCATAGATTAAAACTCTTACTCAAGATATGAGTCTTAAAAATATATTTCATTGGGTAGGAAATTATAGGTGGCATGTAGCAAATCCACTCATTTTTTATAAATAATTATTTTGAATGTGTAAAGTTTGAAATACCAATTAGATATTAAAATGGAGATTTCAAGTTAACAGTTATCAATCTTGAGTTTAGAGGAGAAGTCAGTGTTGGAGATGCAAATTTTTGGGTCATTGGCATATTGCAGTACTGAAAGTCGTAGAACTAAGATAAAATCACTTGGTGAGAAAGTATAGAGAAGAAAAGTTGGACCAGGACTAAGTACTGGGGCATTTCTATATTTAGAAATAGGGACAAAGAAAGGATCCAGCAAAGCAGATCAAGAATGAACAGCCACTAGTTATGAAGGAAATATGATGCCCTAGAAACAAACAAGAAAGGTTTTAAGAATAAGGTAGTGGTTAATTGTGTCTGAAGTTTACAGGAGGTCTATTAAGATGAGGATTAAAAATTAGCCACTGAACTTGGAAACAGAAAAGTCATTGGAATATTAAAGCTCTATTGTGGTAGGTTGGAAAGAGAGAACGGATTATGAGGAAATGTAGACAATAACTATGAACAGGGAAAAACCAAGATGGCGACATAGGTTAAACACCTAACCTACAGCCTGGCACAACAATTTCAAAAATACAACTAAAAGTCAAAACGGACATCATCCAGAACCACAGGAAAGCTGGCTGACTGAAATTCCCACAACTAGAAGGAAAGAGAAAACCACAAGGAAAATCAGAGGAGCCTTAAAAGCCTGAGGTATGGAGACACGGGCGTGCGCGCGTGCGGGGAGGACGGAGCCAGAGAGGACGGTGCGGCTGAGTGCCTGGCCAGTGTTCTCTAGCGGGAAGCAGATAAAATCTCCAGATTGTGCTGAACCCCAGCTCCGACTGCACTGAACCCCAGTTCTGGGCAATACCCTGGGAAGCCAGGCTCATACTGGGGGAATCTGGGCTGTAAGGCGGAAACACAGAGGAGCAGCAAAAGGCAGAGCTCCGGAGGCCTCGCACATGAATGTGCGCAGAGGACAGACTGTTGCCTGTGCCACTGAATTGCCCTAGCGGGAAGGAGACAAAAGCTCCAGACTGTGCTGAACCCCAGTTCTGACTGCACTGAACCCCAGTTCCGGGCGAGAATCTGGGAATCCAGATTCATTGGGGAAGAGACTAGACTGTTTGGCAGCAGGAGAAACTCCAGGGCGCCTTTGTCTCAGAGGTGTTTGCAGGGAGTACAGAGGGACACTGAGACCCAGGAACCTCATAGGGCGGGGCTGACAGGAAGCCAAGGCTGTAGGCTCCACCCTGAAACTCCGCCTCATCCAAGCTGAGCACAGAGGCTTTTACAATTTTGCATGTCTAGTTGAATAAGGCTGTCTCCCGGTGTAGACACAGCTGATCCTCACAGCCAATTGGACTGGAGGTCAAATCCTCCCAGTGTACCAACAGCAATCAAGGCTTAATAACACCAAGACTTTGCACTCAGCCCACAAAGCGGGGGTACAAAGAGCGACCACCTAGGGAGATTGGGGAAGCTGAGCTACCGGCCCCTATAGGTCACTGACCACACAAAGCCACTCCATCAACATAGGGAGGCAGCCAAAATGTGGAGACACCGAAGCAGGTCACGAATAGAAGGGATGAAGGAAAGTAAACTAATGGATGACACAGTGTTCAGAACCACATTTATAAGGTTACTTAAGAATCTTCTGGAGGACCAAGATGGCGGCATAGGGCAGACGCCTGATTGTTGCCTACCACAACAATTTTGAAACTACAACTGGAAAACAGAGCAGACACCATCCAGAACCACCGGAGGGCTGGCTGAGCGGATGCTCTACAACTAGAATAAAAGAGAGGGGGATGCGGGATGATGCTGATGCCGATGAGCCAAAGATCACACTTTAAGAACTACGGCTCTGGCGACACAATGGTGACCTGGAACGTGCTGGCGCGGTTCCCCTGGCGGTATCCGGCTGAGGGGACGGCTCCACTCGCTGCCGAGCATGGACAGACGAGCCCCTGGGGGTCATGGGGTGGGAGACTCCGCGCTTGCTGGCCTCAGAGTCATTCGAGAATCTCTGCACCCCGGAAGCGGCCAGGTGCGCACGCCCGGTGACCGGCTGCCACGGCAGACCCGAACGCTGTCGCAGCGACCTCGGACCAGCCCGCCGCCACGCACCGGGCACACCGGAGCCTCGCCGAGCCTGCCGCACAGCAAGTTCCGTGGCAGCCGCCCCGGAACTTTGAGAAAATGGCCGGAGGAATTGCTGAGAAGGAATTGACCGATAGGAGTTGGGATCAGGAAGACGAGGCCCTGCTGGGTCCCAGGTCTGGGTGAGGCCACGCGCCCCTGGGTCCGGGCGAGGCTGGGACCCGGGTCAGGGTGAGGCTGGGTCCCGGGTCCAGGTGAGGCTGCGCGCCCCTGGGTCCGGGTGAGGCCACATGCCCCTGGGTCCAGGTGAGGCCACGCGCCCCTGGGTCCAGGTGAGGCTGGGTCCCGGGTCCGGGTGAGGCCGTGCTCCTGGGTCTGGGTGAGGCTGGATAAGGGTCCAGGTGAGGCCACACACCCCTGGGTCTGGGTGAGGCTGGGTCCCGGGCCCGGGTGAGGCTGCGCGCTCCTGGGTCTGGGAGAGGCCTCGCGCCCCTGTGTCCGGGTGAGGCTGGATCCTGGGCCCGGGTGAGGCCGCAAACCCCCGGGTCCAGGTGAGGCCACGCGCCCCTGGGTCCAAGGGAGGCCGCGCGCCCCTGGGTCAGGGTGAGGCTGGAGCCCGGGTCCGGGTGAGGCTGGAGCCCGGGTCCGGGTGAGGCCGTGCTCCTGGGTCTGGGTGAGGCTGGATAAGGGTCCAGGTGAGGCCACACACCCCTGGGTCTGGGTGAGGCCACACGCCCCTGGGTCCGGGTGAAACTGGATCCCGGGTCCGGGTGAGGCCGTGTGCCCCTGGATTCGGGTGAGGCTGGGTCCCGGGTCCGGGTGAGGCCTCTCGCCCCTGTGTCCGGGTGAGGCTGGATCCTGGGCCCGGGTGAGGCTGCAAACCCCCGGGTCCGGGTGAGGCCGTGCGCCCCTGGGTCCAGGGGAGGCCGCGCGCCCCTGGGTCAGGGTGAGGCTGGAGCCCGGGTCCGGGTTAGGCTGCGCGCCCCTGGGTCCGGGTGAGGCCACGCACCCCTGAGTCCGGGTGAGGCCACGCGCCCCGGGGCCCGGGTGATGCTGGGTCCCAGGTCTGGGTGAGGCCGCACGCCCCTGAGTCCAGGTGAGGCCGCGCCCTTGTGTCCAGTTGAGACCAAACCAGAGGGAGTCAGACCTGCATTACCACCATTTGTCCACCATCCAGAGCTGAAAAGTCAGTGCCAACATGTACACATAAGGAACTGGTGGACATTGAAATTGGGTCTCAAAAGAACTGTTGGTCCAGAAAGAAACTCACTACAGACTGATTCATTTACCTGTCAGCATAATTATTATTGCTCGTCTCACATTCGGTTCTTATAAGTATATTTCTAGTAACACATGATCTCACTCATCTAGGGGAAATGATGAACAACATAGACCGATGAACAAGAACAGACCAAGAAACAAGGAGGCATTGATCGGACTGTCAGGCCTCAGAGGGAGGGTAGAGGAGGGTGGGGGTAGGGGGGAGAGATCAACCAAAGGACTTTTGTGCATGCATACGAGCCTAACCAATGGTTAAGGACAACAGGGGGGTGTGGGCATCCATGGGGAGGGGTGTGAGATGGGAATGGGGGGATGAGGACAAATATGTGACACCTTAATCAATAAAGAAATTTTTTAAAAATAATAACTATGAATGAATATTTTAAAGAAGTTTTGTCATGAAGGGGATTATGGAAATGGGATGGTACTGAGAGGGATAGATATGAGATCCAGAAAAATACAGGAACATGTTTATATATATATGAGAGAGTGAATATTCCACAATAAAAGGAGAATTGATGCAGAACAGAGAAGGCAATGGCAGTTGAAAGTCCTTGAGAAGTCAAGAACAGATGGGATACTGAGCACAAGTGGAGAGATTGCCTTTGATAGAAACAATATACAGAAATAGGTTAGATATATTTAATAGTAGAAAGGTGAGGGAACTCCCATATTTTTTTGATAGGGGTGGAGTATTTTAGAAGCATCAGCAGAGAGGAAAATGAATGAAATAAATTTTTCAAAGAGTAGAAAAGCAAATATTCAATGATAGTATAATGGAATTCTTTGGCAGTTGTTAACCTTGAAATTTGAGGACATGAATTTAAAGTGAGACCAGTTAGCATGTGGATGAGTTTTCTATTGATACTATAACAAATTACCACAAACAATATTTTAAAACAACACAAATTTATCTCACAGCTCTGTAAATCAGAAGTCCACTGTTAGTCTCACTGGGTTAAAGTCAAGATATCAGCAAGGCCACCTTCCTTTCTGGAGGCTCTAGGAAAGAATCCATTTTCTTACCTTTCCCTACATTCCTTGGCTCATGACTTCCTTCCTTCATTTTCAAATCCAGCAATGTCAGAGTACTTCTTATGTTGTATCTCTCTACCCTTCTTCCATTTTTGTGTCTCTAATTACAGTTGAGAAATGGTCTCCTCTTTTAAGGACTCATGGAATTAAATTATGCTCACCTGGATAATCCAAGATTAACTTTCCCATCTCAAGGTCTATAACCTTAATCATATCTGCAAAGCTCCATGTATGATAACATTCACAGGTTACTGAGATTAAGATATGGATATCTTTGTTGTGGGGGCGGTGGAGATTTTTCTGCCAAGCACAGAATCCTATATAATAAAAACCTAATATGCAAATTGATTGTCACTCCAACACACAAGATGGCTGCCCCCATGTGGTCAAAGATGGCTGCCACAAGATGGCCTTCAAGGGAGGGCAGTTGTGGGCAATCAGGCCAGCAGGGGAGGGCAGTTGGGAGGGATCAGGCCTGCAGGAGAGGGAAGTTGGGGGTGAGCAGGCCTGCAGGGGAGGGCAATTGAGGGGGACCAGGCTGGCAGGGGAGGGCAGTTAGGGGTGATCAGGCCAGCAGGGGAGGGCAGTTGGGGGTGACCAGGCCTGCAGGGGATGACAGGGGCAACCAGGCCGGCAAAGGAAGGCAGTTAGGGGTAACCAGGCTGGCAAGGGAGGGCAGTTAGGGGCAATTGGCCTGGCAGGGGAGGACAGTCAGGGGCGACCAGGCTGGCAATGGAGGGAAGTTAGGAGTGAACAGACCAGCAGGGGAGGGCAGTTTGGGGTGACCAGGCTGGCAGGGGAGGGCAGTTAAGGGCAACCAGGCTGGCAAAGGAGGGCAGTTAGGGGTGGCCAGGCCTGCAGGAGAAGACATTTAGGGGCAACCAGGCTGGCAACAGAGGGCAGTTAGGGGTGACCAGGCCAGCAGGGGAGGGCAGTTGGGGGCAACCAAGCCTGCAGGGGAAGGCAGTTAGGGGTAACCAGGCTGGCAGGGAGGGCAGTTAGGGGCGACCAGGCCTGCAGGGGAAGACATTTAGGGGCAACCAGGCCTGCAGGGGAGAGCATTTAGGGGCAACCAGGCTGGCAAGGGAGGGCAGTTAGGGGTGACTGGGCCAGCAGGGGAGGACAATTTGGGGCGACCAGGCCTGCAGGAGAGGATATTTAGGGGCAACAAGGCCTGCAGGAGAGGGCAGTTAGGAGTGGCCAGGCTGGCAGGGGAGGGTAGTTAGCGGTGACCAGGCTGGCAGGGGAGGGCATTTAGGGGCAATCAGACTGGCAGGGGAGCAGTTAGATGTCTATCAGGCTGGCAGGAGAGTGGTTAGAGGGTGATCAGGCTGGCTGGCACAAGCAGTTAGGGGCAATCAGGCAGGCAGGCAGGTGAGCGGTTGGGAGCCAGCAGTCCTGGATTGTGAGAGGAATGTCTGACTTCCCATTTAGGCCTGTGGGATCGAGCCTAAATGGGCAGTCAGACATCCCTTGAGGGGTCCCAGATTGGAGAGGGTGTGGGATGGGCTTAGGGACACACACCCCCCATGCATGAATTTCATGCACCGGGCTTCTAGTTATTGTATATTTTCCCAGTAGTGCCTGACTACTCATGTGTAGACCTGAATAGGCAGAGAGCAGGATATTGGGTTTTGCAAACAAAGGTGAGATGGGCAAGAATTGAAGAAGTATGCAAGGAAATGACTCTCATGATAATTAAAATAAAGATTTTGGAGGTGGTTCACATTTTAGTAAGGACAGTTCAAGGATATGATCCCAAAATAAGGGTGGTCAAGCAGAACAAAGAAAAAGATCACTGAAGATGAAAAGATCAAGGAACTAAAGAGCCAGAGGATTGGATAAATTTTCCATGAAGTCACCAAGAATATTATTATCAGAATTAGGGAGGAAAAGAAAGACAGTAAGCCAGGTACTAAAGTGTTTATTAAATGAGAGGAAGTGACTGATTTAAAGAGTAACAAAGTGGGGTAGAAGGTGGTATATTAGGATGGCATTACATGCAAAGGTCCTGAAATGTCTAAAGGAAGGATAAATGAAACCAAGGACACCTACCACACCTCTATCAAGAGCCAGTCCTATACACAGATGAGGAATTCCTACCATACAAAGGACAGAGGTATAAAATAAGCTTAGCACCTAAAACCTAGCATGCAGGATACATGGGATGAGCCTCAAGAACATACATATTAGGCCCTAACCGGTTTGGCTCAGTGGATAGAGCGTCGGCCTGTGGACTCAAGGGTCCCAGGTTTGATTCCGGTCAAGGGCATGTACCTTGGTTGCGGGCACATCCACAGTGGGGAGTGTGCAGGAGGCAGCTGATCATCTCTCTCATTGATGTTTCTAGCTCTCTATCCCTCTCCCTTCCTCTCTATAAAAAAATCAATAAAATATAATTTAAAAAAAAGAACATATATATTAGAATTTCAGCAAAGTCTCAATAATCAGGCAAATTATATTTGGCTTGAGCTTCAACCCCAGACTTCACAAGGTGAAATTACCAACTACATACTTCAACGTTACATTTAGCATTCTTGAACTTATTTAAGGTCATTAAACTTGAGTTACCATCACATCTAATCTACACACCAATACCAGCAATAAAAAAGCACATATGAATTTATTGTAAATATCTGAATATTAACTTGCAAAAAGGTAAGCATTTTTTGTTGAAACCTGGAATTAAACTTTTTTGTGCTTTATATATTGAAATTCTCCTTAACCAGTTGAAGTGCAAATGTATATGTATTACTGACATATAGTAGAGTTTTAATAAAGTTTTCTAAATGGATTAGTTCACTAGAAACCCCCTACTCAGAGTGTTTCAAAAGTTCAATTTGGATGTTTTATTTAAAATTTCTTCAAAGGCTGAAAATGTCTGCTGTAAATCTTCAATTTAACAGCTACATTTACATCTATATCTCATTTTTTGTGTAATTTCTTCCAATGGCCTCTCTTGCTCATTGGCAGTCTTTTGTTTTCTTTTCCAGAGGCCTATTGAGCATGGCACACTTTCAGTAATGCTTCATTTTTCTATCTGTTTTTAAATCAACCATATGTAGTCTCATTAAGAAGTGAAGCTCTGATTATTCTGGCTCCTTCTTTAACAGAAGAATTCTGTTATAAATAAGAATAGAAACTTCACTCACAGATCCAGGGCTCTCCTAAGAATAGAGATCCTTTGTGTTGGTATTTATTAAATGCAATATGGTAAAATGGAATAGTATGCACCTTTTCCAAAATTTCACCAGGTAAAATCCCCAGTTTGGAATGCCTTTACATTAATCAGCTTTCCAGGCAGCATAATGATGCTGGAAATTAGGAAAGCAATGGAGGATTCTTAGTCAGATTTAATAGGCTAGGGCACTTTGCTAACACACTGCAGTGGATCAATTGAAGTTAATTATTATACAAGATTAAACTCCAAGTAACTACAGTACATCAAACCAATGCAAAAAGCTCTGGCTCAGAAAGGAGAAAAACAAACATGAATTCTGGAGGCAGCCTTTTCTATCCAGTCCTTAATTCACTACATTTTGCTATAAACCTAATAGACTAATACAATATGAAATTCAGCATAATAAATTCTGAAAGTAAGATATAAACTTCACCTATTGTCTCTATGGGATACTTAACCTTCGAATCTAAAGGAATAGCTGTGAATTTTCTTAACATCTATTTATTTTTGGATAGTTGATTTGTCTTCTACTCTTTGCTCAGTTTTACATTCCCACCCACCAGAGACTCAACCTTTTATAATAATTAACCCTTCCAAAAAAATAAGTATCTAAAGAAACCACAGGAGCAAATAAATGAGATTTCACATTTATTCATTGACTGAGTCACTTCACGGGAGTATGGCCTAGAATGTGTGCTTAATAAATAACTCTTGATAAGTTGAAAGAGAGTTAGTTAGGTTCTTTAGGACCTAACTGGGAGAGAGAAAAGAGCATACTAGAAAGGAGAAAACAATGACAAGGGACATGTATGCTAATTAATGGTCCTTAAATGATAGTGATGTACCTTTTTGGAAGGATATTTTTTAAATATCAATCATTTCTTCCTAAAAATTTATTTTTTCCTCTTGCTCTTCCACTCATTGAATAACTAAACAGGCCTGTGTTCAT
Source organism: Eptesicus fuscus (assembly GCF_027574615.1). Lineage (NCBI taxonomy): Eukaryota > Metazoa > Chordata > Mammalia > Chiroptera > Vespertilionidae > Eptesicus > Eptesicus fuscus. The sequence goes on along the minus strand of NC_072473.1, from coordinate 119,933,861 downwards.
TTGCTTTGGCAGACAGTAGACAGCAGAAAGCAATGGGGAACAAAAGGTATCTCATTTTGACATTTGGGTTTCAAAAACCTAGCAAAGGGCTCACAACATAGACGAATAATATTTGTGAGAAAGCAAAGATTACCTCAGTTATCTACCACCAGATCAGGAAAATATTTTCTAGAATGAGAGAACTAAGAAAATGTAGCAAAGTCAAATGTTCAAGAGAGGGGGCCAATAAAAAAAGTCACATAGGTTTTTGGTTTTCAAGACATAAGGAATTTAGGCCCTAGTTTCATATCAAGCCTTTGAGAGGCAATAAGACACATGAGGAACAAATGGTTCCAGATAGAAGTAGATTCATACAGCCTCACAGAGCTTTACTACAAACCCATCATGGTACAGAAACAGCTGAGTGAACTCCTGTGCTCACTTCGGTGAGCACAGGAGTTCCATGAAAGCAGCAGAAAAAACTAGTCAACCTAAAGGAGCCATGAAGATAAGAGCAAAGATCATCTGTCCTGGTGTTGTCTATGGACCATTGATGTAGGCTCTGATGGAACCATGGCCATCTCAGCAGATACCTGTATGGGCAAATAATATTGAAGATATAATAGGTCACCTCACAATATATGCATCCTCCATCTACCCCTCAATAATTTAAACTCAACCTAAATGAAAGAATGTGTGAAATTATCAAATTGACAACAATTAAGTTTCTAAATCCTGTTGGAATGAAGATTCTAAACTAAAATTTATTTTTAAAAATAGTTTCATTTCTTATAGACATGAATTTGTGGACTGAGATTCTTGTCTATATATCTTTAAACAAGTGTGCAACAAAATACAGGCTAAAGAAGTGTTTAAAATAAGGTTGGGCAAGTCATTTATTCTATAAACATTTATTAATGACATAATGACAGGGGGACTTGGGGGAAATTCATAGAGCTTCAACCGAAGAGTTGGAGGTTCAAAGTCAAGACAAAGTAGTAGATAAAGTGATAGAAAGGAAACTGTGGCATAGGAAGAACATGACAATCACTTAGTTATTTAGCTTTGTGTTAAAATATTGGTTCTCAAACTTTAGTACAAATAACCAATGATTTGATGGATTTTTTCACAATATCAAGGCCTTAGTACCAGAATTTTATTCCCTGAGTATAGAGCAAGAGTCAGCATAGTTGTTTTATAAAGATAGTAAATATTTTAGGATTTTTTAGGTATATGGATTTTGTCTAACTACCCAATTTTGCATTGTGGTGCTAAAGCAGCCACAGACTATACATAAAGGAAAGGATGTCTCTGTGTTCCAATAAACTTTTATTTACAAAAGCAGGTGGCAGTCTGAATTTGGCCCATAGGTCACAGTTTGCTGACCTCTGTTCTCTGGCAAGGCCTAAACATCTGCACAGCAAAATGTATTGGGAAAACATTGAATTGAACACTATTTTCCAGAAAGTTTTTGTTTGAATGCATATATGTTACTTATGAGGGGTAACCCATTAATAATTCATTGATCTTTACCAAAGATTTTTTATTGATTTTTCAGAGAAAGAGAGAGAAGAAGACAGAGGGAGAGGGAGAGAGAAGCATCAATATGAGAGCTAAATATTGATTGGCTGCCTCCTGGATGCCCCCTACTGGGGATAAAGCCCCCAACCTGGGCATTCGCCCTGACCAGGAATCAAACTAGCAACCCTTCAGTGCTTAGACAATGCCCAACCAAATAAGCCACACAGACCAGGGCAAGCTTTCTTTAATTAAAACAAACAAACAAACAAAAAACAGAAAATTGGGGCAAAAGACACATGGGTCTTATTTATGAATGGCTATGTAAAAGTTATGCAAAAACCCTAAATTAAATATTATCAGATAATATTCTATAATATATTAAAAGAATAAACTATCATAATCAAGTGGAGCTAATTCCAGACAGAAAAACATGCCATATCATTGATTTAATCATTTAATTTCTAGGAATCATACAGATATACTCTCATACATGAAGAGATTTAGATAAGAAAAGTATTTACTTATTATAGCAAATAATAAGTAAAAGTATTACTTATTATTTGTTGTATGTAATATCAACAAATGGAAAACCATCTAATGATGCATTAACAGAAGACTGGTTCATAATATATGCTTCAATATGCACAAAATGTCTCTGGAAGAATATATAAGAAACTAGCAACAAGAAGATTCCTCTAGGGACAAGAACCAGTTGACTAAGAAACAAAGCTAAAAGGGAGAAATGCTGTATATATTTTGGGGCTATGGGGTTTTATATAATGTATATTAGTAATTACTACTTATTCAAATGGCTAATTATTATATTTTTTAATTGTATTGTATTGATTTATTTATAAGACACTTAGTAGAGCAACAAACAAGATATATGGCGGAAGAAACTATCAAGAAATTTAAAAAAATGGTAGCCTGAGTGCCCAGGTTCTACCACCAAAAATTCTGATCCAATTGTCCTGAGAGAGAGAAGGGATGCAATAATCAGTATTTTTTAAATGCCCCCAAAGTGATTCTAATATCTAGCTATGTTTGAGGGTTACTTAGTTTACATAAGTATGGTTTGATGTTGAAAAAACTGAGAGAGAATCTTAATTGCATCTGAAAATGCCACAACTCCACAGGAAATAACAAGTGTATGACATCATTTTTCAGAACAGTAGAGGAGGAGTCAAAGAGAAAGTGAATGTCATTGACCAGTTCTTCCACTTTCCAGAATAGTACAATGGGAATAATTCATCATGTTGACCCCAGGCATCTTTGGAGGGCAATAGTTGGATTGCTCCCATTTCATGCACTTTTCTATTTGCACCTAAAGAAGGTAAGAACAGAAAGGACACACACACACACACACAGAGAGAGAGAGAGAGAGAGAGAGAGAGAGAGAGAGAGAGAGAGAGAGAGAGAGATTCCATTTTTTTCTTTGACTTGTTAAGGGACTACTGGAAAAAAAATCTTACTCTATTTTCCAGGACCTTCCAATTCACTTTTGCTAGAGAGACCCTTATCAACCTGACTTATATGTGTGTTGAATGAACCCATCCATGAGCAAGCATTAAAAATTCACAATCCAAATAAGTAACTTGAGGGAAAGTTCAAGCTGAACAACCAGAATGTATGACTTTTATTGGGGAAAAACTAACTGTAAGGGAAAGAAGGGAACTTTACATGAAAATAGGGAGAACAATTAAAAAAATATAATTAGGATGCAAAAAAGAGGGACCCAAAACATTGTTTTACATTTTAAAAATTTCCTAGTGAACATGGCAAATAGAATGGCCAATGCTAAAAACTGGAGGATCAAATAAGAGAAATATTTTAAAACATAGAGGAAAAATGTTTTTTCTCTTTTAAAATTGAAATGGGATGTATTAATATAAACATAAATTATAATATAAATGTTAATAAAAGTGTATTGAACTATAGTTTACATTTTGAAAGGGAAATATAGTCATATGCTTGAAGTAAATCTTAATTTTAACAAATAACTAAATAATAGCAGTATAGGAAGAAAAAAAGATGAAAATGAATAATCAAAGAAATAATAAAAGAAAACTTTCCTAAATTACAAAGACTTTCATTTCCAGATTTAAAGTAATCCCCAAATCTCATGAAACATTAATGTAAAAAGATACACACCTAGAATGCCTACTGAAACATCTAAGCTTAAAAAAAGAAGAAAATCTTATAAACATCCAACAGATAAAAAAGGTTGCTTATAACAAAAAGAGAATTAGACTAGCATTAAACATCTCTTCCCCAACAATGAAAGTTGGAGGATATTAGTACAATATGTATATATATTGGGGAAATGATTTAATCAAAGTAATATTTATATGTGAGAGTAAAAATATTTGTGGAAATGAGTTGAGAAAACATACTACTCATGTACTCTTCAGAAGTAAATTATGTGAAGAAAGAGTGTTTCCAAATGAAAATTATAGCAGATCAAATAATTCAAGATAAGAGAAGATAAAATGTAGATTGATGAGCAGTGTTTGCTTCTTGCAAAATGTGTAGTTAAAATGTAAATGAAGCCGAAACCGGTTTGGCTCAGTGGATAGAGCATAGGTCTGCGGACTGGAAGGTCCCGGGTTCGATTCCGGTCAAGGGCATGTACAATGGTTGCGGGCACATCCCCCGGTGGGGGTTGTGCAGGAGGCAGCTGGTCGATGTCTCTCTCTCATCGATGTTTCTAGCTCTCTATCCCTCTCCCTTCCTCTCTGTGAAAAATCAATAAAATATATTTTTAAAAATGTAAATGAATAATAATATAAACATAAATTATTATATAAATGTTAATAAAAGTGTATTGAACTATAGTTTACATTTTGAAAGGGAAATATAGTCATATGCTTAAAATAAATCTTTATTTTAACAAAGTTTGGGATTTGGTGGAGAAAAGAGGAAGTGAGACATTTTAAGCTTTGTAAAGATCTCATTTTGTTAAGAAAATTTTTTGAACATAGTAGTAAAACATTTTGGGGATTAGAAAGTATCACTTATTTAATTTTGGTATTTAATACTACAAAAATGCAGGCATGCATAACTGAAAAATAGAAATAATAAAAAATAAACATGAAATAATAAAAAGGAAAAATACAAATGTATCATTTATCTCAATGAAGCCCAAATGTGAGTGAATTCAACTCCTTATAAAAAGACCCCAAAAATTTCAGATTGAGTTAAGAAGTGTCAAAAATAAAGGAATAAGAAAATATATCAGGTAAATATTAACAAAAAGGAAGAGTTGTGGCATCAATATCAGGAAATGAAAATCAGTGTGAAAAGTAGTAAACAGCGCAAAAGAAACATTTTGAAATTGATTTATTCATTGAGTTGGTACTCTACTAGTATTTCAGGCATTGTTTGGGGTACAAAGAAAAGGCAATGACCAAACAGAATAAAGGAACTGTTCTTGTGGACCTTGCATTATAGTAGCAACAGACAGATATTAAACAAAAAAATAATTTAGTATACTAGAATATGATAAATGCTATGGAGAGAAAAAAATTCAGGAGCGAATCATGGGGAATGTTGTCTGAGAAGGTAACACTTGAATAAAGAAAACAGGTGTAATGGTAATACAACTCAATAAAAGGAAGACAATCCAATTTAAAAATGGGCAGAGGACCTGAATAGACACTTCTCCAAGGAGGACATACAAATGGGCAAGAGACATATGAGAAAATACTCAACTTTACTAATAATCAGGGAGATGCTAATTAAAACTACAATGAGGAACCATCGAACACCTGCCACAATGGTTACCATTAATAAATCAACAAACAAATGCTGGTGGGGATGTGGAGAAAAAGGAACCCTAGTGTATTGCTGGAAGGAATGCAGACTGGTGCAGCCACTATGGAAAACAGTGTTTAGTTTTCTCAAAAAATTAAAAATGGAACTATTATTTGACCCAGCAATCCCACTTCAAGGAACATATCCTAAGAATCTTGAAACACCAGTCAGAAATAATATATGGACCCCTATGTTCATTGCAGTGTTATTTACAATAGGTAAGATCTGGAAATAGACCAAATGCTCATCAGTAGACAAATGGATAAAAAAGCTGTGGTACATTTACATAATGGAATACTATGCAGTTGTAAAAAAGACAGATCTCTTACTCTTTGAGACAACATGGAGGGACCTGGGAATGATTACGCTAGGTAAAATAAGCCATGCAGAGAACGACAAATATCACATGACCTCACTTATACATGAAATCTAGTAAACACAATAAACTGATGAATAAAGTAGAGCTGGAGGCATGGAAACATGGAACAGACTGACAAATCTCAGAGGGAAGGGGAGAATGGGAAAAGATTAACCAAGGAATTTATATGCAATAGGGTAGTAAAGGCCTGGGGTAGGGCAGGACCAGGTGGTGGGGCAAGGGAGAAAAAGTGAGGGACATTTGTAATACTCTCAGCAATAAAGATTTAAAAAACAGATGCAATGGTAAACGATACTAGGAAGATATAACAATCACAAATATTTATGCACCAAATAATATAACAGCAAAATTTTCCAGAATTAGAAACAGGAAGCAGTATTACTAAATATAGTGAAGAATGTTAATATATATATATATATTTCAGAATATGACAGATTAAGAAGGAAAAAAATTAGTAAGACTATAGAGTAAAGGAGTCATTCAATCAAAAATTTCTGTCCCCTTCAAAAAAAAATATGCATTTTCCTCTTATGGTTATGGAACATTTATAAAAATCAACCATATACTTGACATAAAGGAATTTTAATAAATTCATGAAGTTTTTTAAAGCTATATTACATAGCAAAAGTACAAAAATTATAAATCAATAATGAAAAAAATAATAACATCTTAGCCATATGGAAACTGAGAAATGCTCAGATAAAGGAGTGAAAATAAAAATCATTAATTATCTAAAATTTATCCCAAGAAAGTACTTTTTACTTTGTATTAAAAGCTATTGGGTAAAAAGAAAGTCTTGGGCAAGCCAAGAATAGAAGGAAACTATGTAAACATAGTAAAACTCATATAGCAAAAATTCTCAGTGAACATCATCCTCAATGTTGAAAGACTGAAAGCTTTTCATCTAAGATGAGGAATAAGGCAAGGATGTCCACTTACATCATTTCTATTCAATATAGTACTGAAAGTCCTAACCAGAGCAATTAGGCTCTTAGAAATTATTAAGCTAAGAGAATAATTAGACTATTATATATTATTAGAAAAAGAAACAAAAGGCACCCAAATTTGAAGGGAGATAAGTAAAAGTATCTCTGTTTGCATATTAAATGATATTATATGTACAAAATCCTAAAGAATCCACAAAGGAGTATTAGAACTAATAAATGAATTCAGCAAAGTAGCAGGATACAAAGTCAACACACAAAAATCAGTTGTGTTTCTGTAATGAACAACCTTTAAAGGAAATTAAGAAAACAATTCCATTTATAATAACATCTATATATATAAAAGGCTAAACAACTGTTCCACTGGTAGCTATGACACGCAATGACCACCACGGGGCAGATACTCTGACTGGTAGCTATGACGCACACTGACCACCAGGGGGGAAACACTCAATGCAGGAGCTGCTGAGCTGCAGTGACTTGTCAGCAGTGGTTCTCCGGTGATGCATCCCCGAGGAGGGAGCCTGATTCCAGAGTGCATCACCTGAGAACCGCCCTCTCGCAATATGGGACCCGTCAGGGGATGTTGCAGAGCTGGTTTTGGCCCAATCCCCACAGGCCAGGCTGAGGGACCCCACCTGCCGGAGGGACCCCACTCACTCTGCAGACACCCTTCCAGGTGCAGTTGGCCAGGGAGAGACCACGGGAGGTTGGCTCCAGAGCGTATCTGACCCGCCCCTCTGGCCACCTTCTAATTAATTTCCTTTAAATGTGCACGAATCCATGCACTGGGACATTAGTAAAAAATAAAACACTTAGAAATTAACTTAAGGAGGTAAAAGAGTTATATAATAAAAATTACAAAGTATTGTTAAAAGAAATTAAAGAAGACATAAATAAATAGAAATATACCCCATGTTCATGTACTGGAAGGTTCAGTATTGTTAAGACTTTAATACTATCCAAAATAATCAATAGATTCAATATAATTCCTAATGACATTTTTTTTGCAGAAATAGAAAAATCCATCCTAAAATTTACATGAAATTGCAAGGTACCTGGTATAGCCAAAGCAATCTTGAAAAATAAGAACAAAGTTGGAGGCTCACACATCCTGATTTCAAAACTTACTGGAAAGCTACAGTAATAAAAACAGTATGTTTTTTTACATAAAGATTGACTTAAACATATAGAAGAATTATCTCAAAATTTTTCAAAGACTTATATTTGCAAGCGCTAAAAATATAAAACTCTTAGAAGAAAACATACAGCGAAAGTTTCAAGATATTGGATTTGGCAATGATTTCTTATATATGACACCAAAGGCACAGGCAACAAATGCACAAAAAGACAAATTGTATTTCATAAAAATTAAAACCTTTTGTGCATTAAAGGAAACTATCAATAGAGTAAAGAGGTAACATACAGAATGGGAGAAAATATTTGTAAACCATATATCTAATAAGTAATTAATATTCAGAATAACACTCAACAATGAAAAAATCCAATTAAAAATGGGCAAAGTACTTGAATAGCTATTCCTCCCAAAAAGACAGAAGATGGCTAATAAGCATGTGAAAAGTTTCTCAACATTACTAATTATTGGGGAAATACAAATCATAACCACAATAAGATACTACCTCACATCCTTTAGAATATCTACTACCAAAACAAAACAAACAAAAAACACAGAATGTAGGTGTTGGTGAGGATGTAGAGAAATTGGAAACCTTGTATACTGTTGGCAGAAATGTAAAATGGTACAGGCATTGTGGAAAACAGTATGGACTTTCCACAAAAACCTAAAAAAAGAATTACCCAATGATCCAGCAAATCTACTTCTGGGTATACACCCAAAAATAATTGAAAACAGGGTTTTGAAGAGATATTTCTACAACCTCATTCATAGCAATATTACTCACAATAGTTAAAAGGTAGAAATAATTCAAGTGTTCATCAACAGATTAGTGGATAAAGAAATGAGGTATAAACATATAATGGAATATAATCAGGTTTAACAAGGAAGAAAATTCTGACACATGCTACAACATGGATGAACCTTGAAGACATTATACTGAAGTAAGCCGGAGATTAAGAAAAATGTTGTATAATTCCATTTTTATGTGCTACATTGAGTAGTTAAATTCATACACCCAGAGCGTAGAATGATGGTTGCCAAAGGCTGAGAGTAGGGGGAAGTAAAGATTCATTGTGTAATGAGTAAAGACTTTCTGCTTTGCAAGATGAAATGAGTTCTTGATATGGATGGTGGTGATGTTGCACAATGATATGAATGTGCTTAATACCAATACAGGGTACACTTAAAAATGGTTAAGATGGTAAATTGTATGTTATGTGTAATTTATCACAATAAAATATTGAGAGGAAAAATATTTTAAAACCATGTGATATGTAGAGAAGATGAAAAATATCTCAATTTACTTAAGTTTTTATAAGCTAACTATAAACACAAAAAAGAAAAAATTATTCACCACATCAGGAAATCTAGCAACATAATTTATATTAAAAAATTAAAAAGGTAATCCATACAATTATGTCAATAATAATAATGAAAAGATATTATGTTCTGCAATCATTCCAGATAAAAACTCCAAAGAAGAAAAGAATAGAGGGGATATGCTGTTTAAGAGCAAAAACATTAGAACCCAGCTACCTGGGTTTGAATCTCAGCTCCAGTACTTATTAGCTGGAAGTTAATTTTAAAGTGGGAATGATAATGATAGTTCTATGAGTTAATATATGTGAGACACTTAGATCTCTGCTCTTCAGAAAGGCAGTTTGGTATAGTAGCTGCCTAGATTCAAAACCAAGCTCTCTACTGTGAGCAGTGTGACTGAGAAATTAGTTAACCTCTAGGTATCTCCATTCTCCCTTTGTCTATGAAGAGGGATAATAATAAATCTATAACTGTAAAATAGGGAAAATGATAAACCTACTTCTGATAAACCTACTTCATAGTATTATTATTAGAATTAAGTTAAAACTAAAAGTACTTAGGCTACTGCCTGGCACATGCGAAAAATTATGACAATATGCTACCTTCTGGAGTTATCTTGCCATGAGTCCAATTTTTCTGGCAACCTGTTCATAAATTCCAACCACTTCAGTAGTTCCAAAACTCTGATCCCAGCCTCTTTTGTCCAGTAAGATCACCACTCTCAACATTGGACTTGAATTATATACTTCCTCTCTCTCAAGGATTGTAGTCCCACTTTAATTGCTATCAAATGCCTGTAAATAGTTGTTTTATATATTTTGTAAAGTTTTTTTAATTTAAATTGAATTTTATTTTTTCTTACCATTTATCCCCTCTATGCCCTCTTCCACCTCCCTCACACCCCTCCTCACACTGCAGTCACCACACTACTCTCCATGTCCATGAATTATCTCTCTTTTTTCTTTTTTGCTCAATCCCTCCACTCCAACCCCTCCCCCCAAGAGCTGTCTGCCTGCTTTCTATGAGTCAGTCTCTATTTTGCTTGGTAGTTCAGCTTGTTCATTAAATTCCACATATGAGTGAATCCATGTGGTATTTGTCTTTCTCTGACCGGCTTATTTCACTTAGCATAATGTTTTCCAGGACCATCCATGCTGTTGCAAAGGGTAAAATTGTTCATGGCAGGAGGGTAAGCTTGATACTAGCTACTCCATCATGATCAGAACTGGAAGTCATGGCAACATTTTTTAAATTGACAACATACTATGCTGTTGAGTTTGTAAGGGAAATACGTATTTTCCAACACTGTGGGTGGAACTATAAATACATAACAGCTTTTTAAAAATAAAAATGACATTCATTGAGCTCATTGCATCATGTCTCAAAAATTCCTAAGCTATTCATATAAGTCTAGTATCTCATTTTATTCTCACAATAGCCATATGAGATAGGCACTTCCTAATTACAGAAAAGAAAACTGAATAAGGAAGAGGAGATTCAATAACTTGCCTATGGTTATAAAGTTAGCAAGTGGTGGAGTCAAGATTTGTAAACTGACACTTTTTTTTAAATTTCTTTATTGATTAAGGTATCACATATTTGTCCTCATCCCCCCATTCCCATCCCACACCCCTCCCCACGCATGCCCCCGTCCCCCTGTTGTCCTTAACCACTGGTTAGGCTCATATGCATGCACACAAGTCCTTTGGTTGATCTCTCCCCTATATCCCCACCCTCCCTACCCTCCCTCTGAGGCCCGACAGTCTGATCCATTCTTCCTTGTTTCTGGGTCTGTTCTTGTTCATCAGTCCATGTTGTTCATCATTTCCCCTAGATAAGTGAGATCATGTGCTACTAGAAATACACTTATAAGAACCAAAAATGAGACAAGCAATAATGGTTATGCTGAAAGGCAAATAAATCAGTCTGTAGTGAGTTTCTTTCTGGGCCAACAGTTCTTTTGCGACCCAATTTCAATGTCAAACAGTTCCTTATGTGCACATGTCAGCAATGATATTTCAGTTCTGGATGGTGGACAAATGGTGGTAAAGCAGGTCTGACTCTCTCTGGTTTGGTCCTGGGCAACCTGCAGTGACACACAGCTGCTGACTGCTAGCATGGCAAGGCGACATCAGCGTCTTCCATCTCTGGACTGCTTCTCTTCTGTCTTCATGGCTGGGGTAGTCCTATTGATTCCTCTCTGTTGCCGGAATCCACATGGTCTCGGAGTTGTTCTCTGAAAATATACAAACATATTCTCAACCAAAAGTTAATAAAGGAATATTTCCTATAAATTTGACTTGGGATCCTTTTTCATTTTTTGCCCAAATGATTTTCCTTTGGCTTGTTTTGACACCTTGTGTGTTTTTCATGGGTGTCTTGCTTTTAGCATTACAATTATTTTTCTAAAGAACAAATTTTCTAGATGTAATTTACTTACAGGATATTTTTCCTTACATGATATTCCTCTACTATCCCCCCCTTTTTTTATTTAAATATTAGGAGGCTTTTGAAAATTTTTAATGTAGTCTTGATAGCTTTTAAATTTTATTTTTTGCACTATAATATGATTGCTTTAGGTTCATTACCTGTTACACAATTTTATCATGAGATGAACTATCAATAAAAATTTTAGTTAACACTTTAGAAACTGTTTTTTGTCCAGTACTATTAATTTTTCTAGAATATTCGCTTGCTTCAATTAGCCAATTTAAGTTAGCCTGAAAACTTGACTACTATTTCACTGTCAAATTTATTACTCTAACAACAATCTTATTTTACCCTGTAAATATAATTGGAAAGGATTATTTGCCTTCTTGAGTAGGCCCTGAGCATTCCTGGTGGTAGGCTGGATTTAGATATCAAAAATCCACTTCCCCTCACCATGGATTCAAGACAACTCAAACAATTCTTATTGCAGTGAGAGGGCAGCTGCTGTCGGCCAAGTCTCTGTCTGTTACCTGGGTCCCAATTTGAGCTGGGCATGGGACATTAAGCAGCCATTGGGGCAGGAGACTTCCTTCATAAGGGGTGAGAGTTCAGGCCCCTGCTAAGTTAGGGTGGTGAGGGTCTGTGCCCCACCTCTGTTTACCCCCAAGTTCTCTCTTGATGGCCCTTCTGCGACTGTGCCTGTCTTAGGTTGTTCCTTCCCTGAAGAATCTTACCCGTCTCTGGCTAACCAGCCATCCTCCGGGGCCAAGCAGGGTGATGTAAGGTTCAGTTCTGTCTCCTTGGTACCCTATGTCCCCGTGGCCTCGACGCCCAGAACCTGCCTTGGGATCCCCTCGCCTGCTGGCGAGGTCCCAGCACTGATCATGTATCTTGGGGAACCCGAGTTTCTTCTCCAGGGAGGGCCCAGCTTGCCCCACTGGGCAAGAGGCAGATCCATGGTACCAGTCATCACGAGGCGTCAACCTCAAAATGAACAGAAAACTCAGGCAACAGCTGTGTGCAATTGGATTGTGAGAAGAGGGTCCCTCTTGGCCAAAATGGCAAGAGGGACAAATATAGAATGCTCAGGTGCCTTCCCAGGAGGCCCTCTACAAAATGGAAGGGATTAAATCCTTACATGTACTTTTTAAATTGCTGCCAGACATTCAAAGAATTAGTTTGTAAGTTTGCTTGGGATAATTATGTATTATGCTGTTGTAATTCTAAAATATCAAGAGATGTGATACCTTTGTCTCCAAGCACCAAACAGATGATTTTTTTTTATTGATCCCCAAGGGTGTGAGGTACTATTATAGGTAATGGGGGAAATCCAAATCTAGGAAGAATTTTAATGACATTGTAGAATAATATCATGTAAGGTTATTCTTTGCTCTAGGCCATGGCAATTCCATTTCAAAGTGGCTGTCCATTTCTTTTTGTGTTGACAAGGTCTTAGTTACATTTTCTGCACCTCTCCAGGGGGAAAGTAGTGATAGTAGTGACACCCTTCCTTTGGTGTCCACACAAGCCAGAAACCTCTCTTTAATTTTACACACAAACGGGCAGTGTTTTGATTTTGTGTCATACAAAAGGGAAGCTGGGTGGAGACCCCTGTGTAATTATACTTTATTGCCCCACCCATGATCCTCCTGGATATTATTGGTGACTACATTAGTCAGGGGATCAGCCCACGTAAGGGTTCTTACCCATGAAGGGTCAGGAGCATATGTCCAAAATACTTGCCCATTTTTCCCAAGTAATCTTACCATATATCTGATGATTGCTAACATGGCTAGAAAGGCGTTCTCAGGCATTCTTGGGTTTCTGGTTACATCACAATTTCTTCCCTGAGGTTTGACATTTTGATTGATGTTTCTCTGTCTATTTTTTTCTATCAGTTTATGTTGTTCACTATCTTCCACAAATGAGTGAGATCATGTGATATTTATCTTTCTCTGCCTGGCTTATTTCACTAAGCATAATGTTCTCCATCTCCATCCATGTTGTTGCAAATGGTAAGAGTTCCTTCTTTTTTACTGCAGCGTAGTATTCCATTGTGTAGATGTACCACAGTTTTTTAATCCACTCATCTGCTGATGGGCACCTAGGCTGTTTCCAAATCTTAGCTATGGTTAATTGTGCTGCTATGAACATAGGAGTGCATATATCCTTTCTGATTGATGTTTCTAGTTTCTTGGGATATATTCCTAGAAGTGGGATCACTGGGTCAAATGGGAGTTCCATTTTTAGTATTTTAAGGAAACTCCATACTGTTCTCCACAGTGGCTGCACCAGTCTGCATTCCCACCAGCAGTGCACGAGGGTTCCTTTTTCTCCGCATCCTCGCCAGCACTTGTCATTTGTTGACTTGTTGATAATAGCCATCCTGACAGGTTTGAGATGGTACTGCATTGTTGTTTTGATTTGCATCTCTCTGATGGTTAGTGACTTTGAGGAGGTTTTCATATGTCTCTTGTCCTTCCTTCTGTCTTCTTTCGAAAAGTGTCTATTTGGATCAGTTGCCCATTTTTTGATAGGGTTGTTTATCTGCTTTTTGTTAAGCTGCATGAGTTCCCTGTAAATGTTGGAGATTAAACCCTTATCATTGATATCACTGGCAAATATGTTCTCCCATGCAGTGGGCTTTCTTGTTGTTTTATTGATGGTTTCCTTTGCTGAAGAAAAACTTTTTATTTTGATGTAGTCTCATTTGTTTATTTTCTCTTTAGGTTCCATTGCCCTCGGAGCAGTAAAAGTGAAGAAGTTCTTTTGACATATGTCAGAGATTTTTCTGCCTATCGATTCCTCTAGTATTTTTATGGTTTCCCGTCTTATGTTTAAGTCCTTGATCCATTTTGAGTTTATTTTTGTGTATGGTGTAAGTTGGTGGTCTAGTTTCATTTTTTTGCATGTATCTGTCCAATTTTCCCAGCACCACTTATTGAAGACACTGTCTTGACTCCATTGTATGTTCATGCCTCCTTTGTCAAATATTAATTGAGCATAGTGATTTGGATCGATTTCTGGGTTCTCTATTCTATTTCATTGATCTATATGTCTGTTCTTGTGCCAATACCAGGCAGTTTGGAGAACAGTGGCTTTGTAATACAGCTTGATATCTGGTATTGAGATCCCTCCTACTTTGTTCTTCTTTCTCAGGATTGCTGTAGCTATTTGGGGTCTTTTTTTATTCCTGATGAATTTTTGGAAAGTTCGTTCTATGTCTGTGAAATATGCCATTGGTATTTTAATGGGAAGTGCATTGAATTTATAGATTGCTTTGGGTAGTAGGGACATTTTGATTATGTTGATTCTACCATTCCATGAACATGGTATGTTCTTCCATCTGTTTATGTCTTCCTCTATCTCTTTCTTCAGTGTTGTGTAGTTTTCCGTGTATAGGTCTTTTACCTCCTTAGTTAAGTTTATTCCTAGGTATCTTAATTTTTTTGTTGTGATGGTAAATGGGATTGCTTTTATAGTCTCTCTTTCTGTAAGTTCATTATTGGTGTATAGAAATGCCATAGATTTCTTGGCATTAATTTTGTATCCTACTACTCTGCCAAATTCATTTATTAAGTCTAATAATTTTTTGATAGAGTCTTTTGGGTTTTCTATATACAGTATCATGTCATCTGCAAATAAGGACAGTTTTACTTCTTCTTTTCCAATTTGGATGCCTTTTATTTCTTCTTCGTGTCTGATTGCAATGGCTAGTATTTCCAGCACTATGTTGAACAGGAGTGGTGAGAGTGGGCATCCCTGTCTCATTCCTGTTCTTAGGGGAAATGGTTTTAGTTTTTGCCCATTGAGTATGATGTTGGCTTTGTCATATATGGCTTTTATTATGATGTGGGTTTGTCATATATGGCTTTTATTATGTTGAGGTATGATCCTTCTATTCCCACTTTGCTGAGAGTTTTTATCAAGAAAGGGTGTTGGATTTTGTCAAATGCTTTTTCTGCATCAATTGATATGACTATATGATTTTTATCTCACAATTTGTTTATGTGATATATCACGTTTATTGATTTGCGAATATTGTACCATCCTTGCATCCCCGGGTAAATCCTACCTGGTCATGGTGTATGATCTTTCTGATGTACTGCTGGATCCGATTTGCTAGAATTTTGTTGAGGATTTTGGCATCTATGTTCATGAGGGATATTGGCCTGTAATTCTCCTTCATTGTGTTATCTTTATCTGGTTTTGGTATTAGGGTGATGCTGGCTTCAAAGAAGGAGCTTGGAAGTGTTCCTTCCTCTTGAATTTTCTGGAATAGTCTGAGGAGGATGGGTTTTAGTTCTTCCTTGAATGTTTGGTAAAACTCCCCTGTGAAACCATCTGTCCCCGGGCTTTTGTTTGCTGGAAGCTTTTTGATGATTGCTTCAATTTCTTCCATAGTTATCAGCCTATTGAGATTTTTAGCATCTTCCTGAGTAAATTTTGGAAGGTTGTATTTTTCTAGGAATATGTCCATTTCCTCCAGGTTGTCTATTTTCTTAGAATAGAGTTGTTCATAGTATATTTTAATAATCCTTTGTATTTCAGTGGGGTCGGTTGTTATTTCTCCTCTTTCATTTCTGATTTTGTTTATTTGTGTCCTCTCTGCTTCTTGGTGAGCCTGGCTAGAGGTTCATCAATCTTGTTTATCCTTTCAAACAACCAGCTCTTGGTTTTATTGATCTTTTGTATTTTTTTTTTTTTTTGGTCTCTATGTAATTCATTTCTGCTCTGACCTTTATTATTTCCTTCCTTCTGCTCACTGTGGGCTTTTCTTTTTTTTTTTAAGTTTTGTACTTTTGGATATTTAACTATTTTATTTTATTTTTTTGAGGTATTATATGTGTACATATCTTACCATTACCCCCCCACCCCATACCCATACATGCCCTCACTCCCCAGAGTTTTGCGTCCATTGTTTATGCTTATATGCATGCATACAAGTCCTCCAGTTGATTTTTGTCTCCCCCACCTCTCCCTAACTTTCCCCCTGTAATTTGAAAGTCTGTTTGTTGCTTTACTGTCTCTGTATCTATCTTTTTGTTCATCAGTTTATAATGTTCTTTATTATCCATAAATGAGTGAGATCATGTGGTATTTTTCTTTCATTGACTGGCTTATTTCACTTAGTATAATATTCTCCAATTCCATCCAGGTTGCTGCAAATGATGAGAATTCATTCTTTTTTATGGCAGCATAGTATTCCATTGTGTAGATGTACCACAGTTTTCTGATCCAGTCATCTGCTGACGGGCACCTAGGCTGATTCCAAATCTTAGCTATTGTAAATTGTGCTGCTATGAACATAGGGGTGCATATATCCTTTCTGATTGGTGTTTCTAGTTTCTTCGGATATATTCCCAGGAGTGGGATTACTGGGTCAAATGGGAGTTCCATTTTCAGTTTTTTGAGGAAACTCCATACTTTTCTCCACAGTGGCTGCACCAGTCTGCATTCCCACCAGCAGTGCACGAGGGTTCCTTTTTCTCCGCATCCTCGCCAACACTTGTCGTTTGTTGATTTGTTGATGATAGCCATTCTGACAGGTGTGAGATGGTAACTCATTGTTGTTTTGATTTGCATTTCTCGGATAATAAGTGACTTTGAGCATGTTTTCATGTGTCTCTTGGCCTTCCTTCTGACTTCTTTTGAAAATATTCTGTTTAGGTCCGTTGCCCATTTTTTATTGGATCATTTATCTTCCTTTTATTAAGTTGCATAAGCTGCCTGTAGATGTTGGAGATTAAACCTTTATCAGTGATAGCATTTTCACATATGTTCTCCCATGCAGTGGGCTTTCTTGTTGTTTTGTTGATGGTTTCTTTTGCTGTAAAAAAGCTTTTTATTTTGATGTAGTCCCATTTGTTAATTTTCTCTTTAGCTTGCATTGCCCTAGGGGCAGTGTCAGTGAAGAAGTTCTTTTGGCATATGTCTGAGATTTTGTTGCCTGTGGATTCCTCTAGTATTTTTATGGTTTCCCGTCTTATGTTTAAGTCCTGTATCCATTTTGAGTTTATTTTTGTGTATGGTGTAAGTTGGTGATCTAGTTTCATTTTTTTGTATGTGTGTGTCCAATTTTCCCAACACCATTTATTGAAGAGACTGTCTTGACTCCATTGTATGTTCATGCCTCCTTTGTCAAATATTAACTGAGCATAGTGGTTTGGGTCGATATCTGGATTCTCTATTCTGTTCCATTGATCTATATGTCTGTTCTTGTGCTAGTACCAGGCTGTTTTGAGAACAGTGGCTTTGTTTTTTTTTATTTTCTTTTTTTGGGTTCCTTTTTTTTTTCAATTTTTTTTATTAAGGTATTATATGTGTACATATCTTACCATTGCCACCCCCCACCCCTCTCCCATATATGCCCTCACCCCCAGAGTTTTGCATCCGTTGGTTATTCTTATATGCATGCATACAAGTCCTTTGATTGATCTCTTATCTCCCCCACCTCTCCCTAACTTTCCCCCTGTAATTTGACAGTCTGTTTGATGCTTTACTGTCTCTGTATCTATCTTTTTGAGAACAGTGGCTTTGTAATACAGCTTGAAATCTGGTATTGAGATCCCTCCTACTTTATTCTTCTTTCTGAGGATTGCTGAGGCTAGTCGGGGTCTTTTTTGATTCCAGATGAATTTTTGGAGAGTTCTTTCTAGGTCTGTGAAATATGCTGTTGGTATTTTGATGGGGAGTGCATTGAATCTATAGATTGCTTTGGGTAGTATGGACATTTTAATGATGTTGATTCTACCAATCCATGAACATGGTATGTTCTTCCATCTGTTTACGTCTTCCTCTATCTCTTTTTTCAGTGTCCTGTAGTTTTCTGGGTATAGGTCTTTTACCTCCTTAGTTAAGTTTATTCCTAGGTATCTTAATTTTTTTGGTGCGATGGTAAATGGGATTGCTTTTTTAGTCTCTCTTTTTGTAAGTTCACTATTGGTGTATAGAAATGCCATAGATTTCTTGGCGTTAATTTTGTATCCCGCTACATTGCCGAATTCATTTATTAAGTCTATTAGTTTTTTGATGGAATCTTTTGGGTTTTTTATGTACAATATCATGTCATCTGCAAATAAGGACAGCTTCACTTCTTCTTTTCCAATTTGGATGACTCTTATTTCTTCTTCTTGCCTAATTGCGATAGCTAATACTTCCAGTACTATGTCAAACAGGAGTGGTGAGAGTGGGCATCCCTGTCTTGTTCCTGTTTTTAGGGGAAATGGTTTTAGTTTTTGCCCATTGAGTATGATGTTTGCTGTGGGTTTGTCATATATGGCTTTTACTATGTTGAGGTATGATCCTTCCATTCCCACCTTGTTGAGAGTTTTTATCAAGAAAGGGTGTTGGATTTTATCAAATGCTTTTTCTGCATCAATTGATATGACTATGTGATTTTTATCTCTCAGTTTGTTTATGTGATATGTCACATTTATTGATTTGCGGACATTGTACCATCCTTGCATCCCCAGGATAAATCCTACTTGGTCATGGTGTATGATCTTTCTGATGTACTGCTGGAGCTGATTTGCTAGGATTTTGTTGAGGATTTTGGCATCTATGTTCATGAGGGATATTGGTCTGTAATTCTCTTTCATTGTGTTGTCTTTATCTGGTTTTGGTATTAGGGTGATGCTGGCTTCATAGAAGGAGCCTGGAAGTGTTCCTTCCTCTTGAATTTTTTGGAATAGTCTGAGGAGGATAGGTTTTAGTTCTTCCTTGAATGTTTGGTAAAACTCTCCTGTGAAGCCGTCTGGCCCCGGGCTTTTGTTTGCCAGAAGCTTTTTGATGACTGCTTCAATTTCTTCCATAGTTACTGGCCTGTTGAGCTGTTTGGATTCTTCCTGATTGAGTTTTGGAAGGTTGTATTTGTCTAGGAATATGTCCATTTCCTCCAGGTTGTCCAGTTTGTTGGAATAGAGTTGTTCGTAGTATTTTGTAACAATCCTTTGTATTTCAGCGGGGTCTGTTGTTATTTCACCTCTTTCATTTCTGTTTTTATTTATTTGGGTCCTCTCTGTTTGCTTCTTGGTGAGCCTGGCTAGAGGTTCATCAATCTTGTTTATCCTTTCAAAGAACCAGCTCTTGGTTTTGTTGATCTTTTGTATTGTTTCTTTGGTCTCTATGTCGTTTATCTCCGCTCTGATCTTTATTATTTCTTTCCTTCTGCTTACACTGGGCTTTTCTTGTTGCTCTCTCTCTAACTCTTTGAGTTGTTGGGTTAGGTAATTTATTACCATTGTTTCTTGTTTTTTGCAGTAGGCTTGTAGAGCTATGAACTTTCCTCTCAGGACTGCTTTCGCTGTGTCCCATAAATTTTGGATTGTTGTGTTTTCATTGTCATTTGTTGCCATGATGTTTTCTAATTCTTCCTTGATGTCTTTGGTAACCCAGTCATGGTTTAATAGCATGCTGTTTAGTCTCCAAGTGTTTGATTTCTTTGGGTTGTTTTTATTGTAGTTGATTTCCAGTTTTATACCACTGTGATCTGAGAAGATACTTGATATGATTTCTATCTTCTTCAATTTGGAGAGACTTTGCCTATGTCCTAACATATGATCTATCTTTGAAAATGACCCATGTGCACTTGAGAAGAATGTATATTCTGTGGCTTTGGGGTGAAATGTTCTGAAGATGTCGATGAATTCCATCTGGTCTAGTGAGTCATTTAGGATTGCTGTTTCTTTGCTGATTTTTTGTTTAGAGGATTTGTCCAATGGTGATAGTGGGGTATTGAAGTCTCCTACTATGATTGTATTGCTGTCAATCTCTCCTTTGATATCTTCCAGGAGTTTTTTAATGTATCTTGGTGCTCCTGTATTGGGTGCATATATGTTTACCAGAGTTATTTCTTCTTGTTGGATTTCTCCCTTTAGTATTATGAAGTGGCCTTCATTATCTCTTGTTATGTCCTTCACTTTGAGATGTAATTTGTCAGATATAAGTATTGCTACCCCAGCTTTTTTTTCATTTCCATTCGCCTGGAAAACCTTTTTCCATCCCTTTACTCTCAGTCTGTATGCATCCTTTTTTTTTTTTTGAGGTGGGTTTCCTGTAGACAGAAGATATATGGGTTTTGTTTTCTTATCCAATCTGTTACCCTGTGTCTTTTGATTGGGGCATTCAATCCATTTACATTTAAAGTTATTATTGATAGGCACTTATTTGTCGCCATTTTTATTCTGTACCCCTGTGTTCCTTCTTTGTTTCCTATTTCTTTCTTTCTTTCTTTCTTTCTTCCTTTCTTTCTTTCTTTTTTTTTTTTTACAGCAGACCCTTTAGCATTTCTTTCATTGCTGGTTTGGTGGTGATAAACTCCCTTAGCCCTTTTTTTGTCTGTGAAACTCCTGATTTCACCTTCAATTTTGATTGATAGCCTTGCTGGGTACAGTATTCTTGGATTGAGACCCTTCCTTTGCATGACTTTGTATATTTCATTCCATTCCCTTCTGGCCTGATGAGTTTCTGTTGAGAAATCAGTTGCTAGTCTGATGGGGGTTCCTTTGTATGTAACTGTCTCTCTCTGGCCGCTTTTAAGATTCTTACTTTGTCGTTGGTGTTTGCCAACTTAATTATAATGTGCCTTGGCATTGGTCTTTTGGGGTTCATTTTGCTTGGAACTCTGTGAGCTTCTTGGATTTGTATGGGTTTTTTCTTCCCTATATCAGGGAAGTTTTCTGTTATTATTTCTTCTAACAGATTTTCTATTCCTTGCTCCGTTTCCTTTCCTTCTGGTACCCCTATTATCATGATGTTGTTTTGTTTTGTGTTGTCCCGAAGTTCCCTTAGGCTCTCCTCATGCTTTCTAATTTTTGTTTCTAGAAGCAGTTGTAATTGGGTATTTTTTTCCATCTTGTCTTCTAGCTCACTTATGCGGTCCTCTGCTTCTTCTAGTCTACTCTTGATGCTTTCTATTGAGTTCTTTACAGCAGCGATGTCATTTTTCATTTCTTCTTGGTTCTTCTTCATTTCCTCTTGGTTCTTACTCATATTGTTGAATTTGTCTTCCATCCTTTTCAGCCACCCTATGACCATTTCTCTAAATTCTTTCTCTGATAGGTTGTTTGCCTCTAATTCGTTTACTTCCTTTTCTGGTGATGCCTGCTTCTCTTTCCTATGGGGGCTATTTCTTTGTCTCCCCATGGTCTCTCTTCTCCGGATGTCTGGTTATATAGTTCTCTCTCTCCGGCGTTGATTTAAAGGTACAAAATACAACACAACCAGGCACAACACACAAGGCACTGAACAGAATTGTTTTCACGATATTAATAACCTCCCATAAAGGTAACCACCAGAGAAAGACAAATTAGGTAATAGGAGTGGAAGAGGGAGAGTAAAAAGAAAGAACAAAAAAAAAAAGTGTGTGAATCTGAACTTGGGAAAAGAGCAGAAAGAAAAAAAAGTAAGAGAGACAAGAATGATACTAAGAGAAAAGGGAAACAAACTATATATATGGGGAGTAAACTCCAATAGAACAACCACTAATCCCAACAAATTCCAGCAACACGAGCCTGGAGATTAATACAAACTGCAACACCAACTAATATCAAGTGAGGCAAGGGAAAACAAAAGTAAAAAACAAACAAAAACAAAGCAAACAAAAGAACCAACCAAACAAACAAAAAGAATAATCAAAACAATCTCATAAAAAAACATAAAAATTCAATCTAATCAACATTCAAGCAAACAACAACAAAAGGCCAGCGAGAAAAATAATTTTTTTAAGGTAGTGTAGAGAGAGGTATGTATGGATTTGGAGCAGGGGATTGGGAATTAGATATATAAGTAGGGTGAAATTTTAGCAGTGGGTAAACTGAAAAAGTAGGGAAAATCTATAGCCAGAAAGGGTTAAGATAAACAGGAGACCAAAAGGGGAAAGGTTAGGGAGAGAGTGATGGCAAAATGTTAGCATTGAGATAGGGTAAGGGAAAGATGCAAATAGAATGTAGGACACTAATCCCAAAATACAAGAAAGAGAAAATCAAATGACATTTAAAAAAAAAGTAAAATAATAATGCTGATTGAAAATAAAAATGTAATAATTAAAAAGGTGAAAATCGAATGAGGAAAAAGAAAAAAAATTAGTTTCTTAAGTAAAAGATGCAAAAAATGAAAATAAAAAATTAGAATAAAAAAATTGAAAAAAGAATTAAAAATTAAAAAATAGGAAGACTAAAATATGCAGTAGTGGCTGTCATTCACTTCCTCTATTATTCTGTTTGGTATGCCTGTTTCCCAATCTGGGCGGTATTTCAGTTCAGCTTCGTTCCACTGCTTCTCAGTGTTGTAAGCCAGTCCTGCTTTTTAAGCCGGCCATGTCTTAATTTCTCGTATTTATTTTTGATTACACCAGAGGCAATTAGCATTTCAGCCCCTGGGTGGCAGGGTTTCTGAATTGACTTCCGGGCCTCTCTAGCTTTTTTTTTTTTTTCCCCCTCTATGGCACTCACTGCCGGTTTGTGGAGGTGTGCGCCTCAGAGCTGCCTCTCCGATGGTCAAACCACGCTCTGCTCCCCAGGTTCCGGAAAAACAACTTCCCCCTGCAGTCTTTCAGGGTATTCCGCAACTGGGTTTACCTATGTATTGGGCTTAGTAAGCAGAGACGGAAAGAGCCCAAGTGTGCGGACAGTGGGTCTGTGCGCCAGACTAAGGAACCTGCACTCCTTTGAAAATTCTTAGTCTGACCCTCCTCGTCAGATTAAAATTAGTTGCTTTTAAGAGGTCACTTCTGTTAGCAGCTCAGAGGACCCCCTTCCACATTCACGGATCACAGCAGTTCCAACTGCCACCGATTTTTCTAGGCACAGACCTCCCGATTCCTGCCAGTCCTGCGGCTGCTGCGCTTCCCTCACCCAGCGCTTCCCTCACCCACCGCGTGGATTAGAAACCACACCTTATTTCAGGCGAAATCTGACCTTTCCGTGGTGCAGTGAAGAGTTCCTTTGAATCTGAATGTTTGCGCCGATAGGGGACCGGTGTTCTGGTGCTCGCAGATGTTCAGTGTTTGTGGTCTGAGAAAATGCTTGTTATGATTTCAATATTTTTGAATTTGGGTAGACTTTTTTTGTGACCAAATATGTGGTCTATTTTAGAAAATGTCCCATGTGCACTTGAGAAGAATGTATATTCCATGGCTTTGGGGTGGAATACTCTGAAGATGTCAATTAGGTCCAGCTGATCTAGTGAGTCATTTAGAATTGCTGTTTCTTTGCTGATGTTTTCTCTAGAGGATTTATCCAGTGATGTCAGTGGTGTATTAAAGTCTTCTGCTATGATTGTATTGTTGTTGATCTCTCCCTTGATATATTCCAGGAGTTTTTTTTTACATATGTGGGTGCTCCTGCATTGGGTGCATATATGTTTATCAGGGTTATATCCTCTTGTTGTATCGATCCCTTTATTATTATGAAGTGGCCTTCCTTATCTTTTGTTATGGCCTTTACTTTGAAGTCTATTTTGTCCGAAATAAGTACTGCTACACCAGCTTTTATTTATTTCCATTTGCCTGAAAGATGTTTTTCCATCCCTTAACTTTCAATCTGGATGAGTCCTTTTTTTCTGAGGTGGGTCTCTTGTAGACAGCAAATATATGGGTCGTTTTTTGTTTTGTTTTGTTTTTTGTTTTTATCCAATCAGCCACTCAATGTCTTTTGATTGGAGCATTTAGTCCATTTACGTTTAAAGTTATTATTGAAAGGTACTTGTTTGTAGCCATTTTTATTTTTTGAGACTATGTTCCTTCTTACCTTTTTCTCTCTTCTTTTTATACCAGTCCGTTTAGCATTTCTTGCATTGCTGGCTTGGTAGTGATAAACTCCCTTAGCATTTTTTTGTCAGTGAAGCTCCTTATTTTCCCTTCAATTTTGAATGATAACCTTGCTGGATAGAGTATTCTTGGATTCAGTCCCTTGGTTTGCATCACTTTGTAGATTTCTGTCCATTCTTGTCTGGCTTGATGTGTTTCTGTTGAGAAATCATTTGATATTCTAATGGGAGTTCCCTTGTATGTAACTTTCTGTCTCACTCTTGAAGCCTTTAAGATTCTCTCTTTGTCCTGAATATTTGACATTGTAATTATGATGTGTCTAGGTGTGGGTCTTTTCGGGTTCATCCTGTTTGGGACTCTCTGAGCTTGTGTGACTTTTTTCTTTGCCACATCAGGGAATTTTCTCATATTATTTCTTCAAATAGTTCTTCTAACCCTTGTTCTTCTTCCTGTTGTTCTGGCACCCCTATTATTTGTATGTTGTTTTGTTTCATGTTGTCCCATAGCTCCCTTAGGCTCTCCTCCTGTCTTTTAATTGTTTTCTCCAATTGCAGTTCAGTTTGGCTGTGTTTTGCTTCCCTGTCTTCTAGTTCACTAATTCGGTCCTCCGCTTCTCCTAGTCTACTGTTGAAACTTTCCATGGTGTTTTTATTGCAGCTATATCACTCTTCATTTCTTCTTGATTCTTACATAAGTTGTTGATTTTTTCATCCATTTCTTCTTGACTCTTGCATAAGGTGTTAATTTTTTCTTCCATCCGATTTATGAACTCTATGACCCTTATTCTGAATTCTTTTTCTGACATATTGCATGCCTCTGTTTCACTTAGCTGCTTTTCTGGTGTTTCCTCCTTTTCTTTCCTTTGGTGGTATCTTTGTTTACCCATTTTTGGTCTCACTGACTGATCTAGATGTCGACCTGTGCAGGGGCTTCTCCTTGGGTGGCAGTAGCTTCTCTGGCTGCAGTTGCTCCTTGGGCAGTTATGGTAGCAGCTGCTTCTCAGTTGGCAGCAGTTCCTCTGGTGGGCGCTGTTCACAGCAGTGGTGCCTCCTCTGGCTGGTGGGGGAGGCTGCTTGTATAGCTGCTGTTCCTTGGGCGGGGGTGGGCTGATTATGAGGTTGCTGCGGAACTGGCTGCTCCCACAGCTGCTGCTCCTTGGACAGGGGCAGGCCACGTGAAGTTGCTGCTCCTAGGCCTGCGGCAGGTTGTTCGCAGGTCTGCTGTTCCTTGGACAGGAGCAGGCTGCTCGCGTGTCTGCTGTTCACGTGGTTGCAGTGCCCTGAGCTAAAGCGTTGGGCTGGTCAGAGGGGAACCTGCTTCCGAACTCACAGGACCCTGCGTCCTGGGAAGCTGGATCCTCATTGACTGTGGGTTCACAGCCTAGGTAGCATGTCCCTGGCAGGGGTGGCTGTAGAGTCCCAGGTGTTATCTGAGGGCACTCTGGGTGTAGTTGAGGCTGGGAACCCAGTTACAGCAGCTCTCCCCTTCAAAAAGGCTAGGCCCCTTAGGATAAGCTGGCCTTCTGGTACTGATTGCAATGGTAGCAGAAGCTTCCTAATTAGGGAAGCCTGATTAGCCTGCCTCTTAAGGTCCTGTGGGATCTAACTATGCCTCACTCACTCACTTACACACAGATACCCCACCTGACCACACACTCCTCTTTTACTACCTCACTCACTCATGCTCTTTCCCTCACTGCCGCATTCTTCCTGCTTCTTTAGTTAGGTCTGCGGTGTTGTTGACCCTTTCGTGGATGGAGTTTCCTCTCCAGGTGTCTGGTTATGTGGCTTGCTCTCAAGCCCCTTGGCCTGACCGGATAAAATTCACCTCAACAAGACACAACACCGAGGGAACTAAGCACAAACGTACTCACAACACCAATAACCCCAATATAAGTGACCACCTGAGAAAAGAGAGATAGGGCAGAGGAAAGAGAGCACACATGCTATGGAAGAGAGAGAAAAAGATATGGGAAAAAAGACAAAGGAATAAGAGGATTAGGGCAGAATCTGTAGAGGCTGAGCTTGTATAGTGAAAATAAGATTAAGAATTGGATGAATATGGGGAGGACCTCAATTTAGTATTGAGGAAGTAGAGAGGGAATAAGTGGATGAGATGAAAGCAAATGAGAAGAAAAAGTAATAAATTAAAAAAATGATTTCAAAAATGGTATAAAAATTAAAAATAGCAAAATAAAAATAGTGATGAAAAATAATGTGAACAGAAATAAAATAAAAAAGCAACAAACCAAAACAGCAGAAGAAAGAAAGAAAGAAAGAAAGAAAGAAAGAAAGAAAAAAGAGAAAAGAAAAGAAAGAAAAAAGGGATAATAAAAGTAAAAGTGAAGGAAAGTGGGGTGTCTTCCTTTGGCTGGCTTATGATTCCATTTGTCTGTACTGTTCTGTTTGTCAGTTTCTGGTTGCTGGGGCTAAAGATTACTCTTTAGGCCCTCCCTATGTCCTCAAGGAGTATTCAGATTCCTTATATTACTCAAGGTGTGATCTGGGTGTGGCTATATTGGTTGCCTGGAGACTGGAGGGAGGGTCTATCTCTCGGGAGAAAATGGCGGTGCGGTCAAGGTGACTCAGCACTAGACCCACCACCACCTCCCCTGGACCGCCAGCCTACTCTCCCCAGACTCCACAAGCCCACACCTTCCCCCTGCAAATTCAATATATCCAAAACTGAACTCAGAGTTTTCTATCCCAACCTCATTGCTTCCAGTGTCCCTTTTCCTAGTTAATGGCATCATCATACATTCAGATATATATGTGAGCCAAAAGCCCCAGACTTGTCTTTGACACCTCCCTTTCTCTCACATCATTTTCCCATCACTGTGCTTTTCCCACACTACATACACATCCAGCCCATCACCAAGTTTTGTTAATTTTATAAAATATATCTCCAATCTACCTATTTTCATTCTGTCTATTGCCACTATGCTAAAGCAAATTAACTACAGCTTTTATTTGGATTGTTATAATATTCTCTAACCCAACTAGTTTCTCCCTGTCAACTCTATCCCACCTTAATTTATCCTCTATCTTGAACTGTGAAAGCAAAGAGAGTTGACAATTTGAGAAGCTTTTGTCTTAATTGCTCTGGATCAGACAGAAAACAGTGCAGCATTATCATAATCATGGCCTAAAGAATTCAATTGCCTTTTGTCATTAAAAGTAACAACAGCTCGCCCTGCTGGTGCAACTCAGTGGTTGAGCATTCGCCTATGAACCAGGAGGTCATGGTTCCATTCCCAGTCAGGGAAAATGCCTGGGTTGCCGGCTCCATCCCCAGGGTGGGGTGTGCAGGAGGCAGCCAGTCAATGATTCTCTCTCATCATTGTTGTTTCTATCTCTCTGTCCCTCTCCCTTCCTCTCTGAAGTCAATAAAAATACTTTTTTAAAAAAGTAACAATAGCTTTAGTATCTGGGAAACATTTTGAGTGGTAAAATTTCTTACCCTTATACATTGTATCTTGTACCACTGAGCACAGGAAATGTAACAATAAAATGCATTTTAAATTCTTCCTAAAAAGATACCCTTTGGTGGTTGAAGGGGAGTGGCTTGAGTTTCTTTCTAGTGAGTTCCTCTAGCAACTATGCCCTGTTTATTGTCTCCATTTTGGTTAACACCTCATAAGGCTTGCAATCCTATCTAATAAAAGAGTAATATGCAAATTGACCATCACTCCAACACACAAGATGGCTGCCCCCATATGGTCAAAGATGGCTGCCTCCATGTGGACACAAGATGGCCACCACAAGATGGCCAGCAGGGGAGGGCAGTTGGGAGGGACCAAGCCTGCAAGGGAGGGCAGTTGTGGGCAATCAGGTCAGCAGGGGAGGGTAGTTGGGAGGGATCAGGCCTGCAGGGGAGGGCAGTTGGGGGTGACCAGGCTGGCAGAGGAGGGAAGTTGGGGGTGACCGGGCCTGCAGGGAAAGGCAGTTGGGGGATTTTTTTAATTACAACTAAAATACAGAACAACCATTATCCGGAACCGCTGGAAAGCTGGCTGGATGGAAGTCCTACAACTAGAGAAATAAAGAAGAAAGCACACTGAGACTGGTAGAAGGTGAAGAGGCATGGAACAGGCTGATCCGGCATCCATATGTTCTGCTTTTTTAATAGGGAGGGAGACTGTCTCTGTGGAGGCCACCTGGAGAAGCAAGAGGTCCCAGCCCCACACCAGACCCCCAGCCCAGGGTCCCAGAGCTGTAAATCCCAATGCAGATTAGAGCTGAGTGACACAAAGGCTGCTGGAGACCCAGCTGTTCCTCTTAAAAGGCCAGCACCATGAACTGAACTTACAAGGTCCTGTTTCCTCTGAGCTCCAGCACCAGGGCGAGTCTCTGAGGGACACATTTGTTTGGAATCAGGGCAGGAACTTGAGGGTGGCTTTCTTCCAGATGGAGGTACTCTCAGGGATCATTGTTCCTTTGCGGGGACCTCCCTGGTCGCTGGGCTGACTGGCAGCCATTTCTGTTTGCTCCACCCTAGTGATTCCCTAGGACCCCACCTCATCCAATTTACAACCTCACCCAACCTTCCTACAGCTGATTTTGCATATGAATGGCCTGTCCTTGAAAATCTCAAACAAGCTGCAGCTGGGTCAGGGAGCCACATACCTATCAATAAAAGACCCAAGACCCAGCACCAGCACCAGCCTGTCTTGCTTCACAGCTGGGCCTCGTCTGGGCATTTCCAAGCCCAATACAAAGAGAAGGAATCTGCAAATCTCTCTGTAACTCATGCTGGGTGTCCTCAAACAGTGGTTGACTTTGCACCTCCATGGAAACCCAAGAGCCAGTGTACCCAGTGGTTAGTGTGAGACCATACCAGATTACAACTCTAAACACCCATAAGTGACACACTCAATGGGCAGAGT
Organism: Eptesicus fuscus; assembly: GCF_027574615.1. Lineage (NCBI taxonomy): Eukaryota > Metazoa > Chordata > Mammalia > Chiroptera > Vespertilionidae > Eptesicus > Eptesicus fuscus. Next base: position 119,904,683 of record NC_072473.1, on the reverse strand, counting down.
CAGTAAGCACCAAAGCCCCACTGATGCAAATCCTGATCCATAGGGGAGTCTGCTGCATAGCAGCTCTCCCACTCGGGTCGGAGCTGGTCCTCACAGCAAATTGGCCTGGAGGTCAATTCCTCCCAATGACGCCAACAGCAATCAAGTCTCAACTACAACAAGACTGTGCTCACAGCCCACAAAGGGGTACACCTAGAGTTTCCAGATCAAGTGACTGAGGAGGCTGAGCCACTGGGCCCTATAGGACACCTACTATACAAGGCCACTCTACCAACTCATGGAGACTTAGCAGCTCTACCCAATACATAGAAACAAACACAGGGAAGCAGCCAAAATGTGGAGACAAAGAAACATGTTACAAATGAAAGAAATGCAAGAAAACAAACTACTGGATATAGAGTTCAAAACCACAGTTATAAGATTACTCAAGAATCTTCTAGAAACCTCCAAGGGACTTAGTGAAAAGTTTAAGGATCTTAGTGAGAATGCTAAAAAAAAATTGAAAAGGACCAGTCAGAAATGAAGCATACACTGGCTGAAATAAAGAATAATACATAGGAATTCAACAGTAGAGTAGAGAATCCTAAGAATCAAATCAATGATTTGAAATATGAGGAAGCAAAAAGTACCCAACCAGAAGAGCAAAAAGCAAAAAGAATCCAAAAATATGAATAGTGTAAGAAGCCTCTGGGACAACTTCAAGCGTACCAACATCTGAATTATGGTGGTGCCAGAAGGAGAGAGAGAGCAAGATATTAAAAACATATTTGAAGAAATAATGACAGAAAACTTCCCCTACCTGGTGAAAGAAATAAACTTACAAGTCCAGGAAGCATAGGGAGTCCAAACAAGAGGAACCCAAAGAGGACCACATCCAGACACATCATAATTAAATTTCCAAGGACTAAAGACAGAGAGAATCTTAAAAGCAGCTATAGAAAAGCAGTTAGTTATCTACAAGGGAGTGCCCATATGACTGTCAACTGATTTATCAACAGAAACTATGCAGGCCAAAAGGGAGTGGCAAGAAATATTCAAAGTGATGAATAGCAAGGCCCTACAACCAAGATTACTCTAATCAGCAAAGCTGTCATTTAGTATTGAAGGTCTGATAAAGAGCTTCATGGACAAGAAAAAGCTAAAGGGGTTCATCACCACCAAACCAGTATTGTATGAAATGTTGAAGGGTATTCTTTAAAAAAGAGGAAGAAGAAGAAGAAAAAGATAAAAAATATGAACAACAAAATGGCAACAAATACATACCTATCAACAATTGAATCTAAAAATCAAAATAAATGAATAAGAAATCTAATGAACAGGATAAACTAGAATCAGAGGCATGGAAATGGAACAGACTGATGATTCTTAGAGAGAAGGGGGGTGAAGGAGGGAAGAGATTAAACAAAGATCTTATATGCATACTAGAGGCCCAGTGTACGGATTCATGCACCAGTGGGGTCCCTCGGCCTGGTCTGTGCCATCTTGCAATCCAGGACTTCTCACGGGATGTCGGTTGCCCAGTGCACGAATTTGACCCAATCCGCACAGGCCAGTGTCTCCCTAAGAAACACTTAGATAATATAATATACTAGTAATTTTGTTTAAACCATGCACAGTTAATAAAAATTATTGTTGAGGGTTTCAGGATGATCACTGTTATTATTTTGGAGTTCAACCACCTAACACATTTTGTTGTCTTAGTTACTATTAAACATTTTAAGCTCCAAAGGGAAAGAAGTATGTTTATGAGTAGGGGCTGGGCAGGAATGAAATATTGATATTGGTGTGTCACTTGAAAAACAAGTGCAGATGACACAAGCAAGCAATTCACAAAATAAGAACGGTGAAAAAGCATATTTAAATGTTCAATCTCACCATTAATCCATAAAAAGTGCTAATAAAATCAATGTGATTTTTATTGAGAAAATTAACAAGTATTTTTAAAATGGAGAATAGCCAGAATTTGTTAGATTCGGAGAAATGTACGCTCTTGCACATTGCTTGTAGGATCATAAATTGATAAAACTTTTCTGGAGGAAAATTTAAGCATGTATAGCAAAAGTCTTAATATTTTGCACATGTTTTGACTGCAACACTATATCTAAAAATGTATCCTAAAAAAAATCACAAATAAGAATAAAGATGTATATTAGTTTGGCTTCACTGCAGCATAATTTGCCATAGTGAGATATTGGAAATAATTCAAATAGCCAATTATAGTGAATTTACTAAATAAATTATTATATATCTATATACCATATTTTCCATGTATAAGATGCTCCCATGTATAAGATGCCCCCCACTTTTCCAACCCCAAATTAAGAAATCAATATTTTAAGCATAAAACAGAACACGTTTTTATTTAGTAATTACTGCAGGTAATGTTTACATACCAGTACTATGATATTTTGCAGCATATCACTTTATTCAGCCTCTGTTGCATCACTGCTCTCTTCTTCATTACTATTATTTCCAGACATATCAATTTCTTCAACTTCTACTGTATCGCTACTGTCTGAGTCACTGTCTATATATGTGAGATCATCCCACAAACTGGTGGCATTTTCTGAGCTAAATTTGTTCGTGTTCTCACGTCCAACCCTTCTCTCCTCATGAAATTGAAGCACCATTTTGCCTTTCCTGTAAAATCAACAATGTTCATTTTGCTTGCAAAAGTTCTTGCCTGACATTGAATAACCTTGGTTGACATGCATAAGCCACTCTGGCACTTCTCCATAATCCAAGTCTTAAGCCTCTGCTCCAAGTTTGCCCATATTTCTGGTTTTCCTCTTCTGGCATTCTTCTTTTTTGGCATCTTAAGGTGTTGTTCTTCCTTTTTCTCCACTGTCTGATCATACATTCAGTGGGCGGAGGTCCAAATTGCCTCTCTGCAGCTCTATTTCCATGCTCTTTTGCATAGCTGATTACATTCAGTTTGAATTTTGCAGAGTGAGACAATTGCTTACCGGTATTTATCTTTTTATTTTTTGACATCTTTATGGGCTCAGAATGCTCCAGTCCCTGTTGTATCTACGCACTCTCCACCTCCACCTCCACCTCCAATTATGGCATCAGCTGACGTCAGTAACAATAAGGATCGTTGGTTGGAGGAAGCCTGTTTGACAAGGTATGGGCAGCTATGCACCTGCACCCCCGTGGCTCTCTCCTCAGCTGACTTCCATGTATAAGACACCCCTCGAATTTCAGTCTAATGATTTTAGAAAAAAATGGCGTCTTATACACAGAAAAACATGGTATGCGGCTATTTAAAATACATTACAGGAGATTTAAAGGCATGGAAAAATGTTTACATCTATTTTTAAAATATACTGCAAAACAGTATGTAGAGTGTAAAATTATATACATACACACATACAAACATGTTTGTGGTAATCATTATGACTGTTCATAAGTGCTTCCATACTCTCCTTCAAGTCATTTAGTATGATTTGACCATGTTTCCCCATGCCCTTTGATGTTGGGCATGGCCGAGTGACACAACTGGACAAGTGAAATGTGAGTGGAACATTTAAGGACCAGTGCTTAATTTGCCACATACTTTTTCTTTCCTTAAAAATCATGGAAGCCTTCATTGAAAACGGTCTTCTATATTTATTGAGGGGGTCACTTCATAAATTATATAAATATCTAATAATTATGCTGTGTACCTGAAACTATATAAAATAATATTGAATGTCAACTATAATTTTTTTAAAAAAGAAAATAATAAAAAATATATATCTTGTATAGATACAGGGAACAAATTGATGGTTGCAACATGGGAGGGGTTTTGGGGGCTGGATGAAAAAGGTGAAGAGAATAAGAAGTACAAATTGTAGTTACAAAATAGTCATGGGGATGTAATGTCCAGAATAGGAAATATAGTCAATGATATTATAATAACTACATATGGTGCCAGGTGGGCACTAGACTTATCAGGGTATCATTATCTATATATAGAGAGAGTCAGGGTCCCTACCACCGAAGGCTGGACCTAACACCAGAAGTCAGTGCTGGGTTGCCGTGGTGACCCAGCACTGACTGCAGCTGGTGCCGGGGCAGCTACCCAGCACTGATTGCTGAAGGGGCTGCGGATTAGGCCCTGAGAGAGGCCTGCAGAGAGAGAGAGGCAGGGTGTGATCTGCAGCCTCAGTGGCAGCTTTTGATCAGCCATTGCCTCTCTCTTTCTCTCTGTGCTTCACTAGCAGCACCGCCTCTGTTTCTCTCCGGGCCTCTGCGGGCTGCTGCCCGCCTCTTTGATCAGGCCCAGACATGGGCCCAGAGACGATGACTGGCATAGAAACCGACCAATCAGAACCTAATCTTGGTGAACTATGAAGGCAGAACCTAAAGTGGGGGCTGAGGAGGGGTTTTAAGGGTGACAGCTGTTTGGTGTAAGGTGCAAGAAAGCAGTTCGATTTTTTAATGACCGCTTTGGCAGTATAGTGCATATGCCTGGCTATCAGTCCAGATATAGGGATTATGTGTTTTTCTCTGCCAAGAGCATCTCCTCCTACTGACAAAGGCTTTTCCCTCCCCCATTTAAGCAATCCTATCCTATATAATCTATCTATACTAATAAAAGGGTAATATGCTAATTAGACTGGGAGACCTTCTGGACATCCGTTCGGAAAAAGCCATGGTGGTGGGGCCGAGGCAGAGGTGGTTAGGGGCGATCAGGCTGGCGGGGGTGCAGTTGGGGGCAACCATGCCAGCGCGGGGGGGCAGTAGGGGGCAAGCAGGCCGGCAGGGAGGGGCAGTTGGGGGCAATCAGGCTGGCAAGGGGGGGGAGATGGGGGCAAGAAGGCTGGTGGGGGGTCAGTTGGGGGTGAGTAGGCCAGCAGGCAGAGTGGTTAGGGGCAAGCAGGCAGGCAGGCAGGTGAGTGGTTAGGAGCCAGTGGTTAGGAGCCAGTTTAGGCCTGATCCAACGGGGATTGGGCCTAAACCTGCAGTCGGACATCCCCCGAGGGGTCCCAGATTGGAGAGGGTGCAAGCCGGGCTGAGGGATACTGCCCAGTACATGAATTTCGTGCACCGGGCCACTAGTAGATTACATAAATGACCAAATATTATTCTGTACACCTAAAACTAATATAATATTGAATGTTAATTGTTTATGGGGGAAAAAGTAAAAGAGAAGGGTTTCTATCAGCCTGGGTCTCTAAGTGACTATGATGTGCAATAGATTCTTCCCCACATATATAAAAAGATTTCGTGCCGAAACCGGTTTGGCTCAGTGGATAAAGCATCAGCCTGTGGACTGAAGGGTCCCAGGTTCAATTCCGGTCAAGGGCATGTACCTTGGTTGCAGGCACATCCCCAGTAGGAGGTGTGCAGGAGGCAGCTGATCAATGTTTCTCTCTCATCAATGTTTCTAACTCTCTATCCCTCTCTCTTCTTCTCTGTAAAAAATCAATAAAATATAGTTTTTTTTTAAAGATTTCGTTGTGTGAAGCCACTGAAAGATTTTTTTAAATTCTTTATTGTTTAAAGTATTACATATAGTAATACATATGTCTCCTTTTTCCCCCATTGACCTCTCCCTAGCCACCCCCACCCCCCAGCACATGCTCTCCACCCCTCTAGTGACTGTGTCCATTGGTTATGCTTATATGCATGCATACAAGTCCTTTGGTTGATCTCTTACCCCTCCACCGCCACCCATCCTCCTCGGCCTTCCCTCTGAAGTTTGATGGTTCCATGCTTCTCTGTCTCTGGATCTAGTTTTTTAAATATACTTTATTGATTTTTTACAGAGAGGAAGGGAGAGGGAGAGAGTTAGAAACATTGATGAGAGAGAAACATCAATAAGCTGCCTCCTGCACACCCCCGAACTGGGGATGTGCCCGCAACCAAGGTACATGCCCTTGACCAGAATTGAACCTGGGACCCTTGAGTCTGCAGGCTGATGCTCTCTCTATCCATTGAGCCAAACAGGCCAGGGATGGATTTATTTTTGTTCATCAGTTTATGCTGTTAATTATATTCCACAAATGAGTGAGATCATGTGATATTTATCTTTCTCTGACTGACTTATTTTTCTTAGCATAAAGGTATCTTTATTTGTACCATGTTGTTATAAATGGTAGGAGTTCTTTAGTTTTTTACAGCAGCATAGTATTCCATTGTGTAGATGTACCACAGCTTTTTATCCATTCATATGCTGATTGGAACTTAGGCTGTTTCCAGATCTTAGCTATTGTAAATTGTGCTGCTATGAACATAGGGGTGCATACTTTCTTTCTGAATGGTGTTTCAGGTTTCTTAGGATACTAGTGGCCCGGTGCTCAAAATTCGTGCATGGGGGAAGGGGGTGTCCCTCAGCCCAGCCTGCACTCTCTCCAATATAGGATCCTCTCACAATCTGGGACTGCTGGCTCCTAACTGCTCACCTGCCTGCCTGCTTGCTTGCCCCTAACCACTCTGCATGCTGGCCTACTTGCCCCCAACTGCCCCCACCACCAGCCTGATCACCTCCAACTGCCCCCCTGCCAGCCTGCTCAACCCCAACTGCCCCCCCTGCTGGCCTGATTGCCCCCAACTGACCCACACGGATGGCCTGCTCACCCACAATTGGCCCCCCTGCTGGCCTGCTCACCCCCAACTGCCCTGCCCCTCGCCATCCTGATCACCCACAATGCCCCCTCACTGGCCTGATCACCCACAACTGCCCTCCCCTTTTGGCCCCTAACCACCTCTACCTCAGCCCCGCCACCATGGCTATGTCCAGCAGAACGTCCTGAAGGTCTCCTGGAATGTCTCCCAGTCTAATTAGCATATTACCCTTTTATTAGTATAGATAGAGGCCTGGTACACGGGTGGGGGCCGGCTGGTTTGCCCTGAAGGGTGTCCTGGATCAGGATGGGGTTCCCTTGGGGGACGGGGTGGCCTGGGAAAGGAGCCTGTGGTGGTTTTCAGGCTGGCCATGCCCCCGTTGGGGTGGGAGGACCCCACTGGGGACAGTGCTGGCCTGGACAAGGGGCTGGGGCAGTTTGCAGGCCAGCCACACCCCCATGGGGTGAGGGTCCCTGCTTGGGGGCATGGCCAGCCTGGATAAGGGGCTGAGAGCTGTTTTTAGGCTGGCCACACCCCCTTCAGGGTGGGGGTCCCCAGTGGGGTGCCTGGCCAGCCTGGGTGAGGAGCTGAGGGCTGTTTTCAGGCTGGCCACGCCCCCCACTGGGGACCCTCACCCCATGGGGGCGTGGCCAGCTTGGGTAAGGGGCTGAGGGTCGTTTGCAGGCCCCTCCCTCAGCAGCCAGCCCAGGCAATGGCCACCCAAGCCTCCCGCGTGCTCAGGCCGGCTCCATGTCCTCCACTCACAGGCCCCTTCTTTGGAGCCCTCCCGGGCGGGCTCTGTGTCTGCCACCCACAGGCCCCTCTTTCAGCAGCTAGAAGCTTGGCTTCCTCCATTGCCAGGGGTGACCCAAGCCTCCCACTTGCTCTGGCTGGCTCTGTGGCTGCCGCCATCTTTGTCCCACTAATTTGCATAATCACTCCTCATTGGCTGGTGGGTGTCATGAAGTGATGATCAATTTACATATTTCTCTTTTATTAGTGTAAATTCTTAGGATATATTACTAGAAGTGGGATTACTGGGTCAAATGGCAGTTCCTTATTTAAGTTTTTGAGGAAACTCCATACTGTTTTCCACAGTGGCTACAACAGTCTGCATTCCCACCAGCAGTGAAGGAGGGTTCCTTTTTCTCTACATCCTCACCAGCATTTGTAGTTTGTTGATTTGTTGATGATAGCCATGGTGACAGGTGTGAGATGGTACCTCATTATTGTTTTGATTTGCATGTCTCGGATGATTAGTGACTTTCAGCATGTTTTCATATGTCTCTTGGCCTTCCTTATGTCCTCTTTTGAAAAGGCTCTATTTAAGTCCTTTGCCCATTTTTTGATTGGATTATTTATCTTCCTTTTGTTAAGATGTATGAGTTCCTTGTAAATTTTAAAGATTACAACCTTATCAGAGATAACATTGGCAAATATGTTCTTCCATGCAGTGGGCTTTCTTGTTTTGTTGATGGTTTCTTTTGCTGTGCAGAAGTTTTTTTATTTTGATGTAGTCCCATTTGTTTATTTTCTCCTCGGTTTCCATTGCCCTAAGAGCTGTATCAGTAAAGGTATTGCTAAGACATATGTCTGATATTTCGCTGCCTCTGGATTCTTCTAAGATTTTATGGTTTCCCAAGTTACGTTTAAGTCCTTTATCCATTTTAAGTTTATTTTCATGTATGATGTAAGTTGGTGGTCTAGTTTAATTTTTTTTGCATGTATCTGTTCAATTTTCCCAACACCATTTATTGAAGAAACTGTCTTGACTCCATTGTATGCTCTTGCCTCCTTTGTCAAATATTGATTGAGCATAAAGTCTTGGGTCGATTTCTGGGTTCTCTGTTCTGTTCCATTGGTCTATATGTCTGTTATTGTGCCAGTACCAGGCAGTTTTGAGAACAGTAGCTTTGTAATATAACTTGATGTCTGGTATTGTGATCCCTCCAACTTTGTTATTCTTTCTCAAGATTTCTGCAGGTATACAGGGTCTTTTTTTTTTTGTTCCATATGAATTTTTGGAGAGTTTGTTCTAGGTCTGTGAAATATGCCATTGGTAATTTAATGAGTATTGCATTAAATCTATAGATTGCATTGGGTAGTATGGACACTTTAATGATGTTGGTTCTACCAATCCATGAACATGGTATTTTCTTTCATTTGTTTATGTCTTCCTCTATCTCTTTTTTCAATGTCTGTCCTGTAGTTTTCAAGTACAGGTCTTTTACCTCCTTAGTTAAGTTAATTCCTAGGTATCTTAATTTTTTGGTGCAATGGTAAATGGGATTTTTGTTTGTTTGTTTGTTTCTTGAAAGGTGAGTTCATTATTGGTGTATAATAAAGCCATAGATTTCTGGCTAATTTTATATCCTGCTACATTACCAAATTGATTTGTTAAATCTATAGTTTTTGATGGGGTTTTTAGGGTTTTTTATGTACAATATCATGTCATCTACAAATAATGACAGTGTTACTTCTTCTTTTCAAATTTTGATGCCTTTTATTTCTTCTTCTTGTCTGATGGCTATGGTTAGCACTTCCAGTACTATATCAAACAGGAGTAGTGAGAGTGGGCATTCCTGTCTTGTTCCTGTTCTTATCCAGCCTTAATGGATAGAGTATTCTTGGATTTAGTCCCTTTCTTTGCATCATTTTGTTTACTTCATTCCATTCCCTTCTGGCCTGGTGTGTTTCTGTTGAGAAATTTGATAACCTAATAGGAGATCCTTTGTAGGAAACTCTGTCTTTCTCTTGTAGCCTTTAAGATTCTCTCTTTGTCATTAATGTTTTCCATTGTAATTACAATGTGTCTTGGTGTCGGTCTTTTTGGGTTCATCATGGTTGGGACTCTCTGTGCTTGTGTGACTTTTTTCTTCCCCAAATCAGGGAAGTTTTCTGTCATTATTTCGTCAAATAAGTTTTCTAATCCTTATTCCTCTTCTTGTCCTCTGGCCCCTCTATTATATGGATACTACAGGTCCAGTGCATGGATTCATGCACTGGTGGGAGGAGTGACCTGTGGGGATTGGCCCACTGTGGGAGTGCCACTCATTCCAGTCAGCTGAGCGGCTGCTCCTGCTGTGGGAGCATCCGCTCTCCTGGTCAGCAAATAGGCTGTGGACCCACCCTCTGAGTGTCTGCTGAATGTGGAAATATCTGAGCTGATATTTCAGGGTAATGTCTTGGGTAAAGGCATGTTCTGTGTCCTGGAGGAACCTGGTGGAGAGCTTTGCATTCCAAAGCTACTCAGTAAATGTTCTTGATGTGTGATGCCAGGTCGGTGACACCATTGGGGATGTTCAGGGCAGCCATGCTCCAGGATCCTCAGCCATCAGGATAGCCTCCCTGTGGGGTCCACAGTCATGTCCTCTCTTGCCATCTGCCTATTCCAGCTCCCCACACTCTTTCTAGAACACACCTTGAGGGCCTGCATCAGCTGGTGGGGTCAGGCTACAGTTTAGATTGTCTCAGTTATTTCATAGGTGCAGAGACTTGGCCTCACCCTGGGCCTGCTAGTGGCTGCTCCCACTGTGGGAGCAGCCACTCATCCTGGTCAGTTGAGTGGTGCTCCCACTGTGGGAGTGTACTGACTACCAGGGGGCAGCTCCTGCTTTGAGCATCTGCCTCCTACTGGTCAGAGCACATCATACCTACTGGTTGACTGGTTGTTCTGGTCATTCTGCCATTCATTCGCTGGGCTTTTATACATATAGATGACTTTGTTTCATGTTCTCCCAACACTCCCATAGGCTCTCCTGCTTTCTATTTTTTTTTCTCTGACTTCTGTTCAGATTGGGTGTGTTTTTCTGCCCCATCTTCTAACCCACTAATTCAGTCCTCTGCTTCTTCTTGTCTATTGTTGAAACCTTCCACTGTGTTTTTTATTGTAGCTATATCATTTTGTATTTCCTCTTGATTCTTATATAAGTTGTTAATTTTCTCATCCATTTGGTCTATGAGCTGTATGACCCTTACTCTGAATTATTTTTCTTTCATATCGTATGCCTCAATTTCATTTAGTTCCCTTTCTGGCGATTTGTCCTTTTCTTTCCTTGGGGGGTTGTTTCTTTGTCTCCCCATTTTTGTGGTCTCTTTCTAGCCCTGGGCACCCTGTTTGGGGTTTGAGAGGTTGAACACCCTAACAGGGCAATGGTCTGAAAATCATTAGCCCAGAGACTGGGTCTACCTTGAGTCTCACACCTTTATTTTCTCGGCTCTGAGTTGTATCCCCTTCTCCCACAGATTTGGTCCCTCAGTTGTCTGATTCAAATACTTGGGGTGGTGAGAATGCATGCACAGTTCCTCTTGTGTGTGACTCCCTGTGAGTATCCAGAGTCCTCTGGAATGCAGTTTCCTGTGCAGCCCCAGCAGCCGTGGCTGGGTGGCACCCTGTATCCCTCTGGCAGCACATATGCAGTGCAGTTCTTTGGCCCCTGGCTGGTCACACCAGCTTGCTCTGGGTTGCCCTGACAGTGCTCTTCTGTGGCCCAGAGTGAGCCATGTGCTGGGTTGCTCCAGGTAGTCCCTGATGGACTGTCCCAGGGGCCTGGGAGAAGCATGTGTGAATTGCTCTAAGTTGCACAGTCAGAGCTCCCTTGTGGCCTGAGTGGGGTGCATGCTGGGTTACCCTAGGTTGTCCCAGCAGCAAGACCCTGGGCTCAGAGTGGAGTGAGTGTGAGTTTCTCTGGGTCACACAGTCCTCACTTTCTTGTAGCCCAGAGTGAGACACATGCTGGGTTGTTCCAGTTTTCCCCTTCTCAGTGTGGAGTGGGGGTGGGTTGCCCTGCATTGCTCAGTCTGTGCTCTCTTGTCACCTGGAGTGAGGTACACATTGGGTTGCTCCAGAAAGCCCCAGTGGGACTGTCCTGGGACCAGGGGGAGCTGGCGTGGGTTGCTCTGGGTTGCACAGTCAGAACTCCCCTGTGGCCCAGAGTGGGGCATGCTCTGGGTTACTCTGGGTCACCCTGGCAGAAGGTCCTGAGGCTTGGGGTGGATCAGGCACCTGGTGGCTCCAGGTAAGGATAGTAGCATGGTTCTGGGGTCCAGGGCGGGGGTAGGGCACAGGGTTTGCCCTGGCTTGCACTCACTGAGGGGTCTTGGAGCTGGATCCTAGTATGCTGGGTGCCAGTAGGCTTGTGAGGAGGCCTGGCGTGGGAGCTCACTCTGGTGGCATGTGCTCCCTGCAGACGTCTCTGGTTGTGTGTGTGTTGTTGTTTTTTAATCACAATATAGCTAACCAATCCTTACTCAGGCCATGTGTGTGTGTGTCTGGAGGGAGAAAGAGAGAGAGAGAGAGAGAGAAGAGAGAGAGAGAGAGAGAGAGAAGAGAAGAGAAGAGAAGAGAAGAGAAGAGAAGAGAAGAGAAGAGAAAGGAGTAAGAGGAGGACAAGGAAGACTAGTTATACGTATGTAAAAATAAAAACAAGTAAACTTATGGTCGATTCTCATTTATGTATTTTTATGTCTTCTAAATTTTCAACAATGAATATATATAATTAATTTTATATTAAAAACTATGTTTTTAATGTGTATAAAATTACGTCTTCCTTTTCTCATCTACCTTGTGTCTTCAAAGACTCCCATACAATTTTCCTGAGCCCTTGAGAAGAATGTGAGCTGTGTAACCCTAGGTAAATCATGTAGTCTCCTTTGATTTTCCTCTTACCTCAATGTATTCTACTTTGCAATTCTTTTTTCAGACTCCTCTTCATCTTTCCAGTGTTTCAATGTTCACATTCTTTAGGACTTGGTACTAAACCTTCTTCTCTTCTCTCCCTACCTGTTTTCCCTAAGTGAGTTCATCCAACCTTCAGGCTTTGAAGGTCATTTATACAATGCTGACTTCTACATATGTATCTCTGGCCCAAACCTTTCCTCTGAGCCAGAGTCTCCTATGCAATTACCTACTTGACTATTCTATTTGGATATCTCTCAAACATCTTAAACTTAATATGTCTAAGCAAAACTCTTGGATCAAAAATTATACTTTTGCCAAAGCCTATTATTTGCCTAGACTTTCTCATCTCAGTTAAAATAGAGAAGGAGGAGAAAAAGGAGGAGATAGTAGTGATGGAGGTGAAAGAGTAGGCAGAGGATATTATCATCTACCCAGTTTCTCGGTCAAAAAGCCCAAGAAATGTCTTTGTTCCCCCTCTTTTTCCCTCTCAACATATAAGCCATAAGCCATGTCAGTTCTATTTGTAAAATTTATCTGTCCACTTCTCGCCACCAATATTGCTACTTTATTCCAAGCTCCCATCATTTATTGCCTGGACCCTTGCAAAAATCTCCTAATTGGTCTTCAAATTCTACTCTCACACCCTTCAACTTGTCTATGTAGCAGCAAGAGTGTCCTAAAATATAGGTCATATCCTAAACCTATTTAAAACCCCTCCATGGCTTCCTACTGTACTTAGAATAAATCTTAACTCTATACCATGCCCTTACATCATTGTAATTGTTCCAGCTCACATCTTGCTCCCCAACTTCATTTCATGGAATTCTCCCCTCACTTATTACATTTTAGTTGTACTATACTTCTTTCAGGTCCTCAAAAATGCCAAACTCTTTCAATTTTGGGTCCTTGGTACAGGTTCTTCCTTCTGCCTAAAAATCCCTATCTCCTGCACTTTTAAATCTATTTCATCATTCACATCTCAGTTAACATATCATTCCTTCAAATGGGCCTTTTCTGACCACCCCACCTAAGAAAGAAAATATTGACTTCCCTCCTAGCAACAACCCCCATCTGCTTTTTATTTCCTAGCACAATGATAATTTTGTTTGAGGATATGGCTGTCATGTGGTCAAGGGAGGTTGGCCCCTTCCCAGTATTAAATGATGGATCATAATTGGTTTGAAACAATCATGATCATATCTTGCCAATTTGTCATTGAATTAAAAATGAGAACATGACCCAGATCTGACCAATGTGACACAACAGAAATTTTTCGTGTTTTTCATTTATTGTTGTTTTTATTTTTTTCTTGAAAACATTTATTTACAAAGATATATGCACTCTTATGTTCATTGCAGCATTATTCATGGTGGCCAAGACATGGACACAACCAAAGTGTCCTTCGATATAAGATCAGATAAAAATGATGTGGCACAAATACACAATGGAATACTACTTAGCCATAAGAAAAGATGAAATACTGCCATTTGCAACAACATGGATGGACTTTGAAAATATTATGTTAAACAAAATAAGTCAGTCAAGAAAGGCTAAAACCCATATGTTTTCACTCATATGTGAGATAAAAAAAAAGTTTGCTTTGAAAAGGTCTTTGCTGAGGGGAGGGAGAACAGAAGGGAGAGAAAGAGAGAGAGAGAGAGCAATTCGCTTTATCTAGCTGCTGTGTATCTACATGTGAAGCCTTACCCATGTGCTAAGGAGGATAGAATAGAAAGATGGAATATATCTGGGTCTCTCATAATAATTAAATTGTGAATCTGAATTGACCATGAATCTTCCTACCTCCAGACTTCTTATTAGTGAGATAATAAACCCCATATTACTTGATCTAATTTTAGTTTGATTTTCCATTACTGGCTGTCAAAACTTAGTGTTAATCTTCTATTCTCTATTGCAGCATCCTATTAGTTTGCTTTGTTGAACAAATGAAAATGAGTGTTACCGTATTTGTTACTTGTTTGCTTTTTTATTTGCTTAACTTCCATGACAGCAGAGTCTATATCTAACATATTCACCAGGGTCTACCACAGTATCTGGCACATAGTAGGTGCTCAAGAAATATTTGTAAAATATATGAAAAAATGTCACATCCACAGGGAGAACCAACTAGTTGGTTTAGATGGTGATTGGTAAGTTAGAGGATATATACAAGCACTGAGAAATAAATTATAATTGTCCAATGAAAGTGATTTGCCAAAGAATCTTAATGACTGATGTTTTAAACTGTAGTTTCAAAGAGATGCAGTTGCAGAAGATAGTAAAATGGAGGGCTGGAAATTTTAGTTCTAAGAGCTCTTGTCCGTTCTTCATGCAATCTGTGCCTTATCATACTAAGGAGGCAAAAGACAAAAGACAATAATGTCCAAACCTCTACTACACTAAAGTGAGTTCATGTTTCTGCCTGGAGCAGATCAGGCACGTTACCTGGATTATTTTAATTCTTTACTCTTTGGTAAACTTTGACTGTTTTGAAAAGCACTTTTATTGACTTTTTACTACTTCAAGTAAGTCTAAGATGATGGCACAATCCCATAGAGTATGTCAACTAGATGATTGCAGTAGTAGTGTCCAGAGGCATTATAGCTTGTACAACTTTGAAAGCCCTGATCAAGACAGGCCTTATGTGGTATGAGTCAGGTCATACTGAGACACTGTATATTCTAAAAATAAATAAATAAAATTTAAAAAACTTGGCAAATCTAGTTTTCCAAGGTTACCGAATTCCTGCTATTATCACTGCTTCATTGGACTAACACAGTTATGTCTCCACAAATCTCTTATTTAAATACTAGAGGCCCAGTGCACGAATTCATGCGTGGGTGGGGTAGGGCCGGCCGGCCCAGCCCAATCAGGGCAGATCAGGGCTGGGTTTGTGGGGAGGAGGAGATGGCAGGAGGTTGGCCGTCCAGCCCGCCCCAATCGGGGCCTGATCAGGGCCGGGCTGGCTGGGGGAAGGGGCTGTGGGGCATGGATGGTTGGCTGGCTGGCCCTGCCCCTGATCTGGATGGGGGGGCCAATCTGGGGTGGGGCTGGGCAGGGGGAGGGGCTTCAGTAGGTTGGCCAGCCAGCCCCGCCCCTATTGGGGTGGGAGGGTGATCAGGGACAGGGCCGGCTGAGGGGAGGGGCTGTGGGCCAATCAGGATGGTGGGGGCCCATTGGGGGCAGTGGCCGGACAGGGGAAGGGCTGCAGGAGGTTGGCTGGCAAGCCCTGCCCCTTATTGGGGTGGGGGGTGTGATTGGGGTGGGGCAGCCAGGGGGAAGGGCTGCAGGAGGTTGGCCGCCCAGCTCCGCCCCCTATTGGGGTGGGGAGTGCGATCAGCGGTGGGCCGGCGGGGGGGAGAAGCTGCAGGCCTTTTGTGGTGGGGCAGGCTGATCGGGGGCACACCTGGCTGGGTGGGGGAAAGGAGGGGGCATTTGGCTGGCCAGCCCCGCTCTTGATCAATGTGGAAGAGTCCAATCAGGAGCAGGCCAGCAGCAGGGAGGGGCTGTGAGGTTGGCTGGCTGTTCCCACCCCCTGATTGGGCCAGTTTGCTGGCCACAGTGGGCATCATAGCAACTGGTCATTAGGTCGTTATGGCCATTATGTAGCTGGATTCTTATATATATAGACTAGAGGCCTGGTGCATGAAATTCGTGCATGGGGGGGGGCTGTCCCTCAGCCTGGTCTGCAACCTCTCCAATCTGGGACCCTCTGGGGGATGTCCAACTGCCAGTTTCAGTTGGACATCCCTCTCACAATCCAGGACCACTGGCTCCTAACCACTCACTTACCTGCCTGCTTAATGCCCCAACTGCCCTCCCCTGGCAGCCTGGTCACCCCTAACTGTCCTCCCCTGCAGGTCTGATCTCACCCACAACTGCCCTCCCCTGCTGGCCTGGTCACCCCCAACTGCCCTCCCCTGCTGGCCTGATCGCCCCTAACCCCTGCCAGCCTGATCTCACCCCTAACCCCCTGCTAGCCTGATCTCACCCCTAACTGCTCTCCCCTGCCAGCCTGATCTCGCCCCTAACTGCCTCTGCCTCGGCCCCCACCACCATGGCTTTGTCCAGAAGGAAGTTGGATGTCTGGAAGATGGCCGGTTGACCCGGTCTAATTAGCATATAATCATTTTATTAGTATAGATGAATATCGTACTTAGACAGGCTAATACATTAATTTTTCAGCATTCATTTTTTAACAGAGGGCAAAGTTCTAAGGGAATAGAATACTGTAGAGAACAGTTAAGCTCTAGTGGATGTGAGAAAGAAAGAAAATTCTGGACATGGCAGGGAACATGGGCACTGAAAAGCTAGACAAAAAGACAGATGGTAAAAGAGCTGAAGAAAATGCCAAAATAAAAAGCTAGCAAAGGTCCAAATAACACTTATTTGTCCCTGTGTCCCAAATGACCATGGTGCTACCTGATTGCAACTTCTGATGAAGACCTGAGGGGGAAAAACATCCTTCAGTCTCATATCTGTCTCTTCATCAGTAAAATAGAAGCCAAAGAAAAACATGATGATAGTAGGTGATAGCAGCTGTATAAATAGAAAGGGAGATAAAGAAAAGGGCTAATGGAGGAAACAAACTAAAAAAGTACACATTTTAGAGGTCTGATATCAGTAGGGCTAATCTGTAAAACTAACCTGGGTTAAAGTGTGATTGACTAGAGTAACCAAATTTCCTAGCTTATACAGTTTGCCTAATATCCTGGCTTAATTATTAATAGTGTCCCCTTCCACTGTTGAAAGTGTCTAGGTTGGACAATAAATGATATGGTTGCCCTTATAAAAAAACTGGTGATGGCATCATGTGGATAGATGAGAGGTGTGCTGACTTATCAATTGCCTTCAGGGCTCAAGGCTTGAAGTAGCCAGAATCTCCCAACTTGTTGACTCCAGTTCCATGGAACTGCCTGTGTGCCATGATGTAGAAATGTACCAAATATAGGCAGTACCGCAATTTTAACAGAGGGTTCCCCAAAGGAGAGGGTGAACACGGGAATTTCAGAAAGCACAATAAGACCAGTGGTAAAAAATGCAAAAAAAAAAAGGGTGAAGTGGAAGCACTAAAAGCTCCTCAAATCATACCCAGAAGAAGCACTTACTCACTGCCTAAAGGTTGGACCTGATCTATGTTTCCAAATAGTTGTCATATCTTCCAGTCCCATAAGGAAATCATATTTATTTTAGAAAGGATCACTCAGTCCTGGGCTGGGCTGGCATTCATAGATGGATCTGGCCATCTACTTAGCCCTCAACTTGTTAAAAACCAATTGATCCTCATGCAATGCCAAGTCCAGAACAGCAAGTACAATGACCTAAATAATAACAGTAATAGTAATAGCCCATGCACAAAGAAAACATAATATGAAAAAAAAACCTCCTCATCTGATATGGAAAAAAGAATTATTTGATTATAAACATTGAATTTCAGTTGTCATCTTACAGCACCAGAGAGGAAATTTTCCCAAAATTGTAATTTGTGTTTTCCTTTCCAAAGTTTGTGTTCCCATTCAAATTGCACTAAATCTTTAAAGACATTGCCTTCTGAGCCTAAAACCTATTTCCCCACCTAATTCTCATCTCTCAGTAAATACTTGTAATGTATCTAGGAAATCAAAGACATAATTCCTTTTTCAATATATGCAAAGTCATTCATCTCCTGTGGTTGAGGGGATGAGTTAAATGCTACAAAGAACTCAGAAAAGAGTGGATGGAGCTTCTATGTAGTTCCTTGCCCCTCTGGCACTAGTTTTATTACTCTGCTACAGCACTGATGTGTGGGGGAAAAAACCTAGGTTCTGGCCTCTTGGCTGCTCCCAGAAAAGCCAGCATTATGTCAATGTACACTGAGGAGCAGGTGAGGAAAGAAAAATAAAAAAGATAATCAAAGCCCTTCCACTGTCCCCCTCCCTTGCCTTTAAACTCTTCACCAAGAGCCCCAGACTCTGCTATTCTGTCTTCTGCTGTGTGCATAGAGAGCAGGTAATCAGCAAAGCTAATCAAGAATGCATTCATTACTGCAGAGCGGCAGTGGGTGAGAGCAACTGCAGCTTTCATTTGGCAAGAGGTTTCTGGACTGCCACAATCCAATCTTCATGGCTTTTTGGCAAACCTTTTTTGCATCCCCCTGCCCTTTCCCTCTCTCCCTACCATCCCTGCTGGCTCTGCCATGCTCAATTCTGCTTCTCCATTAAAGGCAATCTGACTCATGCACTTGACAATGTTTTCCTCTCAATCACCACAGCATTGCTCTGCAAAAGCTGTTTTCTGTCTAATAAGTCTTCTGAGTGTTTTTAAAAAGGTGTTTCTTCACTTTAAAAAATACATGTTTTCTTTGTTTTCAGAGCAGGAAGCCATTTCTTGCCAGGGCTAAACAAACTCAAATGCTGACAGATTCTGCAAATGCACAAGCCTTTCCTGCTTTCTCAACTTAGCAAAATGGACTCTTTCAGAGTCCCCCAGAACCAAAATAAGCTCAGAGGAAATTGTGCTAAGCTATGCTAATGGGCCTGGAGCTAATAACAATAATAGCTAACATTACTGAGCATTTATTACATGCCAGACATCATTCTGTGTACTTTAATTATCTCATTTGATCCTCACAATAGTTTTGTGGGGTATACGGATGAGGATGATGCGACCCAAGGAAGTCATATTATTCTAATACTAGTTGCAGATGGAGAATTTTGAACTCAGGGAGAGTGGTCATTGCTCAAAACCATTACCATGATTCTGATGAAAGAAGACAAGTTTACCACCATACACATTGCCTTATCCCCTCTCAGACATTAAAGTTAACCCCTTCAGGGTATGTAGTCAACATTTAATAAATAACTATTTTCTGGGACATATAAACAGTGCTCCTTTTATCCCCTGAAAAAAAAAGAAATCTGATTTAGCTAAAGGTGGAGAGGAAAATGTACAAAAACAAAAGTCTTTCCCAAGTCTTTGTTTGGCCCAGTCAGTCTACCATGTAGGTTGATTGGCCACTGAGTATGATGGCATAGAGGCAGCTATCTGCTCTCTGTGACTTTGAAAAGACACAAATTAGTTGGGATCTTGGAACACACACAGTTTAATGTGGAAGCAGGTTGTCATAGGGGCTTCCTGGATTTAATTTCACCTCCACAATTTTGAGCTGTGTGTCCTTGGATAAGTCACTTAATCTCACTGTGGGTATCAGTTTCTTCAGCTATAAATTTGAAATAATAATAGTATCTAACTCATAAGGGGCTATAAGGATTAGATGACCTAATGTATCAAATCACTTAGCACTTGGAACATAGCAAGTACTTGATAAATAATAAGTAGCTTTATTATAACTAGAGGCCCAGTGCATGATTGAATCATGCACGTGTAGGGTCCCCTACACACTTTTGCTTTCGATCACGGGGGAGCTGGGTGCCTGTCCGCTGGTTCACCAGGCACCCAGCTCCCCCACTTTTGATGGTCCGCGGTGGGACGTGAACTCGCTGCCCCAGAGGCCCCTTCTGTGCCGCAGCACAGCCATGGCACAGACGCTGAACTTGAGCCACCGCTGGCGACGTGAGCTCAATGTGCCGCCGGCCCAATCGGCCACCCCGGCCACCCCGAGTCCCGCCCCCCCCCGCGCCTCCTGGCCAATCGCGGGCATAGCGAAGGTACAGTCAATTTGCATATTTGTCTATTATTAGGTAGGATTTCGTTCCCATTGACATAAAATTTGTAGCGTGTGTTATATATCCAAGGCTTCAGTGAAGAAGTGAATGGTGGTAATTTGAGGCAGGGGAGGACAATACTATACATGCTTCATTAACACTTTGACTTTGTCTCAGATAATCTGGCAAAATTTTGACTGTGCTTCAGAGGTATACTATGAAAGGATACCAGATTAGAATATTGGGACTTAGGGGAAGCCAGACATTTCCTGATTTAAGCTTTGGTAACAGAAGTTCTGAAAAACAAATAGCCCCAAACTACATCTTTTTATCCAAAAAAGTCTGCCCTCTTAATTATAGGGGACTGTGTGTGTTTTTAGTACATGTAAGAAAACACATAAATTACAAAATAGCTAATAGTTTTCACTAAAAATAATGATTTGCTTCAGGGTTCCTTTAAGTGGCAAGCACTTGTCCTGGATTTAAAATAGGATTCAATTTATCTAAATTCATTTTCCACACAAATTTTTAGATGCATGCCCAATGCATAAAGCAATATTTGCCCATATTATAAGGTATAGCAGCAAATTGCTGATGTCCATTTCCACTTTGTTGGCATTTGCCACCCAGCCTCTTATCATTCTGTGGCCAGCTACAGACAGAGTCAGCCAATTTCCATGTTCTGAAGAAACAGGGAGTGTTATACTAACTCAGACCTTCAATTATTCTCAACTGACATCCATTCCTTAATGGTAACACGAGGATAACTTTCTGCCAAGTACCTTGTGGAATATACCAACCACTTATCTAACAGAATCCTGAAAATAAGATGGAAAGAATAAACAAGTTTTGACCACGAGGAGACAAGAAGAAAAATAAAAGTTATTCTCATTGTCTCCAACTAGATCCACTCTCTACTGTGCTCTGCACCTCATGAGGCCTTGTCCTAAGCATAATATATACCCAAAGATCTCTGAGAGTTTGCCAAATGTAACCAGCAAGACAAAGGGACAATTGGTCTCTTCATTTTAAGTCCAACCATAAAATAATAAATCTTTTCTCCCTTATATTCCTCCTGACTCATGAACCATAATGTTAAATAGCACCATTGCATCTTGTTTTTGGTTATTCATGCATTCATTCATTTGGTAAAAATTATTTAGCATCAGTTACATTGAGGCATTGCTCTGGGTGCTGGGAGTACAGCAATAAACAAACTATACACCACAATCCCCAAATCCCTGCCCTCATAGAACTCACAATCTTAAACAAAATTAGTAAACTATCAAGATAGAGTTAAAATATATACTTACAGTGCATTCCAATCCAAAAGAAGTTGATTACTTGAAATTTCACTCTCATTAGAAGAATAATAAAGTGTTTATAATTTATAAAAATTAACTACTTTGGAAATGTTAGCATTCCATTCATTCATGTACTTATTTATCACACTGTTCCTGATTTCAAAAAAGAATTTGAAGGAACCTACAATGAATGACACAGGAATTTATTGCTAGAATTTATTAACCATAAATCTAAAACAACAGTCAAATAATGTACTGAAGGAGAAGTGTAAGGTTCAATAGTCAAGACATTGGCTTTCTGCTTGGGAAATTTGTCTGCAATTATTGGAAACATCCACAAGATGGTGGTAATGATGCCTTAGTCTATAAACATATCAGATGGGCATATTGATTCTGATATTGTAGGTATGATTCACCTGAAATAAAGGTACACTGTACTTTTCTAACCACAAAAATTTTGTTTCTCAAAACCCTTGTGGCAGAATTCATGATTAAAGAACTTAGGATGTTTTTAAAAAATATATTTTCTTGATTTCAGAGAGGAAGGGAGAGGGAGAGATAGAAACATCAATGATAAGAGAGAATCATTGATAGGCTGCCTCCTGCAAGCCCCCTACTAGGGATTGAGTACACAACTTTGGCATGTGCCCTTGACCAGAATTGACCCCAGGACCCTTCAGTCTGCAGGCTGATGCTCTATCCACTGAGCCAAACTGGCTAGGGCAGGATGTTTTCATGAAACTTCTTAAGAAGGTTGAGATCTTGAATAAGCCCATGAAAGCTTTCATTTATTAATTCAGCACACCTTTATTGAGAGCCTCTAGATACTAAGCATTATGAAAAACATTTAAAAATAAATTCATGTTTATAAAAATATACAATTAAGGAATCATCCTAAATAAAAAGAAAAAGCAGCGACACCTCACATTCTAACTTGTTAATAATGGGAACTATGCAATTACTTTTCATTTACTATCCCTTGTTTGATAGATATTTTTCAGGGTCTCTTTGCTTTAAAATTTATATAAATGCTTCTAATTTTGATTTGCATTAAATATGGGGAAAATAATAGCACTTACCTCAAAGAGCTGTTGTAAGAATTTAATGAGATAACACACTTAAATCACTTAGCAGAATAGCTGGCATGTGGTAAGAAATATATGTTAGTCATCATCATCATCATCGTCATCATCATCACTGTCGTCATCATGATCATTATCTTCATTATTGTTATTGTCAGCATCATCACCACCAGGAAAAAATACCCAGTTAGCCTTTATATATCAGAAATTTGAGTAAAAGTGATTCAGAATTGAGGAGGAGTTACTGCTTTCCCTGTATTAGCAAAATGTGGCAATATTCTAAACTCTTAACCAGAACCTTAAGAGGGAGGAAACATTTGTTTGTTTTTGCTTTGTTTTTAATTTAAAGGCATTGCCTCACAAGGGCTTCCCCTAGTATGATACCTCCTAGGGAACTCAATTTGAGTTTAGATAGCAGGGTAGGTAAAAGTGTAAGACCACTCTTTGACTGGCCTCCTGGCAAGATACAGTGATTTTAAGTGATTTTTCTCTTCCTTTGTAACAGCAGTTCTCTTGGGACTAGAGCTATTCACGTAGGGAGGACAGGAGAGGCAGTGAGAAACTATTTGCAAACCTACCTTGAGGAAGCCCCTTCATTTTCTTTGGACCTGTAGGGCCCTTCATCAATGAGCTTTCTCACCAGGGTCTTAAAGTCAAGAGCCCAGAGAACTGAGAAGGGATGCTTTCCATACTGCCCAGTCTCCTCCAGAGCAGGAACTACCCTCAGGACCAACTTCATTAGTATGACCTGTGCGATCACACAGGGCCTCATGGTAGAAGGGTCCTGTGCTTGCTTTAATGCTCTGCTGTCTCTGTCCTGACATTCTTAATGTTTGAACAAAGGTCCCAGAGTTTTCATTTTGCATTGGACCCCTAAAATTATATAGCCAGTCGTGTCTGCACCAAAGAGTTTCTAAACACTGAATAAGCCTTGTTCTTAATCTCC
This sequence comes from Eptesicus fuscus, assembly GCF_027574615.1. Taxonomy (NCBI): domain Eukaryota; kingdom Metazoa; phylum Chordata; class Mammalia; order Chiroptera; family Vespertilionidae; genus Eptesicus; species Eptesicus fuscus. The sequence continues at coordinate 119,881,473 of NC_072473.1, read as the reverse complement.
CTCCTTCCTGCTGCTACTGAGCAAAATTCATCTCACTCTTCACCCTCCAGTCCAACTAAGTGATGGTGGCTCAGTAGATACCAGCTTTCTGACTAACCTGAGCTCTGAGGATCACTATAGAGGTATTTTCTGCTGCTTCTTCTCCTATAATATTTTCTATAAACTAAAAAAGTTACTATAACAATAACAATAATATTGCTTGGAACATTGATGACTAGTAACAGGCACCATAGGTACCTTGCAGTGAATTAAGACAAAAGAGACAGCAGAGGAAGTCAGAAAGCCTTGGTTTCTGTGTCAGATTTGGGGAAGTGACAGACATTCTGCCCTGCATCAGTTTCTTCACTGGGGAACTACTCCCATAGAATGTCTAGAAAGGTAAAATCAGTAGAAATAGTCTCAGAAAGTTCACATTTCTTCATTTTTATTAATCGGGCTAATCAACTTTACCAACCTGAATGCCATGATATTGAGTGGATACCTCTCTCTCTCTCTCTCTCTCTCTCTCTCTCTCTCTCTCTCTCTCTCCTCTCTCTCTCTCTCTCTCTCTCCTCTCCTCTCCTCTCCTTATATGGCAAGGTAGATAAGATGTATCCACAATTCACAGATCTCAAAACATTGAATCTCAGAAAGTGTAATTTGGACAGAATTGCAATTAGAATCCAGCTGTTCTGATACATGTTCCAATATTCCTGTTTCTGAAGTTATGTGTAAACCATTTCGTTTTTTAAAACTCCTATTCTGAGTATACAGTGGCACTATTGACCTTTGGGACTGGTTAATCCTATGTTACCAGGAGCTGTCCTGTGCACTGTAGGAGGTTTAGCAGCATCCCTGACTTCTACCCACTAAATGCCAGTAGCAATCCCACCCCACCCCCCGCACAGGTGTAACAATTAAAAAATATCTCCAGACATTGCCACTTGTCCTATGGGTGGAGAAAACCACATTCAAATGATATCACTGCACAAGAGCAGTTCACTATTTAAAGGAAATCTTTGGTAAATCCTTTAGTAAACTACAAAAGTCCAAATTTGTATTTCCACATACTGGATTTTTCTAAACTAGGAGATACCTTATTTTCAAAGGAGAAGACCACTGATTTGGTTGTGTGGGTAATCACCCAGAAAAATGTGGAATGGTTGATATGCTTTTCTTTCCCCTCAAAATATTATGTCCATATAAGTGATGTCACAAAGATTTGACAGAATATGCTTACAGTGCACATATTAGAACATACTAAACTTTAGAAAACCCCAAATTCCTCTTTCAGAATTAGCTACAGTTAAGTAAACTAAGATAAATCTGTTTCCAATTTTCTTTTCATTCTCTTAAATACTCTGAATTAACTTTTAAAGCAGAAAACCCAGAACTTCCTATATCTAAAGGAGTGTTAAAAACTTTATTCCTCATGATGGCTAGAGTCAAATTCCCACTTAACAGATTAGGAAACTGAAATTAAGCAGTAGAAGTGACAAACAAGCAGATTGCAAGTCTTTTCATCTGGCCCTTAAAGCAATCTCATAAGCTATACATTGCCTCAGCCAGATGGAACATACAGTTTATCATACAAACTGGGATACTTTTGAGAGTGAAAAGTAATAATTGTTCTGGAACAATGGGTATAAACTGAATTGTCCTGGGAAAACCAGGATGCACAGTCACCCTAGCCTTAGTTCACCCATAGAAACATACCATTGCCGAATGTCCACTGTATTAGTTAGTCCAAAATCTTAGTGGCTTAAAATAATAATCATTTATCACCCATCTGCAAGTTGGCTGTGGTTCAGCTGATCTAGACTGGCTCAACTGGGCAGCTCTGCTACAGACTGTAATAGGTGAGATGACTCTGCTTCTCATTTCAGGTCTGTGAGTCCACTAGGGCAGTTAGTTCTACTCCACATATCTTTTATCCTTCTTGTACTAGAAAACTAGCTGATACATATTCTTTTCATGGAACCGACAGAGGTAAAAATGGCAAGCAGAAATACATGTGGTTTCTTAAGACATAGGCTGAAATTGATGCTCTATCACTTCTACTTACATGCCATTGGCCTAAGTAAGTCACATGGCCAAGCCCAAAGTTAAAGGGCAGAGAAATAAACTTCCCACAATGAAGTCATGATAAAGGTATATATGCAGGAAGCAGTGAATAATTGGAGCACTTATTTACTCTAATGCATGTGCTTCACCTATCCCAATCTGATCACCATCACTAGCCCCCACACATACACACACCACAAAAGGGGGGGCGTCTATTTGACTTCATATGATATGGCATGATGCTGACTCAGTTCTTGACATATAGTCATATAAATTTCAGAATCTAGTTCTTGACATATAATCATATAAATTTCAGAATAAATTTCAGTTTATAATTGTCATAAGTACTCAAAAAATGCAAACTTTTTCAGTTGAGTATAAAGCATAATTCTTCAATCAATTAGACCCAGACTTTCTCAATAAAATTCTCAGATTTGCTCAAACATGCAACCTCTCCCCAAGTAGGGCTGGGAGGCAGGGCCAGTTTTAGGTTGGGGCTTAATTTCTCCCTAACTTGCCTGTTCTGTTTCACAGTGACAGTTTCTAACCTTCCTGGAGGAGTAAAATAGTTTACATTAATAAAAATGTCAACAATATTATCTTTGGGAGGTAACCTGAAATAATTTGAAATACATTAACACTTCCCATCAGAGAGACTTTGCAACATATACGAATGTCACTTTGGCCCTAACCGGTTTGGCTCAGTGAATAGAGTGATGGCCTGTGGACTGAAGGTTCCCAGGTTCCATTCCCGTCAAGGGCATGTAACTTGGTTGTGGGCACATCCCCAGTAGGGGGTGTGCAGGAGGAAGCTGATCGATGTTTCTCTCTCATCCATGTTTCTAACTCTCTATCCCGCTCCCTTTCTCTCTGTAAAAAAATCAATAAAATATATTTTAAAAAATAAGAATGTCACTTTGTGAGAAGTAGGAAGCCATGTGATTCCCATCTGCAGTTTTCAAGTCCATTCAGAGCCCACCAAGGGATAATTACTCCTCACTAAGAAAAACCCATCCCAGTGGAATATATTTGTTATGATTCAATTCTCTCACAGCATGAATAAGATTCTAGCCTGGTGGATAAAGCCCAGTGTGACATTGTGCTGTTCACTAAACCTCTCTGATTCCTCAGTTTCATAGCCTATGAAGTAACAACCTAGACTTCTGCTCACCCTAAAGAGGATGTATAGAATAATCACTAGATCCTTATCTGAAAAAATCTGGAGACCTATTTGCCTCTACCCTTAAGAAAGGAATTATTTCTATACTAGAGGCCCTTTGCACGAAGAATCGTGCAATAGACCTTCCTTCACCTGGCTACTGGCACCAGTTTTCCTTCCGCCTTCTTTCAGGGTGGGGGCTTGGACCCCACACCACCATCCGTGATTGGGGCACTGCCATCCAAGATTGGTGATAGTGATAGGAGGGACCCACCGCTGCTCTGACCACGATCGCTGACGGGAGGGACCCGAGCGCCTATGCCTCTCTGACTGAGATCGCTGAGGGGCGGGACCGGGTGCCGAGCTCCCACCACGACTCTCACGGGCCCAATCGGCCACCCGAGACCCGCCACCCATGTCTCCTGCCATCCCCATTGGTCCCCCCTCAGCCCCATCGGTCCCCCCTGAGTGGCTGCCGATCTGGTCGTTGAGAGGAGCCCCACGCACCTCTCAACGGCCGGATAGGCCACCCCAAGTCCCGCCCCCCAGCCTCTCCCTGGCCCAATCATGGGCGTAATGGAGTGATGGTTATTTGCATATTACCCTTTTATTAGGTAGGATTAGTTTCTCACCCTGGACACTCAATATAACATGATTTTCTTAAGAGTATAATTAAATATCAGGCAAATGCATCATGAGCTGAATTTAGGGGGCTGAATTACTAAAGTAACAAAGGATTTCACCATTGAACAATCTAGCACTAATAGACCAATGACAAGACCATTTCAGCAACTCATCAGGGGCCTATAGACATTTCAAGAGCAAAATTATTACTATACAAAATTCTCAGGGAGCAGGCCTTTGGGAAGATGGGGATTTTCATGGTATTGTGATTGTTTCCCAACCTCTATAGCTCCCTCCCCCACTGTGCATTAATTGTGTGGTTTGGTGAGGGATCAGGAAGGACAGACTACTCCCTACTCTCAGCTCTATGAATGGGATATAATCCTTCCCGTCCCACCTTCCACCCCATTCCATAGTGATTGGTTCAGGTAACTCAGGTCTAAGCATGATATTACTTGGCCACAGTATTTGATCATGAATGGTCATGTGATTTAGTTTAAACCAATGATACAAGAAGATGCAAGGCAGGTTGAAGACAAGAAATGCTACAAACATTTTACTGTCATGTGGGAAGCAGAAAGGAGAGAGAAAAAGAAATTAGGTGTTTGATAAAATTTTTTAACTAGAGTCTAATCAATTCTGAGGCCAGTCCTACTTCTGTTCCTTCCAGTTATGTGAGCCAATGCACCTCATTAATTGTTTGCACCAGTTTTAGTGGGTTTTGTCTTACCTTAGTATGAAGCATCCTAACTGATATAGTAACTGAATGAATCAAGACCATGGTCACTAGCCCTAAGAGTAACTAAAGGAGCCGGTGTGAAGTGCTTAGTCCAGAGAGAAAGGGTTGGGAGAGGGGTACTAAAAGTGAAAGATCATCTCCAAGTAACTGTGCCCCAAAACAGCTTCTATGGATGTCTTCAAGGCAAAAAAAAAAAATGAGTCCCAAACATTACCATCTATAAAAAACAATCCAATCTGAATAAAATTTGAAATAAACAATTGCTTCCATGGCTACTGTTAAACTTGGTGTGACTATCTCCTCCTGGAAGTTGCCATGGGTCCATTTTAAGGCCAATTAAAACCCAAGTCCATAAGGTTTCTCTTCTGACCCCTGCATATACTCCCACCAGAAGCAGTTCCAACAAGTCCCATGTCTGGAATTTCAGCTCCCGGGGATATGGATTTATTTGATACCCACATAGAAAATTTCTACAGAGGTTTCTTGAGGAAGAGGTATAATAAAGATGAGATGATAGAGAATTAAGATGGAAGACCCAAGCTTTCTTAGATGCCACACCCAACCTAAGTCTCAAGATAAGACTGGACTCTATTTTTTCCAAGGAATCCAGGAATGGAATTGCAAGAGACAACCACAAAGAATCAGTAATACCTAGATTATTTCCTTGATTAGTGTGTGGGCTGAGATTTGGACAGTTTTTCTGACCCTAAAATAATCCAGCCTTGCGGAATCATAGAATCATAGAACAGGAGAGCGGGAAGGGTCCTTAGAAAACATCTTGTTCTGTCTTCTCTTATTAATGGCTTGGGATTGAATCTGGGATAAGGGAAGCACCTTATTTCACATATTTAAATACCTTCCTCTGCTGCCATGGTACCTAGTGCTTACTGTTTTCACAGCACTTAGCATGAGTTGCATTTTCATTGCCAGTGAATACATCTGCTCCTCCTCTAAACTTGAAATCCATTAGAAGCAGAAACTGTCTTGCTCCTTTATTCACTGGTGTCTAGCAGTGTCTGTCATAAAGCAGGTCGTCAGATGTGTGTTGAAGAAATCAAAGTTTCAAATGAAACAGTGAGGTTAGCTTTCCATTAGGCAAAGGATATACAGACATAACCTCATTTTATTGCCATTCACTTTATTGCACTTCATACTAGTAAATGTTGTGTGTTTTACAAATTAAAGACAAGACCCCCCACCAGCAAAAAAGACTATGACTCACTTTTTTTTTTTCAGCAGCAGCAGCAGTTTGGAACTGAACCTACAATATCTTTGAGGTATGCCTGTAGTATCTTGCTTTCATTACCTTTAAGAGGATGGCAGTTTCCTTCCAACAAATCAGATGATTTTTACCTCTATTTTGCTTATTTGCAAAGTATCAAATTGGAAAGTATGAGGCTCAATATATGGTATAGATCCCCTACCCAAGCTTCACTAGTTGACATTTCTTTCAGTTTATACAAGTGCCCTTATCCCAAACCTGAAACAAACAGAAACCTCATGAAGAGAAGCATTTTCTCTTTTGTATTATAATTCTTAATACTTCATATTTTTTGCTCATTCAACATTCCTGCAAATAGGCTGTGAGTACCTCACCTTGATGACCAGGTACACCTGTGTGATAAGGCTGGGCCCTGCTACAAGATCCCCTTCTTGCCTTCCCCTGACTGGGACTTAATGACATTCAAATGTACCAATGAAATCCTCTCACGCCTTTTGCTTCTGTACTCTATCCTGATCCCAATAAAGATATTTGCCCATAGGGTACTCCTCTTCTCTCCTCTCCTCTCCTCTCTTCTCTCCTCTCCTCTCCTCTCCTCTCCTCTCCTCTCCTCTCCTCTCCTCCCCTCTTCTCCCTTCCCCTCCCCTCCCCTCTCCTCTCCTCTCCTCTCCTCTCCTCTCCTCTCCTCTCCTCTCCTCTCTTTCTCTTTCCTCCTCTCCTTCTCTTCTCTCCTCCTCGTCCCCTCCCCATCCCTCCCCTCGCCTTCTTCTTCTTCTTCTTCTTCTTCTTCTTCTTCTTCTTCTTCTTCTTCTTCTTCTTCTTCTTCTTCTTCTTCTTCTTCTTCTCTCTCTCCCCCCTCTCTTCCTTTCCTTCCCACTTGCTTGGTTGACCCCATTCCCCTGGTGCTCCCTCCATATGACCCCCTTTGTGGCATAGGGTGACTGTTTCCCTAGGACCTGTGAATATAATGAAATTTGTTTTCTTGTACTTCTCCTGAATCCTCTCTTGTGGTCTGGCTAATCACCTCATGAAAGAATACAAAACAACTTCACAATAAAAACTGCAATGAATTCTTTTCTTGCTTGCTGTTTAAAGTGTGTCATAGAGTGCATTTAAAAGTACAAACCATGGGTCCTAAGACTAGCAGATAATCCTGAATCCAGCAGGGATATCTCTTAACTACAGAGGGAGAGCTAGATTTGGGGCTTTGTTGGCAACTTCTGGTGGCTATGATGCTGCTAGTACAATCTGTAGCTCCTCACTGGAAAACCAAAAATGAAATTCAAAAAGTGGTTCACTGCTTTCTGGGATGAGGTATTAATTGCAAAAGAATTTGCATGTATTATACAGACTTTTTTACCAACAGCAATATGCCTGATCCACTACAGTGTCCCTGCTGGCTCAGATGGGACTAGTCCAATTCTGCCAACAGCTGCCACTGACAGCTAAAAGTTGGAAGAGTGGCAGCAGATGAAAGTGAGGGGAAAAGGTAGTAGGCAAAGGAGACTGAAAAAGGGATGGGTGCCATTTACAGTGATGAATTCAATTGAGAATTTTCAAGTGCATAGGCACTGAAATGCCTTTCTTCCTCTCATCTTTTGTTCTGACCCACCCCATTAGTCTTCAAGCCAAATTACAGTGAAGATGGATACAATTTTTTCATCTACCACTTCTCATGGCTGGCTAAGCATGAATGGGGACCTTCAGGAGTGAAGTATACTGAAAGCCACCTGCCTCCATCCAAAATACAGTCTCTACCTAAGAGAAAACAAAAATGAAAATCCTTATTAAAGTTACTCTTTTGGGTAAAAGCATTGAAGGTTCTTATTAAAATGCAACTATATTGCCCTGGCCAGGTAGCTCAGTTGGTCAGAGTTGTCTTGATATACCAAGGTTGCAGGTTCTATTCCCAGTCAGGGCACATACCAGAACCAACCAATGAATGCATAAATAAATGAAACAACAAATCTCTCTCTCTCTCTCTCTCTCTCTCTCTCTCTCTCTCTCTCTCCCTCCCTGCCTCCCTCCCTAAAATCAATTAAAACCAAACAAATAAAAAAGCATGATTTAAAAAGTAAATAAATAAAATAAAATGAAAATATATTATCTAAAAGTACAGATTCTTATAAACATCAAACAGGCCATCAAACCTCAGAGGGAAGGCAGGGAAGGATGGGGGGGGGGCGCGGTAGAAGATCAGTCAAAAGACTTGTATGCAATGGACACAGACAATAGTGGGGGTGAGTGCTGGTTGAGAGAGGTCAACGGAGGGACAGGAGGAGACATATGTACTACTTTCAACAATAAAGAATTTTTTAAAAATAAAAAAATTAAAGTACAGGTTCTCTAAATATGTCATTTTTAATATTAAATTGTCACTGTCCATGGTTAAAACCTTAGTAAAGATTTATCTACCAGATTCTCTACTATCTCCTGGGGCTCTTGGGAAGCTTCAATGGAAAGATTTTGATGTGGAACACTAGTAAAGATTGGTAGCAGAGTCTGAGGTTTGGGTGATAGTGGAGAAAGAGGAGGCTGACAGCCTGAGGAACTTTTGGGGAGAAAAGAGCACATTTAAAAGGTGAGAAAGAGGGAAGGAAGTTGGGAAATTAACATTTATTGATTCTTCTGTGAGTCAGGCACTGAATTAGATGCTTTCCCATCTACTATCTTATTTAATCCTTATTTAATTCATAATTACTTTATAGAGAAAGAAATACTAATACTCCCATATTGCAGATGAGAAAACTGGGGTTCAGATTAAGAAAGTCACTCAAGGTTACACTCTGCCTATATGTGATAGAATATAGACTTGAACTTGGATCTGTTTCCTAAGTCTATGTTCCTGAACCATGCTATCTCACTCCTCACATTTGTTAAGGGGTGACCAACCCATTCTCTGCTACCCTCTTTGCCCCCAATGCTCCAACCACTTGTAAGTTCAGTCTTCTATGACTTCCAGGTTTCTCCCACATTCCTAGCCATGGACTAGCAAATGGAGACAAGATTTCTATGCGTGATGAGGTAGGAAGAGATTTTGCATTATCAAATGGATAGAAAATTGGGAAGAGCCTAGAACCATTTTTCTAGTTGCCCAAGGATTTGGAAACTTTCTGTTCCAGATTCCAACCTATGTCATGCCCAAATCCAAAATTGTGCCCCTGGGCCCTGTTCCATGTGTCCTGCCCCATGTATTACAGTTTGCTGTACACTGGCAGCATGTGCATGTAAACCAGGAGGAGAGGATATGAAAAGGAGAATAGCTGGTATGGGGAAAGATTAAAACTGTCACTTCCAGAATAGCTGATGTGGGAGTGAGAGACTTGGAAGACAAAAAGGCTGCTTTTTTCTCACCACTGGAGAAAGGGGCTAGGGAGAGGAGTCTATAGACCAAGAGGTTCATCCACAAGATTATAGAGGGAACCACCCCCCAACTGAGATCCAGCTGCACTGCCTGACTTAGAAGGGTCTTTCCTGCCCTAGAGCGGAGATTAAAAGAAGAGTGGGGAGAGGGAGGGGGACGGGATTTATAGCCTCTGGAGTCATTAGTCAGGGGCTCTGTTCAGAAGCAACACCAAGGGAACAAGGCAGCTAAAGACAGTTTTCTTAACCTTAACTTTCAATCTCTACCCGATCCCAGTTCATTCCCACATCTTTCTCCTCCTTGCTCAATGGGATTGAGCGTCCTTTTCATTAACCTTTTAGTTACCACATCCGGGCACATACTTTTCTACGTCCTCTAAAGCAGTCAGCCCCACACTGCCCATCACTGCCCCCTTCCGCCTCCAAGGCTGGCTCTGCACTTGGGAGGGGAGGTACTGGCCTCACAAAGCTGTGGGCGTTGGGGGCTGTTCACTAGCCCTGGGATCTCTGCTGTAAAAATTGAGCGGTAGGGACCGGGCATGCGCAGCATCTTTGGGCGCATTGTGATGGGAACTGCTTCTCCAAATCTTACAAAGACTCCCGAGTTACCACTAACCGCACCCCCGGACCCCCTTCTTTAAAACAGGAGTACAAACGCAGAGACAATGCAGCTTTCAATGCAGCTTTTCCTTCTTCCTTTCTCTTTTAAAGGGCCAGTTGCAGCTTGATTGGCTGGTCCACATGAGGACTAGTGTATTTCTATTGATCCCATCTCCCATGTTGACAAACGCCAACGCCAAGGCTTTTGCAGTCCGGGGCTGCAGTTTGCAGTAGAGCTAAGCGGTGTGCGGCTTTAATTCCACGTCAGATCAACTTTGATCGATATCCCCCTACTGGCCCAATTGGAAGAGCCCAATTCACAGGCGCTGAGCCTTTTCCCTCTTTCCTTCTTTTTTCCCCTCTTTACACCCACCATCTTCTGGGGGAGAAAAGTCTTGGATTTTCTTTATAATTTTTTTTTCTGTCTCTCTCTTTTGTTTGTTGTGTGTTGTTGTTTTTCGGTGTTTTGTCTTTTTTGTTTTGTGTTGTGTTTTAGGTTATTCTCTCTTCTCTCTCTCTCTCTCTCTCTCTCTCTCTCTCTCTCTCTCTCTCCCCTCAGTGAGAGAAAGATCTCTTTGGCTAACCGAGCTTGCAGCCAGTGAACCCGCCTTCCACATTGGTGTGAAGACAGAAGTGAGGTGGTGTGAGAGAATCTAAGAGCGAGAGGGAGCAGAGAGAGAGAGAGAGAGAGAGAGAGAGAGAGAGAGAGAGAGCGAGAGAGAAGGAGGAGGAGGTGGTGGTGGAGGAGGAGGACTAGTGTAGGGTGGAAAGGAAGAGTGAGCGCGAGCAAGTTGAAGGGAGGGGGTATAAGAGCCAGCGAATTCTTTTTCTTTTCCTGTTATTATTTTGACGACTCCCGAGTTGCGCCCATGCTCTTGTCAGCTTCATTTTAGGCGTAGCATGGCCAGGCAGAAGAAAATGGGGCAAAGCGTGCTCCAGGCGGTCTTCTTTTTAGTCCTGGGGCTTTTGGGTCATTCTCACGGAGGATTCCCCAACACCATCAGCATAGGTAAGCGCGAGCGAGCCAGCCAGTCGGGCCGGGTTCTCCTGCACCGGAGACCAATGCCCTGGCGTGGCTATTGCGGGCCGCGGGTCCCAGTCCTGCAATGCCTGGGGAGGGGGATTGGGGACAGGGACCGGGACCGGGCAGGAATCCCGGAGATTTGAGCCCCAGAGAGCTGGCGGGTCTGGGGAGCATCAGGCACCAGAGAGGGGTCTCCTGGGGCTGGGGAGGGGAGTGGACTGCTGGGTTTTCCGAGATGTGGTGAACAGGGGAAGTATGCTGGATGCTGCAAAGGGGCAAAGAGTCGCGGTTTTTAGGCTGGTTGCTCTAGACTTTGCCATGGCGTGCGTGCTGCCACTGGAAGTTGTCCCAGGGTGATGCCGCCTGTCGGGCCGCGCCAGAGCACGTTACCCGGCTCAGGGCGCCCTGTCCGCGTCTCGGTTCACCCCAGAAAGGCTAGTGCTGGGAGAGGTGGAAGCCCATTCTGGATCCCCCAGACTCGGGCAGCGATCAGAGTCTGGGTAGGTGGAGGATGCGGTAGGAGCCAGGGGTGAAACAAGGAACTGAGTGAGGAAGCAGGGAAGTCAGGCAGACCAGGAATTCATGAATTGCCGCTGTGTCTGTCTGGAGCCCAGTTCCCGGACGCTGGGAGGGAGTTTTCTCATCTCCTGTCTGTATTTACAAGTCAAAAAGTTAAAATTGTTGCCATTATCGAACCAAACCCCTATATTGTAATGGTGGACATGGTTGGCTTTGGGGAACAGGATGGGGGCACCAGGGAGAATGAAATTCTTTTTCTTGCCAACCTTTCCCTTTATGCCAGAAAAACATTAACAAGCTTGTGGAGATGTGCGTTGGGGAGGAGGGGGCAATGGAGAGGAAGCTACTGTCTGAGAAACAGCCAAGTCCCACTCTTGGTTCCATCATCCTACCCCAAAGGAGCGCCCCTCTTTTCTCTTACCCCTTTCCCCCTTCCCTCCAGCCTCTCCTCCTCCTCTTCAGTCTAGAGGAAAACCAGGTTTCTCTTGGCTAAAATTTGAGTTCACAAGAGTCTTGAAAGACACACTGGTTGAAAATCAATTATCATCGCACCCCATACCATTGAGAGGGATCTCCTATCTGCAGTGCTCTCTAATTTGTAACCTGTCCTGGGGGGGACACAAGCCAAATCTCAGTTCCCTGTGCTTATAGGTGGACTCTTCATGAGAAATACGGTGCAGGAGCACAGCGCTTTCCGCTTTGCCGTGCAGTTATACAACACCAACCAGAACACCACCGAGAAGCCCTTCCATTTGAATTACCACGTAGATCACTTGGATTCCTCCAATAGTTTTTCTGTGACTAATGCTTGTAAGTAGATCTGCTTTTCCTCCCTTTGGGACCTTACTTGCATTTTGCTTGTGGGACTTGGGGTCTGCATATGTGCTGGGGATGGGTGATCGCCTCAAAGGTTTCATGCGGCATAAACCAACTCCAGAGGATCCTGCTGAGGGAGGGACTTAAATCAGTGCACAAAACTCTCTCCTGAATCATGTTTGATGCAAAAGTTTCATTTTCTTTGGTGCTAAACCAGCAATTCCTCCCCCACATCTTTTTTTTTTTTTTTTTGGCAGAAAAAAAGGAAAGAAAAAATAGCATGGTTGTTCAGGGAAATTTCTTCAGATGGAATTAAAAAAAGAAGCCTCTTGATTGAGTCAATTCAGGATGTACATTACTTGACTGTTAAAGCTAGTGCCTGGCTGTAGAAATTAGCTGAATTTGACAATTGCCTAATAGATAGGAGCCAAATATGGGAAATGCTGCAAACAAGTAACCTTGAAGGACAGATCAGGCTTAGTTCCCTGGCCTTTTTCTATCCTAGACTGTCACCTTTCTTACTTAGAGAGTTCTGATAGGAACTGATAAGACTACAAACTGATTACAAGTGATGAACACCTGGAAAACTGAGGGGAAAGGAGAGGACAGTGCTCAGGTGACTATTTGGGAAGCTGCTTCTCTTTTGTCTCCCCTAGTGTTGTTCACCCTGCCCACACATTGTTAAGGACAACACAGTTCTTAACTTAAAGCAAAAGGTGGAGGGGGGAGGCTTGCAGCAGGCTAATATAAAAAAGGAGGAATTTCATGAGCCCCAAAGCTATTTCTGAAATTCCTATTTGTGCCATGGTAATTGTTCCTCTAGAAAGGGGACATTTTGAGGAGTGAAACCAAGGGAACCCAAATGACAGCCTGTTGGACACACGTTTTCCTTGAATGTAATGTTTTATGAAAAAGACTGATAATTGTTTATCTAAGCTTATTGCACTAAAAGTTTTCACAACAATGAGGCTGATAATGACATATGTTTTGTTTTTATGGCTTGTGCAGTTTAGAATTTTTGTTTTCTGGCTTTCATTCAAGGGAGAAGTTATATTTATGTTCTGTTGTGTGAAACTTTATATATGACAGTTCAAATTCTTCTGCCTCAAAGGATATGTGATTTCCAAAAACTGTTGAGTCTCCACGAGCACAGGTTCCTTGGATTTTTAAGACTTAGGTCAAGAGGATGGAGGTGAAGTACATTGCAAAAAATGACAGTATTCGCTTTAAGAAAAATTTAACTGAAGGTACAGATCCTTATATGAACATTTTCTGTGATACTCTGTATTTGACATTCTTTGGCTTTCCGACATTGACAAAAATAGGAACTTATTAATTCCAGCTAAGTGTGAAAGTTACAAAATGTCTGTCTATATTTTGCATTTTATTTCTGTGATCCCAGCCTGTCTCTACAGCACTTACAACACACAGCTGACTCTTAATCCTGCAGCACTGTGATCTTGCAAGAGGCTGGAGCTCAAATGCAGCTTCTTAAGTACCAATTAGAACAGATTTAAAACCAAATACTTGAAATCACCAGGATTTTTTATTATTAATAACAAATAACATTTGAACTCACTTTAGTGTCTTTCCACTGATGAGGACTGGAATAAGAGTGCCAATTGACTTCTCAGAAATGATTGATTTCTAAGGTTTTTAATTCTGTGGTTTTTTTAAATGCTCAAATCAGATCGACACCAGCCAGCTCAGGAACCCCACTCAAAGAGCAACCAGGAAATGATCATTGCCTTGTGAAAAGCTCAGGTTTAAGAATAGGCAATAAGTCAGCTTTGATGTTCAGTTGTCTTAATGCCTTACCTGTCAGGGCAAGAAAAATAAATTGGTCAAAACGTGCCCCCCCCCCCACCACACACACACCCTAAATCCACAGAACTTCTGATAACAAGCTTACAAGACTGGGTTGTGGTTTGGGGCTTGAAAGTGTAAGATAAGAGGTATGGATCACTGGGCAACAAGAAAGATAAAACAAAAAGGTGACCTTGCCCTTAGTTATGCCAGATACACACATATGCATACACTGACACACACAGGAGAAATATCCAGAAACCAGTGATGTGTATGTACCCAGCTGCCTGTTGCACTCTCCAGCTTTACAGCTCAGAAGACAGAGGAGGAAAGCTTTCATCTTTTCTGGTCCCCGAAACAGTCCTCTCTGAATGTCACAATCATTGAATGGGGGCCAGATCTCAAAGCTGTCTCCTGGCAGCTGCTGCCTCGAAGCTTAGTATAAGAAAGATGACTAGTCCAACCACAGTCTGATAGTCTCTGAATGCAGAAAACAATCATTTCACAAGGCCAGGAAAGCCCTGGAAGTATATTTCATATATTCCCCTGGTCTTGATTGTTCTTTTTCTTATGGAAGTGAAGATCACATATATCAGGTGTCAGAATACAATACTAGTTCAGTACTGGAGTTTGGCAGATGATCCCAGGTTCCATTCTTCCAATTGATTGCAATATTTCACAGAGAAAAAAAACACCCTAGATCCTCTGGTCTGCCCCTCCCTGGAGACCAAGGGAGGATTTGAGAAAATCCCAGTTAAGTACAAATCTGGTCACCCACCTCTCCTATCTGATTCAATGTGGAATGGGATGGCAAAAATTAAAGAAACTTTTTCCTGTTCTCATTCAGAATTCTTAGTTGCAGTTTTCCCTAGCACTAAAATTGATTTTCCCATGATCTTTCCTGCACCCTCAATCTTGAGACAGGCATACATTTTTTAGGGCATAGTAACAAATACTCAAAAAATAAACAAAGGGTAATGCTTTCTGCATGCCACTGCTCTCTGCTCTCCCTCTGCAATGTAATCTGAAGGTTTAATTGCAAGGAATCCCAGGCATCAGTTATTTAAAGACTCTTCTTCACCAGCAACCATTTTATTTTATTTTATTTTATTTTATTTTATTTTATTTTATTTATTTATTTTATTTTATTTTATTTTATTTTATTTTTGCACAACCCCTGAGAGGTTTGCTTAAGACAGACTCTAATTTCATTCTGTGTCTTAAGAAGACAATAAAAAGCCTCTCTGGCTTTGAAAGGTGGTTCATTTGGGATCTCAGCTCAGAGGTGAATTGAAGTTTATCAAAGAGACTCATCTGATTTGGAGCCCATGTTCCCATTTCATTGGGATTAATTGAGTTTGCTACCATACTTTTCAGTTTGGCCAGATAACCCCAGAAAGAGGGATGGTGTGAATATTATGATTTCAAGATACATACATTCATATACATACAGAGACACTCAAACACACAAAATTAGTATACATGAAAAGAGATGTACACACTTTTTTAAGTTACATGTTTGTTCTTTAAAGCACACACACACACACACACACACACACACACACACACAGATTTGATCATCCTAGGGTTTTGCAAGATGTGAAAACACTAAGGGACTTCTGGGTCCCGTTGGAGTGGCTTGATTCCTCAGGAAATGCCTTCAGTTCCCTTGAAGTCCCCTCCTGTGTCTTGCTGCTGTGCACTTGTAGTGCATTCCACACTACATCGCCCCAGTCTCTGCAGTGTCAGCTCATTAGCACACAGATCTCATATTCCCTCTCCGCACTGTCATTGCAAAAATTGCTGTTGTACACCTTTACAGCCAACAAATGTGCTCTCGTGGATTACGCACTGTTTGCAAGAAGCAAGGAAAAGGCAAATGTAACCTTAAAGGTTATTCACCAGGGAATTGTGCTCTAAATGCATTGGCTTAAATAAAAATCTGTTGATGGAGGTGCAAGTGACGGTGGGTCTGAGAGTGAGACTTGGGAGTGTAGGCTCTAATGGAGCCCCAGGCAAAATCCCTTTTGCTGGCTAACTCTAACTCATCAGCTGCATTATTTTACTTTATTTTTTCCTGAGCCATTTGAAATATACCTGCTAACTGGGAGCTTCTTTTATAACTGAGTGCATTTTGCTACCAAGTGTACTTAGCCAAGACAGGTTTCTGTCTCCTGCCCACAGAGTCACAATCTAATTATCTAATTATTCTAATTGCCAAGATCCATTTAACTGTTTAGGTCCATTTGAGAAAGAAATGTCTCCCCTGATCTTATTCTCTGCTCTTTGGTGGGTTTTGTTTTGTTTTTCTGTTTATCCTTTTCATTTAATCTTTGGAACCAGGATGAAGACACACAGTACCACAGCTCCTGCCCTCAAACAGATCTTCACATACTAACCAACGTCAACTGCTCCAGCTCCACCTCCCATACCCAATCCTCCATCTTTGTGCCCTTGCTGCTCTCCATCTCTCCTCTGTCTGCTGGCCAGGCTTCAATAAACTCACTGGCTTAGCTCACTTCTCAGCCCCTCTGGCCAGCTGGCATAGCCCACTGAAGCACCAAGAGGTCGCCTCAGTGGTGCCAGTCAAAAATATAATTCACCTTCTCACAAGGTTTATTATGGATTTTTAAAATCTATTTTTTATGTGTAGAGGAGGGAGGAAGGTGATGCTGTTCATTTGGGCCATAAAAATAGATGGCAATCAGCAGGTTGTAAAGGTGAATTTCCAACAAAGTGTATTACCTCCCCTACAAGGCAGCTTCCTGTTGATCTTTTAAGCAGGATGGGAGAGACTGGAAGGGTTTGAGGGGAAGGAACAAAGAACACCATTTTGTTCTCTATCTATGCATACTGCAAAATGAGCCATGTTTTATTTATTTGTTTGTTTCATCTCAGCAATTTTAACCTTTTTCCTTTAAATGAAACTAATTTTCCACACCCCCACATCTGTTTCCTTAATGCTGCATTTCCCTCCTACCCCCAATATTGAATGAGAATAATGAGGGCTGGTTGAGATTTTTATCATAAGTTTTTGGCTCCTGATATATTTTTAAATTTCATTATTATGGATAGTCGGAGGTGATAGGCTGGTCTCATTTTAACAGATTAAAAAATAAATGAAGCTGCCGAGGCATCATTATTAGTTTTCCTTTAAGAGATTTGTCGTTTTTATATAATTGGTTAAAGGATGAAAAGGAAGCATGAATTTTAAGAGAGGGTCAGAATTTTATAAGATAGAATTCATAACTTTCGAAGAGGGGAATAACCTGTTTATTCAATGATTTAACTTTAAACTTCTTAGATTGAGACTGCAGATATATTTGAAGGAACTTTCAAAAACTCTGAAGGTCAGGAAAATTATAGGAATACTTTACCTGGTTCATTTAAAAAATTAAGCTTCAACTTTCTTCCTTTGGCTCTGATACTTTGGGTCTAATTTGATGAAATGTCCACAGGAGGGTGCAATTAAAATCCTAGGTGGGGGCAATGAGTACTCTTCAGCAGAAGTGGGAGTTCCCTCCCTCTTCTAGAAATGGCTGGGCTCCAGGCTGAGAGCTACAAATAGCCTCAGCCAATGTGTGGGGTGAGCCTTGAATTAGGGCAGCAGTCCCGAAAGGGGTCAGTATTTGGCAAAAGGTTAACATGAATAGAAATTATTCCCCTCACACTTTTACCTCTTCTCTTGACATTATTTTCCCCTCCTGCTCTGTCTGCCCAGTTTATGCTCTTTTGCTGGTCTCTGACTGGCCCCTGATTCTGGCACCCCATCCACAATAAACTTACCTAGGGATTATTTTCTACCCTGGACTTTTCTAGACCTAATGCTTCTTCTTCATCAGAATATCTTTGTTCCTGGTTCATCCTCCTCAGGGCCTGCATTCTACTTTGAGGATGATAGCTTTTTAAAGTCTAAAATAGAAATCTGGCTTAAAGTGTGTGATAAGAGGGTTAATGTATCTAACAGGGATGTATTTGCTCTGAAAACCCTAATGCCTCAATTTCAAGGCAAGACACTCAAATAGGGGTGTTTCTGGACATGATACACAGAGTGGATGTTCACTCTATCCAAATCAAAGATCAAGTGGCTCTGGTCATGGAAGACTTTTACAGACCAAAGTAAAAAGCAACTTGCACATGGTAGGTTTGGTGTAAGTACATCCGAGGCATAGGGCAGGTGCACCTTCTTGAATTTAAAAGCCTTTGGGGTAATTTGGAAAGCAGTCAAAGTACATGAGGATTCATTTTCTAAAGGAGGTAAATTTGTATATCTTTTTGTATGTCAATCATATGTCAATAAAGTTATTTTAAAGAGTGTAAATATTTATCTCTATTACAAAAACAATGACAGGTTTTTGGAGAGTCTGAAGGTGCCTATGTTGGCATTGGCAGGAGATTCACTAGCATGGAAAGGAGGTCAGAGAAGGGGAGACGTGGTAGGAAAGCTGGATCTCCAACTGAGTTTCCTTTCCCTGTGATGGCATGTGGAATGCAATGATTACAAGGCAGCATCCCCCTTATAAGTGCTTTAAGGTAGCTCTGGAGGGGCTTGGAAGCCTAGCCAAGTAGTGTCATCTTCTGAATCCTTCAATCCCTCCCTTGGCTTCGCTCAAGTGTACATATGGCTTCTCTCCCCATGGAAATAACCAGAACACTCGCAGCTGGATTTCCATTCGAACATTGGTCAGAGGAGTAACCTCTCAGTTCCTAACTACCACTGGCATCTTTAGCTATTATCCTCAACAGGACAATCATTTGCCCTTATTTGGAGGAGGCACGGGAGCAAGGATAAGGATGGGTAGAGGAAACACAGCTGGTAATGACTCCTTTACCCTATGGGGCACAAGTCAGTCTACAGCAGCACTTCTCATCTTTCATGTGCACAGCAATCACTTGGGGATCCTATTAAAATGAAAATTCTTATTCAATAGATCTGTGATGGGGTCCAAGAAATTGTATTCCTACCAAGTTCCCAGATGATACCAATACTGTTGGTCCTCAAACCACACTTTGAGTAAGTAGAGTCCCGAGCAGAGAACATATGATTACCAAAGAAAATGGCTCTCCCTTACAAGCTCTTACCCACATTTGTACCTTCTTCCCTTACATAGAAGATTCTGTAAGAGACACAATTTGCTTGCTCTGATTCAAGCATGTCTCTAACCTATTCCCCAACAATGCTGTGTTCATTTCAGCTATGTCTGTAGGTGTCATGATTAGATAGCTGATGAGACCATCTATTGCTTTTTGTAGGGATATGAAGTAAAGACTGGGAGACAGGCTAAGAGGGGAGGTAGCTCATGAGCCAGGATGACAG
Source organism: Eptesicus fuscus (assembly GCF_027574615.1). Taxonomy (NCBI): domain Eukaryota; kingdom Metazoa; phylum Chordata; class Mammalia; order Chiroptera; family Vespertilionidae; genus Eptesicus; species Eptesicus fuscus. The sequence goes on along the minus strand of NC_072473.1, from coordinate 119,862,241 downwards.
TATCTTGGCTTCTTGACACACCCTAAAGTGTACCTTTTAGAAACAACCTGCCCAAGAGAGTTAAGGATGGCAAGTAGTTTCAACTGCCTTTTCACTTTGCCTCTCTGGGTCAAGGCATGACATAAGGAGGCAAGTAGCATCTGCTCCTCAGCTGTCTCACTTTCCTTAAGCAGGATTAGAAACAAGAAGTACAACACAACCTGAATCCTGTCTGGCTCCCCATGAGCCCCCAAAATTGACTCCATTTTCTAGGCCGATGTCAAGTACTCATTGTGAGGTAGAGGGGAGGAAAGGGAAGTAATACCACTTTTCAAACATATCTAAGCTGAAGACTACTACAGGGAAGTCATTAAGAGCTTACCCACTATCATTTGAGGACTGCCAAATGACAACGCAAAATTTTGTCCCCCATCAGTTTGTCATTAGTCTAAAATTTCACAAATTATTTTATTTGTGTTGCTGCACTGAAGGCCTGTATCAAAATGGAAGCATGCTATCTGGAAGGGAATGAGTTAAATCCTTATTAGCCATTAATATTTCCAGAAAAAAAATATTACATCAGATTACCACCTATTACTTTGCAGGATCCTCAGAGGAGGCTTTCCAAGATAGGTGAGTGACCCAGAATAAAGCATCTGCCCAAGGAAGTGGGGCACCAAATGGATGATATGCATCCAGAGGGCATTGGAAGACTTGAAAATGAGGAAGAGTCCCTCAAATACACACCTGTTTTGCAATATTTGACTTTCATGGATAAATTCTGGTAGTTTATTGACTAAGATTTTAGTTGCCTTTACTCTTCAAGTCACACCCTTCAGATGTTAGTGGGTCTGTTGCCTCTAACGTGCATGGTTATTAGCTACAATTGAATCTAGCCTCTGGATTCCCCACAATTACTGTGGAATATTTTCAGAAGTAAAATAAATTTGTGATGGAGGTGGTAAGGATTTTTTAACGTTTAAACAATGTTGCAATCAAAACTGGTCTTCTTTCAATTATCCATGATTGGCTATTCTACCTTGTCAGTTACTCATTGCAGCCAGGGCTCTCATTTTTTCAGCTGTCCAAAAAGGGATCAGGCTCCCAGCAATCGATGAGACAGAAATGGATCAGGGCCCAGCCCACAGAGGAGTAATTGAGTAGATGTGGGTATGGGTCTCTGAATGGATGAAAACCTTTGTAAATTTAAGGTAGAAAGAACATTGGCAGCCAGTCAGCCATAACCTGTAACAGATTCTCAAATATTCTTAGATTTCATTGCTATTTCCAAAGTTAATTTTTGTTAGTTTAAAACAGTGTTTCTTGAATTGGACCACTTACATTAGAATCACTAAAGATGCTTAACTCACACTCCATATGTATTACATCAGAAAATATGAGGATAGGCCTTTTTAACAAGCTCTATAGGTAATTCTAATGCACACTCAATTTGGAAATCACTGGTTTAATATACCTTGGTATTGAAAATAGAGATATATGGATTCAGAATGATTATTTGTTGAGGACCCACCAAGCTCCAGATATTGTACCAGGAACTTTCACATATGTTACTTCTGTAAATAAGTGACATACTGTTGGCCTATGCAAGCATTAGTGAGTTTGGCTCTCAGGTTGGAAATTCGAGCCTTGAAATAAGAGACCAGTCTCAAGTCATAGTCTCTGAGGTAAAGTAAAAATGTTCTTTGAGATGGTAATTAAAAACAAGGAAATTATTTTTATTTTGACAATAATTCTTCCCTTCTTTGCTTGTTAGCTAATGATTGGTCCTTAGCCATGCTATAAACTATATGTCATGGCAACTGCTATCCCATTTGTTAAAAATAGATGTATTGCAATCAGTTTATAAAGCATTCAGTAATGCAACCAGTTTTTATAGCATTCATTGTGCCATCATTGCTATCAACAAATTTAAAATCAGGAGTGAAATAATAGCAATACTGTTTATTGAACCCATAAAATGTGGAAGACACTGCACTAAGCATTTTACATGTCTTATTTCATGAAATCATCACAACATTGCTAGAAAGGAGATACTCTCTTCACCATTTTATAAAAAAAGAATCAGAGGTAGCTCAAAAAATATATAAGCAACTAGCTCAAGGTCACACAGCTGGCTAATTAGTGAAGCCAAGATTTTACTTGAGATCTTCCTGCCTATAGAGCTTGGACTCAGTTTCAACTGGGGTTGAAATAGCAAATGATTATAGGAGTCAGGTAAATCACATAAATGTGGAAATTGGTCCAGGTATAGAGTGGTAGGGCCTGTGGCAATCTGGAGAGTCCATATCCATACCCAAACACATTCAAACTCATTTTTTAAAACCACTGTGGTACAATGACACATCTACAATAGGACTTGGGTAGTGGTAGGTGCAAGTTTCTGATCTCTAACCTATACTACCCACCTCCTTCTAGCAGCTAAGTTACTTGTTGAGGGAAGCTCAATTAATTGGTAGTTATAATTACTGGGAACCATAGAGTAGATAGAAAAGCTCTTCTTAGTCAATACCCTATTTTGACTTTCTTCTCTTAGTGCAGTGATGGCAAACCTATGACACGGGTGTCAGCACTGACATGCGTAGCCATTTCTGATGACACGCGCCGCATGCCGAGGATGAAACATTTGCTGCTCCTGAGGATGAAACATTTGCGAAATAATGTTTTTTCCTCAAAGTGACACACTACCCGAGTTATGCTCAGTTTTTTTGGTGAAGTTTGACACACCAAGCTCAAAAGGTTGCCCATCACTGAGTGTATCATCAAGGTACCTCAATATGGCAGAAACTTCTCTCTGTGCACATACTTATAGCCCTACATACATACACTGTATATCCAGTGGCCTTTCATGGTTCAATGGAAGCTCTACTCTAACTAACCTTCCCCTAGGCAATGTTGAGGCCTGCAAGCAAGGTCAGAACACTGGCACAGGGTTATTAGCTGGCACAGGGTTATTAGCGAGTGCTCAGCAGGTCAGAAATAGTAATTCAAGAGGATGATACAGGGGAATAGGAGCTTCCCATACACTCCCAGGAAAGAGGCTTACCAACTTTAGACTGGGATCCAAAATAGAGTTATTTGAAGTTGTAAATTGACCTAAGCCAATTTGGTCATTCGCAATCATTAGCTTATGTTTTGTTGGATATTAGTAGCTTGCCATGGTTAGAATGAGGGCTATAGATCTTTCCCCCATAACCTCACCACCAGGTATTAAAGTAAGCCTCAAACAAAATTCTGTTTCTCATTAAAATAATGGCAAAGAGGCATAAAAATAATTGGACAGCCTGTTCTGTGGACTCAGTCAAGTCCAGCTCCTTATCCTTTTAGGTGCTCCAACAGCACCTTGCATGAAGGTACACTTGAGGTAGACAAAACAATATTCTAGTGTCAGGCTGCAGCTAACTAAGAATCCTTATTAGTGGTTGCCCACAGGGTGATTTATAAATTAAGCCTAAGGTACAATTTCTAAGGGATAACACTATAGATCTTGTTAGATCCTTATATCTTCTTTCTGCTAGTTTGGAAACTCCTCTACCATATTTCTAGCCAATCCACATATGTTGAACACTACTGATTTCACCAATGAAAAAATTGAATGTTAATTAACAAAACACCTGGTGTGCACTAGAGATAAAGATACCTGAAGTGCTGGTAGAACCACTTCTTGACTAGATTTTCTAATTGCTAGATAACCACTCCTGCACTATGTATTTCCCAACAAGGATAAATGACCACCCCAGGGTTATAAATTCAGACTAAATAACCCACATATATATGACACAATTTATGTTGAGGTCTTATAAAGTAAATAAGAAAAAATGTAGAATTTGAGATGCCATGTTTCTTATGGCCTTGGGAAGCAGTAAAACAAGGATTAGGGGTCTATGGAATAAGTACACTTGAGGTAGACAAAACAATATTCTGAACAGGAATAAGGAGATCTGGGATCCAGTCTCAACTCTGCCACCACTGCCTATATGACCTTGGACAAGTCACTCTGTTCTCTAGTTCTAGTTTTTATGGAGAGGTTCTCCTGGATAATCTCTGAGGAGACTGCTATTTTGGACATATTATCACTAACTTGTCAATTCCTACTATCTCCTCTTCTAGTAACAGTTTCACTTCATTTCTCACTAGGGAAGGCTCATCCAAAACAAAGCCTCTCAAATTCTTTTTCTACATCTAAAAAATTCTCTTCTTATCCATCTATTTTATTTATAAGACATAAAATATTGAATCCTTGAAGCCAGTGGAAAATAATTCCAGCCAGTTGTAGCTTCTCCTTGTCCACATCTCAACTCTTCCACTTACTAGGTGTGAGAACTTCATTGTGACTCAAATTTCCTAATTATAAAGTGGGGATAATAATAGTCCTTACCTCATAGGGTTGTTGAGAGTTTTAATGAGATAATTCACAAATCCACATAAAATACTTAGAATGGTGCCTGGCACATATTGAATATTATTATTATCAACATAATCATTAGCTTACAATCCTTGGAGCTTTTTGTCCTAAAAACAGAATCCTAATTTCAGTTGAAAAGTAAAATCTCTTATCACTTTAGGGACTATACTTCCTTCTTGAACAGCTGCCCTCTGAGCCTTTCTACAGTCTCACTCTTTCCCAAGCCCAATATTATTTTTTCTGCCAAGAAAGCCATCACAGCACCCCTTCAAATCACCCAACAACCACCTTGACCTCCTACATGTCTCACTCATACATCCAAATTTGCTCACCCAGTTTGCTTCTTGTGAGCAAAAGATACTCAGATACTCTATGGTCAAAGAACTCAGAGATGCATTTTTGGGCATAATCTAAGGATACAGATTCAAGGGAAGATCTAGAGTCTTATTTACCAAATAACTATCTTCATCTCTAATTTCATCTACATTTAATCACAATATGAGTCATTGTTTCTGCTCTCTCAGGACAATCCAATATCTGAACAGTACACAGTAGTTTCCCTGATTTCCAAAAAGCCCAGGAGGCACCCACGTCCATTTAGAAAAAAAAGCAGTTAGGCCATCCACCCAGAGAACTGACTCTGCAGCCAAGGCCCTCGAGTTTCTCTTAGAAATGGGGCTGCCACTGAAGGACACAAGGAAAAGCAGCAAGGAACTACTCAGAGCCTCCCTGTGGGATTCCCCTTAATTTCCTTGGGTACTATAGGGCCATTAGTGAGTGAGATTTCTCCATGGGCCTCATAGTCAAGACCCCAAGAAACTGAGAAGAGAGACACTCCATACTACCAATTCTTCTCTAAAGCAGGCACTGCCCTGGCATATACACATTGCATATATCTTTCCCTGGTCCTACCCATTTCCTTGTGACACTTAGCATGTGATAATTATTGTAGTGTCTTTTCATCCAGATGATGACAACTCAACAGAGACCCACTTCTGGCACATCTTTGAGTCTAGCCAACCCTTTGACTAAATATCACAGCCACTTTCCATAGTTTAGTTCAGCCCTGGCCAGTGTGGCTCAGTTGGTTGGAGCATCGTCCCATGCTGGGTTGTGGGTTCAGTCACCGGTGGGGGCACATGCAGGAGGCAGCTGATCAATGTTTCTCTCTCTCTCTCTCTCTCTCTCTCTCTCTCTCTCTCTCTCTCTCTCCCTTCCTCTCTCTAAAAATCAATTAAAAAAAAAAAAAGGAAGCTTTTTGCCCTGGCCAGTGTGGCTTAGTGGAAGAGCATTTTCCCATGCACCAAAGGGTCTCAGGTTTGATTCCCAGTCAAGGTCACATACCTGGGTTGCAGATTCAATCCGCAACCCACTCAGGAATGTGCAGGAGGCAACCAATGGATGTCTCTCTCACATCGATGTTGATATTTCTCTTTCTGTCTCTATCCCACTGTCCCTCCCTCCCTTCCTTCCACTCTCTCTCTAAAAAAGCAATGGAAAAAAATATGCTCAGGTGAGAATTAACAAAACAAAAAGAAAGCTAAAGTTTTTTTGTGTTGTTGGTTTTTAAAAGAGTTCAGTCCACTTTGTGTAAGAGTTACTAAGGGTGCCCTTTGACTTTCTGGTACCAACACTCACTGTTCCAAGTTATTCTTTCTACTGCCTGTAGAATAGAACACAAGGAGAAGAAAACAGCAAGGAAAGTTGAACTTTTTTCTGCATAAAGAGACCTAGAGCTTCCCAGCCCTATATACATGTACTTCTAGCCCTTGGGATTTGCACCTAACTCTCTGAAGCAAGGATTGCTGTTTGACCCTTGCCTTGTATAAGCCTCTTTCTCCTACTTACTCTGGGAGCAACCAGAGGGCAAAGAATGGCTTCAAATTGGACTGCCTGCATTTGTATATTGGTTCTTTATCTTACTGTTTATATGATCTTGGGAAAATTACTTAATTTCTTTAACATTCAGTTTTCTCATCTGTGAAGTGAAGTTGAACATAATAGTAAGTACCCTATAACTTTCTTGCCCAGATTAAATGAGATTATCCATGTAAAATATGTCTCTGATGCCTAGTGTATAGTAAATGTTCAATAAATGGTAGATATTATTAATAGAGTACTGAGGTTATTGGTAAGTGGAGAGAGGAATAGAACTAGTTAAAACCAAACCACAAAAAAGATTCTTCCCATCTATGACTATCCCTAAATCCCTCCAAACTAATTTGTATTGTCTGTGAATCTGTAGCTGGAACAGGTTTAGATGGGGCCACCACTGAATATACTCACAATGCTGCTTCAGGCATGAGGGATTTGCTTTGGGGCAAAGCAAAGGAGAAAGAATTGATTTGATGTCCCCCAATGCCAGGGTAGACACAATACTAGGTTTAATCATAACATCATTGAGTGGAATTGTCTAGAAGGACATGATCCCTTCTGACCTTTTATATGAACTAGATACATTTGGAATAAAGCAGCATGGATAGTAATATAAGAACCTTGGCACTTTCCTTGGATTGAAGGAAAGAACAACCTTTCTTCAAATGCAAAGTCTATTTTAATGTGGTTTAAAGTGGGAGAGTGGAAAAGTGTATCCTGGAATCTTCACTTAGACGTGGGAAAATGTGGTGCCAGTTGAGCTCTCCCGGCCGTGATTTTTCTGAGTTATTTTAATTAAGGTTGATGTGTGGATAGAAGTTTAGAGCATATCAGTTTAAGTGGATGAATTTTCTTCTTTTGATGTTGTTGCCTAAGTCAGACCACAAAGAGCAAAGGAAAGAGATATGGAAAAGGTTAAAAGAGAAATTTTGCTAATGTGATTTTCCAGCATTTCAGTCTCCATTTCTCTCCAGAGCAAAGGTTAACCAGCTAATTCCACAAGCACAGACTCACTAGAAAGGATCCTGCTGAGGACTACCAGGCAATGTAGTATTTTTTCTACCCTCTCTATTTTTGTATGCTGGAGCTGATTTACCAGCATGCTATCTTCAGCAGACCAAACCTAGGTGATGATCAAAAGAAAATTTCCCCTTCATATTCCAGAGTGCCCTTACTCCACCTGCATTACTTCTTCTCCTTTCCTATCCAAAGCCACTGCTATGTTGTCTCATGAGATCACCGATTTTTTTTCTCTCGGGTGAGGAAACAGGAACAGAGAGACTAAGTGACTTGCTCAAGGTCTCATAGCTATTGAATGGATGTGCTGAGATTATAACATAGGTCTTCCAAGTCTTGGCACTTATGTAGGGTATTTTCCCACATGACAACTCTGTTTTTTTTAAAAAAAAAAATTAGGTGGCTTAAAGGAAAAATAAATACACAGCAAGTGAATTAGCAATGCAGTAAAACATGAGTTTCAGGAGCCATGGTTAATAGTATCTTCCAATTAGTGCCCCCAGTGTTAACCTGTCATTTTATCACCCTCTGATTTATAGTCAGGCGTGAGCAAAACAAATTCTTGAAATACTAGTATAGATCACACTGTTGGAGAAAGATCAAGTAGTTATAGTCCAACTACCTAATTTTGTGGATGAGGAAAGTGAGGCCAAGAAAGAAGAGATTTGCCAAAGGTGATGCAGCTCTCTAGTGGCTGAAGCAAGATGAGAATCTAAATGGCCAGATTCCCAGAAGCAGGGTATTTTCCACCATGTTTTGCAATCATACCAGCACCCTGTTGTACTGAAGCAGCACCACAGGTTTATTGAGTTACCATTGCTGATACCTTCTTTTCCTGAATTATTTCATGTATAAAAGTTATAGAGTCATATTACTCCAAATAGATTTTTAAATATAGGGCATTTTTATAATTATAGAAGTTAAAATATAAAATTATTTATGTTGGTTACAAAAAAAAAATTCTTCAAAATATAGATAATAAAAATCATCCAAGTGACGTAGAAAATCACCCAAAATTGGGTTTTACCATATGCACAGATTTGTATCCTGCCCTTTTAACTTTATATTATATAAGGAACAGTTTTCCAGATCCCTTAAATGTTCTTTGAAATTTTGATTTTTTAATGTCTATAAATTATTTTATCACATAGTGTCATTTTATGACATATACTAGAGGCCCAGTGCACGAAATTCGTGCACCAGGGGGGTGGGTGTCCCTCAGCCCAGCCTGTACCCTCTCCAATCTGGGACATCCCTCTCACAATCCAGGACTGCTGGCTCCCAACCGCTTGCCTGCCTCTGCCTGATTGCCCCTAACCGCTTCTGCCTGCCAGCCTGATCACCCCTAACCACTCCCTTGCCAGCCTGATTGACGCCTAACTGCTCCCCAGCCGGCCCAATTGCCCCTAACCGCCCTCCCTTGCTGGCCTGGTCACCCCTAACTGCCCTCCTCTGCTGGCCTGGTCTCCCCCAACTGCCCTCCCCTGCTGGCCTGGTCCCCCCAATTGTCCTCCCCTGCAAGCCTGGTCCCCCGCAACTGCCCTCTTCTGCTGGCCTAGTCACCCCTAACTTCCCACAACTGCCCTCCCCTGCAGGCCATCTTGTGGCAGCCATCTTGTGTCCACATGGGGGCAGCCATCTTTGACCACATGGGAGCAGCCATCTTGTTTGTTGGAGTGATGGTCAATTTGCATATTACTCTTTTATTAGATAGGATAGGCCATAATTTTTATAATCATTACCCAAATTTGTGCATTTTAAGTGGATTTCCAAGTCACTGAGGCTTACAATGATGCCTTGACCTCCTGGAATGATCATTATTCCTCCACCAGGTAGGGCAACCAAAGTGAGAACTTGACCTTCCATCCTCTTTAACCTTTTGCACTCAGATGTTGAGTGTGACTCAACACGGTTAGCATCGGTAGCAGCTCGAGAAAAAAGCAAGCGAGTGCAAAGGGTTAAGGTACATGTTGTATAACTCAATACTAGCAATATAGCAATGGTGGTTATGCTCAAAGCCAGACTCTCTGGGCTCAGATGCTGAATCCATCACTTTCTTGTAGCATAGTCACAGGGGAGGAACTTAACCCCTCCAAGCCTCAGTTATTCTGTCTGACAAGTGGGATAAATAGTAGTGCCCACATCATAGTGTAGTAGTAAAAATTAAATGATAAAATATGTGGAAAGTGCTTGGTATATTAGATGCCATTAGTAATATAATATCTATCAAAGGAATAAAGCACAAGACTTGGAGTCAGAATACCTGGGTTCTTATTCCATCTCTGAAATTATCTAGCCCTATGACCTTTAAGTTATTTTACTTGTCTAGACTCCATTTCTGCAACTATAAAATGGGAATAATAATGCCTGATCTGTGTACCCTACAGAGATTTTATGAAGATCAAATGAGAGAATGAATGTAAAGGTGCTTTGAAAACTATGAAGGAAAGTATGATTGTGAAGTATTTAAAATTATATACAATATTATTGTCATAAGCAGGACTGGAGATACAGAAGGTGTAAGAGACTAGGCTGAAAGTACTGAGCTTAGAAAAAATGTTTTTAAGATTAAAACCATGGTATTGGAAATATAGACTACTATAGACAGAAGAGACCTTAGAGATCAGATCATCCAGCCCAACATCTTTTTTTAAACTATATTTATATTGATTTCAGAGAGGAAGGGAGAGGGAAAGAGAGAAACATTAATGATGAAAATCATTGATGAGCTGCCTCCTGCACCTGAACGCGCCCTACTAAAAATTGAGCCTGCAACCCTGGCATGTGTTCTGACCAGGAATTGAATTGGGGAACCTTTTGACAACATCTCAATGTTATAAGAACAGAGATTCAGAGAGGAGATAGCTTGAGGTCACAGGGCCAGTCACAGAAATGGCACTAAAACTCGGATCTCCAGATATCTCAAGCAGAGTCCTAAGGCAATCACTGCAGCTCTTTATTTATTGACCTTTGTCTAAAAAGGGGGTAAGGAAGAAATCCAGTTATTCATGGAATCCATGTAGGTATGAACTGATTCGTTGGGATTCTTTGCAAGGACACACCACATATTGCATCTCTACTATATTTTTAAATGCCAACTTCATTCCAGGTAAGGGAGAATAAGGATTCAGGAAAGTGATGGGGTGGGGAGTCTCAGGTGGGGTGAGTGCCCTCAGACTTGGCCAGATTATCAAGGGACTTCTATTGTCCCCAGAATGACCACTGCAGCAGATGTCCTTTTTTATTGTTAATATTTATCTTTGCTGTCAGTCCTCAGTTGTGTGTTTTGGGAAAACTTGGTAAAGCAGATGAAATTGCCAGTTGCTTGAAAATACAATTGCCAATTGTTTGAATGAAGTAAATTGATTACAGCCAGAGGACTATTCATTTTACCCTGGCATGCATACAGCCTACATCAAGCAGGAGCTGCATCGCTGGTGGCAGCTCAGATATTGCTGCATCCTCTGAATTATATCCCTCCAGGTACTCAGTAAATATATGTGTTGGATACTTTCATCTTTACGCTATTTTAGCTGAGATGAGAGAACATAAACATTTCTATCTGACAAACTTTTCAAGTTCAACACCACAGAAGGTTATTTAAAAGAAACAAGAAAGGAGTTTTTCAATAGCAGGCTCCAAAGGTGACTAAAAATGCCATCCAACAAAGCAGCCCATTAAGAAATGTAGTGTGAAATGTGTTAATACGATAAACCCAAATGAGGTCTCACTATTCTTAGCTCAGAAATTTTGGATGCCTTCCCCAGCTGCCACTGTGGCCCGGACAGGGTCCATCAAGGTTCACCCCTACCCCATTCCTGGTGTGCTCCCCTTCCTGTCTTCAGCTGAAGGAAACACTATTGCCAGAGGTAGCTTACCCTCTCATTGTCCTCTGCAAAGCTCCTGCAGCGAGGGCCTCCCTGCCTTGGCCAGCAAACCCAGGGGGGAGGGGAGAGAAAGCAGTTAGAAAGTTCTTTATCATGCTGCAGAGATCACTGGCTGCTGCACCTAAAATGTTCACCAGGTGAGGCCAGCCAAAATCAGGCTTTTTTGTGTCTGAAGTGGCTATAATCTGAAATCAGCAAGATAGATGGAACGGTGAAATGACCTTGTTCACCAAGCCCTATTATGCTAGAACAAGGGCCTCCCCCTGGAAGTTGGAAGGAACAAATGTCAGGCAAGTCAAAGGCAGGTCTACTTTACACAGTGGGAAGTAAACAGATGGAACCCCTAAGCCCAGAGCTGGTGCCAGACGAAAATACAAATACTGTCAGAGAAGGTTCGATACATTTATGCTGCTTGGGGACATTTTTAATCTCTGAGCTCAAAATCAGTGAGGACAACCAGATCCTCTGACAGCCAGTGAATGAGTCTTGAAAACATGACCTCAGAATTGTAATTTTGTATTCCAATTAAGCTAGGGAAAAAAGTGGTGATATTTAGGGTTGGTTGGCTCAAACTGAGTTGCTAAAAAATCTCTGATTTGTTCAGAGTTAATTCTTCCACGCATATAAGGGAGGCAATATATTATGGAAGAAAAAACCTTGCCCTCACCCTGCCACTACTAACCAGCTATGTGACTAACCACCCTTCTCTATGCCTCACTTCTTCCCATTTATAAAATAAAGGTGTTAGACTATGTGACCCCCAAATGTCCTTTCTAGTTTCAAATGTTTAAGTCAGATTATATCACAAGGTTCTCTTGGAGAGTTTTTTGGGGGGCCTCTGCACCTTTCCTTGACCTTCCTTTCTCAGGAGCTCAGGGTTTTCAGTATGCTCAGAAGATGCTCCAGACTTCACCAAGGTATCTCAGTCAAGACAGGCTTTTGCAGCAGAGACCTGAGCTCTGGAATGTATACTTCATGGTTTAGTCCCCTACTCCCTAAACCCTCAACTGCTTTGTAAGGAGGCAAACTGGTTCTATACCAGGCTTTTGTTTTGTCTAGTGCAGTAGGCATGTTTGGGCTCCAAATATTAGAGGCAGTGTTGTGTGGACTTTAGAGCTAGAGCTGACCTGGGTTACAATACTGATTCTGCAACTTCTAGATATGTGACCTTCAGCAAGTGACCTAAACACTCAGTGCTTCAGTTTCCTCATCTATTGAACAATAGATACAATCATGCCTCCCTTCTAGAGTGATTATCAATATTAAATGAGAGAATTCATATCAAATGTTCGGCACAATGCTGGGCACATTGTAAATCATATCACAAGTGGGCATATTTCCCCACTCTCTACTTTTAGCTCAACATCCTTTTAGCTCAACATCTAAAATCAAAGCCAGTAAATCAATAAATCAGGTTAATAATCAAGAGCATAACTTTTAAGCAGTTGCAAATTGTTCAGCTTCTCAGTGCCCTCATATTTTGGTCCCTACAATGGCATATTGATAATTTAACAGAGTCATTCTGGAAACTGCACAGGCCAATGAGAGGGATATTCCTGGTGACATTTGGGTTACCTTCCAAATCACACTACTTAGATGGATGCTACTTTTACCTCCCTGTAGAGCCAGTCCCACCTGACAGAGAGGGAGGATCCAAAACGTGACTCTTTTATATGACTTATCCACTCATCGTGCTGAACAGTATGTAACCTTTTTAGGTTAAGGTGTAAAGTTAAACTGTGAGGTGAGAAAAAGGCCACTAAAGTTGCCACTCCTCCTCCTTTCTTGGGTTCTCACTGAAGCTGAGATGGTTGATGAGATTGCAAGAAAGGTTAATAAAGGATCATTATTCCTCAAGCCTTATGTTTTGCTATGTGGAGTATGTTTGGAGATGGAGGGGAGGTGGGAAAAGATAGCTTCTCTTTATGTAACTCCAGTTAACCATTGTCAAGAGGGTCAATTTTGACCTGGAAACCCCATGGTTCATCTTATACAGGTTACTTAAAGATAGTTTCTTTTCTTAGGCTTTTGTGAGTGAAAAGCCCTCAATCTTTGGGGAAAAGACCCCAATAACTAACTGGGATACATGTATGAATATAAATGTACTTTAAGAATTTATTGAGTCAAGCAAGTAAGGATGTAAAGAGATACATATCATTCCTAAAAGTATGTACCCAGGTCCACTGTGAGGGAGGGTGAGAGAGATGGTGACCTGCACTGACTGGTGGCACTTTACTGGGAGTATGCATGGATAAAGGCTGGTGGAAAATCCACATCAGAGTAAAGTAAGCAAGACAAATATTATTACTATACTCACTTGATAGTTAACAAAACTGAGGTTCAGAGACCTTAATTACTGTTCCCAGTAAGTGGCAGGGGTAGGACCTAACCCTGTCTCCTAATATTGTGCTCCTTCCAATAACCATGCTGTCTCCATTTAACTAGCATTGTAAAGGAGTGACTTCATATAAGCTAATATTCCAGATAATTGAAGCACATATTTTTCAGCAGTGCAAGTGCTATTTTTATTTTAACCATTTTTGAAGAAAAACTTTCTACAATGCATCCCACACCTCCACGCCTTATTATGCAAAGGATACAGATTACTGTGCTTTTAATCTTCTATTTTCATAGTCTTCTATCTCTTCTTTCATTGTGAGGCTGACAACGTTCAATACTTCTTAGGTTACCAAAGATAACATATTAGAAATGGGGTGTTCTTAGAAGCAGGCATACCGAAATTTGTCAGTTGACAATAGGGAACAGCATTCAGGATTACCCACTATAAAGGTCCAGTGATCTGGGGCTATCAAGTACAGGGACAAATAGTCTCCTGGGCAACACAGCCAACACTGGAACTGGAGTTCCTGATAAATATCCAGATGTGTGAATGAAAAACTGAATTGTGTTGATTCTATTGCATTGGTGTACCGTGGGAAAGGGGTGATGGAAGAGGTCCATCTCAGCTGAGAAGGATATTTTTTCACTGATATTTCACTTGTCTGTTTATAGTGATTTTAATAAAAGACAGATTTTTAGATAGTTTATTACTATCTTTAAATTCTCTACACACAATGCACCCCCTTATTGTTTGCATCCTGGGCACATCACTCCCACCACCCCTGCCTTGGTGTGCCACTGTTATATTGTGTTTTAAAAGTCAAGGAGGGGGGTTTCCATTTTAGAAAGATTTCCATCTCAAATGGCTCAAGAATTGGTGTGTCTAAAGGGGCAAATTTTCACTGATCTGGAAAACGTGTCCCATATGACTTGCAATGCAAATTACTATGCATTTAGCCTGTCACTGCCCTTTTCTTGTCCCAACCATAGTTTCAAAGAAAAGAAATCCATGCAAGCAAACCCATCACATATTGCCATCCTATTGGTCTGCTTCAAATACTTGGATCTTTTCAAGTTCCAATCAGAATGGGGTCTGCTTTGCTTTTTTCATCTCTGTCTTCTCTGACCCAGCAAAGTTTCCCATCTTTCATCCTGTCACTTAGCTAATGGTGTGTGTCTCTGTTGCATACATTCCAGAGTCACTGGCTTCTTTCGCTAGTGGAATCATCAGCGAGATGCTAGGCAGATGGCTCACTGGCTGCTGTTCTTGTCCCCTCACTGCAGCAATCTGTTGTTCTAAATCAAAATGTTAATGAAAAATAAAAGAATGCAGTGCCAATGTCTGTCTGATTTAAATTAATATAGAGTCTTACTTTTTGAGGCAGGTTTTACTGGCAAGAGGTTCCCCATACAGGCTACTCATATTGGTTTAGTTCTCTCTCTCTTGCTAATTAAAATTAAGCACTTTCATTTATCTGAGTCTCTCTTGCTATCCCCAACCTGTTCTTTTCAATAATAACAAAGGCCTAATAAACAGTTGATTTCAGTATCCCAGGGAATGACATCTCACCTGGCAGAACATAATTTTGAGCAATATTATATGTGATATCTAATTATAAACATGCTTTGATTAGATGTTGTTTTCAATACCGAATGACATGTTTACTAAATGCTTTGAGTGCAGCTCTAAGTTAGACATGTAGTTATTGAGAACTCTTTCAATCCATTTGTTTTAAAACTGCTGGCAAAATCATTGCTAATTTGCTACTTTATTTACAAGAGCCCTTCACTTTCTATGTACTCATCACAGTATTCATTTCTACTGCAGCAACAGGACCACTCCCTTCTTTGGAGAAAATGCATATGCCTGCAAGATTATCTATGCAAGAATTTTCAACTTCAATTTAGAGGATAAGGGATCACAATGATGTTATCATACCTGGTTGAGGGGAAATCACCTCAATATTTTAATTTGCCAAAAATTCTAGGAACCAGAAGAATGGCAATTTCAAACAACTGCAGAAAACCACAACTTCATTTGTTCTTCCTATATCTCCTTTGGAGATACTGCTACAAATAGCATTGGAAGTAATAAGAGCTAACACAGTGTTTTCTATGTTCCAGGCACCCTTCTAAGTGATTTACATGTATTTACTCTTTCAATCATCAAACATTCCTATAACTTAGATCTATTTAACAGATGAGGAAGCTGAAGCATAAGAGAGGTTAAGAAACTTGTCCAAGGCTACACAACTAGTAAGTGACAGAGCTGGAGATAAACACAGCCTGACCACAGAGCCTTCAATTTTAGCCACAATACCATGCTATATTATGCTGGAAGAGCCACAAATTCCAGTCTCCTTGGAAGTAAGCTACTGTATTCTTTCAGATCCTCAGGTTTTATTTGCTTCAAACTAGTGTGCAAGTTAGAATTAGGCTTCTACTTCAGTGGGGTTCGCTCCCTGCTAAATGCATTTGCTATTTGCATGTGTCATTGCCATTAAGACTAAAATTAGTCAGGCAAATCAAGCTGAGGCAGCAGGCAGGCACAAGAATAGCCTCGGTTTTCAGGTGGGAGGTGGGATGCTAGTCATTAGATCAATCTTCTCAGCACTGTACACTAGTCCACCCAACAGTCCTAAAAGGAAAGGTCAAAAGCAGTAACACCTACAAAGCTCCCATCTACACCAGTTGACCAGGTAGGGACTGTGTTGGAACACACCTTCTGGTCAACCACCTTAGGCTCAGTACTTCCCTCTACTGGCAGGCAGAGCTACCACACAAACCAAACACCTTACTCCTACTGCTCAGAAGACAGTTCAAGTGGAAGAGCAAACAAGAGTTCATTTTAATTAAATATATACATCCCAGGCCTAACGATTTACTAGGATATCAAATTGTGCAAAAGAACAAGCCCCCAGTGGGAAAGGATTGAGTGGTGAGGCAGTTGTTTACCTTGCTAAACCTCACTTTGCTGGTTGTATTTTTCCAGTCTTGCTAAGGACTAAATGAAAATAAGAGTTTGGGAAAGGATATTAGCAGACAGCAGGGTATGTTAAACAGAATTTTGGGAAAGGATATTAGCAGACAGCAGGGTATGTTAAACAGAACTTTGGAAGCCAGGAGTCCTGGGTTCCAGCTCCATCTCTGTCTCTAAAAAACCATGACCATCCTGAGTCTCAGGCCCTTTGTAAAATAAAGGGGATAGATTGAATAGGCTATAAGGGCTCCTCCAAAATTAATTATTATCTGATTTTAGTCCTCCACCTTCCCCCCCACACACATACACTTTTTAAGGAATGATGATTCTCCCTAGAGAAACAAGGATACTCAGAGGTTGATGACTTGACCAAATGAAGCAGGGGTTTGAGCTATTTTGTGGTATTTCTGAGCAACCAATTCAGACCACTGGAGTCAGAAAGTAGATTTCTTTTTGGCCTGATCTCTCCCACTTAATATTACTAGGTAATCACTCACCCCTCTGAGTTATCAAATCATAGGCTCATTGAATCTCTGGGACAGAAAGGACCTTAAAGGTCATATTTTCCCATCTCCCTTCAGAGCTGGGCTCCCCTTTGTCCAAACACACCCAGTTTAAGCATGGGACCAGTGCCAGTTTTATACATAAGCAGAAGAGATGCTACTTACCTGACTATATATCACAGGTGCTTAGATGCTTCTCTGACCCTTGCTCCCAAATAGCTCTTCCTCCCTGCTCACTGATGCCCAGAGTGCCTTTAACAGAGGGCCCAAACTTTCATTCTACACTGAGTATATATAAGATACAAATCCCTTTGGAAAAGGTGACACTGTCTAAATTCATATCATGATGTATGTGACTTACATAGCAAATCCTATCATGAAAGCAGATTTCAATAGGAAAAGAGAGCCCAAAGATAGAATTCTTGAAGAGAGTGAAACAGAATTAGTGATAGGGAAAAATTATATGGAACAGAAATGGAAAGAAGGATGGAGGGCCTAAAGTGATAGCCTAATGGAATGTGTAACAATTTGGAGTTAGATTTTGATTTAAAGCTCAACTCTGCCACAACTGCTATATTATCATGTACAAGTCTCTGAACCTCCCTGAGTCTCAGTTTTCCAAACTGTAATATGGGGTTAATAAAATCTACTACACATGGCTATTGCTGAGAATTAAATGAGATAATCCTGCAAGGTATAATTGCAAAATACTTAAATTAAATACACTTTCAGCCCTAAATTCACATTGTTGTCATAGACTAATGGCCTTTGATGTAACTCACAGGCATGAATGGTGTTAATGCGCAGGTCTGTAGCCACCAATAATACTTTCAACTGTTTTAACCATCTATGAAGCTAACTGGAAATCTAATTCAAGTACCATCCAGAATATCAATTGTTAAACAACTGATGCCAACCTAAACCTTGGTCAAGATTTACAACCACAAAAAGATGAGTTTCATGTTCCTAATTTGAGGGAAGCCATGTTTTCAGGCCCACCCAACTTAGCCCAGTTATTAGGAATTCAACCAGGAATAAACATAATCAGTGCCTTTCTTGAAAAATATCCTTGATATATAGTTCAAACTTACAATGTGTCAAGAAAGTTAACAAATAAAATGTTATGGCTTCAGTATGAGTTTTAAGTTTAAGAGAAGGTACTGAGTCCATATGCTTATCAAAGATAATTATACCACACTGTGTCCATGTGTAATACTTTCAACAACAAAGATAAATTTAAAAAGAAATTAATAAAATGAGAAAAAATACTGGAAAAAAGATAACTACAGGAAAGTTGGTAGTTGGCCTTTCCTCATACTGCTGAATAGCCTTGATGTCTCTCTCATTTGACTTTTGACCTGTGCCCTTCCTTCTACACAATTATTTTGAATGCTGTTAGGTTTGAGGTTGTATATTGTTGTATTTTTTTCTTTGGGAGGTAGAGCTAGTTTGGAGGGGCTGATCAATGCCACAATTATTTTCTATCATAGAAACATGATTAACTTTGGGTCTCAGGGCTCCTTTTTTTTCCTTTTCAAAACATGCTCAAAGCTTCATATTTTTAAAAAAATCACTCTTTCAATCTGCTATTTCCAGTCATCTTCCTCCTCTCACTTCCTTAATTATTTTAATCTGAATTGCCTCCATTTTCTCTCCCACAGTCTGCTTTTATTCCCTCTGATCTACCATCATTCCTCTTTTAAGTTCACCAGTGATCTCTTTCTTACCAAATCCAGGAGCAGTTTTTTATTTGTTCATCCTCAATCTGTTTATGATGGTGCACTGGTCTTATCCACTCTTGAAGTTCCCTCTTTCCTTAGCTTCTGCTGATATTGCACTTTCTGGATTCTCCTCTGATTTTCTACCTATTCTCTTTGTGGCATGAGGAAAGTCACTTCTCCCTTTTGAGCTTGAGTTTCTTCATCAATAAAATGAAGGGTTTAAACAGGATAATATCCAAAGTCCATGTGTAATATTTTCAGCACCTTCTATATCTAACATTCTATGGCTTTGAATGTCAATAAGATATACCTAAGATCTTTTATTTGACTTAAACAAGTTGAAATTATTTTAATATTGAAGGTTTTATAGCTACTTCTGCCAACTTTAGTGTTTCAGTAATTGATATGAATATACAACCTTCATAAAGCTGGGCTTTTACTGAATTATTCATATTTAATCTGTGTTTGCTTTCTATATTTATGTGAGAATACGTATGTTTGAGATGCCTGGAGACCACACTGTGCTTTTTTTGAAAATAGATATAAGGTATATTCTAGAAAAATATCCTGTTGCTTATGCATAATATTGGTCTTTAAAAATGTATATGGGTCAGAAATCATTTACCTTGTTTCATTTAATTTGTATATTTAGAAAATGAGACAATTTTTTAACCCAAGTGAAGGCATTATGACCAATCATAATGGCAGAATTAAACATCATCAACAAAGAGCTGCAAATACTGACTTCATATATTGCACAGAAATAGGCTGTAGGAGTGTAATGAACCCTCTTGAAGACATTCAAGAGGACATAATATTATAATACAATTTCTACTGATATTTTTCCTTCACACACGCTTTGGGTGCTATACTTGACACCTTCAAGAGAGTTGCCTTAGTGAGACCCCAGGGCAAAAGATTGACAACCTATGCCTTAAAAGCCGTCTCCACAAATCCTGAATAAAAATGTTTTCTTATTCCAATTAAAAAGCAGTAGTGAGGTGCCTGAATCCAAGGAGCACACAATGAATATATGTTGGTATGGAAAGGGTTAAAAAAAAAAAGCAACCTTTGGCCTGGCAGATGTTGCTCAGTGGTCAAGCATGGACTCATGAAGCAAGAGGTCACTGGTTTGATTCCCAGTCAGGGCACATGCTTAGGTTGTAGGCTTGATCCCCAATAGGGGGCGTGCAGGAAGCAGCTGATCAGTGATTCTCTTATCAACGTTTCTATTTATCCCTGTCACTTCCTCTCTCTCTCTCTAAAGATCAATAAAAACATTAAAAAAAAAACTTTGGAGTGTACAAAGTAGAAAATGCCTGTTCCTGCAAAAGAAGCCAGTCAAGAGTGATGATAAATGTCCTCAAGCTGTTCCCAATGCAAGACACATTTAAAAAGCAGCTCAGTTTTTGGTTTTGGTTTGGTTTTGTTTATCACCGAAACCCAAAAAATATCTGAATTTGTAAGACCTTACACACAAAGGAGTTCTTTTGATCCATGAAATGTAAATGTATCAGTGTATCAACAAGGCATGATATATGATAATCTCTCCTCCAACAGGAGAAATTCAGTGACTTGCCCAAAGTAGTAAGAGTCAGTGGCTGGGTCAAGAGGCCCCCAAATCTCTGTCAAAAATTAAAAAACTACACACAATATAACAGCTGGCTGTCACTCTTACTCTGCTCTCTTGCTCTTCTCTCCTCCTTCCTTCTTCTCTCTTTCACACACATATACCACACGCCACCTTAGTGCTTATAAAAAAATCTGCTTGATGGACTAATTTTATTGTATCATATAGTTTTGTTATCAAGTATTGTCAGGGATTGGAACTTTCAAATTAATAGACTTGGATATTCAAGTTACTAGAGAACCACTAAATATGTCATGCAAAGTTTATCAATTTTTAAAAGATAGAAAAAAAATAAAATTTACTCATGTCTAAAAGCATACTGCACATAAAGTTACCTTTCATTGATGATCCAGCACTGTCTTGGAAGGAATTCATGTACATAATAAAAGGTGCCACCTTTGGAATGACAGGATCATGAAAGTCCTGTCTCTCAAAAAAGAAACAACTTAGATTATTTTTAAGGTGAGTAAATATTGCCCAAATTATTATATAAAATTCAAAAAGTCTTACCTTGAGATTTCAAACTATCCTGTCTTTTCTTTATTTTCAAATGAGAAATTCCAAAGTTCTGCTCTTAAAAGGAATAATGTGGTATCTCATTTTGAAACTCAGAATATTCACTTCTCTAGAAACATCATCTTTTGGGCGCTTAAGATATCCTTAGAGGTCACTTTTACTATGTTGCATTGTCACAATTTCAGGCTTAAATAGGTTCAAGAAAATGTCAGTTTATCTATCAAGAGCTCTAGGTAGTATGGTGCCAGTGACAAATAAGTTGCTGTTATGTACCAAAAGTTATATTTAGGTTTCTAGCACAAATTAATAATTACTTATAACATTTTATGGAAACAAGAAATCATTCCAACAGTCTTCTATCTAAAACAACAACACTACTTGTTCAATTAGTTTGGAGAGTTTTTGCAGTGTCAATAGAAGAATGATAGGTAACAATAATATCGGTAGTAATAGTAGCTAACATTGACCTTTTATTCTGTGCCAAGCATTTGCTAAATGATTTTACAAGTATTATGTAATTTAAATCCTCACAACAAACCTGTGATGTAGGTACCAGGATTAGCCCCATTTTACAAATAAGGAAACTGAAGCCTAGAGAAGTGGGGGTTTCTACAGGAACTTTTGCTCAGACAAATGACCTGCATGGAAAAACACATTGAGAATTGCATTAGTTGTTTCTAATGAAGCATCATTAATACTTAGTGAGCATCTATTATGTGCAAGAAACAGGGCTTTACATAAGTTACCTCATTTAATAATCCCATCAGTCTTCTGAAATAGCTATTTTTAAACACACTTTAAGATAAAGAGAAGTTCAAAAAAGTTAAGACATTTTCCCAAGGTTATGCTACTAGCAAGGCCAGAGCTGGGATGTTAATTTAGATAGGTTCAATCCTAAAGGTCATGCTCTTTCCACTATAAAGTAAAACCAAACCACCAAAAGAGAGAAAATGCATTCAATTTAATAATAAATTCCATATTCTGTTTTCTTGGAACTAAAACCTTAGTGTGAAAGCCAATCCTAAAGTCAATGCCAATAGTAAATTCCATTTCTCCTGTACACAGAGCTTGTTATCCTATGAAACACAGAGTTAACAGCATTCTGATTACTTTTAGCTTTCAGAGCACTAAATGGGAACAGGTTGAAGCCATTCTCCAGAATTACTTCAGGCCAAATAAATAAAAAATAGACACAAAAAGTAAAATTACCCAAACTTAGCCATATTCAGCAGGATAATTTCCTCTGAGATGATGAATTAACTTTTCCTTGCCATTAGATCTACCCCTTAGTACAAGAAGCCAGTCCTTCTACTCTCAGTGGCCTGAAAGCTTTAAGAGCCGCTCCAAACAGAAACATCCCTAGAAGCATTTCGCACAGGAATCACTTGGAGTGATTGTTAAAAATGCAAATACCCAAGCCCACCCTTAAGATCAGGACCTATGAATGTGCATTTTAACAAGTGCCCCAGATCACTTGTAGATAAAATAAAGTTTGAGAATCATAAAGCAATAAGACTCCTCTCCTGGGCCTTACCAATTCCAAATTTGGGATGTTCACATATAGATGAGCTAAATTTATTATCACCGTATATAAGGAAAGAAAGGCTCTTTTGAGTAATTTATTTTAACAAGCTATTTAACATAAGCTTTTAAGGTACTTAAGAAGCACTTATTGGCAAACATAGGGTTAAGTTTAGTTCATATCCTTTCATCTATTTATTATAGCAGGACATAGGATCTGGAACTTGTCCATGCACAATATCTCAGCAGTCCTACTTTAGCCTTTGAAGGTTCCTATATAAAGTTCAATGTTTACCTAAGAACATTTTGTAACTCAGATTTTAAGACTGATCTTAACCTAAATTTAGCCCTAGATAATGAAGTTAAACTATATTTCTCTTTTCACAATAGAAATAAAGACTAAAGCAAGAGTAGGTGCCTCTGTAATAAATAGCAATTAGTAAGGGTTTACTGTGTACCAGGCACTATTACAGACATGAAATACTACTGGATTAAAAGGTTTCATCATAAGATAACTGTGCCTCTGTAATTTCTTTTTTAACATTCATGATGCACATGAATCTATGAAGAGCTCTGTGAAGGTCTTGAAGAAAATAAGTCAATTTCTTTCTGTTAGCTTAGAGTTACCAAAACCTATTTGATCATATACCACTTGATTGAAGAAGATCTAATGTACACTTTGAGGATGTCCTGCTATGCACCAGTGTTTCTGAAAGTGTTGTCAGTGGTGTCAAAATGCAAAGTCACAGACCTATAGAATTCATCTTGGGGGAGGGGAAGGTAATAGGGAATCTGCATTCTTAAATAACTCTTAGGTATAATGCTCTTGACTGAAGAATCAGTGGTTGCTCCAAAGGTGACAACTGAAGGAATCCTTATAGTTACACTGACAAGGATGAATGAAAATTAAACAACTTCCAAAGATGGAAACTATGAGGTGACTGCATTTTGATGCTTGACATTTCACCATCTGACCAGTAAAAAAAAAAAAAAAAAAAAAAAAAGGGCTGTTTACAAGTGGAATTGCTTGTCCTTAAGTAACTGGGGTCCACAAAACATGCATAGAACAAGCCCAAATAAAGGTTCCCCAAAATTCTGCTGCTATTTCATGATATACTAGGGGAACATGGGTTGGCATATTTGCTCTACCACTTGCTAGGCTGTAGGATTTTTAGAGAAATCACTTTACTTCTCTCACTCAGCTTCCTGATCTTTAAGATGAGAATGATTATCCCTACCTAAAAGAGCCATTGTAAGAACTGAAAAAGGCAGGACATATAAATTTTCTGATATAAACAGGAAACTTAAAAATGTTGGTTTCTGCCCTGGCCAGTGTGGTTCAGTTGGTTGGAGCATCGTGCCATACACTGAAAAATGGCAGGTTTGATTCCTGATGAGAGCACATGCCTAGGTTGCAGGTTTTTTTCCCCAGTCCAGACATATGTGAGGCAACTGATTGATATTTCTCTTTCACATCGATGTTTCCTTCTATCTAGCTCTCTCCTTTTCTCTCTCTCAAATAAATAAATATATCCTTGGGAGAGGATTAAAAAACAACAACCTTGCAAGAATCCTATTTACATGATTTTTTTTAATGTTAGTTTCTTAGACTCATAAACACAGAGAACATACAGACAGCTATCAGAATGGATTATGGTTTGAGGACTGGGTGAAAAAGGTGAAGGGATTAAGAAAAAAATCCCTGGCCAGTTTGGCTCAATAGATAGAGCATTGGCCTGTGGACTGAAGGATCCCAGGTTCAATTCTGAACAAGGGCACATGCCTGGGTTGCAGGCTCCATCTCCAGTAAGGGGTTTGTAGGAGGAAGCCAGTCAATGATGCTATCCCATCATTGATGTTTCTCTCCCTTCCTCTCTGAAGTCCATAAAAATATATTTTTAAAAAAAGAAAAGAAAAGAAAACACGCTCATAGACACAGACAACAATGTAGTGATTACCAGAGGGAAAAGGGATATGGGGAAATAGAAGAAAGTATAGGGGCATACATGGTGTCAGAAGAAGACTTATGTGGTGAATACGCAATACAATATAGATGATGTGTTATAGAATTGTACACCTGAAACCTGTATATTTTATTAACCATTGTCACTCCAATAAGTTCAATAACTTTTTTAAACATTCGACTTTAATAAACCTAAACCTTTGTAGTAAATTAATGTTTGACAAAGTAGGAAAAAAACATACAATTGGGTAAAGATTGTCTATTCAATAAATGGTGTTTGGAAAATTGAACAGATACGTGCAAAAAAATGAAGCTAGACCACCTTCTTACACCATACACACAAATGAATTGAAAATGGATTAAACACTTAAATGTTACACTTGAAACATAAAAATCCTAGAAAAAAATGTAGGCAGTAAAATCTCAGACATTTCTTGTAGCAATATTTTTTTCTGATATATTGCCTCAAGCAAGGGGAACAAAAGAAAAAAATAAACAAATGGAACTATATCAAACTAAAAAGTTTTTGCACAGTAAAGGAAACCATCAACAAAATGAAAAGACAACCCACTTAAGAGGAGAACATATTTGCCAATGATATATCTGATAAGGAATTAATATCCAAAATTTATAAAGAACTTACAAAACTCAACACCAAAAAAAAAAAAATCCAATTAAAAAATGGGCAAAGGATCTGAATAGACACTTCTCCAAAGAGGACATACAGGTGGCCAATGGATATCTGAAAAGATGCTCAACATCACCAATTATCAGAGAAATATAAATAAAAACCACAATGAGATATCACCTCAGACCTGTCAGAATGACTATCAGCAATTAAATCAACAAACAACAAGCGTTGGTGAATAAGTGGAGAAAAAGGGAACCCTTGTGTACTATTGGTGGGGATGCAGATTGGCGGACCCACTGTAGAAAGCAGGATGGAGCTACCTCAAAAAAATTAAAAATGGGAATGTATCCAAAGAAATCCAAAACACTAATTTGAAAGAGCACATGCACCCCTATGTTCATTGTATCGTTATTTGAAATAGCCAATATTTGGAAGCAGCCCAAGCGCCCATCAGTAGATGAGTGGATAAAAAAGCTGTGGTACATTTACACAATAAAATACTGTTTGGCCATAAAAAAATAAGAAAATCTTACAAAATAAACTGAGGAGTAAAATAGTTCCATTATTCATGGAACAGAATAACAGATCTCAATGGGGATGTAGGTGGAGGGGACAAGAAGAGATTAGTCAAAGAATTTATATGCAGATTGCGGGAAGATGGTGACCAGAAGGAAGGTAGGAAGGGAGAGAGAGTGAGGGAGCGATAGAGGAGTGTGTGTGTGTGTGTGTGTGTGTGTGTGTGTGTGTGTGTGATCTAGGGACAGTTAGATTCTGCAGGTCTTCCAGGGGCTGCCAAACCCGGCAGTCTTAGATGGCGGAGCCCCGCGCACAACACTGACACTTCTGGGCGGCCAGTGCGGGCACAGAGACCACGCCATCTTGAGAAACAGAGCTGCTTGAGACTAGGAGCCTGGCTTCAGTACCACCCAGTCTGGTCCCAGACACAAACCAGGACCCTGCAGCCACTGGGGACAGAGACCTGTGACCACAGCTGCAGACCCACAGACAACAAGAATCCAGACATCCCAGCCGCAGGTTTCTGTGAGTCAAAGAGCCTACCCCGCTCCCCACAGGCTCTTGGGCAGCACCATAGTAACTGATAGACCTGCTCTCGCACAGGCCACAGCTCCACTACAGGAATTTGAGCCTGGGAACATGAGGGCACTGGGAATCTGTTCCCTGCAACGCAATCGGGCAACCAAACACGAAGCCCACACAGGGCGGCAGTGCCACCTGACTTCGATTCTGGGCAAGCACACACACGAAGTCTGTTTTTTTGCAGCGCAGGAGCGGACCTCCTGCCAACACAGTGCTACTGTGCAACCCAGTCCTCCAAGCTGACCAGGACCCTGATTCTCCGGGCAGGAGGCAGCACTGAGCACCACTGACTTGACTCTGTTTCTTATCACATGTGCTTGGGATCCCTGACTCCCAATGCATTCACACTAAGAGCCAGTGACTCCAATTCTTAGTGCATGCACACACAGGGACCCTGATTCTCAGTGAGAAGACACACGAAGCAACAGAGACTCTGATACTCGATTCTTGGTGCAGACACAGGGGAACTCTGACTCCTGGCACGCACTAGGGGACTCTGATTTTTGGTACATGCCAGCAGGGTCTCTGTTTCAGTGCAGTGCAGGTGGGGTCCCTGATTCTAGATGCACACACAAGGCCACACTGAGCACTGGTAACACTGACCATGGGCAAGCCTGGTTCCCACCAACCAACAGCAGCCACACATCTCAGTGTAGGAGCACTTCAGTGACACTCAGGTGGTGCGAAGATCCCACTGCACATGGCCCAGGCCCACGCAACTTGATGTTTGAACCTTCTGGTTATATTCAGAATGGGGAGACAACACAATCCCCAGAGGAAAGAAAATGAGGAGTCACCAAGAAAGGAAAATAGTGAAATTGAAGCATGCAACATGACAGAAAAAGAATTCAGAGTAATGGTCATGCAATTCATATACCAGATGGATGAAAAAATCAACAATCTATGCAAGAATCAGGAAGAAATGAAAAGTGATGTAGGTACAGGAAAAAACACCATGGAAGGTTTCAACAGTAGACTAGAAGAAGCAGAGGACAGAATTAGTGAGTTAGAAGATAAGGTAGAGAAACAAGCACAATCTGAACAGCAACTGGAGAAAAAAATTAAAAAGCAGGAAGAGAGCCTAAGGGAGCTTTGGGACAACACGAAACGAAGTAACATACGTATAATGGGGCTGCCAGAAGGACAAGAAGAGCAGCAAGGATTAGAAAATCTATTTGAAGAAATAATGACAGAAAACTTCCTGGATATGGGAAAGAAAAAAGTTACACAAGTACAGAGAGTCCCAAGCATGATGAATCCCAAAAAGACCCACACCAAGACACATCATAATTTCAATGGCAAATGTTAATGACAAAGAGAATCTTAAAGGCTGCAAGAAGAGACAGAGAGTTACCTACAAAGGATCCCCCATCAGATTATCAAATGATTTCTCAACAGAAACACATCAAGATAGAAGGGAATGGAAGGAGGTATACAAAGTGTTGCAAAGCAAAGGACTGAATGCAAGAATACTCTATCCAGTAAGACTATCAATCAAAATTGAATGGGAAAACAGGAGCTTCACAGACAAAAAAAAAGCTAAGGGAGTTTATCACTACCAAGCCAGCAATGCAAGAAATGCTAAAGGGAATGCTGTAAAAAGAAGAAATAAAAAGGTAAGAAGGAACACAGGCACAAAAATAGAAATGACTACAATCAAGTACCTTTCAATAATAACTTTAAACGTAAACAGACTAAATGCTCCAATCAAAAGGCATCGAGTGGCTGAATGGATAAAAAAAATACAACCCATATATATGCTGTCTACAAGAGACCCACCTCAGAACAAGGGACTCACACAGACTGAAAGTGAAGGGATGGAAAAATATCTTTCAGGCAAATGGAAATGAAAAAAAAAAAAAAAAAAAACAACTTGGGGAGCAATACTTGTATCTGACAAAATAAACCTCAAAGTGAAGGCCATAACAAGAGATAAGGCCAAAACCTGTTTGGCTCAGTGGATAGAGCTTCGGCCTGCGGATTGAAAGGTCCCGGGTTCGATTCCGGTCAAGGGCATGTACCTTGGTTGCGGGCACATCCCCGGTAGGGGTTGTGCAAGAGGCAGCTGATCGATGTTTCTCTATCATTGATGTTTCTAACTCTCTATCCCTCTCTCTTCCTCTCTGTGAAAAATCAATAAAATATATTAAAAAAAAGAAATCTAAAAAAAAAACAAGAGATAAGGAAGGCCACTTCATAATACTAAAGGGTTCAATACAATAAAAGGATATAACCTTGATAAACATATATGCACCCAATGCAGGAGCACCCAAGTACATAAAAAACCTCCTGGAAGATATCAAGGGAGAGATCGACAACAATACAATAATAGTAGGGGACTTTAATACACCACTGACATCACTGGACAAATCCTCGAGACTAAAAATCAGCAAAGAAACAGCAATCCTAAATAACTCACTAGATAAGATGGACTTAACTGACATCTTCAAAACATTTCACCCCAAAGCCACGAAGTATACATTCTTCTAAAGTGCACAAGGGACATTTTCAAAAATAGACCACATATTGGGTCACAAGAAAATTTTCCTCAAATTCAAGAAGACTGAAATCATACCAAACATCTTCTCAGACCACAAAGGCATCAAATTAGAAATAAATTACAATAAAAACAATCCAAAACCTCAAACACTTGGAAGCTGAATAGCATGCTATTACACAATGACTGGGTTACCAGAGAGATCAAAGAAGAAATTAAAAACATCCTAGAAACTAATGACAATAAAAACACAACAATCCAAAGTCTATGGGACACAATGAAAGCAGTCCTGAGAGGGAAGTTTATAGCGCTACAGGCCTACCTCAAAAAAAAAAAACACAAGAAAAAAATGGTAGTAAATCATCTAACTCTACAACTCAAAGAATTACAAAGAGAGCAAGAAAAGCCCAGAGTGAGCAGAAGGAAGGAGATAATAAAGATCAGAGCAGAAATAAATGACATAGAGACAAAAAAAAAACAAAAAAAACAATACTTAAGATCAATGTAACCAAGAGCTGGTTCTTTGAAAGGATAAATAAGATTGATGAACCTCTAGCCAGGCTCACCAAGAAGCAAAGAGAGAGGACCCAAATAAACAAAATCAGAAATGATAGATGCAAAATAACAGACCCCACTGAAATACAAAGGATTGCTAAAATATACTATGAACAACTCTACTCCAACAAACTAGACAACCTGGAGGAAATGGACATATTCCTAGAAAAATACAACTTTCCAAAACTCAATCAGGAAGATTCTAAAAATCTCAATAGGCCAATAACTATGGGAGAAATTGAAACACTCATCAAAAAGCTCCCAGCAAACAAAAGCCTGGGTCCAGATGGCTTCACAGGGGATTTATACCAAACAATCAAGGAAGAACTAAAACCTATCCTCCTCAGACTATTCCAAAAAGTTCAAGAGGAAGGAACACTTCCAAGCTCATTCTATGAAGCCAGCATTACCCTAATATCAAAACCAGATAAAGACAACACAATGAAAAAGAATTATAGGCCAATATCCCTCATGAACATAGATGCCAAAATCCTCAACAAAATCCTAGCAAATCGGATCCAGCAATACATCAGAAAGATCATATACCATGACCAAATAGGATTTATCTTGGGGATGCGTGGATGTTACAATATCAACAAATCAATAAATGTGATACATCACATAAACAAATTGAGAGATAAAAATCACATAGTCATATCAATTGATGCAGAAAAAGCATTTGACAAAATCCAACACCCTTTCTTGATAAAAACTCTCAAACAGGTGGGAATAGAAGGATCATAACTCAACATAATAAAAGTCATATATGACAAACCCACAGCCAACATCATACTCAATGGGCAAAAACTAAAACCATTTATCCTAAGAACAGGAATAAGACAGGGATGCCCACTCTCACCACTCCTGTTCGACACAGTACTGGAACTACTAGCCATTGTGATCAGACAAGAAGAAGAAATAAAAGGCATCCAAATTGGAAAAGAAGAAGTAAAACTGTCCTTATTCACAGATGACATGATACTGTACATAGAAAACCCTAAAGAGTCCATCAAAAAATTATTAGACTTAATAAATGAATTTGGCAATGTAGCAGGATACAAAATCAATTCCAATAAATCTATGGCATTTCTTTACACCAATAGTGAACTTACAGAAAGAGAGACTAAAAAAGCAATCCCATTTACCATCGCACCAAAAACATTAACATACCTAGGAATAAACTTAACTAAGGAGATAAAAGACCTATATGAGAAAAACTACAGGACCCTTAAAAAAGAGATAGAGGAAGACGTAAACAGATGGAAGAACATACCATGTTCATGGATTGGAATCAACATCATTAAAATGTCCATACTACCCAAAGCAATCTATAGATTCAATGCACTCCCCATTAAAATAACAATGGCATATTTCACAGACCTAGAATGAACTCTCTAAAAATTCACCTGGAATAAAAAAAGACCCCAAATAGCTGTCGCAATCCTGAGAAAGAAGAACAAAGTAGGTGGAATCTCAATACCAGATATTAAGCTGTATTACAAAGCCACTGTTCTTAAAACAGACTGGTACTGGCACAAGAACAGACATATAGACCAATGGAATAGAAGAGAGAACCCAGAAATCGACCCAAACCACTATGCTCAATTAATATTTGACAAAGGAGGCAAGAGCATGCAATGGAGTCAAGACAGTCTCTTCAATAAATGGTGTTGGGAAAATTGGACAGATACATGCAAAAAAAAAAGAAACTAGACCACCAACTTACACCATACACACACAAAAATAAACTCAAAATGGAAAAAAAGACTTAAACCATAAAAATACTAGAGGAATCCACAGGCAGCAAAATCTCAGACATATGCCGAAACAATTTCTTCACTGATACTGCTCCTAGGGCAATGGAAACTAAAGAGAAAATAAACAAATGGGACTACATCAAAATAAAAAGCTTTTGCACAGCAAAGGAAACCATCAACAAAACAACAAGAAAGCCCACTGCATGGGAGAACATATTTGCCAATGTTATCACCGATAAGGCTTTAATCTCCAACATTTACAGGGAACTCATAATATTTAACAAAAGGAAGATAAACAATCCAATCAAAAAATGGGCGACTGACCTAAATAGAAACTTCTTGAAAGAAGACAGAAGGAAGGCCAAGAGACATATTAAACCATGCTCAAAGTCACTAATTGTCTGAGAGATGCAAATCAAAATGACAATGCGGTATCATCTCACACCTGTCAGAATGCCTATCATCAACAAATCAACACACGACAAGTGTTGGTGAGGATGCGGAGAAAAAGGAACCCTCGTGCACTGCTGGTGGGAATGCAGACTGGTGCAGCCACTTTGGAGAACAGTATGGAGTTTCCTCAAAAAACTAAAAATGGAACTCCCATTTGACCCTGTGATCCCACTTCTAGGAATATACCCCAAGAAGCTAGAAACACCAATCAGAAAAGTTATATGCACCCCTATGTTCATAGCAGCACAATTCACCATTACTAAGATTTGGAAACAGCCTAAGTGCCCATCAACAGATGACTGAATTAAAAAATTGTGGTACATCTATACAATGGAATACTATGATGTGGTATAAAAGAAGGAATTCTTACCATTTGCAACTGCATGGATGGAACTGGAGAGCATTATGCTAAGTGAAATAAGCCAGTCAGAGAAAGATAAATACCACATGGTCTCACTCATTTATGGAATATAATGAACAACATAAACTGATGAACAAAAACAGATTCAGAGACAGAGAAGCATCGATCAGACTGTCAAACCTCAGAGGGAAGGTAGGGGAGGGTGTGGGTAAGGGGGAGAGATCAACCAAAGGACTTGTATGGATGCATATAAGCCTAACCAATGTACACAGACAACAGGGCCATGACCGCATGAATGGGGGAGGGGGTTAGGGGGTATATGGAGGGATAGGACACATATGTAATACCTTAATCAATAAAGAAATTTAAAAAAGAATTTATATGCATATATGCATAGCCCATGGACACAGAACATAGTGTAAGGAAGGCCTGGGATGGGGCAAGGGTTGGGGGGGGATGGTAAAATGCAGGGGAAATGGAAAACATCTATAATACTGTCAATAATAAAAAAGAATTAATAAAGAAGAAAATCTTACCCTTTGCTACAGCATGGATGGACCTGGAGAACATTATGCTAAGTAAAATAAGCCAGTCAGAGAAAAACAAGTACCACATGATTTCCCTCATATGTAGACTCTAATGAACAAAATGAACTTACAAACAATATAGAAACAGTCTCACAGATAGAAAACAGACTGACAGCTGTTGGAGGGAATGAGGGTTGGGGTGTGGCCTGGGTGAAAAAGGTGAAGAGACTAAGCAAAAAACAAACAAACGAACAAAAACAATTCATAAACACAGACAACAATATGGTGATTACCAGAGGTGAAGGGGAATGGTGGGAGGTAGAAGAAGGTATAGGGAGGATAAATGATGATAGAAGGAGACTTGACTTGGGGTGGTAAATACATAATACAATATACAATTGATGTATTATAGAATTGTACACTTGAAACCTATAGAATTTTATTAACCAATGTCACCCCAATAAATTTAATTAAAAATAAAACACATCTTCATTTTTTTAAATGTTAGTTTCTTTCTTCTTTTTTCTCCCTCCCTTCTTCCTCTGGTATAGCCCTGTAATGTTAATATAATTAGTGCAGGTAGGACAGGAAATTTTGTTATTGGTTTTAGAGTAGCTACTCTCTTCCAAGGGTAGTTTTCTTTAATGAATCCCCATGTCAGCAATACAAGGCCAAGTGCAAGGTACTGAAGAATCCACTTAATTCAATTCGGTTAACTAGGAATCACAATGTGCTGGATAAAACAGAAATAAAAAGGCAAGTCCTGCCCTCAAGTTTTTCATGGTATAATAGTGAAAATACTTAGCGAGCCTAGTGTGGCATAAAATGGGAAATCTTTTACTAGGGGCCAGAGAGAAGAGTGCAGCTGGTCATAGAGGCAAGCCAAACTAATGCAAAACACATTATGGCTGAGTTAAATCAGAAAGTCCAAGGACACCCAATGTCATTTTTATCTACCCAGAAAAAGCCAGGCACTGGCCTAACCCAGGGCTGCAGTTCCAGGGCTCAGTTCCAGCAGCCAGCACAAACCGAGTCACAGGCTGCTTTGTGCTTTGTGTCTAGTCCTGTACTACATATAGGACAAAGCCAATAAAGCAGAGGTGACCCCTGCCCTCTAGGAGAAAAAAATAGTGATGAAAGCAAACCTCTAGAGCACATTAAAATAATAAAAAATTAGCACCAAGCAACAGATAAATACTACATTCATTCACATCGTTCTTTTCTCATTCTGGTTCATTTTTCTCTATGATGGAAAAGCTTAGATGAGACCAAGATAAGTGAGAGTCAGGTCTACAGCCAGCCCTACTTCCACAGTCATTAAGAAAGTTGGAGATTCTCACCGTTATTAATTTTTAATATATTTTAATTGATTTCAGAGAGGAAGGGAAGGGGAGAGAGACCGAAACATCAATGATGAGAGAGAATCATTGATCGGCTGCCTTCTGCACACCCCCTACTGGAGATTGAGCCCACAACCCAGGCATGTACCCTTGACCGGAATCAAACCTGGGACCCTTCAGTCAACAGGCTGATGCTCTATCCCCTGAGCCAAACCAGCCAGGGCCATAATTAATTTTTTAAAACATTGATTTCACCAGAGGTGCATGAAAATCAGTGGTCAAACTAATGGAATATGGCTTTCCTAATATTTCTTCTTCCTTTTAGCAATTCTTTTTTTTTTTTTTAGATTTTTCTGAAATATTTATTCTGAACCAGTGATAAACTACATATTCTTTGGTCAGTGGGACAAACCACAGGCAGCTGCTGCAGTACCTCTCTCTGCTTGCTCTCTTCCCATATCTAGAGATCTATAGGGACTTTCGGGATTGACAAGGTTGGCACCTCTCAGAGATGGAGGGGGTGGCAGCACAGGTCAAGTGGATGGCCTAGAGCAGTGGTCGGCAAACTCATTAGTCAACAGAGCCAAATATCAACAGTACAACAATTGAAATTTCTTTTGAGAGCCAAATTTTTTTAACTTAAACTTCTTCTAACACCATTTCTTCAAAATAGACTCGCCCAGGCCATGGTATTTTGTGGAAGAGCCACACTCAAGGGGCCAAAGAGTGCATGTGGCTCGCGAGCCGCAGTTTGCTGACCATGGGCCTAGAGGATGAAGTGCAGACTTATTTGGACAGGAGCACCTTCCATTTAACCCTATGCCAAGCCCCTCCACACCACTGAGGAAAAGGCATAAAGTAATTTAAGAAGGCTCTTTGAATAGTCCCAATGTTGTTTCTAAATAGAAAAACATGTGATAAGGGAAGGGATTATATTACACAAACATTTTTCCTCTGATTTTCTTCCAGAAATGTGTGTAGGAAGAGACTACATTGAAGAGCCATATCTGAATAAATACTTAGACTAAACTATGTAAGTCATCTAAAAGGAAAGCATAAGTGAGGTTTAAAGCTCTGGTCTAGCCTCAGCTGTTCAGCCTCTAATCCACTGGATAGCTGTGCTTCATTACTAACATCAATTCCTCAAATAGTCTTTTTATGTTTGTTGTTGAAAGTATTACAGATGTTCCCTCCCTTCCTGCCCCCTGTTAACCTGCTCTGCCCCTT
The DNA here is from genome assembly GCF_027574615.1 of Eptesicus fuscus. NCBI lineage: Eukaryota > Metazoa > Chordata > Mammalia > Chiroptera > Vespertilionidae > Eptesicus > Eptesicus fuscus. The sequence continues at coordinate 119,827,440 of NC_072473.1, read as the reverse complement.
AGATAGCCTTTTAGCATTGACTATCTGATGCTGTTAAAGTGCAAAACGTTCTGACAGGATCATGGACATTCCTGCAATGCCCCTCCCCCCAGCAAAACAAATAGTGTTCAGATCTTGCAAAGCCAACAATACCACAGCATAGGTCAGCTGAAAATTCCCTCTCATCAGAGACCTCTCTGAGCCAGCAAAGTTAAGGCTTTGAGCTCAGGTTCCTCAGAAGGTCACTAGAGAGGACAATGAGTCTGCAGGATGAGTCAGGAGAATTGAGAAAGCCCAGTCAGTCCCAGAGCCAGGCCTCTAGTAAGGCAGCCAAGGAAAAAGCTCTGTAAGAACCTGGAACACCCTGATAATGAAGGAGAGGGTAAAGGAAAGAAGCAACTGAAAGACAAAATTATCTGTCCTTAGCACCAACAAAAGAAGGAAGCAGGCCAGATTTATCCTTGATATGTCCTTATCTCACTTTACATATCCTCTCTGTTCCCAATACACCCAATTTCTCCATGCTGATTCCAACTAACCAGGCATTTCCTACCACCTTCATGTCTCCTCCTCCCCTTATAGGCTCAAACTCCTCAGAACTTCCCTAGTATTCCACCATCTTTTCAAGCAGTGTCTTGTTCCCTCAGCACTGCTCTGATTTGTCACTTCCTGATAATTGATTTGGGCCAATGCAATAATCGTTCTTCATGAGTTAGTATGATCCCCACTAGAGTCACATATTGGCAATTAAGGGCTGTCTATTAGCAACAGAGTATCTTCACTCTAAAGATTATATGTAGTAAAGGGATTTCCAATGAAGGTGGATGAGGCTCGGTGGATGAGGGATTTCCAATGAAGGTGAGAGAGTCCCACTCACATTTAATTCCACGTAAAGAAACACCCACCTACCTCTGTTTAAGTGTAAAACAGCCCAACAGATATCCACTTGGTCTAAAGCAGTGGTTCTCAACCTTTCTAATGCCGCGACCCTTTAATACAGTTCCTCATGTTGTGGTGACCCCCAACCATAAAATTATTTTCGTTGCTACTTCATAACTGTAATTTTGCTACTGTTAATGAATCTTAATGTAAATATCTGTGTTTTCCGATGGTCTTAGGTTTAAGACCATCGGAAAACACAGATATTTACATTAAGATTCATTAACAGTAGCAAAATTACAGTTATGAAGTAGCAACGAAAATAATTTTATGGTTGGGGGTCACCACAACATGAGGAACTGTATTAAAGGGTCGCGGCATTAGAAAGGTTGAGAACCACTGGTCTAAAGCTTAAAACCAAATAGAGTACAGAACACCAAGATACCCCAAGGAACTTCATCTTAACTATTTCCGACAAATTACAAACTGCTAATTTGTGATATCATTGCTTGGGGGCAGGGGGGAGAGAACTGTCCCTATTATCAAACTGTGAGGAAGAATATTTTTAAAGTAACCCACAGTATGACAAAAAATTGCCCACTTAGAAGTTTTTGAAACCTTACATTGTCCCAAAGTTATAAATTAAACAGTGTAGAACCTGGAAGACCTGTCCATGCAACAGCTTATGTGCCTGGCATATGTGAATGGGTTTAGAGGAAGTGGCCTTTGCTGGGAGGAAGCAGGTGATGAATGGCAATAGAGGCCTTTTCTAAGATGACTTAGGATAAGATAAACTCCTGGCATTTAGGTTATCCAGCTTATTAAAGGCTGTAGACTATTAAGAATACCATTTGACTTGTAATGGGTGGATCTGTCTTCCTAGCATACTATGCTGATTTACAGCTGTGTTTTTATTTGTGTGTTTTTTTTCTCATTTTATTTTTTAATTACAGGTTACATTCAATATTATTTTGTTTTCATTTCAGGTGTACAGCATAGTAGTTGGAAAATCATACACTTTACAAAGTGATACCCCTGATATTTCAAGTACCCACCTGGCACCATACATAGTTATTACAATATTATTGACTATATTCCTCAGAATAAAAACATCTAGTACAGAATTCAGAGTTCTGGAGTACTAAGAAAGCATCTAGTGATGCTGATTCCAATGAGCATTACTGTCTAATAATGAGACTTCCCCAGACAAAGGATGCTGTGATCTCAGATTGCTTGTTGCAAGTGGACTTACCTGAGCCATCCTGGCAAATGGACCAATCTTGTGTTTTGGTTTCCTTCTCCTTCCCATTCATAGCTCAGTCTCCCCACACTGCTACCATGTTCCTCTTTTCCCTGGCAGCTTAGAGCTCCCCATGACTGTACTCAGTCCACACTGCTCAGGATGCCTCTACAGTCGCTAAAACTTTCTCTCCCTCCTCCTTTCATCCCAAGTTTCAATCCTGAGTCCCTCTTCTGAGGGCCCTATTGCTTACTTTCCAAAGAAACATCTGGGGGACTAATACTAGTATATTAAAGTGGTCATGGCTAATAATGAGTTAAAACTCTGGCCCTTCTAATTATAGCAGGCTGGTTGACAAGGAATGAATTTCTAATGATTTTTAGGCATGTAGTAGGCTGTTACATATGATTCTTGGGGATAGGGCAACATTTGACATACTTCCCATCACACAATGGAAATGGCTGCCTACTTTGCCCTAAACATAGGACAGAGGAGTTGCCTTGGCTGGTTTAGGGGATGGAAGCAATGAGCTTAATTCATAAATAACCTATTAATGTTGCCAAGAATTCATTCACAGGTCATTGTGCATCCATAATAGGCTATGTATTTTGCCCATGTTTTTTGTTTTGTCCTTTGTACTTCTGCCCTTTTTATTTTTAAACTGACACTACCTGAGGCAAAGTGAGGTTGATAAATAGGTATTGCATTTTTCCTCTAGGTCATCTAAAAAATTGCCTTCCTTACCAATGTTTTGAAATGAGCCTATTTCTAATCCCCATACCTGGCATGATGAGCCAGGTGCCTATCAAATTACCTCAGGGGATTCTCAGCCCCCCCCGGGGACTCACTAGAAGTAGACATTTTACCCAACAATTGCACTACCAAAGAGATGTGTATATAGAAACGCCAATACCGGCAGGGATGCCTCATTGAATCAAGTTGTAATATAAAGAATTCTAAATTATATGATCTATTCATTTAATAAAAAGCACAAGGCTGGTCCTAGCCAGTTTGTCTCAGTGGATAGAGCATTGGCCTGCAAACTGAAAGGTCCCAGGTTTGATTCCAGTCAAGGGTACATGCCCGAGTTGCAGGCTCGATCCCCAGTGGGGGATGTGCAGGAGGCAGCCAATCAATGATTCTCTGTCATCATTGATGTTTCTATCTCTATTTCCCTCTCCCTTCCTCTCTAAAATCAATTAAAAATATATTAAAAAAGAAAAAGCACAAGGCTGATTTTTGGCCAGATTAATCAGCAAGGCACACCTTTTTAAACAATGGTAAATATTCCCATATGAGTTGGTAAATAGCCACTACCCCTTGCTTTGACTGCTTCAGACCCTACTCTGAGACCTACACAAGATCCAAAAACTAATAGATAATGTGTGGCACAGCCAAAGCCTTTGCTCTAGGACTATAGCTGGAACCTATTCAGATTTGTTGTTTCCTATGCCTTACCACGTGAATAGCATCCACAATATCAAAGCTACCATGTACTAGGTACTGGGTTTGGCTCTGAATGTAGACCATAATAACTTTGCTTAAAGCTCTAGTAGTGACCCTGAGGTTTCTCTCAGTCTACTCTGCCACATGCATTCCCATGGAGCAGAACGTCCATGACCTTCAAAAGACAGACAACTTGAGCTGTTTCAAAATAGCACTTGGCAGGCAGCCTAGACTCGGACAGTGACAGCAGACACAGACTGTGGGCATGATGGGTCAGCCCCCTGTCACATCACCTCAGGGGATCCTCAGCCCCACGGGACTCACTAGAAAATCCTCTACGTTTGAAAAGCAGAAATTATCTAGTCTACCTGAGCAGCCCAGGAGCGGGTCTGTATTCTTAGCCTCATGCTTCAAATGCTGACTTTAGAACAGAAGCCTCCATTCAAGGTCATATGATGAGTCAGCTACTGAGTGGGAAGTAAAAAGAAAGGGAGAATAAACAACCCATGACAGGGTTAACTTGAGCCACCTCAACCTATGAGAAAGACCAGGCCAAAACTTTCATATTATTTATTTATAGATCCTTGGAAGGATGTTAGTGCGCATCGGTAAGGAAGAAGGATGATGGTAGTAGGTCTCTCTTTAATCTGTTGTCCTGGAAACCCAGGCTTGTGGTAGTCTTGTGATATAGGTGAATATATACTGAGCTTTTGCTTGCTTTATTTGTAACTCAAGAAGGATTTCATTAATTCTGCCTCAGATAAAAGCTCTCTCTTTGTTCCAGTGTGCTTTGGCTACTGTTAACCTTACACTAATAAAAATGGTCAGCTTCCAATTAATTTTTATTTTTTTACACTAACTAATAAGATTAGTGCTGTCTGTCATAACAACTGCAGGAATCTGACTTGTAATAAAGGGAAGTAGAATGAGCCCCATGCCTGAATTTGTAAGGTTTCAGTTCTAGTCTTTACTCTGCTAACACCCTTGGTAACATAACAGGAGGCACATTCTATCATTTCATTTTTCTAATTTATAAAACAGAGATGATGCTAACTACCTGCCTCATGGGTCAGAATAGGAAGAAAATATTATAGATAAGAAAACTATTTGAACATTCTAATACCCTCCAAAATATAAGGAAATATCTCTGTCTTCAGAAATGCTCAATGGGTATGTGGAAACCAGCACTTGTAAAACACCTACTATGTACCCATCACTTTCACATCCATTTGTTTCACTTATCCTAACAATAATCCTATGAAGTAGATATTAGCTGTTGCACTGTAAAACAATTAGGAATAAAAATGACAATAAAATATATCAGTATGTTCAAATTCTAATTTTATTTTAGAAACAATTAGATTTGACCTTAAAGGAAAATAAGCTTTGAAAATAAAATCTAAAGTACAAATAACAATGACACAACAGATCAGTGTAGCACCAAATTGCATCTCTAAGATAAAATTGAAAGTAAACATGTGATACTTTCCATAATTTATATCACAGAAGTATTAATATGATTTGCAGAAACTGGGAACACATTTAGAGTAAGGATTATCACCTGACAGGAATGCAGCGGTGTTCAAAAAGTAGCCAGTAAATCCAAACAACTACCCATGTTAAAATGACATCCTACCTAATAATAGACAAATATGCAAATTGACCATACCTCCTACACCCCCACAAGCCACGCCCATCATCCAATCAGAGCGAGTATGCAAATTAACCCAACCAAGATGGCTACAGCCACAGAGAGCAAGGTTTCCTAGGTAACAGAGGAAGCCAAGCTTTCCACCTGCCCTTGCCAGGCCTAAGCCTCCACTCAAGCTACAAAGTTTCAATTATAGAAGGTAAACAAATTCAAACAGAAATGGCGGCAGAATGGACCTTGGGAGAGCAGGCCAGGGTTGCTCCCGGCAACAGGGGAAGCAAAGCTTTCCACACACCCTGGCCGGGCCCACCCGCTCAAGGCTACAAAGTTTCAATTATAACCCCAATAGGCTTGGCTCCACTCCAGGCTACAAAGTTTCAATTGTAGAAGGAAAATAAATTCAATACCAGGGCCTCTGATTGGGTTGCCAGGGGGCGTGGCTGGCCTGCAAACCACCACAGGCCCCTCGCTCAGGCCACCCCACACCCCAAGGGAATCCCACCCTGATCAGGGACACCCTTCAGGGCAAGCCAGCTGGCCCCCACCCCTGTACCAGGCCTCTATCCTATCTAATAAAAGAGTAATATGCAGATTAATCATCACTGCAACACACAATATAGCTGCCCCCATGTGGTCAAAGATGGCTGCCCCCATGTGGACACAAGATGGCCACCACAAGATGGCCAGCAGGAGGGGGCAGTTGGGAGGCACCCGGCCTGCAAGGGAGGGCAGTTGAGAGGGACCAGGCCTGCAAGGGAGGGCAGTTGGAGGTGATCAACCCTGCAGGAGAGGGTAGTTAGGAGTGACCAGGCCAGCAGAGGAGGGAAGTTGGGGGCAAACAGGCTGGCAGCGGAGTGGTTAGGGGGTGATCAGGCTGGCAGGCAGAAGCGGTTAGGGGCAATCAGGAAGGCAGGCAGGCAAGCAGTTGGGAGCCAGCAGTCCTGGATTGTGAGAGGGATGTCTGACTGCCCATTGGATCGGGCCTAAACGGGCAGTCGGACATCCCTTGAGGAGTCCCAGATTGGAGAGGGTACAGGCTGGGCTGAGGGACAACCCCCCTCCATGCACGAATTTCATGCACCGGGCCTCTAGTAGTACATAAAAGAAGAAAGACAAACTTACATTGGGCTTCAAGTAGCAACACTGTGTGGCCTCCCGAGAAAGCATACATATCATATTGAGGTAGGTACTGGATAGAAACCCAGGTGAAGATAAAAAGAGAGGAGGGACAAAAAAAGGAGGGTCGATTCTTATAACTGAAAATGCAAGCATACATGTCTGAGAATATTTAGGATACAGCAGGCCTGTAGTTTCTCCCCTGACCAGTGATAAGCTACTGCTGTAGACCTTGTTCCTTATAGCAAGCAAAGGAGAAATGAGACTCCTGAGAGTAAGAAGCAGAAAGTTGGGATTCATCAACATTTTTATCCTCATCTTAGACAAAGAAAATAGGGCTCAGAAGGTTGTTTCCCAGGCATACAACTAATAAGAGGGGAATTGGGATTCAACCAAAGTATACTGTATATGACTTTCCCTACCCATGTCTTTTATAAGAAAATATACTACTTCCCCCAAATCACATTCCTTCTCTCAGAAATGCTGACACACTCTTGGGGAATAGTGAAACACTGCTCTTGGATCTTTCTTACTTAATGCACCCCTCACCATGACCACCCCACTGGTCATATATGACTAACTTCTGCAAGAATCCTTACAAGTGCTAAACATCACAGTTTCCCTGTTCAAAAGGGTTAGAATGTGTGATCAAGAAACAGAGCTAATCTTCATTAACAAAGCTAACTGATTCTCTCAGCAGATCAAACTCGCCCATGGTGGTATCCTTCTTTGCTCAGCCTCCTAGGCACAGTGCTCCTTGATCCAAGACCCTCTTTTAAGCATTCTATACAAATAGTCTTCATAGCATGCGGCACATGATTTGACACATATCTGCACTCCAAATACTCAATGAATGAATGAAGACCAGGATCTAATCATGTACAATGATAAGAGTATGTTTTAGATGTCTTAATTATATTAGAACTAGAGGCCCAGTGCACGAAATTCGTGCACTGGGTGGAGGGTGTCCCTCAGCCCAGCCTGCACCCTCTCCAATCTGGGACCCCTCGAGGGATGTCCGACTGCCGGTTTAGGCCCGATCCCTAAACCAGCAGTTGGACATCCCTCTCACAATCCAGGACTGCTGGCTCCCAACCGCTCATCTGCCTGCCTGCCTGCCTGATTGCCTCTAACCACTTCTGCCTGCCAGGCTAATCACCCCTTAACCACTCCCCTGCCAGCCTGATTGACACCTAACTGCTCCCCTGCCAGCCCAATTGCCCCCAACTGCCCTCCCTTGCAGGCCTGGTTGCCCCCAACTGCCCTCCCCTGCAGGCCTGGCCTCCTCTAACTGCCCTCACCTGCCAGCCTGGTCGCACCCAATGGCCTTCCCCTGATGGCCTGGTCACCCCCAATTGCCCTATCCTGATGGCCTGGTCACCCCCAACTGCCCTCCCTCTGCAGGCCTGGTCACCCCCAACTGCCCTCCCTGCCGGCGTGGTTGCCCCTAACTGCCCTCCTCTGCAGGCCTGGTTGCCCCCAACTGCCCTCCCCTGCTGGCCAGGTCCCCCCCAACTTCCCTCCCCTGCCAGCCATCTGTGGTGGCCATCTTGTGACCACACGGGGGTGGCCATATTGTGACCACATGGGGCAACCATCTTTTGTGAGGTCATGATGGTCAATTTGCATATCACCTCTTTATTATATAGGATTTCTGGGAAATTTTGTCAGATATTATACACAAAAAATATAAGTTCAGATGAAGCTAAGGATTAGCTTCTACTTGGAAGCTCTCTTTTTCTTCAATGACTAACCTAATAACACTTGTTCTGGTCTCAAATCTGTTATCACCAGCCAGAGGAGCTAGAAGAAGACATCTCCCCTCTTTAAGACTCAGTTTCTCCATTTTTAAATTAACAATGTTGAGCTAGATCAGTGGTTGTCATCCCTAACTTCACACTAGAATCACCTGGGGAGCTTTTAAAACTACTGTTGCTAAATACTCTCCCCAAGGTTTCAGATTTAATCGGGGTTGGGTGAGTCCTGTGTATCAATATATTTTAAAAGCTCCCCAGTGAGTTCCATCATGCCATAAAAAAACAATATACTGACTACAGCTGGGTCTCTCTTAATACCAGGGTTGCCCTGCCTATTCTCTACTTCCCTCTCTAATACCACACACCGTAAGACTTATCAATTGAGTTGCTCAACAGTCTAACATCTTGCTTCATCCTATTTACCTATTGACTTCAAACTTTGTGGGTACTTTTGGGGCTCCTGAGCCCTGCTATTGAGACATGCTTTTTAATGTTAAAGTGTTATTTTGCCTTCAAAGAAGCTTTCCTGGTTCCCAAGATGTATCCCTAAAGCACTAGCTGGCCTGCCCTTGCTTTCAGTCTAGGAAAGCTCAACGAGCAAATATGAGCAGGCTGGAGTGCTCCTGCTGATCTGGAAGGAGTCCATAAGCACAATGCACAACTTTCCATCTCACTGGAATTTTTCATGGCACTGAGCCTGCCCATTCTATTCGGCCCTTTGTCAAGAATGTCCTTGACACTTATGGAATTGATTTGTTCTTCCTTTGCTTTAAATAATAAGACAACAGTTATGCAGGAGTTTTATAAGGTATTGATTTAACGTACAAACCACATAATGCCCCTTGAATGCTACAGCAAGATCCAATGCCTCATCATCCAGGAAGATGAATATAATGACACCCTAGCATTTTCTTAACCTGTCAAAACATTCCTGAGCTTTGGGCTTGGTGAGGAGCAGACATGCCAAGGATTTAGAAATGTCAAAAATACTCTGGGCTATTTTTAAAAATGCAAGTCTTTTTAACACCTAGCATTCCATCAACAATCCTTTTTCACAACATAGGGCTTCTAAAGGAAGGTTCTCTCTCAAATGAACAGTATGAACACTATACAGGAAGGAGAGGGTCCCTCAAGGGGGGTAGCTTTATTCTAGAAGCATTCCACTATAAAGATTTGTCTGCTCTGTGTGTAGATAGAAAGGGCTGAAAATGTGGCAGAATAAGGGTGGAAGAAAGCATGGGTCTGGAATCTGAATGAGAAATTCTCAAACTACCAAGATCCTAAAATACAGGTTTGAAATATTAGAATCTGGCATGTCCTTTTAATGATACAGCTTAGGTAACCTTCAAGTATGGGAAAGTGCAGAGGGGATTTGTTGTAGATCCTTGGTCAAACTGCCAAAAGTACATGAGATCATTCTTCCCTTCATTGCCAAATGTCTTGGAAGAGTAGTCATCTATTCACCTTGTCTCTACTTCATCTTTTCATTCATTCTTCAAATTTGCCTCCTATATTCTCTGCTCTGCTAAAACTGCTCTCATTAACATAGAATGATATACTAAAAGCTAAATCCTGTGGTCTTTCAATCCTCATTCTGATGGATACCTCTATATTATTTAACTGTTGACAGTTCTTTCCTTCTTTGACCTTTGTGACACAATCTCTCTCCAGATTATTCTCCTGTTTTTCTACTTTTATTTTCAGCTGCCTTCTTAGGCTATTCTTCCTGTTCCCATCCCTTAAATTATGGATATTTTTTCTTGACCCTTTTCTCATTTTATGAATACTCTCATGATACAACTTATATGACTATCAAATCTTTATCATGTGTCCCAATTATTCACCCAAACTCCAAACCCATATAGTCAACTCTCTTTTGGACATCTTCACCAGGAAGTCCAGCCAACATTCATACCCATTCCAAGACTGCTCTTCTTCTCATATTGTTTCAGTTGTTATAATAACTTTATAATTGGTCTTCTCACCTCTAACCTCTTCATTGTTCCCAGAGTTTTCTCTTTAAAAATACAAGCATAGCTAATATTGTCACTCTGTTTAAAAACTTTTAGGAAGGTTTCCCTCTACCTACAGAATAAATCTAATCCTTACCCCAAAACATTTCAGGTATCTAATAAGCTGGCCCTACTTTACCTTCCTAGGTTTACTCTTGGCATTCCCACTACTACCCAACACCTCAATCCCACCTATCCTATGATCTACCACTCCTTAAATATGCTATGCTAGCTCAAGTCTCAATGTCTGTTCATATTACTTCCTCTAGCTGGAAGAATCTTCTCTCCTTCCTATTTCCAACTCATATTTTTAAAATGTCACCTTGTCAAACTATAATGTCATCTCCTGTGTAACATCTCCAGGCAGAATTAATTGTGGCCTTCTCTGAACTGTGAACTTTCTACAGACCATAACTCTATTATTCATGCACACTGTTTTACAATTAGGTATGTGAGATTTCTTTAAGGGCTAAGATTCTGTCTCAGCCTTCATGTTTAATATCTCAAACTTTGGAATCAGACAGACCTGGATTTGCATACATACTATGGTCTTACTAGCTGTGTGATCTTGGACAAGTTAACTAACTTCTCTAGTGTTTTCATTTTCAAAACTGAGGTAACAATAGTGTTTCAGGAAGAATAAATGAGATAATGCATATAAAACATTTGTAGTACCTGACACAAACATTTTTTAATCTATCTTTATTGTTAAAAGTATTTAAAAAGTCCCCCCCCCTTTTTTTAAAATATATTTTATTGATTTTTTACAGAGGAGAGGGATAGAGAGTTAGAAACGTCGATGAGAGAGAAACATCCACCAGCTGCCTCCTGCACATCCCCCACTGGGGACGTGCCCGCAACCAATGTACATGCCCTTGACCGGAATCGAACCTGGGACCTTTCAGTCCGCGGACCGACGCTCTATCCACTGAGCCAAACCGGTTTTGGCAAAAGTCCCCCTTTTTGCTCCTATTTACCCCTTCCCCCATTCCTGCCCCCCAGGCCTTCACCACACTATTGTCTATGTCCATATATGCATATAAATTTTTTTGTTAATCTTTCCCACTCCTCTCCCTTCTTCCCACTGAGATTCATCAGTCTGTTCTATGTTTCCATGTCACTGGTTCTATTTTATTTTATTCATCATACTGGAGGTCTGGTGCATGGGATTCATGCACTGGTGGGGGGTGTGGCCTGCAGGGATCAGCCACTGTGGGAGCACTGCTCATCCCAGTCTGATATGAACCTGCTCTCTGAGTGGCTGCTCCCTGGTCCGGCATCTTCCGTGGAGCCAGAACGCTGGCCTCTCCAGGGGACCTGGTCTGGGCTGGGTCCAGGGACAATAACACTGAGAGGCGGTGGAGTAGGCCTCAGTCCCTTGGCAGCCAAGAACCTTCCTCCCAGCTCTGGGGTCAGCTCTGCGAGCCACATGGTGGCACTTGGCCTGCAGGCATCCAAAGGAGGCAGCAGAGAGCAAGGAGGAGGAGCCTGGGGCGAGGAGGCAAGGATTGCAGCCTGGGTTCCTGCCATTGGCCCAGGGTTCGCAGCGGGAGCAGCCACTCATTCCGGCCAGCCGAGCAGCACTCCCACTGTGGTAACACCCTGACCACTGGGGGGCAGTTTCTCCATTGAGCATCTGCCCCCTGGTGGTCAGTGTGTGTCATAGCGACTGGTCGACCAGTCGTTCTGGTTGTTCCACTGTTCGGCTGCTGGGCTTTTATTATATAGAATAATAAACATTTAATAAATGTTAGCTATTACTATTTTTTCTGTGTCTGGCATATGGTCATGCAGAGAGTAATACTTAATAAATGGTTATTTAATAAATTTAGACCTAAGAACACTTACTAAATGAACAGTTTCTTTGTTGGATCTTGAGATTATTGACAGAGGCACAAAAATTGAGTTATATAAATGAATTTCTTTCTCTGTAGTCATATCATTACAACAGCAACTGGGGAAACCAAAAGCTTTGTATGTGCATTTTATGTTTTGAACCTGAACCTGTTACATCTTTATTCCCAGCAAATGCAAGTTTCAAAGTGTTCATTCTAACTTCTTTTCCTAGATAAGTCCAAAGACTTTTTTCTACTTTAACATTTGACAAATAGGATGATTCAATTATTGTGGTAATTATTTAATACAGCAAGCAATAACTTTTAAGATGCAATGGTAATTAAGCCCAGCATGCTTGAAAATACCATTCTCTGAGTCAGGTTTAGCAACATGTCTTGAAGTTGGGACCTTAGAGGTTTAATTCATCCCAAACTCCTCTACCAATACAAATTTAAATTAATGGCATTTCTGGTTCTTACCCCTTTTTACCTATAACGCATCTTAATCTCTTGACCTCCATTTTAGTCATGAAACCCTAAAAGATTGCCTTTTATATTCATCCCACAATAATCTGTTTAATATACCTTGATAAGGAATATCCTTCAAAAATGCCAAATTCTGGCATGCTTTCAAAAGAAGCCCTATTCTTTGGGAAAAGCAAATATTATAGTCTCTCCCTTTACTTGGTCCTAGAAAATGTCCAGAGGAAAACATTTCTGTCAAGTCTATTATAAATGAGTATAGAAACCTGACATTTGAAGTGCCATTATTATTATTAAAACATGATATGAACAAGTATTGGAAGTTTGGGAAATCAGGGTAAGGATTTATTCAAAAGTCTACTGTCTACATAAAACTAGAATTATTTTTGTATATATTTTTTCATTCTTTTCCATTTGCCTACATTTTCTCAAAGCTGGCCTCTCACGCATTCCATACACTAAGGAGATTTGAAGGACTTTAGAAAAACTATAATTCTAATTGTATGACTTCTTAGAAGGTTTTCCAGCGGCTTCAGTTTTTCAGAGAAAAACACTAAGAGTAAAGATGGCATAATGTCCCAAATCTACAAAAATATTTATTTCACTGCACACAAACTACCAATTCCAATACAAGATATTGGAGATCAGTTAATGAGCTGATCTTTGGTGTCTATCTGCTAACTAACTATGCCCATTATTAACTTGGACAAATGCTGGAACCAGGATGTTTTGGACTCTGAAAAAGAAATGGGATGAGGAGAGAAGGGAATTCCCTATTGACAATAACTTCAACCTTCATGATATTAAAAATAAAAATTAAAAGATAGAGAACATTGAAAAATTCCATTTCAATCCAAAAAGAATAATACAGTATGTAAATAGTCATTTTTGTATGCAGTTAATCATTGATGATTCATTAGAACAGAAATGAGCTGATGTTTTGGGGTGTGTTAAATGATTTCAACCTGTACCTTTTAGCTTCTTGTCCCTCCTTACACACAATCAGGATAATACTTGTTTTAGATTACATTTTGTAATGTTCATGAAAACCTAATGTTAGGATTACTAAAAGCCTAGATTTAGGGCCTTCTTTGTTTATCAAATTGATCTTTCCTCATTGTCTTCTACACCTCCTGAAACCCACACAGCTTCCCCTTCTGAACTCTTCTCTACACACACACTTAATTGTCTAGGCCACATGTTTTAATGATGAATTGCGTATTTTACATTGTTCTTGAATAATTTAATGTGTTTGTCTCCTTAACTAGATCATGAATTATGTGACAGTTAATACCTCGCACTTCCTTTTTATCTGCTCTGGTCCTTGTCTATAGACTGTGAACTACTTGAGGTAGGGCACATTCCTTGTTCACCTTTGTTTCCCCAGTGTTATTTGCAGTACCTGATGGTGGAGATGTACAATAAAGTATTTAATGAATAAATAAATAAATAAATAAATAAATGGGTGGATAGGTGAAAAGACAGTGCCCAAGAAATGTACCTAGATAATTAATGGAATTCAGAGCACCTGGCAGCAAGAAGGATGGTCTCAAAGTGTTGATCAGTCAGTCAACAATTACTTTTTGGGCACCTACTATCTGCCAGACACATATATTCTGGGGGAACAAGAGAAGGTAGGCCTAGAAATAAAAATCAACTATATATAAGACACAAAGTGAAACATAGTCAACCAATTGCCTGACTTTGTGTCACTGTTGTCTGTGTATAGCACAGTGAATTTTTCTCCACCACATGAGGTGAACTAACTTGGGAGGCACTATATTTCTATCTTTTGTATGATTGATTTTCTTATCATTGGGTTGAATGGTTCGAATATTTGGGTGTATAGTCACTTCTATGATGTCTTTCTTGCTCTAGCATAATCTCTTTCAGTCAAAGGGAATGTAGTTGGAGAGACATTCTGTGTTCCAGTGAAGTCACAGAAGCCCACTGGCCAATGAATAATAAATAGGTAAATACATAGGGTATGCAGAAGGAGTTGCATTCAAGGCATTCTCCTGTTAAGTCATTGCTTCCATTTTAGAGACTGAAGCCTTTTAGCTTCTCCTACTATCCCTCTGGCACATCTGAGGGGAAAAATAGCTTTAATAACAATAGCATAGCACAAAAAGAAAGAATGGAAACTATCATAATAACATGGGCTTTTGGGCCCCAACATTTGCCTTGCAGCAATCAACCCAATGGAGCTGCCCTATGCTTGTCAATGAGGGATTAAAAATGATATGGAGGAGATATTATATGGGGCCATTTCAGCTGTTCATTTTAAATATACTCTTCATCAAATATAGTGAGCTGGGATTTGGAGACCACAGACAGCTGTGTTGCTTGAAAAGGGAAAGGGCATTATAGCAAATTGTATTATTGTACATTTACTGAGTTCCAGAATATCTAGGAGGGCCTCAAAGGGCTAAGAGAGCCTTTTTAATCAGTGCCTTGAAACACCACTGGGCTGGGGGCAAACCCAAAGCTAACTAATGGTTCCAATGACATGAGACCATGACTTTGGTCATTTGGTTAGGGACTTTTTTAGAGTAGAAGCACTTGTCAGGCAAGTCAAAAAGGAATATTTTTTATGGAGAGATTTAATAACATCATTGAGTTCACTGTCTGACCTCAGTGATGCCTTCTGGTATTAAGGATCCGTTCAAAAGCAGATGTCTGAATTTGAGGTTTTATTACAATGCCTCTCCATGTCCAACATTATTCACTTTCACTCCCACCCCTCAGCACTTAGGCAAGCACGTGTAATATATACCCAGTCCAAAGATACAAATCAGACAACCATCTTCACAGCACTGGAGAAGGAGCGATGCCCATTTGGATTGCCAGAGATATGGGAAAATTAGGATGTTGTTGATGAAGAAAAGTTAGGGTTGCCAAGAAGAAGGACAGTTTTACCCAGAGGTCAAC
Source organism: Eptesicus fuscus (assembly GCF_027574615.1). NCBI lineage: Eukaryota > Metazoa > Chordata > Mammalia > Chiroptera > Vespertilionidae > Eptesicus > Eptesicus fuscus. The sequence goes on along the minus strand of NC_072473.1, from coordinate 119,812,111 downwards.
AAAACAGTTGATTTTATTGTATAACACATTATTATGAAACTAGGGGCCTAGTGCATGAAATTCGTGCACTGGGGGTGAGGGGGTCCCTCAGCCCAACCTGCCCCCTCTCACATACTGGGAGCCCTCAGGGGATGTCCTACTGATGGCTTAGGCCCGCTCCCCAGAGAGCGGGCTTAAGCCGCAGTCTGGCCTCCCTTTGTGGGAGGGAACCGGGCTGATCAGGGGAAGACACCAGCCCCATCACCCCACTGCTGCAGCCACTGCCAGTCACCACAGCCACCAAGGTGTTTTCATCAACACAGACTCCAGTCCCTTCACCAAGAAAAAATGACAACTTTCTTTAGGCATTTTCAAGATGTGTCTTTCATAGGATATGCATTTCTTTCTTTCTTTCTTTTCTTTTTTTTTTTTTTGTCCTCACCTGAGGATATGTTTCCATTGACTTTTAGAGAATGTGGAAGAGAAAGGGAAAGACAGAGAGAAACACTTTAATTGGTTGCCTCCTGCATGAGCCCTGATCTGGGCCCAGGCCAGGGAGGAGCCTGCAACCTAGGTACATGCCCTTGATCAGAATCGAACCCAGACCCTGCTGTCGGCAGGCCAAGGCATTATCCACTGAGTCAAACCGGCTAGGGAAGGATATGACATTTCTTAGCCCTCCAGCAGCAGGCTTTCGTTTTTTTTCTCCAGAAGTGTGGTGGAAAAACCCTAGATCACCTTTTTGGATTCTTATTACCCAAGTTACTAAGAATATTACCAGTGGCATACAGGAAGCTTAGCCAATGTGCAGTCAGAAAAGGTGTTTCCTCTATAGTTCATACCAATCATGGGCTGGGTCCTGCCCAGGCCTAAAGCCTCTGGCCGAAGCTTTAGGCCTGCACAGGGGCCCTCCAGCTCCCTCTGATCTCCGGCTCTGCCCCTGCCCAGGCCTGCCCAAGCCAAAAGCCTCTAGGGCAGGAGCGGAGCCCCAGCTCCCTGCCATCGATCACAGGGGGTCTGCTCTTGCCCAGGTCGAAAGCAGACCTCCCAGCTCCCTGCGATCAATCACAGGGGGTCTGTTTTCGGCCTGGAGCAGGAGCGGAGCCCCAGCTCCCTGAGATCGATCTCTGAGGGTCCGCTCCTGCTCCAGGCCTTACCTCACAGTGACCTGGGTGCCAGGATGTTCCTTGGACACAGGTGCTTGGCGCCTATGTATGCAAATTAACTGCCATTTTTTGGGTTAATTTGCATAGTCACTCTGATTGGCTATGGGAGTAGCGAAGATATGGTCAATTTACATGTTTATTATTAGATAAGATGGGGCACATACTTTATTGAAGCCTGATCACCACAGACAACATACTTTCTTAATTTAAAAGGAGTAGTGTCTCACTGAGGGTGAAATGCTAAAAACTATGTTCAGGCAGTCAACCCACCAGACCTTGCCCATCTCCATGCTGTGTAATGAAAATTCGCAGTGGAAAAATCTGAGAGCTGAAACATTCTTTAGCGATTAGAAACTGACCTTTACTCTTTGCAAATGGAGAAACTGAAGCCCAGGGGTGTACCCAAGATTGCATTACTAAGGAGTCAGGTCCTCTGACTCCCAAGTGGATGCACTTTCCATTATACCACCCTACCTCTCATGATGACCCTGAAACTGTAATTTGTACCCAGTTGACTTTCCAGAATGATCTGAGGTACAGATGTGTAGATGGTGTGATACCTTCAGAATTATTAGAGAAAATGATCATCTGTTCCTTCTATGGCTGGTGTGCCATGAATTTTACTGCATTTACTTTTCTGCACTTTTGTATCTATAAGAACTCTTCATTAAAACAACTTTGAATTAATCCGAATAGTCTATTCCCTAACCCTGCCAAATAACATATTTTGTCAGGAAATGGAACATACTCATTCCCTCGGCATTCATCTCTTGGTTTACTTACGGGGGTCCATGTCTCTGTCCAAGAACTAGAGAAAGGAAACTGGGAGTAAAGGACAGAGGCCAGCTGTCACAGTGAGGTATTTGTCTGGGACTATATTTTCTCTTTCTGTTGCCTCCATAGCACTAAGTACAGTTTGGAGCACACAGTAATTTCCATAACTGCTGATTGGCTGATCACAGAGGTCCCCAGTCTATGATGCCCTACTGTAGATGAAATAAAAGGCTAAGTAAAATAAGTCATTATAGCTTAATAGAAAGATCATACATTTTGTACTTACATGAACCTGATAGTTGAGATAAAATATATAGGGGCCTAGCTTGGTATTTATTATTACTATTATTATAAGCAAAAATGTATGTCATAAGGACTAATGCTGCCCAGGGGGTCTAGATCACTAATCAGATGCTAAGGGGTTACAGGGGATGATAAAACCTAGGAGTCTTGCCCTAGCCGGTTTGGCTCAATGGATAGAACATCAGCCTGCAGACTGAAGGGTCCTGGGTTTGATTCCAGTCAAGGGCACATGCGTGGGTTGGAGGCTCGATCCCCAGTAGGGGGCGTGCAGGAGGCAGCCGATAGATGATTCTCATCATTGATGTTTTTATCTCTCTTCCTCTCCATTCCTTTATGAAATCAAAAACAAATATTTTTTAAAAACCTAGGAGCCTGCTAAATGCATGACATTTAGGAGGGGCAGTTAGGAAAAAAAAAACTAAATAATTTGCAGTTCCTATACTTAAGGAAAACTTGTCAGTAAAACTAAGGTTCTCAAGCTTTCTCAAGACCAGGTGCAAGGTCACTTTTGCCACTACGGAGTAGTCCCAGATGGTTTTCAGTGCCTCGTTGGACTTTTGGTGCCACTCCTTAGTGGGGAAGGCCAATGCCCTCAAACTGAATATTAGCTACTTGAGAGAAGCTTATTGTGATGCTCTCCTAATCTACTCCTGAATAGTACCCCATGTTCTACAATTTACTTAATTCTCACCTCTAAGGTCCTAATTAAAGCTCACCCATCCTGTGTCCTATGGCCCCTGGACATTGGCATCAGCTAATACAAAAACTAATTTATCCCAGCTGATCCAGATGTAATACTTCCATTTTAATGAACCCTCCATGCCAACTTAAAGCAACTTGATAGAAATATCTGGCACCTGAGTAGGCTAGTAGGGGAGTGATTCAGGGACACATAGGAGCATTTTAGTTGTCCTCAAACCACACTGTGTAGGCAGCTGTGCTTTAGATCATTCTGGAAAGTCAAATGGGTACAAATTATAAAAATAAAAATCTGGAAAAATTCCCTACTCAATCTATGTGGAGGGCCTCCCAGCTGTCACTTTAACCTAATTCTGCAGACATTTTGAACACCTACTTTGGACCTGGCACTGTGTTTGCTGCTGTGGATACATTTTAGAGCTTCTACTTCTATGGTCCAGCTGGGGCCCCTAACAAAAATTGGAGCTGCTTATTTGATTGACAGAGGAACTAAAACAGCAGAAAAAGCTGGCAGCTGTTTGCTTATAACCACTTACCAACAGAGACTTCCTTCCCTAGTTTAACAACTACTTCCTTTTGTTTCAAACACAAAGATAAAAGTCTCTATGTGAAAGCACCTAATCTTAGAGGTAAAAGCTAAATAAAGAGCAAGTGATCATATAAGTGAAGTCTGAAGTGGGCCAATTGCTAGTCTTTTCCCCAAGCAAACCAATATTGTCCCTGCTACAAGGCCTTTGAAGAGGAATCTGCTAATTAAACCTGTTTTACCATGACAATTCAAAGCATTATTATGCACTAGAGATATCCCTAGAAATAAGAGGCAGCAAATCTCGGGTAGTTTAACTGGAATATTTTACGCCACTGGTAAGAATCAAAATCCTGACTTATATGGAATGGTAAACTACTCAAGCCAGAAAGAACTTTAAGATCATTGAATCTTCATTTTTCAGGTGACTAGACTAAGGCTGAAAAAGTTCAAATGACATACATGTGGCCCCATATCCAGAAAATGACAGGGCTGGGACCAGAATACAGAGCTCTTGCATGCTACTTATTTATTCATCTAGTCAGTCAACTAAATTTCTTGAGTGCCTACTATATGCCAGCCATTGTGCTGTTTGTGAGGTAAGGACTTTACAAGTGCTCTTTATTCCTGCCCTTATAAAGCTGAGGGAGACAGACATTGAATGACTGACTCGTTAATTATTTCTAAATATTTTGCATGCTGTGAAGGATAAGTACAGGATGCTATGAGAGCCATCTAGACTTGTTGAGAAGCAAGATAAGTCTCCCTGAAGAAATCAGTCATGGTTTAGGCTAAGAAATAGAAGATGAGGTGGAGTCCACTAGCTGGGTAAAATTGTCTATGTGGCTGGGGATAGAGATTCAAGGGGCAAGAACATTTTAGATAGCATATAGAAAAGTGCAGGCAGCCCAAAGCTATCCCAACTCCCCCATGCTACCTTTATCAGAGTTCAGAAATCCTCCTTTTTTATAAAGCAGCATGATCTCCAGTATATTTTATTTCTTCAGAAGTGTGGGTATACAGGAGAAAAAGATATCATAGCCACCTGGACCTATTAAAATAATTATGAAATCACTTCTCTGATTAAACAGTTATTTTTACTTATCAGTGCTATACACCCAGGAAGATAATCTGTGTATCTGTTTGTCTCCCTCTGTTTCTAAAAATGTCACATCCTCATCCTTTTGCTTGGCACCAGAAAATAAAATGAACTTATATTCATAGAGAAGATTTTAAGTGATGCTCACTGAAAACAAGTCCATAGTTTGAAGTAGAACTAAGAAATGGTGGCATTTTCACAGATGTATGCAGAAAAGGATATGCATAGCAATATGTCAGAAGATTGAGGCCAGGCCTTAACCCCTTCCAGTTTTCACTAGAAGTGCCCTGTCCACAAGGGCAAGCAACTAAAACAATATAGCAGGTGCTAACCTCACAAGGGGCTTAGAGAGTCCTGCATCCCAGATGTGAAAGGACAATTTTGATGCTCTCAGAAGTCCTTGTTTCTGCCATGTCACCTTGAATGTACCTACAATTCAGTAACCCCCCACAACCCAATTTTACCTCAAATTAAACTGCTAATATAAAATTGTGATCAGTTACATGCAGTATGATAATAATAAAAGCTACTGGGAGTGGAAGATGGCTGCCAACGGGAAGGCAGACTGCAAGATAGTGCGTGAGTGAGAGAACAAAGGGAGAGTGTGTGGTTGCATGGGAAGTGTTTATTTGTGAGTTGAGGGACAGCTACACTCCAAAGGACTGTTGGATATTGCCAGACGGAGTTCCCCTGACTGGGAAGCCCCACTGCTGCTGAAATCCCTCCCAGAGCAACCGGCTCTGAGGCGGAAACAGCGCCATATTGAAAGGGAGAGTGGATGTTATCGGAAGCCTAAAAATCCTGGGGCTCTACAACAACAACACCCAGAGAACAGCTGAAAACCCAGGAACACCAGTCCCCAAGCAGCACAAACACGCAGACTCAGAGGAGCTCTGCACCTACTCATGGAAAGGAGAGAGAGAACTTCATAACCAAACACCTGGAGAAGAGAGATCATGGGGAGACAAAGAAACAGGCTGCACATGAAAGAAAAGGAGGCATCACCAGAAAAGGAAGTAAACGAAATGGAGGCAAGCAACCTGTCAGAGAAAGAATTCAGAGAAATGGTCATAAGGTGGTTGAAAAGAATGGAAGACAAATTCAACAATATGTGTAAGAACCAAGAGGAAATGAAGAAGAACCAAGAAGAAATGAAAATTGACATCACTGCTATAAAGAACTCAATAGAAAGCATCTATTGTAGACTAGATAGTAGACTAGAAGAAGCAGAGGAGTGCATCAGTGAGCTAGAAGACAAGGTAGGAAAAAATACCCAAGCAAAGCAGCTTCTAGAAAAAAAATAAATAAAAAGGAGGAGGAGAGCCTAAGGGAACTTTGGGACAACACAAAACGAAACAACATCCACATAATGGCGGTGCCAGAAGGAGAGGAAACTGAGCAAGGAATAGAAAACCTGTTTGAAGAAATAATGACAGAAACCGTCCCTGATATAGGGAAGAAAAAACTCACACAAATCCAAGAAGCTCACAGAGTACCAAACAAAATGAACCCCAAAAGACCAACACCAAGGCACATTATAATTAAATTGGCAAACACCAACGACAAAGTAAGAATCTTAAAAGTGGCCAGAGAGAGACAGAAAGTTACCTACAAAGGATACCCCATCAGACTAGTGACTGATTTCTCAACAGAAACACATCAGGCAAGATGGGAATGGAATGAAATATACAAAGTCATGCAAAGGAAGGGTCTGAACCCAAGAATACTGTACCCAGCAAGGCTATAAATCAAATTTGAGGGTGAAATCAGGAGATTCACAAACAAAAAAAGACTAAGGGAGTTTATTACCACCAAACCAGCAATGCAAGAAATGCTAAAATATCTGCTGTAAAGAGAAGAAATATAAAGCTATGAAGGAACACAGGGGTAAAGAATAAAAGTGGTGACAAACAAATACCTATCAATAATAATTTTAAATATAGATGGATTAAATGCTTCAATCAAAAGATGTAGGGTAATTGAGTAGATAAGAAAACATGACCAATATGTCTGCGGTCTACAGGAAACTCACCTTAGAAAAAAACACGCACACAGACTGATGGTGAAGGGAAGGAAAAAGGTTTTTCAGGCAAATGGAAATGAAAAAAAAAGCTGGGTAGCAATACTTATATCTGAAAAATTAGATCTCAAAGTGAAGGACATAAAAAGAGATAAGGAAGGCCACTTCATAATACTAAAGGGATCAATCCAACAAGAAGAAATAACTCTGGTAAACATATACGCAACCAATAGAGGAGCACCCAAATACATAAAAAAACTTCGGGAGGATATCAAGGGAGAGATTGACAGCAATACAATCATAGTAGGGGACGTTAATACCCCACTATCACCATTGGACAAATCCTCTAAATAAAAAAATCTGCAAAGAAACATCAATCCTAAATGACTCCCTAGATCAGATGGAGTTAATTGACATCTTCAGAACATTTCACCCCAAAGCCATAGAATATACATTCTTTCTCAAGTGTACATGGGTCATTTTCAAAGATAGACCATATATTGGGTCACAGGCAAAGTCTCTTCAAATTCAAGAAGATAGAAATCATATCAAGCATCTTCTCAAATCACAATGGCATAGAACTGGAAATCAACTATAAAAAAAAAATCCAAAATAAGCAAACACCTGGAGACTAGCATGCTATTAAACAATGACTGGGTTACCAGAGAGATCAAAGAAGAAATAAAAAACATCATGGCAACAAATGACAATGAAAACACAACTATCCAAAATCTATGGGACACAGTGAAAGCAGTCTTGAGAGGGAAGCTCATAGCTCTACAAGCCTACTGCAAACAATGGTAATAAATTACCTAACCCTACAACTCAAAGAGTTAGAAAGAGAGCAACAAGAACAGCCCAATGTAAGCAGGAGGAAGGAAATAATAAATATCAGAGTGGAGATAAATGACACAGAGACAAAAAAAAAAAAAAACAATACAAAAGATCAACAAAACCAAGAACTGGTTCTTTGAAAGGATAAACAAGATTGATGAACCTCTAGCGAGGCTCACCAAGAAGCAAAGAGAGAGGACCCAAATAAACAAAATCAGAAATGAAAGAGGAGAAATAACAACAGACCCCACAGAAATTCAAAGGATTGTTAAAAAATATTATGAATAACTCTCTTCCAACAAATTGGACAACCTAGAGAAAATGGACATATTCCTAGAAAAATAAAACCTTCCAAAACTCAATCAGGAAGAATCTAAACATCCCAATAGGCCAATAACTATGGAAGAAATTGAAGCAGTCATGAAAAATCTTCCAGCAAACAAAAGCCTGGGGCCAGATGGCTTCACAGGGTAGTTTTACCAAACATTCAAGGAAGAACTAAAACATATCCTCCTCAGACTATTCCAAAAATTCAAGAGGAAGGAACACTTCCAAGCTCATTCTATGAAGCAAGCATCACCCTAATACCAAAACCAGATAAAGACACCACAATGAAAGAGAATTACAGGCCAATATCCCTCATGAACATAGATGCCAAAATCCTCAACAAAATTCTAGCAAATCGGATCCAGCAGTACATCAGAAAGATCATACACCATGACCAAGTAGGATTTATCCCAGGGATGCATGGATGGTACAATATCCACAAATCAATAAATGTGATACATGACATAAACAAATTGAAACATAAAAACCCCATAGTCATATCAATTGATGCAGAAAAAGCATTTGACAAAATCCAACACCCTTTCTTGATAAAAACTCTCATCAAGGTGGGAATGGAAGGATCATACCTCAACATAATAAAAGCCATATATGACAAACCCACAGCCAACATCATACTCAATGGGCAAAAACTAAAACCATTTATCCTAAGAACAGGAACAAGACAGGGATGCCCATTCTCACCACTCCTGTTCAGCATAGTACTGGAAGTACTAACCATTGTGATTAGACAAGAAGAAGAAATAAAAAGCATCCAAATTGGAAAAGAAGAAGTAAAACTGCCCTTATTTGCAGATGACATGATATTATACATAAAAAACCCTAAAGACTCGATCAAAAAATTATTAGACTTAATAAATGAATCCGGCAATGTAGCAGGATACAAAATTAATGCCAAGAAATCTATGGCATTTCCATACACCAATAGTGAACTTGCGGAAAGAGAGACTAAAAAACCCATTTACCATCGCAGCAAAAAAATTAAGATACCTAGGAATAAACTTAACTAAGGAGGTAAAAGACCTATACACGGAAAACTACAGGACACTGAAAAAAGAGATAGAGGAAGACATAAACAGATGGAAGAACATACCATGTTCATGGACTGGTAGAATCAACATCACTAAAATGTCCATACTACCCAAAGCAATCTATAGATTCAATGCACTCCCCATTAAAATACCAACAGCACATTTCACAGACCTAGAATGAACTCTCCAAAAATTCATCTGAAATAAAAAAAGACCTCAAATAGCTGCAGCAATCCTGAGAAAGAACAAAGTTGCTGGAATCGCAATACCAGATTTCAATCTGTATTATAAAGCCACTGTTCTCAAAACAGTCTGGTACTGGCACAAGAACAGACATATAGACCAATGGAATAGAATAGAACCCAGAAATCGACCCAAACCACTATGCTTAATTAATATTTGACAAAGGAGGCATGAACATACAATGGAGTCAAGACAGTCTCTTCAATAAATGGTGTTGGGAAAATTAGACAGATACATGCAAAAAAATGAAGCTAGACCACCATCTTACACCATACATAAAAATAAACTCAAAATGGATAAAGGACTTAAATATAAGATGGGAAACCATAAAAATATTAGAGAAATCCACAGGCAGCAAAATCTCAGACATATGCCAAAGCAATTTCTTCACCAATACCGCTCCTAGGGTGAGGGAAACTAAAGAGAAAATAAACAAATGGGACTACATCAAAATAAAAAGCTTTTGCACAGCAAAGAAACCATCAACAAAACAATAAGAAAGCCCACTGTATGGGAGAACATATTTGCCAATGTTATCACCGATAAAGGTTTAATCTCCAACATTTACAGGAAACTCATACAACTTAAAAAAGGAAGATAAATGATCCAATAAAAAATGGGCAACGGGCCTAAATACCGTATTTTCTGGCATATAAGATGACTTTTTAACCCAGGAAAATCTCAAAAGTCGGGGGTCTTATACACTGGAAAATACAGTATTTGGGTTTTAAGCAATCTGATATACATTGTCAGAGATTTTTCTAACCTACCGTATTTTACAGAGTATAAGACCCCCACTTTTGAGAAGATTTTCCTGGGTTAAAAAGTCTTATAGGCGGGAAAGTAAGGTAGATACTTTTCAAAAGAAGACAGAAGGAAGGCCAAGAGACACATGAAAACATGCTCAAAATCACTAATTATCCGAGAGATGCAAACCAAAATGACAATGTGGTACCATCTCACACCTGTCAGAATGACTATCATCAACAAAGGACAAGTGCTGGGTAGAATGCTGAGATAAAGGAACCCTTGTGCACTGCTGGTGGGAATGCAGACTGGTGCAGCCATTGTGAACAGTATGGAGTTTCCTAAAAAAACTAAAAATGGAATTCCCATTTGACCCAGTAATCCCACTTCTAGGAATATATCCCAAGAAACTAGAAACACCAATCAGAATGGATATATGCATCCCTATGTTCATAGCAGCACAATTTACAATAGCTAAGATTTGGAAACAGCCTAAGTTCCCATTAGCCGATGAGTGGATTACAAAACCATGGTACATCTACACAATGGAATACTATGCTGCTGTAAAAAAGAAGGAATTCTTACCGTTTACAGCAGCATGGATGGAACTGGAGAGCATTATGCTAAGTGAAATAAGCCAGGCAATGAAAGAAAAATACCACATGATCTCACTCATTTATGGAAAATAAAGAACATTATAACCTGGTGAACAAAAAGATAGATACAGAGGCAGTAAGGCATTGAACAGACTCTCAAATTACAGCAGGAAGGCTGGGGAGTGTTGGGAATGGGGGGAAAGAGATCAACTGAAGGACTTGTATGCATGCATATAAGCACAACCAATGGACACAAGACACTGGGGGTGTGGGATGAGGGCATTGCGACAGGGGGTAGGGGAGGCTGGTGGAAGGTCAATGGGGGAAAAAAGGAAATATATGTACTATTTGTAATACTTTATTTTTTTAATTTATTTATTGATTAAGGTATTACATATGTGTCCTTATTCCCCCATTACCCTCCACCCCCCATCCATGCCCTTACTCCCCTGTTGTCTGTGTCCATTGGTTAGGCTTATATGCATGCATATAAGTCCTTTGGTTGATCTCTCCACCTTACCCCCACCATCCCCTACCTTCCCTGAGGTTTGACGTTCTGATTGATATTTATCTGTCTCTTTAAACAATAAAATTTTAAAAATGATTGAGTTAAAATAGAAAAAATAATAATAATAAAAGCTACTGTTTTAGGCACTATATGTTTTATATACATCACTTCATTTAATCCTCACAGCAGCTCTTTGACCTAGGCTCCAGTCTTGCCATTTTTGTAGCTGAGCAATCTAAGCCTCTGAGAAGCTGAACAATTTAGCCAAGCTCACACAGATCATAAATCTTCCCCCACAATAATATAAGCTCAACAAGGGCAGGGATTTGTGTCTGCGTTGCTCACTGCCATATCCCCAGCATCAAGAATAGTGATTGGCACAGAGCAAGTGCTCAGTAAATATTTGGTGGAGTTGGAGTCCAACCAAAGCAGTCTTCTAGATTCTACTTACCCACTAAACACACTGCATCCAATATATCTATTCTTTTATTTAAGTCCTTGTAATCTCTTATCTGTAAACAACTGTGTATTCCTAACTGCTCCTCTTAACTGCCATTCCCAGGCCTCTCAAATTTTGTAATCTTCCTGACATAATACTTCAGCTTAGGGACACCCCTAACTGAACAGCCTTCCAGATGCCCAGGCTCTCCTTAGTCACCATAGGGCATTTCAGATAGTTCCTGCTTCACATTCTACTTCTGACATTTGCTACTATGAGATGATGTTAATTCTCTGAGTTTCAAATTTTTTTTTAATTTGTAAATTGGGAATCATGTGAAAAATTGCTTGTCTTCATGACTAACACAAAGGTATCCCAGATTTCCTACTATTCCACCCCTAATGGCTTACCACCCATTGCCAAAGTCCTGCAGTGGAAAATTTGTTGGACTTCCCACTTACTAAGAAATCTACCTACATTTACCAAATATGCAGAATTCAATTATTTCTTACCTCTTTTGAAGAGCCATTTGTACCATTTCTGCCTTTATCCCTAAGTCTTTTTATGCTTTAGATCTAGAAATGAAAGAATGAACAGGATGTCTTCTGTCAGGGAATTTGATGATCAGAGGTTGAAACCATGAATAGTAAGTATTTGAGAAGTATTTGCTATATAAAGCTGTTAGCTTGTTGGTATAAACTAGAAGCACTTCTATGAATAATTCCTATGTATTTATCCCTTTCATGTTTTCCTTTTCTGAAAGGAAAGACTCACTAAAATTAGGAAAATAACTGCCTCTGTTTTATAGCCATAAATATTCCATTCATTTTCTCGCTTCCTTCCATTTTCATGAGTGACACCATGGGGCTTCAGAAAAATAGTGCTATCCTTGTAGATGAAAATAATGCTGTTGTCCTAGCAACAACCCTCACAGGTGCTACCACCTGAGTGCCAGAGGTCTGTACAGAAGTCTAACTGGTCCTCTTAAAAACGGGCTGGTGAGTTTGGCCTCAGCAGGGTAGGGAATTTCCAGTTTCCAACTTCTCTCATTGTCTCTGAGCCCATCACTTTCACAAACAACAACAGAGTCATCCCCATGTCACATTTCTAATCCTCATGCTACTCTTCAAGGCCTCTACCCAAAAGGATTTTTACAGTCTGACCTCAAAGATATTGCAGGTTTGGTTCCACACCACTGCAATAAAGTGAGTATTGCAACAAAAACAATTCTATATAATAAAAGCCTAATATGCAAATCGACCAAACAGAGAAACAACTGGTGGAATGACCAATCACTATGACACGCAATGACCACCAGGGTGAAGACGCTCAACGCAGGAGCTGGCCCCAGCCCGCAGGCCCCAGGTCAGCCAAGGCAGGTGCCAGTGGGGGCCCCCCACCAATCACCCCACCGGTCGCCCCGCAGAGGGAGGTGACCAGCAGCAGCACCAGGGGACAGGACTGGCTAGTGGGCAGTGCCAGGCTGGCCAAGGTGGGTATCAGTGGGAGCCCCCTGATCGCCCTGCCAGTCACCTCACAGATCAGCCCTGATCACCAGCCAGGCCTAGGGACCCTACCCATGCACGAATTTAGTGCACTGGGCCTCTAGTTCATAATATTCTTGCTGGGGGATAGTCTTGCCTTCAACTTGTCAAAAAAACAACATCTGTAAATAGCAATGAAGCAAAGTGTAATAAAATAAGTTATGACTTTACTTTCTCTCCTAGAATCCAATCCACAAATTTTTCTGACTCTGGAATACTGATGATGGTATTACTATAACTAGAGTGGCAAAGTGATATGTTGAGGCAATAACTATCTGTTGGATAACCCAGTTCAGGGCAAGCTTCTTAGATAAAATTATATTCCAAGCAGGCAGCAATCAGTGCCATTCCTGCTCCCTGAAACTGATTGGGTGACAATCCAATTACAACATGTATTGATCATTACATACATTGTGACAACATATTGGGATCAGGAAACCCTTCAACTCAGGGAACTGGAGTATTTCCCTCAGCCCTTGGTCCACTCCTAATAGGATCTCATAGCATAAATAAGGTAATGGCAGCTAATAAAATAATTACTCTGTTCATTAAGAGCTAAGCTATTCACTGGCAAATGTGTTATAACAATAATATGCCAGGAAATACGGTAAGCGGGTATAAGTGGCAAAATCTTTTCTAAAGATGCATAACTGGATTGTAAGCTCAAATAGCAAATAGGTATTGAGGGCCAGGATAATTGGCCCTTTATCTTCTACTTATAAAAACAAAGGTTTATTTGCCCTTTAAATTGACCAATAAAATTAAATTGGCACCCTGTGGTGTGTGTTGAATACATAATCAGAAATATGAAGCAATAATAACAAAAACATAAAATGGGGGAAAAACAAATTAAAAAATAAAAAACTTGAACAGTGTAGAAAAAAACAATGTAGGAAAATAATGCAGTTCAAATAATACCTCCTCATTGTGTAGCAGATCCCAGAGCAGTCACTCCTGCTCCTGAAAGCTGAGGCTCACCAACTGGCTCCACAGTTCCTCAAAAGCATAGGCTTCTTGACTTTGGGGTTGACCCAGAAGAGGGGAGGAAAGGATGGGGCATGGCAAGGCCAGAAAGTAGGTGACTCTACACCAAAAAGGAATTCACAAAACTTTGAAAGCAAAAGTAGTACTTGTGAAAAGTAATGTTTTGTGACACTCAAAATGTCTTTTAAAGTATATTCCCTGTAATCTTTCCAAAGCTGCTCATGCTGAGATCTTCAGAGAAAAAGCACAACAAAAAACTCACAATACATAAGCATATAGCAATCCAAACTCCAGAAAAGAAAGTCAGTGCCTGCTAACTGATGAACATGAAGCACAGTAAATTAAAATTTAAAGAAAAACATCTTCCTCCTGATTTCTAATTTTGATGATGGTCAGACACATAAATATTTATTTAATGAGTGACAGCACATGATAATACTTTTCTGTATTAGCTGGATAGATGAAAGAGAAGGAAAATTGCATTATCATTCAATTATTTTTTGCGTCAAGTATATTCACATGCTCTACTCAGAGAAATTATTAATTATGCACAAAAGAATTTTGACTTAGAAGTCGCAGAACACTTCGTAGAAATTCATTGTTTAGAATGATTCAGGTGGTCAAGATAAATAAGGAAAAAGATAGGGACACAGAATGAGTCCCAAAAAATACTTCCTTTAAAGTGTCTTACAGCTTTAGGTTATTAGTGAAGATGGAACTATCGACAGGTCACCTTCTCTGCCTTCAACCAGGAATACATGGAAGCCTTCCTAAACAAATAAACGACATTGGTTTTACAGAGAGGATAATTCTTTCACTTTTCTAAGGCCTTCTCCTAGTTTTTTTTTTTTTTCAAGCCTTCTACAGACCAAAAGACCACAGTTAAAGGGAATATATGTTTTGTTTCCTCTGTGTCTCTCCCAGGTGCCTACCAAAGGACTCTGCACTTGGTGTGACCTCAAATGACATTACTGCCTAGCCGACACTTATATTCAGTACCACCCACTCCACTATGGAGCTGAGACTCTTTAGAGACAGATGAAAACCAACATGGGAAGGAACATTGGCCAAAGTCAGAACCTCAAGAGGGAAGGATAGAAAAATATAGTCATAGAGTCACTGAGTCTTGTAGCACTGCTTTGGGGAGCCTAAGCCCCATAAAGATTGATCTTTAACCAACATCATCAGATGTTTCATTTAAAAGGCAAAAGAGACGACTAGACCCCTCTTGTGAACAGAAACAATAATATAAAATTAAATACTCATAACTGAGTAATTGTTGGCTGCTTTTCCCCCCAGAGAAGGTGTCTTCTAAATGATTTCTGGAGCATTTAATCAAGTGCAACTGTAATAATATTATTTCTATAATAACAGTGTTTCTACAGATCTTCATATTTTTGCATGTTTTATACTCATTATGGCTAATACACAAAACATTTCTTTAGGGTATATAAATACTGTCCTTGCTAGCTAGAGAGAAGTGAGAGCTCAGGAAAAGGTAAAGTAAAAGTCACAAATTGAGACAGCAATGACATTGAAAACACAACTGGAGCCCGGCTGCTGTGGCTCAGTCGTTGAGCATTGATCTATAAAACAGGAGGTCACGGCTTCGATTCCTGGTCAGGGCACATGCCCGGGTTGCATGCTCAATCCCAGTAGAGGACATGAAGGAGGCAGCTGATCAATGATACTCTTCATTGATGTTTCTATCTCTATCTCCCTCTCTCTTCCTCTCGAAATTAATAAAAATATATTTTTAAACAGAAAACAACTGGAGAATTCTGCTTTCCAGTACCAATTTACACTGAGTGGCCAGATTATTATGATCTCTGAACGCATAATAATCCGGTCACTCAGTGTATATCCTATATAATAAAAGGCTAATATGCAAATTGTCCCCTTGACTGGGAGTTCGACCAGCAGGCAGGCCGGCCAACCACCCATGTCCCCTCTCCCTGGCCAGGCTGGCAGGGCCCCATCCATGCATGAATTCATGCACCGGGCCTTTAATATATATATATATATATATATATATATATATATATATATATAATATATACACTGAGTGGCCAGATTATTATGCATTCAGAGATTATAATAATCTGGCCACTCGGTGTATATCATCAGCACATAAAGAGCTTACACTATGAACATATACTGAACCTGACACAATACTAACAGAATATTTGTTATGTGTTTTTTTCCTGGCTCTCCAAAGGCTTCTCTGTCATATGTAGAAGTTCATATTAACATTTATGAGGCAAGCAGTCCACAGCTTGGTTGAGGCATGCTATGATGAAATGTCAAAATGGGGGCTCAGCTCAAATATTGCTGGCACTCAGAGAAAGAATAGGTCTCTTAGAGATGAAATGGGAACTAAAAGCTCCGTGCAGGAGGAAACTTCAGGCAGATTTTGAAATGTGGGCAAGAATTGGAATGTTAGACATTTGGGAAATGGCATTCCAGGATGGGAACACAGTATGGACAAATGCTCTGCAGTAGGAATGAGTACGAAGTATGTCAAGCATAGAAAGATCAACTAGGCTGGGGTGAAAAGTTCCTACTGGATAAAGTTCCTATTGGAGACAATATTGTATAGAACATAAGCCCTAATGATGGAAGACCATGGGGTAGAAAACAAATATGCACTATTTATGGAGCATCTACTATGAACAGTTCTGAACATCATGTTTTTCAAATGTGAATTTCAGGATGAAGGGTTTAGACTATACCTGACAGACCATAAGGAGCCCAATACCTAAAATAAGACAGAATGTGTGCTCAATTACCTCACTCACATGTCCTTGGCCAACCTCTGAGGACCTACTGGAGTGTTTTTTATTACTAAATATACAGCTTCTCTTGGGCAATGCCATTGTTATCTGAAAATATGAAGCCTTTAATTTTGCATGTCATTGCACAAAGAGCATTAGAGGCCTAATTTCTCTTCCTTTTGAAGTAAACAGACAACTCTGACATGGTCAGATGTATTCACTGGCAGCACATAAAAGTTACAAGTTTAATACGTGATTGAGCAGCACAGTGCTAGAGGGAGCTACTTTGTCTACAGCTGAAATTGCATTCTATGAATTATACATGTTTACTTAATTCTAGCTGTTTTTATCTATATTTAGTCAGATTCTTTCCCATGGAGCAAGTTAAATACTTTGGGAGACACAGTCTTACTTTCAAACCACTGAAGGATCATCTGCAACGTCCAAGGAAGAGGACTCAGCTGTTCTGTGTTGTTGAAAGACATTAAAGTAGAAACCTATTGGAATCGTGCTTTGCACCACTGGTTTTTCAAAATGCAAATGGATTGAGTTCTAAAATAAGATGTGTAATCTGGCTGACATACAGGTGGCCTGGGTACCAGAGCTGTCCATTAAAGCACGTATATCTGGCTGGAACTGAAGGACTATACAACACTGAACCTAACCCCACGGATGCTCATGCTTCCATTGGAAGATTCATTCACAGTCCCAACTCAAAAGTTCAGTAACACATGTTCCCTAATCACTCCCATCTGAGATAGTGGGGACACAGATTCCTCAAGTTCCCATTCCCAGGTGGCAATTCAATGACACAAGCTGTATGGAGGGAGGGTGAGTTCAGATGGAAGCTAGGAAGACCTAGGGAGAAGGGATAGATTGGGAAAACAGGAGAAGGAATAAGATGGGACTTCTGCAGAAGATAAACAGTGAGGACACAATAGTTTTAGACCAAATTAGTGCTGGGTTTGTGACAGGGCATGGAGATACGATGGTATAAGGTGGTAAAGAAATACAATTTAATTAGTGACTCTCAATATACATGCATATATTTGATAACAAATTTAAAAGTTTTATGAAACAATATTTACTTACTACATTGATACACTTAGACATCTTTCTATTTTATTTCATTTATTTTTTAAAGGCTAGGCCATGACTACTACATTGATTTCATAATCCACTAGTGGGTTGTGCACTACAATTTGCAAAACACTACTATAGTTAAAGGGAAGGAGGATTAGTTTCCCCTCCTCCTTCCCTTTCTCCCTTATCAGTCATAGGCTGTAACCTAGAACAAGTCAGAAGTGCTGTTGAAAAAACTGGGACTAGGATAAGAGTGGTGAAGGTGGGTTCCAGGTAATACACAAGAAGAGAAAAATGTGGAGGAAAAGTGAGGTTTTGCTATCTCTGGGCCAGCCCTAGAAAGAGGTCAAATGAAACAGAACTTACCCTTTTTACAAAGATGGCACCAAAAGAGAAAGGAGCCCCTTCCCCTCCCAAAGCCAATGCCAAAGCAAAGGCATTGAAGGCAAAGAAAGCAGTGCTGAAAGGCATACACAGCCATGAAAAAAAAAAAAAAAAGAAAATCCACATGTGACCCACCTTCTAATAGCCAAAAACACTGAGGCTCCGAAGGCAGCCTAAATATCTTCAGAAGAGTATCTCCAGGAGAAACAAGCTTGACCTCTATGCCCTCATCAAATTCCCCCTGATGACCAAATCAACCATGAAGAAGATAGAAGACAACCATACACTTGTGTTCATTGTGAATGTCAAGGCCAAGAAGTGCCAGATCAAACAGGCTGCGAAAACACTCTATGACATTGACATGGCCAAGGTCAGCACCCTGATCAGCCCTGATGGAGAAAAGAAGGCATGTATTCAACTGGCTCCTGACTATGATGCTTTGGATGTTGTCAACAAAATTTAGATCATATAAACTGAGTCCAGCTGGCTAATTCTAAATATAAAAAATTTACACTAGAAAAAAAAGAAAGAAGGAAAGAAAGAAAGAAAGAAAGAGAGAGAGAGAGAGAGAGAGAGAGAGAGAAAGAGAGAGAGAGAGGGAGGGAGGGAGGGAGGCAGGGAGGGAGGGAGGGAGGGAGGGAGGGAGGAAGGAAGGAAGGAAGGAAGGAAGGAAGGAAGGAAGGAAGGAAGGAAGGAAGGAAGGAAGGAAGGAAACTGAAGAGTAGAACATTACTTCTCCAGCATCTGGCACAGTACTAGATACTGTTCAATAAGTTTCAAAAAAAACATCTCCTGAATTGACACACATAAGTTAAAGGCTGTTTGAACATTCATCTCTGATAAAAAACAAACAAACAAACAAACGAACAAATAAAAAACAGTGAAGGTCAGAACCTGCCTTTGGCAAATAGCATTGTTCAGAGGGTTTGTTCTTACCTCCAGTTTGTCTCAGCCCTAAGAGCACCCAGCACACTGCCTTCAGATGGCAAAAGGTCCCCATTCTAGGGTTCCCCCAAATAGATAGTCACTCTTGTAGGAGATAGACCCAGATCTTTCCTAACCCCTATTACCAGCCCTCAAAATTTATCTGACCTGTATCATATTCCCTCTGTGCCTGGTTCTCAGTAAGAATTAATCTAACAAACCAGTCCATTCTGAAGTAGTCATGAGTAATACTGACTGCATGTTCCTCTTGCAGGCCAAATTTGTCATTTAACAGGGAATTTCACCATCCTAGCCTATAGATGTGGGTGTTTCAAACCTTGTAGTAGTCAATGGAGAAAACAATTGAAGACAAGAAGGCTTTCCAGGGGCCATCAAAGCACACTACAAGGCAACTAGTTACTCTGTCTACACATTGGTAGTTTCCATTAACCATTACACAATGACTCCCACCCCAAAGTATTAAAGTTGCTAGTATGATGTCTAGAACAGAGTGAGTACTGAATAAATGCTGGTTGAATTAGAATCTAAAACATTTAGGTGGGTAGGCATAGGAGGTAACTTTCATAAGACCTACTAGACCAGCACTATCTGTGATGATGGAATGTACCATGTTGTACTGTTCAATACATGTGACTATGGGTCACTTGAAATGTGGATAGCATAATTTTATTTAATTTCAAATAATTCTTAACTTAAATAGCCATTTATGGCTAATGGCTACCAAATCGGACAACACAGGTCTAGAGAGTTACTAGACATAGGAAACACTTAAAGTGAGTGCCTATCTCTCATCAGTGACCTTATTAAAAAACTTGGTCTTTTTCTAAGTTCGCCTCAAGATCTGAAATTCCTCTCTTTCAAGTGATGTCCTTCTGATTTAGAAGAAAGTGGGTCCTTGCTTCAGAAGGTTTTGTTTTCAGATTCAAGCTACAGTACCCGTCGCTCCCAATTGAAGTTCCTTTAAAATGGAGAGTAGCTGGACCCTGCAATGTCCTGTAAGAGCCACTGTGGTTTGCCTGAATATAAGCCCTATGCTTGAAAAGACAAACACATCTGGCTGGACTTCCTTGATACAAAGTTCTGCACCAACCCAGAATTTCCTCCCAAACCAAGGTTGGGTATTTATTTTCAAAAATTCCAACCAGTTGAATTCAAGTTAGAAAAACTTGCCTTTTTTTCCTAGAGGAAAAATGGATTATTTGCTCTTCAAGCTTTTGGAACATATTTGAGGGAACTGATGTAGTATAGAACTATAATGCAGCAATAAGGTGAACTGTTATGTATAACTACCAATCCAGGGTATTATGAAGATGGCTTTTCAAGAGATGCTTCCCATCAGGGTTGCATTGGAGAAAATTTATAAGGCTGCTTACAATTTCTTTGAAGTCTACTAGCAGGCAGGGACAATAAGGACCATGGATCCCTTGTACTCATCAGAAATCAATTAATCTACTTGTAAAATGAGTAGGCTATTTGCTTCCTGACAACAAAGGGCAATGAAACAGGTTTTATACCTTAGAAAATGACACACTATTTGAGTTAGAGGGTAGAATGGAATAGTTTCCCAATTCTTCTGGTGCTTCATTCTTTACCAGAAAGCATTCCTCTGCCTCCTCTCAGCATCTTCTTCCTTTTTACTTCCTCCCCATAAAATGCAATTATAAGTAGTAAAGATCCATGGTTTGAGATGATGAAACCAGGAGAGAAGAAAATCATTCCAGTTATTTCTTTCCTTAAAATCTAGGCCTGTGAACATATCTAAAGAACCAAGGTCAGTATTAAGAATCATTCATATTGCCTAAACTGTAAATATGCTAAAGATGCATTTGGAGCAATTCAATAACTGTAGCCAGAATATTTATTACCTAATTGTTGTCATCCTGGAAAGTGTAGGGATAAAGAATTAAGTACCTTGCCAAATAATTCCATCCTTGACTATTCTCTTCAGCATTTTTGTCATAACTTGGATAATACTACCCAAGGCAGGCTAATCAAATTTGTAGATAACACATAACTAGAGAGACGGCTAATAATCTCATTAAATAAATCAAGATTTAAAAGGCTGGGTCAGAACTCTGAGGACATTTTAAAAGCATAAAAGGTACCAAAAAGATGTTTAGGTACAAAAAAGGGCAATCAAACTATAGAGGGGATTTTTGCACTATTTCAGAGGCAGAAGTAGGTGACCTAGGACATTGCACTCCATTTTAAGTATTTGATGCTAAGGAATTCAAGCAGAATGGGAAATAAAAGCATGTCTTCAAGACTGACAATGCACCTAAATATTTTATATTTATATGGTTTTGTTTTTTATTATGAAATATTTCAAACATATATAAAATTAGGTAACAAGCAACCATTAATTAGCTTTTAAGAATGATTTTTATTTAGGAGCCCAGCTCACTCTCACTCCCTAGCACGAGCTACAAAAACTTTTTTTAATGGTTTGCAATATTATTCACCGTGGTCAAGACATGGAAACAACCTAAGTGTCCTCCAAGTGATCATTGGATAAAGAGGATTTGGTACATATATACAATGGAATACTACTCAGCCATAAAAAGGGATGCTTTGTGTAATATGGACATTTTAATTATGTTAATTCTTCCTATCCATGAACACGGTATATGCTTCCACTTATTTGTATCTTCTTCAGTTTCTTTCTTCAGTGTCTTATAATTTTCCGAGTACAGATCTTTTACATCCTTGATTAAAATTTTTTTCTAGGTATTTTATTCTTTTTGAAGCACTTGTAAATAGGATTGGTTTTTTAGTTTCCCTATCTGATAGTTCATTATCAGTGTATAAAAAGTCAACTGATTTCTGGATATTTATTTTGTATCCTGCTATTTTACTGAATTCATTTATCAGTTCTGGTAGTTTTTTCATGGAATCTTTAGGGTTCTCTCTATATAATATCATGTCATCTGAAAATTATGACAATTTTATTTCTCCCTTTCCAATTTGGATGGCTTTTATTTCTTCTTATCTGATTCTTGAGGCTAAGACTTTCAGTACCATGTTGAATAAGAGTGATGAAAGCAGACATCCCTGTCTTATTTCTGATCTTAAGGAAAGTGCTTATACTAGTTTTTGACCATTGAGTATGTTGTTATCTGTGGGCTTGTCATACATGGCCTTTATTACATTGAGATGCGTTTCCTCTATTCCCACTTTACTAAGAATTTTTATCATAAATGGGTGTTGGATTTTATCAAATGTTTTTTCTGCATTTATTGATATGATCCTGTGGTTTTTATCCTTCATTTTATTTATGTGGTGTATCACATTTATTGCTTTGCAGATATTGTACCAATCTTGCATCCCCAAAATAAATCCCACTTGATCATGGTGTATGACTTTTTAAATATATTGCTGGATCCAGGTTTGCTAATACTTGGTTGAGGACTTTCAGCATCTATGTTCATTAGGGATATTGGTCTACAATTTTCTTTCTTTGTCATGTCTTTATCTGGTTTTGGAATTAGGATAATACTGGCCTTGTAAAATGAGCTTGGGAGTCTTCCCTCCTCTTGAATTTTTTTAAATAGCTTGAGGATAGGTGCTAGTTCTTCTTTGAGCTATCATCTCACTTATATGTGGAATCTAACAACAAAGAACAACAATAACAAAAAACCCCTGATGAACAATATAGATCCAGAGACATAGAAGCATGGAACAGACTGACAAATCTCAGAGGGAAGGGGGAGGGGGAGGACAGGAATAGATTAACCAAACCACTTATATGCATATATACATAACCCATGGACACAGACAATAGTGCAGTGAAGGCCTGTAGAGGGGTGAAGAGGGGGAGGGGTGAGCAGGTCGATGAGGGAAAAAGGGGGATATCTATAATACTTTCAACAATAAAGATATATTTTTTTAAAAAGATACCAATGGCATATTTCACATAACTAGAACAAATATTCCAAAAATTTATATGGAACCACAAAAGACGCTGAATAGCAATAGCAATCCTGATAAATAAGAACAAAGTTGGAGGAGTCATGCTACTTGATATCAAACTATACTACAAGGCCATGGTAATCAAAACAGCATGGTACTGGCATAAAAACAGACATATAGATCAATGGAAAAGAATAGAGAGCCCAGAAATAAACCCACACCTTTACAGTCAATTAACATTTGACAAAGGGGGCAAAAATAAATAAGGGATTAAAGATAGCTTATTCAATAAATGGTGCTGGGGAAATTTGACAGATACACGCAAAAAAAATGAAAATGGACCATCTTCTTACACCACATACACAAACTCAAATGGATTAAAGACTTAAATGTTAGACCAAAACCATAAAAATCCTAGAAGAAAACATAGTAAGTAAAATCTCAGATATTTCTTGTAGTAATATTTTTCTGATGTATCTCCTTGGGCAAGAAAAACAAAAGAAATATAAACAAATGGGACTACATCAAAATAAAAAGTGTTTGCACAGCAGAGGAAGCCATCAACAAAATGAAAAGACAACCCACTGAATGGGAGAACATATTTGTTGATACATCTTATAGGGGGTTAATATCTAAAATTTATAAATAACATCTAAAAATCAATACCGGAAAAAAAAACTATCCAATTAAACAATGGGCAAAGGATCTAAATAGACAAAGAGGATATACAGAAGGCCCATAGACGTATGAAAAGATGCTCAACATCACTCATCATTAGAAAAATGCAAATTAAAAACACAATGAGATATCATCTCAGACCTGTCAGAATGGCCATCATCAATAAATCAACAAACAACAAGTATTGGAAAAACCAAGATGGCAGCATAGGTAAACACCTAAACTACTGCCTTGCACAACAATTTCAAAACTACAACTAACGGACATCATCCAGAACCACAGGAAGGCTGGCTGAGTGGAAATTCTACAACTAGAAGGAAAGAGAAAAGCACACTGAGACTCACAGGAGCTGTGGAAGGCAGAAGTATGGAGGCATGTGCGCACATGGAGAGGGCAGGCAACTGAGTACGTGGCTGGCTTTCTCAATCGGGAGGGAGACAAAAGGTCCCGACTGCTCTGAACTCCAGTTCTGGGCGAGACTCTGGGGACCCAGACTCATTTGGGGAGAAACTGGACTGTCTGGCAGCGGGCGAAACTCGAGGGTGGCTTTCTCTCAGAGGTGCTTGCAGCAATTACCGTGGGACACTGAGACCCAGGGGGCTCTTAGGGCAGGGCTGACGGGAAGCCATTGCTCTCTGCTCTGCCCTGAGACTCCGCCCCATCCAAGCTGAGCACAGAGGCTTTTGCAAGTCTTGACTCATTAGGGTGTCCCCAGCACAGAAGTGCTCCCCGCATTGACACAGCTGATCCTCACAGCCAATTGGCCTGGAGGTCAATTCCTCCCAGTGATAAAAACAACAATCAAGGCTTAAGTACAATAAGACTGTGCACACAGTCCACAAAGGGGTGCACCAAGAGTGTCCACCTCAGATAACTGGGGAGGCTGAGCCACTAGGCCCTATAGGACACCTAGCACACAAAGTCACTCTATCAACACAGGGAAGCAGCCAAAATGTGGAGACAAAGAAACAGGTCACAAATGAAAGAAATGGAGGAAAGCAAACAACTGGATATAGAGTTCAAAACCACGGTTATAAGGTTTTTCAAGAATTTTCTAGAAAAGGCTGATAAATTTAGCAAGCCCTTGAGGATATGAAAAAGGACCAACTAGAAATTAAGCATACACTGACTGAAATAAAAAATAATATACAGAGATCCAGCAGCAGACTAGAGGGTCACAAAAATCAAGTCAAAGATTTGAAATACAAAGAAGCAAAAAACACTCAACCAGAAAAGAAAAAAGAAAAAAGAATCCAAAATTATGAAGATAGTGTAAGGAGGCTCTGGGACAACTTCAAGCATACCAACATCCGAATTATGAGGGTGCCAGAACAAGAGAGAGAGCAAGATACTGAAAACCTATTTAAAGAAATAATGACAAAAAACTTCCCCCACCTGGTGAAAGAAATAGACTTACAAGACCAGGAAGCGCAGAGAACCCCAAACAAAAGGAATCCAAAGAGGACCACACCAAGACACATCATAATTAAAATGTCAAGAGCAAAAAACAAGGAGATAATATTAAAAGCAGCAATAGAAAAACAGTTAGTCACCTACAAGGGAGCACCCATACGATTGTCAGCCAATTTCTCAACAGAAACTATGCAGGCCAGACGGGAGTGGCAAGAAATATTCAAAGTGATGAATAGCAAGAACCTACAACCAAGATTACTTTACCCAGGAAAGCTATCATTCAGAATTGAAGGTCAGATAAAGAGCTTCACAGATAAGAAAAAGCTAAACGAGTTCATCAACACCAAACCAGTATTACATGAAATGTTGAATGGTATTATTTAAGAAGAGAAAGAAGAAGAAAAAGGTAAAGATAAAAATTATGAACAACTAATACATATCTATCAACAAGTGAATCTAAAAATCAAGTGAATAAAAAATCTTATGAACAGAATAAACTGGTGAATATAATAGAATCAGGGGCATAGAAAGGGAGTGGACTGACAATTCTCGGGGGGAAAGGGGTGTGGGGGGTGCGGGAAGAGACTGTACAAAAACCGTACACCTATGGATGAGGACAGTGGGGGGGGGGCAGTAAGGGCAGAGGGTGGGGTGGGAACCAGGTGGAGGGGAGCTATGTGGGGAAAAAAGAGGAACAATTGTAATAATTTGAACAATAAAGATTTATTTTTTAAAAAGATTGAGATTTGCTATTAACAACAACAACAACAAAAAAAAACACAAGTATTGACAAGACTTTGGAGAAAAGGAAATCCTTGTGCACTGTTGGTATGAATGCAGATTGGTGAGCCATTGTGGAAAGCAGTATGGAGTTACCTCAAAAAATTAAAAATGAAATTGCCCTATGACTGAGCAATTCCACTTCTGATAATTTAACTAAAGAAACTTGAAAACATTAATTTGAAAGAATATATGCATCTCTATATTCTTTCAGCATTATTTATAACTAGAGGCCTGGTGCACAAATTCGTGAACAGGTGGGGTCCAGCCACCGCCCCCCCAATGGGAGGTCAGCAGGAGGGAGGAGGCATGGGAGGTTGGCCGACCAGCCCCGCCCCTGATCAGGGTACAGGAGCCAATCGGGACCAGACCAGCCAGGGGGAGGGGCCGCAGGCAGCTGGCCCCACCCCCAATTGGGGTGAGGTGCCTTATTGGTGGCAGGACCAGCCAGGGTGAGGGGCCCCCCCATTGGGCCATTGGGCAGCCACAGTGCACATAATAGCGACCAGTCATTCCAGTTGTTCCGACATTCCAGTTGTTTGGCTTTTACATACAGTGTATATAGATAGCCAAAATTTGGAAGCATCCCAAGTGCCCATCAGTAGATGAGTGGATAAGACAGCTATGGTACATTTACACAATGGAATACTACCTGGACATAAAAAGGAAGAACATTTTACCCTTTGCAAATGTATGGATGGACCTGATGAACATTATGCTAAGTGAAATAAGCCAGTCAGAGAAAAGCAAGTACCATATGAGTTCACTCATATGTGAAATCTAATGAACAAACTAAACTAACAAGCAAAATAGAGACAGACTCATAGATATATAGAGTAGGCTGACAGCTCTGGTAGTTGATATGTGTGTGTGAAGGGATTGAGCAAAAGAGACAAAAAAGAAGAGAAAGAACTCATGGACAGGGAAAACAGTGTGGTGACTATGGTGGGTAGAGAGGGTGGATGGAGGTAGAAGAGGATATATGGGGGATAAATGGTGATGGGGAAAAATAATACAATAAAGAACAAAAAGTTGTTTCCAAATTTTAAAAGGAAATCAAAATGTTTTGTAGGTACTCATTGAGAAGCCTTGGTCCTACTCCTATCTTTTCACCTGAACTCCCTAGTAATGAACAATGTTATTTATTTATTTTGCATTCTTCCAGTATCTTCACTGTTTATTCTTCTGGTATTTTATTTCTTTATGCAACTAAAAAACTAAAATATATGTGTTTTTTTCTTACACAAAATAATAGCACCCTATTTAAAAAAGGATGAAATACTACTATTTGCAGTAACAGGAATGGATCTTAAGAGTATCATACTAAGCTAAATAAGTCAGACAGGAAAGGACAAGAACCATGTGATTTTGCTCATATGTAGAATAAAACAGAAAGCTTTTTATCCATTTTGAGTTTACTTTTGTGTATGGTGTAAGTTGATGGTCTAGGTTAATTTTTTTCATGTCTAATTTTCCCAACACCATTTATTGAAGAGACTGTCTTGACTCCATTGTATGTTCTTGGCTCCTTTGTCAAATATTAATTGAGTGTGATGGCTTGAGTTGATTCAAACAAAACAAACAAAACTCTAGAGACACTGACAACAGTATGGTGGTTACCAGAGGGGCAGGGGTGTGGGTGAAGGATGAGGAGGGTAAAGGGGGTCAAATATATGGTGACAGAAGGAGACTAGACTTTGGGTGATGACCACACAATGCAATATACTAATGATGTATTATAGAATGGTGAATTTGAGACATATAATGATATTAATCAATGTCATCTCAATAAATTTAATTTAAAAAATAAAAATAATGCCAGCACGCAAAAAAATAAATTTTAAAAATATAAAGAATATGGCTTTCTAATGCTATTTGGCACTATAACAAACTTGAAGCACTTATCTGTCCATGACAAATCTTAGGGCTGTTTCAAAAGCATCACAAGAGTTTATCACCTTCCTGCCCAATTTTAGGAATTGTTTCAAGACTGTGACTGGATGGCTAGATCAACTAGTTTTTCAATTAAGAGTTACACTAAATCCCATGTAAAATGAGTTGCAAGTCAAGACAGGCCCCTGTCTACTTTAGATGAGTGATGGAGATACATGGGTCAATGGCAAGACTGGGAAGAATGAAGATTCTGTTGAGTTATTTGTTATGAGGATGATTAGGAGTCAAGAACCAATAGTACTACTGACACTCTAGTAGTAGCTTTCATCATTTTTCAATGAGCGTTTCATCTATTATTTCCATTTATTCTCAGCACATCCCTGTGAGGTGGGCAGGGCAGATATTAGTTCTGAGAAACAGACCTGAAATCCAGTGAGGTAAGTGGCCCAAGTTCACACACAAAAAATTAGATCTGAACCATATAAAAACCTATTGCAATGCAAGAGCACTGAAAATGAATTTTTAAATATTAATAGCAGATACATTTATCAATTGAGCACAGACTTATATGAGAGTCATAATACACATTGTTGTGTGACATTTAATACACAGAACAATGCTATGAGGTAGGTCTATTATCTCAATGGTTATAGATATGGCAATGAGGTTTGGGGAGTTTAAGTAACTAATCCAACGCCAATAATTTGACCTCAAAAATAAACTCCAAATCCCTCTGCCTCCATTGCCACAACAAATCTAAACTACTATCATCTCTCTCATAGACTATAGGAATAGCATCCCAAATGTTCTCCATGTTTTCATTGCTGCCACTTTAAGTCTACTGTCCAAAGAGTAGCCAGGTAAATCTTTTTTTCTTCATGTTTTAGAGGAATATTTATTTCTTACTTTTTCTTTTTATACAATTTAATAGAAATATAATCATTATAGCATGTGCAGTATTATAGTACAATACATAGTACAGTAGTGGTACAGTATGCAATATTTATAGTATGTACACTACATATAGTATATAACAAAATGTGTTGGGTTTCTTTCACGTAACATACTTTTATCTTTTTAAAAATATTTTTATTGATTTCAGAGAAGAATGGAGAGGGATAGAGAGATATAAACATCAATGATGAGAGAGAATCATTGATTGGCAGCCTCCTGCACGCCCACTACTTGGGGGGGCGGGGGGATCGAGCACGCAATCCAGGCATGTGCCCTTGGCCGGAATCAAACCTGGGACCCTTTAGTCCACAGCCCTACACTCTATCCACTGAGCCAAACCAGCTAGGGCCACTTAGCATACTTTTAAAATTTTTTATTAAAGTATAGTTGACATATAATATTTTATTTGTTTTAGGCATACAATGTAGTGATTTGACATTTATAAACCTTATGATGTGATCACAACAAGTATAGGACCATCTGTCACTGTCCAAAGTTAATACAATATTATTGACTATATTCTTTGTACCACATTACATTTCCATAGCTTATTTATTTTATAACTGGAACTCAAAACCACAAATAGATACCACCTCACACTTGTCAGAATGGCTGTTACCAGAAAGTTAACAAATAGCAAGTGCTGGTGAGGATGTGGAGAAAAGGGAACTCTCATGCATTGTTGGTGGGATTGTAAATGATGCAGCCACTATGGAAAACAGTATGGAAATTCCTCAAAAAATTACAAATACAACTACCATACAACCCAGAAATTATACTTCTGGGTATTTATCAGAAGAAAACAAAAACACTAATTCAAAAAAATTTATGCATCCCTATGTTCATTGCAGCATTATCTACAGTAGCCAAGACATGGACGCAACCTAAGTGTACATCAGTAGCTGATTAGCTCAAGAAGATGTGGTACATATTTACAATTGAATATTATTCAGCCATAAAAAGAATGAAATGTTGACATGTGTGACAATATAGATGGACCTAAATAGAGGGTATTATGCTAAGTGAAATAAGTCTGACAGAGAAAGACAAACACTGTATGATTTCACTTATATGTGGAATCTAAAAAAAAAAAAAAAAGAAAGAAAGAAACAAATAAGACAAAAATAGACTTATAGAAACAGAGAACAAACTGATTATTGGCAGAGGGGAGGAGGTTGGGGATGGGTGATGAAGGTGAAGGGGAGTAAAACGTACAGGCCACCAGTTATAAAATAAATAAGCCATGGATATTTAATGTATAGGTAAAAAAAAATTTAAATACAAATCAGCATATGGAATACCCATAATCAAAATCCTTCCAAGATTTCCTGCCATGGTTCTCAGAATAAAATCTAAATTCCTTACTGGAGTCCTACAAGTCCTCATGATTGGTTCCCTGCCTTCTACCAGACACATCGCACACCCTGGCCACACTCCAGTCAAGCTATAGTCTTCTTTCAGTGCTTCAAATGCATCAAATGAGGGAGGACATGGTAATCACACATTTGTATGATTATTTTATTAATATTTTGCTCACTGCTGTATCCTAGCACCTAGACAGTGTTTGTTACACAGTAGGAACTCAAAATTTTATTTGATAAATATATTAATTAATGAATAAGCAAAATATTTAAAACTCCTGAGCTCCAATAATTAATCATATTGTCTCGATATAAAAGGGCCTAACAAGTACACCCTTATCCCAACCCATCATAGCACCTCTCTTGCCATTTCTGACACTACTATGGAAGAGTGATTTGCACTTACAGTTGCAAAATGATTTTAACAAAATACATGTGTTCATATGTTAATGCCTGCATTTGCAAGCCGTTATACTTAAGTAGGATCAAATGTTGATAATGAATGTTTACTTTGCCAGCATTTAGATACAGGCCATGTAATTGCAAAAATAACTGGTTAGACTGTTGGAAGGCAGTGTACTCTTGAGAACTGAACAAAATGTTCAAGGGAATTAACCTGAAGATGTTAATTACACCATAGAATCATCAGCTGGAGCATAGGGCTGACATGTTAATTTGAGTCTGGTACATATAAGCATTCACTGTGGTTATTAGAACTCAAGACCAAAGTGTGTTCGGGGGATGGAGAGGGTGATCTATATGACCCCAGGGAAGGCATGAGCTAGCTACTACCCAACAACCACCCTGCTGCCTCCATTCTTTATATAATTCTCCCTCTGCTACATCTCCAGGTTAAAATAGGCAATTTAAGGACAAAGCTATGAAGGTATCTGCTTGTATGGTGAGCTTGGAAGAGTCCAAGATATTCAACCTTCCTAACTTTCCTACACTAAGATAACTCCTTTGGGATCTTCTAGATATGTATGCATTTTCATAATGTTAAGGCTTTGTTCTCTGTGGAGAAGAAGTCACCAGGTAACCCTATCATTCTCAAATGAAGGGTGAGGAAGGCAAAGGGAACAGTGAGTGATGTTGCCCCACAAGGGATATTTGACAACGTTTTGAGGCATTTGGGGTTTCACAACTGAGGAGTGGTGGTGGTGCTGTTGTATATAAGGGGTAGAGTCCAGGGATGCTGCTAAACATCCTACGATACACAAGACAGTCTCCCACAACAAAGAATTATCCAGTAAAAAATGTCAACAGTGCTGGTGAAGGTTGAGCAACCCTGAGCTGATTCATTTGCCAAGATTAATTTATTAGTCCACTAACAACTTTGATTTGGGATGGGTAGATTTTGATCAGACATTTGGAACAGAAAGGAAGAAGAATAATCAGGTAGCCATGCCAACAATAGATTAGGGAAAAGACTAGAAGCATGTGACAAGTTAAGAGACTACTCTCATAGTCTAAGAGAGAAGGAATGAGAACCTGAACTGAAAGTGAATAGGAAATAGACACCCCAAATGCTGTTGTGGTAGAATTGATAAAGCATCACAAAACAATGGTATAGGGTAATGAGGCAGAAAGAGAAGGCAAAGATGACCCTTAATACTCTAACTTGGGGGTTGGGAAGAGGAGTAATACATTAGGAAAAACAGGGACAAGAGGAATAGATCCGCGGGTGGGGAATGGGAGTGGAGAAATAATATACTGAATGTGTGATGCCATGAAGGCCTTCAGGTGAGGCTGTTTTATGGGCAGTTAGAAAGGTGGATCTGGAACTCAAGACTGTGTCTGAAGCTAGAGGTTTCTACATGAAACTCATCCTGCTTGGCACATACCAGGAGCTCCATAAATATTTGTTAAATGAAAAAAAAAATACTGTAAGAAGAAAAGAAGGCCAAGGACAAAAATCTCTGGGCACATCTCCATCAAAGGAGTGGACCAAGAGGAAACTGAAAAGGAGAAGTTAGGGAGTTAGAA
This sequence comes from Eptesicus fuscus, assembly GCF_027574615.1. Taxonomy (NCBI): domain Eukaryota; kingdom Metazoa; phylum Chordata; class Mammalia; order Chiroptera; family Vespertilionidae; genus Eptesicus; species Eptesicus fuscus. The sequence continues at coordinate 119,780,114 of NC_072473.1, read as the reverse complement.
CCAGCATGGTTTAGTGGTCTCAAAATAGGAGAGTTTAAGGGGGGAGGATTTGGCCAACAATATCAAATGACCCTCAGCAGTCAAGTTGAATCATGTCTCTGAATAGAGTTGGACTTGGCAGTGAGCAGGTCATCATCAAACCTGAGAGAGCAGGTTCAGTAGAGTAATAGGAGAAGAAACTAGGTTGCAGATGCAGATGGCTGCAAGGTCCTCATCATCCCATCATTAGTGATTGTGGTAAAGGAATTAGAATGATAGCTTATGAAGGTGGCAGGGATTTAGGGAGCAGTGGAATCTTTTAGCAGAATTTTAGCCTGATAGGAAGAAGACAGCATAGAGACACTAAAGGCACAAACCTGAATAGCTAATAGTCAGTATGTATTTCCTGAGCACACCAAATGTATGTATTTTTAAGCTCCCTATATAACTAAGCTGAGGTCATGCGGAATTGGAATTTGATGTATCATGTGGCACTCAAGAGGCCCAATAAGTAAAGTTAGGTTTAATTTAAGAAAGAGCTCCCTAACCATCAGAGCTTCCTTGCAAGGGAAGGACTGCTTCTGGGTACTGAGCTCCATTGTCACTGGAAGTATTCAAGGAGAGGTAATATGACCTCACAAGAGGTGGTTCCTATTCTGAATGAGAAGTTGAACTAGATTTTTAGGGTCAAACTTTTAGACTTCTCAGATGAGTAATGTTATAAGGAGGAAAAAATGGTGAGTAGAATGTAGATTGATTTAGAGAGTTAACAACTCTAAAATGTTGCTATGTTAAGTATATTAGTTTTCTATTTACTATTCTAACAAATTACCACAAATTGAGTGCCTTAAAACAACACGTTTATTATCTTCCAGTTCTGTAGGTCAGAAGTCTGGTAGGGGTCTCACTGTGTTAAAATCAAAGTGCCAGCACACCTGTGTTCCTGTCTGAAGGCTGTAATAGAGGCAAAATTCATTTTCTTGCCTTTCCCAACTTCTAGAGGCCACTCACTTTCCTTAGCTCATAGCCTCCTCCACCTTCAAAGCTAACACTGGCTGGTCAAGTTTTTCTCATATCTCATCACTCTGATACTGTATCTTAATTCCATCTGCAGCCTTAATTTCCCTTTACTATATAACCTAATTCACAGATTTGGGGATTAAGACATGGGCATCTTCTTTTGGGAGATTTTATATATATATATGTAATGTATATATCCCAAAGGCCCAGTGCACAAAATTGATGCATGGGGTGGGGGGGTATCCCTCAGCCCAGCCTGCACCCTCTCCAATCTGGGAACCCTTGGGGGATGTCCGACTGCCGGTTTAGTCTCTCTCACAATCCTGGACTGCTGGCTCCCAACAACTCACCTGCCTGATTGCCCCTAACTTCTTCTGCCTGCCAGCCTGATCACCCCCTAACCACTCCCCTGCCAACCTGATCAATGCCTAACTGCTCCCCTGCCGGCCCGATCACCTGCAACTGCCCTCCCCTGCAGGCCTGGTCTCCCCTAACTGCCCTCCCCTGCAGGCATGATCTCCCCCAACTGCCCTCCCCTGTAGGGTTGGTCCCCCCCAACTGCCCTCCCCTGCAGGCATGGTCACCCCCAACTGCCCTCCCCTACAGGGCTGGTCCCCCCAACTGCCCTCCCCTGCAGGCTTGGTCGCCCCTATCTGCCCTCCCCTGCCAGCCCAATTGCCCCCAACTGCCCTCCCCTGCAGGCCTGGTCCCCCCCTACTGCCCTCCCCTGCAGGCCTGGTCACCCCCAACTGCCCTCTCCTGCAGACCTATTCCCCCTAACTGCCCTTGCCTGCAGGCCTGGTTGCCCCCCAACTGCCCTCCCCTGCAGGGCTGGTCACCCCCAACTGCCCTCCCCTGCTGGCCTGGTTTCCCCTAATGCCCTCCCCTGCTGGCCTGGTCCCCCCCCCCACTGCCCGGTCGCCTCCAACTGCCCTCCCCTGCCAGCCTGGTCACCCCCAACTGCCCTCCCCTGCTGTCCTGATTGCCCACAACTGCCCTCCCTTGCCAGCCATCTTGTGGTGGCCATCTTGTGACCACATGGGGGCAGCCATCTTGTGTAAGGGTGTGCCGGTCAATTTGCATATTACCTCTTTATTATATAGGATATATATATATATATATATATATATATATACACACACACACACACACATATATATATAATCAGCATAACTCATTTCATTGCTCTTTGCTTTATTGCACTTCATAAATGTTATGTTTTTTTATAAATTGAAGGCAAGACCCTCCATCAGCAAAAAGATTCAACCAACTTTTTTGTGATGGTCTGGAATTGATGATATATAATTTATGTAATTTATCATCAACATGCGATGCTAGAAAATAGAAATTATACAGAGAAAATAATTGTCCTTTCTAAAATAAAAATAAAAAATTAAACACACACACACACACACACAAACAACAAAAACAGTTGTCAATCTTACACCAACATACACACACACATATGCATATTTCACCAGACTGAAAACTTCACCATGGACCAACATCACAGCTTTAGAATTTCTTTGGATTGCATGTTCTCTTAGGGACCTTTCCAGCTCTAAGCTTCTTTGAGCCCCTGGAATTCCCTCTACTGTGGTATTACCTGGAAAAACTTCTTGTGATATATTTCTATTTGTTCCCTCATAGCTATATTTTTCTTTTTCCTGCTTGCTTCAAATGTGATCATTAAGTCAGCAAGATACTTCAGTTTCCTTTTTTCTCCTGATTCAAAAGGCTATGAAAAGTGTCCTGTAAATGATATGCAGTATTGTTATTCTGATCATTGGGGTAATCGAGTTGCTTGACATTTCTGTAATGATGCCTTTTGGAATATGAGTGGTGTAATTAGCTGCCATACTGTACATTAACAATACCTCTCCTGACCCTACAGACTTGGTAACTATAAATAAAAGTGAGACAGCTGGCTTCAGCCTTGCTTGTCACTCACCATTGAAGGGAAAGCTGCCAGAGAGCTACACTAAAGTTCCCAGGAACCGAGGATGTAGTCAGAAATGACATCTTCAATGAGAAGAACTTGGTGCTTTGCTAGAGGAAAGGCACTCTTAGGAAACAGACAACCAAGATATTTTGTACTGGGAAGGTACAGAGACCCCAAGTGGGGACAATATTTTATCAGCAGGAAGGCATTACTTAGGGGACAGCAGCACATTCTCAACCAAACTACCAGAGTTTCATTTTTTTTTAAATATATTTTATTTATTTTTTACAGAGAGGAAGGGAGAGGGATAGAGAGTTAGAAACATCGATGATGAGAGAGAAACATCAATCAGCTGCCTCCTGCACACCTCCTACTGGGGATGTGCCCGCAACTAAGGTGCATGCCCTTGACCGGAATCTTTCAGTCCACAGGCTTTCACTCTATCCACTGAGCCAAACCGGTTAGGGCTACCAGAGTTTCTTTCTTAACCCATTACTATCCATGAATGAGAATAGGAAATAGCACTGATGAACTGTATAGGGAAAGTGAAAGAGAAGAAAATCTGTGCTACCTGAGTATTCAGTGTGAGGTCCAGGGCAGTGGTTACTTGAGCAGGGTAACCTGATGTGGTTAACAAAAGACAAAATATGCAAAATGAGGTGGCAAGAGGAAAGAAATAGAGAACTATTTAGCAGCCAAGTTGTAGGGAGGCATTGTGCTGAGTATTTCCATGTATCATTTCATTTATTGCTCGCCTTACAACAATAACCAAAAGCAACACTTATAACTTAAGACACACTTTATATTTTATTTATCACATTTATTATTGTCTTTCTCCCTTGCTAGTATATAAGTTCCAAGAGGACTTGATCTTTTTTTCTCTCCTGCATCTCAAAATACCTGTAACAGTGCCTGGCACATAGTGGATGTTCAATAAATATTTGTAGCATGAGTAAATAGCTAGCATTAATTGAGTATCAATTATGTGCCAGGCACTGTTAGAGATGCTTCCCATGAATGAACTCACTTTTACTTTCACAACCAATGCTGAGACAAGCATAATTATCCCAATTTTATAGATGAAGAAACTGGGTCAAAAGCATAGAGATATTAAGTAATTTGCCTTACAAGTGATAGATTCAGGATTTCAACCTATATGTTCTAATTCCAGAACCTTTCTACTTAATTATTATCCTATACTGAGGCTCAGACAGGTTAACTTGCACAAAGTCATGCAGCTTAAAACTGGAATAACCATGAACTGTTTCCCTTTTCTCTGAATTTTGAGGCTTCATAAGATTGCCAAAATAACTTTTTCTTCCAGGATCATTTTACCAAGGACTAGTCTTCTGAAATAAATAAATGGATGTGGCTCACTAAGGATTCACATTAAGGTAACAGACATTGCCCAAAAGTATCATGAGTCCCCAGAAATCACAAATCTGCAATCTGATCTCATTGTTGGTATTTGGAGCTGTGGAAGGTGAGGGAAGCAGCCGGTAGATGAGTCATGGGAAACCCCTGGTGGATCCATCTCTGCTGAGAGCTTGGAATGTAAGTCACTTTCATGCTTGTCAAATCCTGACCCATGCTGCCCTAGATAGCTCTGGAGTAGGCATGCAGTAAAGATGCTGATAAAGCACTTCTAAGTGACTGGTTCATAATTCATTACATGACCTTGTGCAAGACACTTCCTCCTTTGTGTCACAGTTTCATTATGATAGGGAGGCATCAGTGGAACTCTGTTAAATCAGAAGAGCTCAACTTGATCTCTTCTATATTGAACTTTTCCACATAAAATTGTATTTGGAGAAAGGATTTCACACTAAAAACTATGCTTGAAAACCACTGACTAGTCTTTTAAGTTCCTTATAGCTCAAACATTCTAAGAATCTAATAACATAGACACTCTTCTTTCAATCGGCTAAGTGTTCCATTCAGCCTTACTTTCTGCAGCCAGGAATGAGCCCAGGGATCCACTAGAAGAGGCCATTCCCAGGCTCCCTATCCCCCAGCTTCTCTCAGAGGTTATTAACCTTGTCCTCATATGGCAGTTGTCTTTCCCACTCACTGGGCCTTCTACTATCATTCCCTGTAAATTTTAAGGTACAGCAAGGGTAACTATGCACAATAGTATTTGTAGGGTAGCTGTGCCTGTTTCATATGAAGAAAATAAAACATTTACTAATTTTCTCCTAACACTCTTCTTGTTGATGTGCACCACCGTGCGTCTGCCCATTGGACCAAAGTAGTCTGAGGACTGCTGCTGATCTAAAATATTCCTAAATCCCTTGCCTGAGCCACGACTAAAGCTGTAAACTTAGTCTGGAATTTTGTATTTTCACTGGCTTCCTTCACACCTGCTCACTCACACATTTTTATAAGGTCTTCCTTTGTCTCATTCTGCTTGCCATCATACACAAGCCTAACAATTTCACTGGGTGCTCCTTCCTGGAGTCTGAGTTTCAACTATACAATATGATTCCCTTCTTACAAAGTTTTCAAACAAGCAAAAGTAACATCATATTGTTTAGGTGTGTGTGTTTGTATATTTTTAAAAGACCAAGTAATAATAAATATAAAATTCAGAGTAGCTACCTTGAAGGGAGGAAGGGATAAAAACAGAGAGACATAATAGAGGAGGGAGACATAGGTAAAAATAAGTTATCAGTAATAATGTTATAGTTCTCAGAGCTGCATGAAAGTTTTATGGGTGTTTGCTGTATATTAAAAATAGATAAATAAATAAAAAATGAAAGGTTCATATGTGAGCTAGTAATGATTAATTAATTCTGTAGCCCTGAGTTTCAGAAACAATGATTATAAGAGCAATACAAGACTTTTTTATTAACCAGTATCTTACCACCATAACATTCTTACATTTTTTGTAATTCTTTATTGTTCAAAGTATTACATATGTTCCCTTTTTTCCCCATTGACCCACTCCAGCCTGCTCCCACCTCCCCCCACCCCATCCCAGGCCTTCAGCACCCTATTGTCTGTGTACATGGGTTATGCATATATGCATGCATGGTCTTTGGTTGATTACCTACCTCCCTCCTACCCTCCCCCACCTTCCCTCTGAGATTCCATACTCTGTTCCATGCTTCCATGTCTCTGGATCCACTCTGTTCATCAGTTTATTTTGTTACTTAGATTCCACATATGAGTGCGATCATATGATACTTGTCTTTCTCTGACTGACTTATTTCACTTAGCATGTTACTCTCCAGGTCCCTCCATGTTGTCTCAAAGGGTAGGAGATTCTTCTTTTTTACTGCTGCACAGTAATCTATAATATAAATGTACCACAGCTTTCTTATCCACTCATCTATTGATGGGCACTTGGGTTGTTTCCAGACCTTAGCTATTGTAAATTGTGCTGCTATGAACATAGGGGTGCATACATTCTTTCTGATTGGTGCTTCGAGTTTCTTAGGATATATTCCTAGAAGTGGGATCACTGGGTCAAATGGCAGTTCCATATTTAACTTTTTGAGGAAACTCCACACTGTTTTCCATAATGGTTGCATCAGTCTGCATTCCTACCAGCAGTGTACTAGGGTTCCCTTTCCTCCACATCCTCAACAGTACTTGTTACTTGTTAATTTGTTGATGATAGCCATTCTGACAGGTATGAGGTGTAAACTCATTGTCATTTTAATTTGCATCTCTCTGATGATCAGTGACTTTGAGCATTTTTTCATATGTCTCTTGACTATCTCTATGTCTTCTTTGGAGAAGTGTCTATTAGGGTCCTTTGCCCATTTTTTAATTGGATTGTTTGTCTTCCTTTTGTTAAGTTGTATGAGTTCCTTATATATTTTGGATATTAATCCTTTATCAGATGTATCATTGCCAAATACGTTCTCCCATACGGTGGGATCTCTTTTCATTTTGTTGATGGTTTCTTTTACTCTGAAGAAGCTTTTTATTTTGATGTAGTCCCATTTGTTTATTTTCTCCTTAGTTTCCTTTACCTTAGAAGATATATCTATAAACATATTGCTACAAGAGTTGTCTGAGATTTTGCTGCCTATGGTTTCTTCTAGGATTTTTATGGCTTCACGACTTACATTTAAGTCTTTTATCCATTTTGAGTTTATTCTTGTGTATGGTATAAGTTGGTGGTCTAGTTTCATTGTTTTGCATGTATCTGTCCAATTTTCCCAACACCATTTATTGACGAGACTGTCTTGACTCCATTGTATGCTCTTGCCTCCTTTGTCAAATATTAATTGAACATAATGGCTTGGGTCAATTTCTGAGTTCTCTGTTCTGTCCCATTGATCTCTATGCCTATTCTTGTGCCAATACCAGGCTGTTTTGATTACGGTGGCTTTGTAGTATAACTTTAAATCTGGTATTGTGATTCCTCCAACTTTATTTTTCTTTCTTAAGATTACTACAGCTATTTGGGATCTTTTTGTATTCCATATACATTTTTAGAGTATTTTTTCTAGCTCTGTGAAATATGCTCTTGGTATTTTAATAAGGATTGCATTGAATCTGTAGATTGCTTTGGGTAGCATGGACCTTTTAAAGATGTTGATTCTACCAATCCATGAGCCTTGTATATTCTTCCACTTGTTTATATCTTCCTCTATCTCTTTTTTTCAATGTCCTGTAGTTTTCAAGTATAGGTCTTTTGCCTCCTTGGTTAAGTTTATTCCTAAGTATCTTAATTTTTTTGTTGTTGTTGCAATGGCAAATGGGATTGTTTGGTTAGTTCCTCTTTCTGAGAATTCATTATTGGTGTATAAAAAAACATCAATTTTTTGGGTGTTAATTTTGTATCCTGCTACATTGCTAAATTCATTTATTAAATCTAATAGTTTTTTGGTGGATTCTTTAGGGTTTTCTATGTACAATATCATGTCATCTGCAAATAATGAGAGTTTTACTTTCTCCTTTCCAATTTGGATGCCTTTTATTTCTTCTTGTTGTCTGATCACTGTGGCTAGAACTTCCAATTCTACATTGATTAAGAGTGGTGAAAGCAGATATCCCTGTCTTGTTCCTGTTCTTAGGGGAAATGGTTTTAGTTCTTGCCCATTGAGTATGATGTTTGCTGATGGTCTGTCGTATATGGCCTTTATCATGTTGAGATATGTTCCCTCTATTCCCACTTTGCTGAGAGCTTTTATCAAAAAAATCTTTACTTTTATTTTTTGTTTTTTACAATGCATCAAGAGCTTTTTGAAACTCTAAGTGCATCATAGCTATAGGCTTTCCTCTCTCCAACTTTATTTTCCCTTCAATTATTGTTCATAGTTTAGACAGGTTAGGTTCTCCTTGTTGAAAATAAGTTGTATTTCCCCATGAGGCTATTTTTGTATAGGGATCATGGGTCCTCATCTTTCTCTTGGGCCCTGCAGGCTAGAAGATATGGGTCTAAAAATTACTGGCTGCCTCCTGAATCATTTGGGGGGAAGGGTCATGACTGCTTGTTCCAGTTTTCCAGCCCCATGGTCAGTAAAAAGGACAGGTTCTTTCTAGGGTTGCCAGATAAAATCAGGATCCTCAGTTAAATTTAAATTTTCAAATAAATAATTTTTAATATATGTATGATTTGAGGCTTACTTATACTAGAACTAATTTATATGAAAATCAAATTTAATTGGACATCCTATATTTTTATTTGCTAACCTGAAAACTCTATCTCATTTAGGCCAATAATTACTCTTCAATGTTATTCATTATTGGTTTTGGGACCCAAGAAGTGTGAGTCGGGCAGACTCAGGTTCAAATCCTGGATTCTCCACACAAGAGATAGAACATTATTTTTGTCTCAGAATTCTTATCTATGGAATAGAAATAATAGCACTACCTCATGAGGTTGTTGGAAATGTCAAATGAGATAATATTTGTATAGTACTTCCCTGATGCAAATACTTCAGTTACTGATAATCACATTTGAAATGCTACCCTCAAGCCAATGACTAATGAGTTGGCTGATAAAAGGAAGCATCCCTAATCAATATAAGTCTACATCAAAATAAAAAGCTTTTGAACAGCAAAAGAAACCATCAACAAAACAACAAGAAAGCCCACTGCATGGGAGAACATATAGTGTTTGCCAAAGTTATCACTGGTAAGGATTTAATCTCCAACATTTACAGGGAACTCATACAACTTAACAAAAGGGCAATGGACCTAAATAGATACTTTTCAAAAGAGGACAAAAGAAGCCCAAGAGACATATGAAAATATGCTCAAAGTCACTAATCATCCAAGAGATGCAGATAAAAACAACAATGCTGTACCATCTCACACCTGTCAGAATGGCTATCATCAACAAATCAACAAAGGACAAGTGCTAGGTAGGATGCCGAGAAAAGGGAATCCTCATGCACTGCTGGTGTGAATGCAGACTGGTGCAGCCACTGTGAAGAACAATATGGAGTTTCCTCAAAAAAAAAACTAAAAAATGGAACTCCCATTTGACCCAGTGATCCCATTTCTAGGAATATATCCTAAGAAACTAGAAACACTAGTCAGAAAGGATATATGTACCCCTATGTTCATAGTGGCACAATTTACCATAGCTAAGATTTGGAAACAGCCTAAGTGCCCATCAGCAGATGAGTGGATTAAAAAACTATGGTTCATCTACACAATGGAATACTACACTGCAGTAAAAAAGAAAGAATTCTTACCATTTGCAACAGCATGGATGGAACTGGAGAGCATTATGCTAAGTGAAATAAGCCAGTCAGAGAAAGATAAATGTTACGTGATCTCAATCATTTATGGAATATAATGAACAACATAAACTGATGAACAAAAACAGAGACAGAGAAGCATCGATCAGACATCAAACCTCAGAGGGAAAGTAGGGGAGGGTGGGGTAAGGGGGACAGATCAACCAAAGAACTTGTATGCATGCATATAAGTCTAACCAATGGACACAGATACCAGCGGGATGAGGGTGTGAGTGGGAGGAGATGGGGGGCAAAGGGGGGAGAAGGACACATATGTAACACCATAATCAATAAAGAAAAAAAATTTAATAAGTTTAAATGGAATGCATGGAAAGCAAGATATCACAGATACTGAGAAGTCTCTGATTATCACAAGGAGATCAAGAAATGAATTAAATTGGTTTTCCATTTGCCTTTATCCTAACTTCAATGCCTTCCTTCTTTTGGTGCACAATGGCTTAACTGTTTCTCCCCTCAGGGAGGTCTTCAGATTCTTTATATTCTCTTCTCTGACCCACCTATCCCCATCAAAATTTACCCATCTGCTATACCACTCCTCCTAGAATCTAATCAGACATTATTTCATCTTAACATGCTAATGAGTTTAAAAGATTCTATTGAATCCTCCTCCCAAGCCACAGGCTTTTTTCAACACCTAAACCTGAAGAATTAAGCTTAACAGTGGCTTCTTAGCAGATAAGGGAAACCATGCAGAAACCATTAAATCATACCACGTTATCTGCCTGTTCTGTCTGCTTCACATGAATAGAAGGAAGCAGTAGTGCAGATAATCTAAAGATCATTTTCACTTGGTTTGGGAATGCACCACAAGGTGTTGTTGTAGTTGATTTGCTTTGCTAATTATGTTCTACTTAAGCTAATATTGAAATTGGTTCACATTTTTTTAAGTTCATCTGGGCCAGAAGAGGGAAGAGATGGTGGTATGGTACACTTTGAAATGAAGTAAAGCTTACCACAATTATGAAGAGGACATGAAAGCTCTATATGTGGGCTAATAAATCTAGAAGAAAAATGCAAAAGGATCAAGATAACACTTTGCCAATTACACATGGGCAGAATAGGTCCACCTACCTCATATGATTCACTGGGCACTGGAAGGCCAGTCTTCCCAATGACCTGCCCAGAATCTGAAATCCTCTGTATCAGGAACCTAAATTAAGGATATTAGTCATAATATAACTATAATTAAATCATTATGTGACCTAAGAGTATCAACCCATTTCCTAGCAGACACATTAGCAGTTTGTCTGACTAAATCCTCAGTCATTATTGTCACATAGTAGAAAATGAAATGAAAGGGTAAGACACAAGATAGTTGTGCCTTAATGGGTGTATGGGTATACTATGAGGTCTCTAGGCAGCTATGGTGGAAGTATGAGAGCATCGAGTTCCTTGGAGGTTAACTGTGAGGGTTGCTAAAAGAGGGTAAAACAACCTTCACCTCTTCTCACATTTTCTTAGTTTCCTTCTTATCGTAGATATAAAGTACATGCAACTGGCCCTGGCCAGGTGGCTCAGCTGACTGGAGTATCATTCCATGCAACAAAGGGTTGTGGGTTTGATTCCCAGTCAGGGCACAGGTTTGATCGGGGCATATAAGGGAGGCAACTGATCCATGTTTTTCTCTCTTTAAGAGAGAAAGAGAGAGGGAATATTCAACTGGATCAAATAAATTCTTCCCTTCCTTACTCTTCTTCTGCTGTGCAACTGGGCTTTTAAGGGATTCTATAGATTTCAGAGATCTTGGTTTTCTTTTGAGGCATGTCATTTAGAGCCAAAACCTAACTGTACATTGTATTTCCAACCCTATAAGTTGCAGCAAGTGACCATGGTGCTATTGAAATTTCTCTTTTTCTCATTGCAGTCTGCTCCCAGTTCTCGAGAGGGGTGTATGCCATCTTTGGATTCTATGACCAGATGTCAATGAACACTCTGACCTCCTTCTGTGGGGCCCTGCACACATCTTTTGTCACGCCCAGCTTCCCCACTGATGCAGATGTGCAGTTTGTCATCCAGATGCGCCCAGCCTTGAAGGGTGCTATTCTGAGTCTTCTGGGTCACTACAAGTGGGAGAAGTTTGTGTATCTCTATGACACAGAAAGAGGTAAGAAGAGGCATCTGCTCTCCTCTTTGAATATTCATATTGTTAATATTCATATTAACAGTGGTGTTTAACCTTCCTCAACTCATGTTTGTTCCCTTTTACATTTAATAAAATCTAATACTCTTTTAAAATTATATTTAAAATTCAAAATGAATTGAACATTAACGCCAAAAGTTTGAAGCAATGGTAACTTTAGAATCTAATTTTCAAACTATATATGTCCTCCTACCCCTGACTCTGAAAAGGGGTTAGGAATACCCTCCTGGTTGAGTCACTGTTGTTGAAAAAGAGCCCCGCCTCCCAAAAAAATTTTTTTTCCTGGTCTAAAATGCACTAAGTTAAAGCAGCTTAGTCTAAAATAGAGGCATGACCTGGAAAGTTATATATAATTAATCCTATCAAAGACTATAATTAACCCCATTTCATAGATGAGAAAACTAGAGCCCAAAGAGAAAAAGTGCTTTTTTTTTCCCTTTTTTTATATGTCTTTAATTCTTTAAAATTAATTCTATCTTATTCACAATCAGATAAGTGTGAGAAAAAGTGCTCTTTCACACAACAGCTTAACCACAGAACTGAGACTGGTGTCAATATTTCCTGCATCCAGGGCTTGTTACAGCAGATCATATTAGTTCTTCAGGTTATAGAGCCTCAACAATGATTTGATGGAAATAATGAGTGGATATTGGCTAATCTGGGTTTTGGGAATATATATATATATATATATATATATATATATATATATATATATATATATATTACAGAAAGGAAGGGAGGAAGGGGGAGGGATAGAGAGTCAGAAACATCAATGAGGGAGAAACATGGATCAGCTGCCTCCTGCACACCCCCTACTGGGGATGTGCCCGCAACCAAGGTACATGCCCTTGGCTGGAATCGAACCTGAGACCCTTCAGTCCACAGGCTGACGCTCTATCCACTGAGCCAAACCGGTTAGGGTGGGAATTTTTTTTTTTAATATTGAGGACATATTATATTGAAACAGTTTTAGAAATTAGGGATCTGATCTTAAGTAGTATACAATTAGGTGTATACTACTATATAATTCAACTAAACAGACTCCTCTAAAACTCAGTTATCTTTGAGGGGCTTCTCAGTAAAACCAGCAGATCCTATCACCATGAGATTCCAAATGACAATGTTACTTTGTTTGCCTGTATCCCTGATTATAGCCTGGGAATTGTTCTCTCTGACTCCAGGTTTTCTGACTCAGAGAAGGAAAGAGCAAATGGAAGGACTGACTGCCTGACTTAGGGGTCCCTGGAAAGGATATTCTTCTAGATAATTTAATTTGAAGGGCAATTTTGTTTTGGGGAACCCAGAGCACTTTTCACCTCACTCATTTTGATGTGCCATCAAACCCTGTCAGGAAATACTACTAGTAAGAACTGTATTTGCCTGTGGTTCATGCCTCTGAAATTACCAAATTTCATGAATCCGAAGCAGAGACTAGGGTTACAGTCCAAGCTTTGCCACTAACTAGCTCTCTGATCTTGACCAACTCATTGAAGCTCTCTTGGCCTTGGTCTCCTCACTAATGGTGTGTTCTTTCTTAATGTAATGTAATATTCTATGACTATTTTGAGATAGTATATTAGACACGTGACACTTTATATCTTGCTATTAATCCTAACTTATAAATGATCCACTACTCAACCAATTCTACAAACTGTTATCAACCCACAATGGTGTATTCAATCTTGTGATAGATGTTTACATAATATAGTTCTAATAGGAGTAGACAGAAAAGAACATTCATGAAACAATTCATGAATAACACAGAATAGTACCAAATTGAGTGCTATACTACAGTCTCTGATTACCGTAAGAATTGTGAAAAGCTAGCACTCCAGGAAAGTAGTTTTCAGAGAAGGCTGGCTAGAGGAGCTTGAAGGATATGTAAGTTGAAGATGGCAAGAGAAGAGAGGAAGGGGTTCTGAGACTAGGAAAAGAGCGTGAACAAAGGGTGGAATCAGTAAAGAGTGTAGTGTATTTCTGCAGAGCCTTGCCTGACTAGGGTACCAAAAGAGTTTGAACATTCTATTTCACAATTTGCTAAAGTGTAATGCATTTTATTTCTTCCAAGCACTATGGATGAGTTAGCCTATTTCCATAAACTGTATCCACTGTAATCTAGCCATAACAATCTAATTTTCAGAACTAAAGTTTGTAAATCAGACAGTGTCTCTCCTGAAACTTTTTTGAAACTAAACATCAGTTCTATTAATACTGTAACCTCCCATTTATTCAAATGCAGGAGATGAAATTAGTGTATTTTCTCCTTATCTCCCTTTACCCTTCTTGGTTCATTAGCTCTCTATTAGAGAAAAGGAAGCAAAAGTTCATCTATGTATACTTCTTATCCCTGCATCTTTTTTCAAATCATCTCAGTAAACACTTTAGACAATTCTAGGGTCTTGGAGTCAAAAGAAACCTTTCTGACTCATGTGTGTTAATATTTTTTCTTCTATAGCCATTTAACTAGTGGGACAAATCTGTTCTGTTTAAGAAATACTTTCCATAAACTTTTATAATAATTTCCCCTTTGGAAATCCTTCTTAAAATACTACACCATAATCCTGTTCCAAAATTTTCAATGTCTTCTATTGCCCACATTGAAAGAAAAAAAATAGTATATTATTTAAGACTCATCATAATTATACCTCAAACAAGTAACAAACCTGTTGTTCCTATGTTATCTAACCTTCCACTTAAGGCACCTTTCATTTTTTACTGTTGCCCAAATGTGCCAGAACCATGTTTGCCTTACAACTTCACTTTTACTACTATCTTAAATTCTTTCCTTAATCTTGATTATGAAAATTCTGCCTATACTTACATTTTTCAAATTCCACTTCAAGCTCTTTCTCCCCAAGGTGGCCTTTCCTGACCACTTCAGCCTAGTGATTCATTCATTCACTCAGTAGGTGCTAAGGTTACAATGATGAACACGATAGATATTGTTCCTGCTATTATTAAGTTTATATTCTAATGAAGGAGATAAAAAACATACAAGCCAACAAAATAATCACACACTTAGATAAAGTGCTATGAAGGAAACAAAGAAACAGTAATAGACAGGACCTTAGTGATGGTTTCATTGAGAAGAAACAATTAAACTGAGAATTAAAGGATTAGAAGAAGTCAACCATGTGAGAAATAGAGGGAAAGAGATTCAAGGAGTAAAATTAGCAAGTACAAAGGCCCTATAGGAGGAAAAAGCTTGGCACTTTTGAGGAAGTAAAAGAAGACAGGTATGGCTAAAGTGTAGTGATGAGGTTGTGAATGGCCTGAGATGAGACTGTAGAGGTATAGAGGAGCCTGATCATAGCCATGGAGTATGGGTGGGAGCCATGGTAAGGAATATGGAATTTATAGGATTCTGAGCAGAGGAGTCATATCTCATTTAAGTTCTATAGAGAATGGAGTGTGGTGTAAGAGTGAAGGAAGGAAAACCAACTAAAAGGTCATTGTGGTCATCTAGGTGAAAAAATGATGGCAGCTTAGACTAGGCTAGAGATAGAGAAAAGTGAATGAAACTGAAATACATTTTGAAGCCAAAATTGGCAGAACTTGGGGACAGATTGACTGTGGGATGTGAGAGAGAGAAAGGATTCATGGATGACTATTAAGCTTTGGCTTGAGAGACTGGGTTAGATGGTGATGCTATTTACTGAGGTGACTAGGCAGGAGGAGAGCCGTTTTGAGGAGCAGAGATCTTGCCCGCTTCTAAACACCCACAGAACCCTTTTGTCCATGTCATTCACTTGGCACTTAACATAACTGCTTTCCATTATTATTTCATTGGGTCTGCTAATACCTTCCCAAGCCCTTCTCTCCAGCATGATAATAATTGGTTCATCCTTAAATTTATGCTTTGTGCCCAACCTGGTACATAGCACAGATGTGGATACATACTTGTGTTTTCCCAACTCCATTATTGAATAAGCCATGTCTTTTTTTTCAATGTTGGGCTTAAAGAAAGAGACAGAAAATCAAAGAAGGGAAGGGAGGGATGGAGAGAGGGAAGTAAGAAGGAAAAGAAGAGAATTCAGTTTATAAATCAAATAATGTAATACAGTTCTTTAAAATACTCAATAAAGTGTCTATTCTGTATATTCTCGTTTTCTACAATGATCATATATTGCTTTAGTAATAAAAATTATGGGGAGAAATTATAACAACAAAATTTAATTTTAAAATATTTTGAATTACTTAAGAAAGAAATGGGAGACAGAGGAAGACAGAAGGGAGCACCTATAATTACATTCAAATAAGCTAAATATACAAATGATGTAACTCTACTATATAAGGGCAGAGATGAGTGAGGAGCTGAGGAATGGGTTAAACATTTGAGGTTATTTAAAAGATTTATAGCACAATCAAGGTAATATAACCTCTGAAATTATAAAACATTGAGTGGACTTCAAGGTTTTGTTCGTTACACTATGATTTCCATCTGCAGAGAAAAGTCTGATTTGTATTTACAGGTCATAACTTTGCTTAGTTACTTAAGTTACTACCTTGGTTCATTAATACAAAGTTCAAAATTATACTCTTTGTGCTATCACATGAAAAGTTAGTTCTTGGAAAAACTATGAGGTGGACTAAGTGTGATCTCTGCCCCCTCTGTACCCTCTCTTCTTTATTGACAGCCCTTATTTTTATTGACACTTGTTGACACCTGCCCTGCCTGGATTTGCTCGTCTCAACATCTCTGACCCATCTTGCCTTCACACCTCTATAAAAACTTTCCTGCCCTACATTTTTATTCCACTGATTGTCTTTCTCTGCTAGTGACAACAGTTCAGCTTACCAAGTTATTCATTTTAATTTCTTTATGGCTATTAGTTTCTTGATGTGTTAGTGCATCCAGGGAAGAATTTCATTTCAGCTAAAGGCCTTCTGTGAAATAAAACCCTAATCTAATGTGGGCCTTCTAATTCTGGGATTGTAGGCACCATAAATCCGGTTTGGATGTCCCTTGCTTACATACCTTCCTATATAGAAAGTCCTAAAGCCATGCTAGGGAGGTGGTCACCTCTTCCAGTTTTCTATTAGACCTATCTTTTGGGTGCAAGTGACCTAGTTCTCTGTGGTGCTAACATTTCCCCCAGAACAGCAAGATACTTGAGAACTGCAGCCAGACTCTCTCATGCACCTGACAACTCTCTTTGGCTTCAATGGGCACAGCCCACAGAGATTAAAGAATCTATCCCAGGCTGTGGCTCTCAGATTAGATAATGAGATAATAGCTCTAAGTGCCCTTTGAGGCAACTACTCCCCACCTTCTTGCCAGTGTTCAATAAACTCCTGCTGTTTCCCATTCTCAACCTGAAACTCCTTACTTAGTTCCCAAGTAACTCTCTGAAAGTCAACAGCCTTCTAACAGACCATTCTATTTGCTCTAGAAGGTTGTGGCAGGAAAATGGGCAGTGCCAACAAGTAGTCTGTCAGTCAACAAGCAATGTATTGGGCATCTCCTAGTGCTAACTAGGCAGTGTTGAGAGAAGCAGAATTAGGTCCTACCTTTGAAGAGTTAACAATCCTGATGCTGGAACAGTAATTTATCTCAGAGGCCTGGAAAAAAATAAATTTTAACTCAACTGTTTCCCCATCCATCAATGACATTTTCATTCTTTGAGGTAGGCACCTTGTGAAAAGATTAAAGTGTTGCCAGATAGATAGGGAGGTGGAAAAATGTTGGAAGATCCCACATGGTGTAATAGGTTCCTTAAGACAAAGACAACGGGGCCTTTCCTTAGAAGACTGTTAATGTTTTCAGATTGGCTGGACTTTAACTCTACTGAGAGACAAGCAGAGCTTCAGTTCCTCACACCTTCCTGCATGTTGCCATTTACCACCTACTTACATAACATCGCTTCGTTCCTTAATTCAGTTGTACTTGCCAAAATAAAATACAGAATCTCTCTCTGTGTCTCTGTCTCTCTCTTTCTCTCACCCTCCTTCCCTCTCCCTTTCTACACACACACACACACACACACACACACACACACACACACACACAAGCTTCCCAATACCAATCAGTGGCACAAATAAATCCCTATCATTGTCACCATTTTATCAACTTAGATAAAAGCAGCTGCCACTTCTTAAGCACTTATTACACACTAGGTCCTGAGTTTATGGATTATCCCATTTAATCCTCATGGCATCCCTCCATCTTCATAACTGAGAAAACCAAGGCATAAAAAGGTTAAATGATGGCTCATAGGGTCACACAGCTTAGTATGCCAAAGTAACAAACCAGAATTTCAACCCAGGTTTGCCACATTTCACAGTCTATGCATGCTGTTCACTGTGCTGATGTGCTGCCTCCCACACTTTTAACATTTGAAAACTGTCATTACTTCATCCCTTAGTCTTTCCTTCAGCCATTCTCCAAAGGACCTAGTACCTGGACCCTCACTATCCTAGTTGTCTTCCTGTGGATGCACTGCAGTTGTCAATTTACTTCTTAAACCCTGATATCCACAAATGAACACAAGAGCTTGTGGTCCCAGAGTCTAGGGATCCAGATAGGCAGCAGGTCAAAACTCCAGGTTAAGGGGCAGATGACTAGCATAAATAGCAAATGCAGCCAGACAGGTTGGTTTGCTCATGGTGCACCCTCATGGAGTGCTATGGTGGGGACCTGACTCCAAGGTGAAGGGAACTCATAGATTCCTCTCTGGAGCAGAGACAGTTTCCAGAGCATAGAAAGATGTGAACCTGCAGGTCCTCATCGCTAAGGGGCTATTTTAGTTGAAGAAGTAGAAAGCAAGAAGAGGCCAGTGGTTACATGGCAGCGACTTATAAGGAAAAGTATTGGGTACCTTGCTGTGAAAAAAAACAAAAAGACTATCAGTGGATTTTTTTTTCTAGTTCACTTTAAGAACTGGTTAAAGGATGTGCAAAGGTAACAGATGTCTCCACTTCTAGCCATGTCCATCTGCCTTCTGGGAAAAGTGAAGCTATGTTTTTATTAAAATTCAAACTACTTTTTACATCTGAATAAATTAGGAAGGCCCAGAGAGTGCATTAACCTGTGAGGGACAGATACTAAATTTTCCTGTTTGAGCAGCAATAATAAGGGTTGACAGTACCCGAGACATTTGGTAGTTTCTGCAGCCTGCCTAATCTATTGTGATGAGTGTTCAACTATGAGAGCATCATGAAAGCCTACACAATAATAATAGTGAATGACTATTTGGACTGGATTGTGAATAAAAGACTATACATATGTCTGTAATGAGAATTTCATTGAAAATGAAAATATTAAAGCTGTCATATTTTTTAATACTTCAATTTGCACATCCTTGACTGCTTTGGGGCATAAAGAAAGAATGCCAAGCAATTTGTTGTCAGCTCTTGAAATAAATTATAATTTAAACACTTCCTTTCCACAAAGGTTATTAGCTTTGTAGCTTGTTCCTGGGTTTGGATCATCAGTAGGAGGGGAGGGGGGAATTGCAAGACATTAAACTACCCTTTCAAAAGCTGAATATTAGTTACTGTGGAAATTGTTCTCTCAGTTGCTTAACATATTTTGCTGTAGCTCTCCAATGCTGCAGATTAGACTGCAGCAACTATTAATAAATACTGTCATATTTTACAGCTGTCATGCAAAGCTGAAAAAGGCTTCACTGTGATTAGATTCTGTTTACTGTAATATATCCAGCTCAGACTCAGAAAGGCAGTTTTCCCATAAAGGTATTTTCTATAAGTAGAACATTTCTTCATCAAATGACATGACTAATTTTAAGGTATTGTTAACTCCTTGGTGGCAGTGAATTTGAGGTTGAACTGACTTTACAGCCAGAGAGATACATTCCTCTCCAGAGAAACACCAAGCTAAAATGTCAAATTTTCTTTCTTGGGTTGTCCTTCATATTCAGAGATGGTGTCACAGGCAGGAGATGTGCTTTGAGTTGTCACCCTTCCCCATAGAAGGACAAATTTGCATTCATTTGTGCACCTTTCTTTGCCATGTCCCTCTTGTGACCAATGACATTGTTTGCAAGACAGCTGGTCTGATTGTAAGGTAGGAATGACACTTCAGTGGGCTAGCTAGAAATTCTGCTTCCTGGGCTAAAATGTCATCAAATGAGCAAAATAAATAGCTCTCTGTCCCCCCCCCCCCGCTCCACCTATGTTTTAGCTGTTTGAAATGGTATTCATATCTCTGAAAAAATGATGACAGCTGGCAGGGTTAATTTTGCTCTAACCTTTCATTACTTTTCATCAGAGCTCCTTGAGGAATTAACCCTCACTAAGCTGGATATCTAGTTTTCAATGAATGAGTAGTCCTTGCACCAATAAGGGTTAGCTGATATATTCTATAAATTCAGGGTTGAGCCTAAGAGGTCCTTGAGAAGGCTCTTCTAAATGTTCCTCAGGAAAGGGACATATTGTGATGTGGACCTACAACTATGACTTTGAGATTTGTTCCCTGGAGCCCCTTTATACAATAATTAAAGTCAGAGCAGCGTTGTGGAAGTGAGACAAAAGGATGCATGTAATGTCTTTAGCACCAGCTGAACACAATAAAGTGCTTAATAATTTTTATTATCAATATAAAACAGTTTTTATTAATTGGTAAGGTAGGTGATTTCCACCCCCCCTTACTGGGGACATGTGGCTATGTCTGGAGATATTTTAATAGTGTACAAAAGCCAGGAATGCTACAAAATATCCTATGGTGCACAGGACAGTAGCCCCCTCCCTATCAAAGATTTATCTGGGCCAAAATATCAATAGTGACAAGGTGGTAGCAGAGTCAAAGGACTAGTGGCTGCAGAAACTCCTCAAGAGATCATCAGTGAACCAATCTGGCTGTTATTGAGTGTCTCTTACTGTGCCTAGATTGGTGATAAGAGCTATGTTCATTAGGAGGTAGAATCTTTAGTTTATATGAATTTACATTATTGTCAGAGAGAGAATGTGATTAATGTACATGAAGAAAAGGTAAGTACAAAAAAGGCATAAGACAACAGCTAGATTGTGTAGTACAGATTTGAGGTACCATGGGGTTCCAAATAATAGAGAGTTCACACTAGGCATGCTGGAATTATCAGCGAAGGCTACGTGGAAGAAGTCACACATTTTCTGAGCCTACCACCCAACTGCCTCCCCTAGTAATAATCTTGTCTTGACTGCTAAGGCCAAGTTGGTACCTAGAACCAAAACAACATGGCATTCCCATCACCAACGTCAGACCTCAAGGCAAGAAACATAATTAAAAGAAAAACCAAAAAAGAAACAATGTTCCTTTTACTAAGTGGAAAGCAATTACAGAGCTGTTGAAAATAGGCAGTAAACAAAGGGAGGGAGGGAAATACTGGCAAAATTCCATTTTCCCAACTAATCTTGTAGCAAAAGTGCAATTTGCAACAAAATCAACAGTGCTCTCTCTCTCTTGCAGTAGAATATATTGTTTGGCATCAGTATGGCTACACATGATGCCTTAGCAGAAATGTATATTGACCAGAAGGAAGACGGAATATGACTGGGAGGAGAGAGGGGCAGAGGTTAAGGTGGAGCACAGCTAACTCAGCTCCACCCTCCCCCTCCCACTAGTCTCTGTGGAGCATCTTCATTCAGGTGAAAAGAAGGGGCACAAATATGGACTACATCACTCCCAGTCTTCCTGGATCATTTCCAATCAATAAGTTGCCAGTGTCGGCTGCTGTCCTGCTTTGTCGACTCCACAAACGATCTGATTAATTCTCTGGTGCTAACTGCCTCAGCGGGCTTTCTAGGCAGTAGAACCGAGGCTAATTAAGATCATGTCAGGCGAGGAGGCTGGCAGGTTATGTTCACTGGGCCACACTGAACTTTTAGAGAGTGCTTTAACTGCACCACAGGCAGGCAGTGCCAGGCACTGATGCGATAGCAGGTCTCTCATATATTTCCACCGACTCCTGCATCACAGGCCTCCATCCGTTTTGTCAAAGATTTATATCCTTCTCCTTGGGGTAATTAGCTGCCACTGTGTTCATTTTTAATTGCATTACTTCAGCTTACTTTTATTTGAATTTTTAATATGCTTGTGAACAAAGATAACAATTAATAATGGGGTCATTTTCCCTCCTAAGTCAAAATGTATGTGTATGTGAGTGTGTTTGTTACTAGCATATAGCCCATAGAGGTGAGGTTAGGACAAATAAAGGAAGCCCGACTTCTCACAGCAGGTAGAAAATGAAGGAAACATATGGAACTCATTACACTAAGTGGCAGATTAGACTGAAAATATAAACAGCTTCTCCCTCCCCCCAAATAAAGGCTTAGATGAATTCATGGATGACAGACCCATAGTGAGTTATTAAGGGAAAGAGATGTTTGGAGATTTCTCTAACCTGAGATTAACACAAATTGCATAGGGGGCATATTAGCCTTCTTATGGGCAAATAGCCACACAGAGTACTGGTGTTCCATGCTTCAAAATTTTTAAAATAATCTCAGGAGTCTACTATGCATCTAGGATGTGGATAAGAATGCTGAGAAATGGAAGAAAGTTCTTGAGGAATATTCTTTCTCTTTTCATATAATCAGAGCCTCCAACCACACACCAAGAACACTCTATTCTGAGAAGTGATTGGCCCAGTTAAGGAAGTTGAAGAAAAAGCATCATAAAACCATAACCTCAGTTTCATGCCCAGCTCTGCCACTAAGTAGCTGTGTGATCCTGGGCAAGTCACAAAGCCTTTCTGTTCCTCAGATTTTTCACATCTCAACACCAAGAACCCTATTCTACATTTCTACCACCACTGACTCAAATTCAGTCTGCCATCACCTCCTGCACCATCCTCCTAACCAATCTCCCTGATCTTAACCCTCACCCCCTCCATTGGCATCAGACAACAATCTTCCCATCATGTCACTCACTTACCTAAAAGCTTTCAGTGGTGCCCCATTAATCCTAAGATCATGCCCTAGCTTCTTAGCATGGCACAGAAGGTCATATATGAGCCAACTAAACTCCCACCTGTTTTCCTAGACTTGTCTCCTCCCATCCCTCACTCACTAGTGTTCTATACTCTCACCATATGGAACTACACAACTTTCAATATGTCACATGTACTGAGTTTTATTTATTTACTAGAGGCCCAATGCACGAAATTTGTGCACTGGGGTGTGTGTCCCTCAGCCCAGCCTGAACCCTCTCCAATCTGGGACCCTTGAGGATCGGGCCTAAACGGGCAGTCAGACATCCCTCTCACAATCCAGGACTGCTGGCTCCCAACTTCTCACCTGCCTGCCTTCCTGATTGCCCCTAACCACTTCTGCCTTCCAGCCTGATCACCCCCTAACCACTCCCCTGCCAGCCTGATTGATGCCTAACTGCTCCCCTGCCAGCCTGTTTGCCCCTAACTGCCCTCCCCTACAGGCCTGGTCACCCCTAACTGCCCCCCCCTGCAGGCCTGGGTCCCCCCCAACTGCCCTTCCCTGCAGGCCCAGTCACTCCCAACTTCCCTTCTCTGCCAGCCTGGTCACCCCTAACTGCCCTCCCCTGCAGGTTTGATCGCCCCCAACTGCCCTCCCTTGCAGGCCTAGTCCCTCCCAACTGCCCTCTCCTGCTGGCCTGATCACCCACAACTGCCCTCCCTTGCAGGCTTGGTCCCTCATAACTGCCCTCCCCTGCTGGCCATCTTGTGGTGGCCATCTTGTGTCCACATGGGGGAAGCCATCTTTGACCACATGGGGGCAGCCATCTTATGTATTGGAGTGATGGTCAGTTTGCATATTACTCTTTTATTAGATAGGATAGAGGCCTGGTGCACGGGTGGGGGCCAGCTGGTTTGCCCTGAAGGGTGTCCCAGATCAGGGTAGGGGTTCCCTTGGGGCGTGGGGCGGCCTGGGTGAGGGTTCTGTGGTGGTTTGCAGGCCAGCCACACACCCCGGCGACCCAAGTGGAGGCCCTGGTATCTGGGATTTATTTATCTTCTATAATTGAAACTTTGTAGCCTTGAGTGGAGGCCTAGGCCTGCCAGGGTGTGCGAAAAGCTTGGCTTCCTCCATTACCAGGGAAACCCAAGCCTCTGCTCGCTCCATGGCCGCAGCCATCTTGGTTGGGTTAATTTGCATACTCGCTCCTGATTGGCTGGTTGGTGTGGCTTGTGTGTAGCAGAGTGATGGTTAATTTGCATATTGCTCTTTTATTAGATAGGATTTTCTCCATACCTTTGCACATACCTTTGTTATAACTTTCTTATACTCAGGCCCCTCATTTCACTTCACCCTCCTCACAAACACACACACATTCGCCATCTGGTAAATGATATATCCTTCAAAACTCTATTCAAATATTCACTTCCCCAGGCCTAGGTGTCCTCCAGTGCCTGTCCTACGTCCTAATAGTACTTAGTATATGCCTCTAGTATAGAACTGATCATACTTTAGTATTATGGTTATCTAAGTGCTGGGTATAATACAAGTGCCTAGATTATAACTATTCGTAAACTGAACAAAGGAATGAGTAAATGACAATCTTAACTAAAACAAAATGGGAGATTCAAAGGCCTTGAGGTGCTGATGAAGGAGATAGATTTGAGTAGATTGTGTCCCCAGATCATACATTAGATGCTCACCTACCTCCTATACATTAGATTTTCAGTCTTTCTATGACCCAACCTCTTTGTGAAAGATATCACTTTCCTGGTCCAACCAACTTCGAAGGAAAACTAACATTTGAGGAACCTCAAAAGCTAAGGTGCAAATACTACACTATTTCATAAAAACCAGTGGTATTTAGAAAGCCACATGAATTATCTAAAGACAAGCACAGTATGATATTAATTTCCACAGCTCTTAGTGAAAAAAGTAAATAATGCAAATTATTTCAAAATGTCTGTGTAGGCAATGTGACAAGAATGAAAAGTGACATGAGAGCTGTTGTAATCAGTTCTCAGTTATTTGTACCAGATGAAATAAGCCAGGTACAGACAATTGAAAGAGCATTTCTGCAGGCATGAAATAGTGCCTCTTTTGAGGGACTAGCAGAAGTAGGATACATAATAGTTGTACGGAGAAATAGAAATGGGTAAGGGGAACACAGAAGAAAAGAGAGGGACCCTGAATAAAATTTGCTGATCTTATAATGACCACCCTTGTTTCTGAAACCATAATGACTGACATACACAAATCAGGAATGAAGATAATAATTAATAAACATCATAAGCCTGGTAATTTTTGGTAAAGAGATTTGATGTGAGGCTTTATATTGCTTGAGAAATTCAAAAGAATTGCATAAACTATAAAATTTCCAGATTCCAACAAAGTACGGAAGTATTACACAGAAGCATTCAAAGTTTTCTAAAGATTAGTTAGGTCTCTTTCTCTCCTGGGAAGCTCTTGGTGGTGTATTTATCCTGAAAATCCTGGAGAAAGAATAATTGGTTTCCATTTGTCACAGTATGACATGAAGCAGTACAATATTATTTACTAAAACTAGCTATTTTCTTCTATATTTTTACTCTTTCCAATAATGGCTCATCAATAAGGTGGTAACTTTCATGAGTAGGGACTAAGGCTTATCTAAATGATTATTTTGTCCCACCAATTTTAGCCACCTAGCACAGTGCTGGAGAGTAACAACAACAAAAAATATTTCAGACATGTCAAGCTAGAAAATTCTATGTTCTGAAAAATGGGTTAGCCCCATATTTTGTCAAGTTGGTGAGTCTCCTGATGTGTAATTTTACTTAAAATGTTGGATTGCAATAATTTAAAGGCTAGTCACAGATTATCTTATTAAGCCTTTTCTACTGTTTTAATTGTTTTATCTACATAATGGCAGTAATATACTTTGCACCCTATCTCATGGGAATAAAGAAGAATGACATAAGCTAAATTCAAATGCTGAGTATGACTGAGCAATTGCCTAAAGCTAAAAGAACTACTCTGCAGATAGGTGGTTAAGATGCAAGAAGACAGGCTCATCCCATAAGCCCACAGAGGCACAGCGCTTTCTGTAAGACTACCCAAAAGAATTGAAAGAGTTTATGTACCTTTCCACATTCCTCATGTACTCACCCACCCAGAGGATCCAGCCAGTTCTATACATTTCTCACATCAATTAGCAAGTCAACAAGTAACAACCAACCCGTGTTAAGTGGAAATACATCACAAATGCTAATCAAACCAGTGGCCCCTATAATATATTCCCTGGGCCATACCTCTGGGATGCATGTCTGTTTTCTTACCCTTAAAATGAGATAATAATTGTATCTAATTCATAAGATTATGTGCAGATGTGAAAGGCAACTAGAACAGTTCTTGGTACCTAGTTAGCATTCTTTAAGTGTTAGCCATTATTATGCTCATACTAGGGTCACAGAAAAGGGGTGATGACTGAGACACAGAATGAAGATCTTTAGCTGCCGTATTTGGTCTCTTCTGTACCTTGGGGTCAGCCTGCTCATCTCCTCAATGTGCTAATTTTGGTTCTCCTCTATCAGAATCGGAATCTGTTCCTGGGAAATGAGTTGGGAAACTCATATACATTACATGGATATAGAAATGGTTGTTGATGCACAACCTCATTCAGACATTTTTGCATTTTAGGCAATTGCAGAAAGCCTCAGGCCAAAGAAAGGAAGTCTTGCTTTGGAATCGCAATACTGGTGATGAAGGAGGGGGTTCATTTGCTTTACATAATCCTAACTTCATAGGTAGGCCTCCATCAATCCCATATACTACTGAAGCTAAACTAAACCCATTGCTGAAGGGAAGGGAATGATTAGAAAAGCTGGACCAATGCAATTTGTTGTTTTACTGGGCACATGTTCTAGAAAAATATAAAACAGAAAATGGCATTCTTTTCATTCATAAGCAGATAGAAATGCCTAAGGGCAACTTAAGCTGGACAGACAACCTCTTTGGAAAAACCTGAAGCCAGTAGCTCCACCAAAAATCTCTCTATATTTTTATTTTTAATAAGCTGACAGAAAGTGGAGCATATGTCTTCTCTAATACATTTTAGGCTCTCTTGGATTTATAGTATGCATATTGAATCCTAGAATCATGAAGCAAAGCTCAGTTTATGGTCTTACATTGGTTTGGCTTATGTTGACAAATACTGGGAAAGAGGAGGGAGTGACCATGTCTCTAGTTGCAAGTTCCCTTCCAGTCTCTCCCTTCACCAAACTTTGAATGCTTCTGTGTAATACTTCCGTAGTTTGTTGGAATCTGGAAATTTTATAGTTTATGCAAATCTTTTGAATTTCTCAAGCAATATAAAGCCTCACATCAAATCTCTTTACCAAAAATTACCAGGCTTATGATGTTTATTAATGATTATCTTCATTCCTGATTTGTTGCCATAGGAGTGGATGGACCTAGTCATGTGTGTGCACCACCCACTACAAGGATTATGGGGAAAAAAAGCAATGTGTACATGTATACATTTTCAATGTGACAACAGTTGAGAAACTTGGGAGAATCTTTGGCCATTTTGTGAGTTTTCAGGAAGGATTCTTTTCATAGCCTTAAAATATGAACAGATAAGATATGATTATTACCCTCACTGATGGTCTTCAAATCTCTGGAGTTAACATCCCCCAAACTCCAGCTTCCTCATCACTTTATCTTAAGGGATGTCCTCATCAAACAGATGTTCAAGATTCTATGGTACAGTGGCTGTACATTCTGAACATGAAAACAGGACACATGATCTGACAATGTGTTCTCTTTTCTTTCTGGTTTTACTAAGGCAGGCCTGAGGACTTCAATGTCAGCTCTACAAATAATCAGTTGTGTGTGACCTTGGGCAAAAACCTCTCTGAGCATCTGTAAAATGGCAATGGTTAAAATATTTACCTAATTGGACTATAACAAACACTAAATGAGATATGGTAGAAGGACTTAGCATAGTATTTGATAAGCAAAAATGTATCCAATAAACGGTAGCTATTATTACTTACAGTAATGGTTAAAATTTTACAAAATTATCAACATGAAACCTCTTTAGTTACTAACTTCACTAATCACCCTATCAGAAAAGAAGATACATGAAATTTGGACTGCCCCAGAAAATCCTGGATGTCTTATCACTGTATCTATAAGTACTGCTTCCTCCTTCAGTTTAATAAGGCACCTTAGAAGAAGGGATAGAAAGACAAAAATAGGAGGCAAAGGCAACCTTCTCACTGACCCCATAATTCCTTACAGCTGCTAATAAGCTACTTAGAAAACTGTGGATCTGATTCCTGTTCCTAGCCCCCATCCTTTTTGCTCTCTGAATGTTTCAACTCAAAATTAGAGAAATATTTCCATAAACTATTTGCTTTCATGATCTCACTTCAAATGTCAGAGAGCTAAAAAATGTAGCTTATCTGGAAACCACTGAAATGGTAGGTTTTCATTTGAACAAATTATAATTAACATCATTATAACAATATTATAATTACTATTGTTCAAATGAAAACCTACCATTGTATACGTCCAAGCACTTTTTCTATGTCTTTTATCATCATTCCCACCCAATGAGAAGGGTTAGGCTGGTGTATCATTGCTGATTTACAGATGAAAAAAATCTATATTACCAGAAAGGGGAAGTGACTTGTCCAAGGTCACATAGCTAATACATATCAAAACCAGGATTAAAACCCAAGTTTCCTAACATTCCAAAAATCTTTCCTTTCCATTCCACCAGACTGCCACATGATTTTACCTCAAGATATTATTTTCTTACTGACAATGAAAGACTTCAGCTTTGGGGGAAATTCTGGAGGTTAATGAGTAATCAGTTTATCAGACTAATATCCTCCCTTGACTGAGCACTCACTAAGTACTAGGCTCTGCACTATACCTTTTAAATGCATCATCTCCTTTAATCTTCACAACAATTTACAACGGAGGGACTGTCATGAGCCTCATTTTGCAGATGAGGAAGTAGAGGCATGGAAAGGTTAAGTGATTTGCTTAATGTCACACTCCTAGTAAGTAATGGAGCTAGTAATAGATGTCCTGTTTGTTAACTTAAAGTAAAGTGTTCTTTCTACTACACACTGACAGAAACTTTCAACACTCTTATTAACAAGAAAAGGGTGTTATTTTTAAAGATGTTTTAGGGCAGCAAGATGTCAGTTCTCTTTCAATTCCTCGTACTGATAGTGGAGAGAAGTATAGAAAGTAGGCAAAGCATGTCTAATCCCAAAGCCATGACTATACAGCTGCGGAAGGACAGTTAGGGACACAGAATCCAGAAAAGAGAACTCAGGTCAGGAATAGGGGGAACATCTTTCACATGCTCACATCCTGGTCTTCAGTCACAACAGGTTATCAGCCAAATAGAAGGGTGAAGTAGACATAATCAGTCTGTACTCCTTTTCTTGCTCATGTTCCAACCTCCCCTTATCAAAATTGTCCAGTTTCCTTTTCCCTAGAATTCTGCTGGATGCCTAGAGCCAAGTCAAAGTTTTCACAGCTGGGGAGGACAATGGTTACACACCTCAGTGACATTTGCTTTTTTTGTTATTATTATCTTTGTTGTTGAAAGTTTTACAGATGTCCCCTCCCCCCCCCATTAAACCCCATCTCCAAGCTCCCACCCGCTCCCCAAGCTTTTACCACCCTATTGTCTGTGTCCATGGGTTATGCATATATGCTTATAAGTTCTTTGGTTAATCTCTTCCCGCCCCCCCCCTCCTTCCCTCTGAGATTCCTCAGTCTGTTGCATGCTTCCATGCCTCTGGATCTATTTTTCTGTCAGTTTATTTTGTTCATTAGATTCCACATATAAGTGAGATCATATGATATTTGTCTTTTTCTAACTGGCTTATTTCATTTAGCATAATTTTTTAAAAATATATATTTATTGTTTGATTAAAAAAAAAACAGATCCAGAGACATGGAAGCATGAATAAACATTTACTTTTTTAAAAAGTGCCTGCCAGGCCTTCACCTTTTAGCATCTGAATTGGGGGTTGCAGGACTAGCTCTGCTCCCTGCCCCCACCTGCCTCAATCTAACCTGGGGATAGCCAGTTAATGAGAGGATAACATGTGGGTTGCTATGACTAACTAACTCAGTAATAATTGAAATGACCATCCTTGCTTTTAGAAATCCTTCTGTGAGGATACAAATGAGTGCAAAACACCCTAAAAACAGGAAAGGTGAAACTCCATGTGCACACTGAGACTGGGAAAGGGGAAAATCAGTTCATTATTTCAAGACCTCTTGAGATGCTGTAAATACACAGTCAACACAAAACAAAGATCCTTCCCACCCCTCACATTATTTATGTGCCATCTAAAAATTACATGCCTGTTCTCTTTCCAGCACTGAGAGAGAAACATGCATATTCATGATCTGATAAATATTTAAGTGGGATTTATTTAAATGAGAGAGCCCATTTACAAACATTCCCTGGCTCTGAGATCTTATCCTGGGCACACAGAGGGAAGATAATTTCCTCTGGTAGATTCAAAACCTCCGCTGGCCACCTGTCCCCCTAAACTTGGAGCTCTTCCTTGAGAGCTGGTGAATACCATCCACAGTATTTCAAGTGAGTCTTCCCTACCTCCTCCCTCCAGTCCTGCCTTCCTGTTCTGAACTCATGCCATAGGGTCAGTCGTTGGCAAAATGCTAGATCTGGAAATTTATTTGTGGGTAGTGGGGAGGCAGTCACAGCTTGCTTTGCCTAGGTCTTTCCTCTTCACTACACTATCCCCATAGCAGCTA
Source organism: Eptesicus fuscus (assembly GCF_027574615.1). Lineage (NCBI taxonomy): Eukaryota > Metazoa > Chordata > Mammalia > Chiroptera > Vespertilionidae > Eptesicus > Eptesicus fuscus. Next base: position 119,749,642 of record NC_072473.1, on the reverse strand, counting down.
CCATCATTGATATCCCTAGCCTCCCTATGGGTCCATCTCTTCCCCTCAGGAAGGATAGTTATGTAATATACCATGTAACCGGGACTATGCTACCCTTCCCAAGAAGACATGCATTTTAATACTGCTAAAGTATTTTGTCAGTACGTATTTTCAAAGCATTTTTTCATATATTGCTTCATTCATTCCTCACCATCCTGCAAGACTTCTAAGGCAAGAATCATTTTTACAGTCCTAGAGGTGAAAACATAAAAGGGAAGACACATTTTGCTTGACCAACCTGTCACATTGATAGTTAGTTGCAGTTAGAACTTGAACTCAAGTCGGACTCTTAGATATGGAATCACTTCCTTACACAAGGCTGCCTCTCTTCTGGTAGGATGCCAGAAGAGAAAGCAATGGTAACCCAAAGGGAAAATTAGTGGTGACCTATCAAGCATTGTGACTGTAGATGGGGGAAGTATTTTGGATGCCCGTGACTGTACCCAACATCTATTCAATCCTATCATATAGGTAACTTTTTGTATTTGAGGTTAACTCTGGGTTCTCCATTGTGGTGTTCATTCTTGGGTACCACCTTGGCTCTCAGCCTTTCCCATCTTCCTGTCTCCTAAATTAAATTCACCTGTTTTTTTGTATTATTTTATGAAAACTTCATGAGATGATCAGCGAATTTACCCATAGAAACTAATTTGGGCTAGGGAATTAATACTGGTTAATGGCTCAATACAACTTCTCCTGGATCATACATATGGAAGCTTCTAATGCCTTAACTCAAGGACACAGGGTACAGGCATAACTCAGAGATATTGTGGGTTCACTTCCAGACCACGGCAGTAAAGCAAGTTGTAATATTTTTGCTGGTGGATGGTCTTGCCTTCAATTTGTAAAAAACACAATATCTGTGAAGTGCAATAAAGTGTAGTGCAATAAAACAAGGTATGCCTACATGGCAAGGATTTCAAGCACTGAGCCAGGCCACTGAGGTTAATATCATCTATACTAATAAAAGCCTAGGTGGCCCTCACACCCTCATGTGATGCCCTCACATCATCACAAGATGGCTGCCACAAGATGGCTGCTACAGATGACCACCACAAGATGGCTGGCAGGGGAGGGCAGTTGTGGACAATCAGGCCAGCAGGGGAGGGCAGTTGGGGGTGATTGGGCTGGCAGGGAGGGCAGTTGGCGGTGATGGGGCCAGAGGGGGAGGGCAGTGGGGGCAATCAGACCTGCAGGAGAGGGCAGTTGGGCGATCAAGCTGGCAGGGGAGGGCAGTTGGGGGTGATCAGGCCCGCAGGGGAGGGCAGTTGGGGGTGATTGGGCTGGCAGGGAGGGCAGTTGGCGGTGATGGGGCCAGAGGGGGAGGGCAGTGGGGGCAACCAGACCTGCAGGAGAGGGCAGTTGGGCGATCAAGCTGGCAGGGGAGGGCAGTTGGGGGTGATCAGGCCCGCAGGGGAGGGCAGTTGGGGGTGATTGGGCTGGCAGGGAAGGCAGTTGGCGGTGATGGGGCCAGCAGGGGAGGGCAGTTGGGGGAAACCAGACCTGCAGGAGAGGGCAGTTGGGGGCTATCAAGCTGGCAGGGGAGGGCAGTTGGGGGCGATCGGGCTGGCAGGGGAGCAGTTGGTGTCAATCAGGCCAGCAGGGGAGCAGTTAGGGGCAATCAGGCTGGCAGGCAGAAGCGGTTAGGGGCAATCAGGCAGGCAGCCAGGCGAGCGGTTAGGAGCCAGCAGTCCTGGATTGTGAGAGGGACTAAACCGGCAGTCGGACATCCCCTGAGGGGTTTCAGATTGGAGAGGGTGCAGGCCGGGCTGAGGGACACCCCCCTCTGTGCACAAATTTTTTGCACCAGGCCTCTAGTTGGGTAAATATACTCAGGTCTCAAATACTTATGCTACCTAAGTGACCATCTATTCTGCCTAATTTAGAGTAGCTAGATAAAATGTCCAGTTAATTATGATTTTCAGATTTTTTGATATAAGTATGTACCAAATATTGCATCAGATATTCTAACAGTAACCATTATTTGTTGTATATCTGAAATTCAAATTTACTGGGCTTCCTGATTTTTTATTTGCTAAATCTGGCAACCTTACCATAACTGTAAGATCTGGCCCACTGAGAATTACTATTAAAAAATCCCTTTTAAGCAACTACTTCCATGTAACACTGTTCTGGATGGGGCAGGTGGTGGCGAGATAGAGAGAAGGCAGCTGTGGGAGAGAGAATCATATACCATCCAACCCATCATGGTCTTAGTCATTTGTACATCATACAAAAGTAATGTCAATAGGCCTTTTAAGAAAATATAACTAATCCTATTTGCCTCTTATTATCAACTCCCTCACCCCACCCCCACACACAACCATCTGCTCTGCTATTCTGCTCTTTGATAAATGAGAAAGGAACAAGTTTTGGCAAATGCCAAGCCTTGTGTTCTCTGAGAGTGATCAGAACCTCAGAAGGCATATTGCAAGCAAACAGTAAGGCACTGAAGGGGTGTGGCCAGCCTGATGCACAGACAACAGGGCTGCCTAAATGTAATTTAGCACCAGGCGCAGACCTCAGGAGTAACAATGGGAAGAGTTCCATGACCAAAATATATTAGGGAAGTGAAGTGGAGAATGTTTACAAGCTTAATTAGCAATTTGCACAATTCCAGAATTTAAAATTTTGCTAGTGTCAGGCAGCTTTGTGGACCTACACTATGGACACTGAACTGAACCCAAGGGAGGGGGGTAGCACCAGGCTCTTGCTAGTTGGCCAAGTCCAGTGGCTAAGGCACACACTAAGATGTTCAAATTTATAAAATGGCCAAATCAAGATACTAATAGAGGCTAAGGAATGCAAACTCCAGAAATTTAGCATTTGAGTAGTAATAATAATGACAATAATGATAATGACAACAATAGCAAACCTTTAAAGTATGCATTTCCCCAAACACACACATTGAGTGTGTTAAAGAAAGCTAGTCTAAATCATCATTTTACAGATAAGAAAATAAAGTCCCAGAGAGGGGAAGTGACTTACCTAAGGCCACACAGCAAGTCCTTGGCTATCTCCTGACTCCCAATGCAATGCTCCATCCACTATCCAAAGATGCCTTTCTGGAGATTCTAAACCAGTTTAGGTTTTTCTCCTGCACATTATGGTTGGTTTTTCTTTTGTTTTTGTTTTTCTGATCCTTTAACTTACCTTAGTTTTTTTTTTTTTATTGAAATCAGTAAACTTAACATGAAATTTATCCTCATAAGAAAATGTAAGTGCACATATAGTATTGTTAACTGTAGGCAGTGTTATACAGCAGATCTCTAAAACTTATTTATCTTGTATAATTTTATACCCTTGAACATCAACTCCCCCCCCCCTCCATACACAGCCACTATTCTACTCTGTTTTCTCTGTTTGACTCTTTTAGATATCTCATATAAGTGGGGTCATGCAATATTTGTCCTTCTGACACTGGCTTATATCACTTAGCATGATGTCCTCCAGGTTCATCCATGTTGTCACATATGGCAGAATCTTTCCTTTGTCAAGGCTAATTAATGTTCCATTATACGTACACACCACATTTTGTTTATCCATTTATATCAATGGATATGTAGGTTGTTTCTACATCCTGGCTTCTGTAAATAATGCTGCAATGAACTTGAAAGTACAGATATCTCTTTGAGATTTTGCTTTCAACTATTTTGAATATATATCCACAAATGGAATTGCCCAATTTTATTTTGATTTGAGGAAATTCCATATTATTTTTCACAATATCAGCACTATTTCAAATTTCTATCTACAGTGTACAACAGTCTCGATTTCTCCACATCCTCACTAGTGCTTATATTTTTTTATAATAGCCATCCTAAAGGTAAGGTAATGTCTCACTGTGGTGGGGATTTGCATTTCCCTGAGGATTAGTGATATTGAGCACCTTTTCATATACCTGCTGGGCATTTGTATATCTTCTTTTATGAAATATCTATTCAAGTCCTTTGGCCATTTAGAACAAACCCATTTGGGTTTTTTGCTATTGAGTTGTAGGAGTTCCATATATATTTTGGATATTAACCTCTTATCAGATATACCTGGTATGATTTGCAAATATTCTCTCTCATTCTATAAGCTGTATTTTCACTCTGTTGATTGTTTTGTTGTGTGGTTTTGTTTTTGTTTTGTTTTTTGTTTGTTTGTTGCTATACAAAGGTTTTTAGTTTGATGTAGTCCCATGTGTCTATTTTTTGCTTTTGTTGCTTGTGCTTTTGGTGTCAGATCTAGGAAATTATTGCCTAGGATTTACAAATTCAATGCAATCCTTATCAAACCCTCCTTTTTTTTACAAAAGTAGAAATAAATCCTAAAGTTTATATGGAACTATAAAAGATTTAGAATAGCCAAAGCAGTTTTGAAAAAAGAAGAACAAAGCTGGTGGCACCACACTTCCTGAATTCAAAATATATTTCAAAGCTATAGTAATTAAAACCAGTGTAGTACTGGCATGAAAACAAACATATAGATGAATGGAACAGAATAAAGAGCCCAGAAGTAATCCTTTGCATATACTAGTACAGTCAACTGATCTTCGACAAGGATGCCAAGAACACAAAATGAGGAAAGGATAGTTTCTTCAATGAATGATATGGGAAAACTGAATATCTGCATGTGCAAAAGAATGAAATTGGACCCTTGTCTTACACCATACCTAAAAACCCACTCAAAATGCATTAAAGACATAAACATAATATCCAAAACTCTAAAACTGGAAGAAAATATAGAGGAGCCCTATCTGGTGTGACTCACTTGGTTGGGCATCTTCCCATGCACTGAAAGGTTGCTGGTTTGATTCCCAATCAGGGCACATGCCCAGGATACAGGCTCAATCCCTAGTAGGAGGTGTGTATATGAAAAGTTTCATGACATTGGTCTAGGCCAGTGGTTCTCAATCTTTCTAATGCCGCGACCCTTTAATACAGTTCCTCATGTTGTGGTGACCCCCAACCATAAAATTATTTTCGTTGCTACTTCATAACTGTAATTTTGCTACTGTTAATGAATCGTCATGTAAATATCTGTGTTTTCTGGTGGTCTTAGGCAACCCTGCTAGCGGTTCTCAACCTGTGGGTCACGACCCACAGGTTGAGAACCACTGCTGTAGAGCCTAAGACCATGAGAAAACTCAAGGCCATGGCTTTATTTCTGCACTCTTGCTCTTCTAGTGCTTTTTTAAAATCCCAGAACCTGTTGATTCCATGCTTTTAAAGTTTATTTGCATAATAGTCACTCTGTTTCTTCTTCCATCACCTATCCCTCTTCCTTGGGATCACATTTCCATCCTCTCCATAAACTCCCATATCTAGGTAATAATTTTTTGAATATTACATTTTTAAAAGACAGAGATGCAGCTGGGTCTTGTATAATAGCTGAGTAACACCGGACCCCTCATTCTTTCATCCCCCACTCAGCCATGGGCAGATTAAAATTCTAAAATTCTACTGAGGTGAGCCTACTATGTGCCAGGCACTCTGCTAAAACAATGCATGAATTTTATTACATTTCATCCTCACAATAAATCTATCATGCAGCCATTATTATTGTGCCCATTTTGCAAGTGAGGATCCTGAGTCTCAGATATCTTAACTGATGTTCCCAGGGTTACAGGTCTGCGCGGGAGCAGACCTCCTGCCGACACAGTGCTAGTGTGCAACCCAGTCCCTCAGGCTGACCAGGACCCCGATTCTCCAGGCGAGAGGCAGCACTGAGCACCACTGACTTGACTCTGTTTCTTATTGCATGCGCCTGGAATCCCTGACCCCCAATGCATTCACACTAAGAGCCAGTGACTCCAATTCTTGGTGCATGTGTACACAGGGACCCTGATTCTCAGCACAAGACCGCACGAAACAACAGAGATGCTGATACTCAATTCTTGGTGCAGGCACAGGGAAACTCTGACTCCTGGCACACACCAACGGGGTCTCTGTTTCAGCACAGTGCAGGCGGGGTCCCTGATTCAAGGTGCACACATGAGGCCACACTGAACACTAGTAACACTGACCCTGGGCAACCCTGGTTCCCACCAACCCATGGCAGCCACACATCTTAGTGTTGGAGCTCTTCAGTGATACTTGGGTGGTACAAAACTCCAACTGCACATGTCCCAAGCCCATGCAACTTGACATTTGAACCTTCTGGTGATAGCCAGAATGGGGAGACGACACAATCCCCAGAGGAAAGAAAATGAGGAGTCACCAAGAAATGAAAATAGTGAAATTGAAGCATGCAACATGACAGAAAAAGAATTCAGAGTAATGGTCATGCAATTCATACACCAGATGGATGAAAAAATCAACAACCTATGCAAGAATCAAGAAGAAATGAAAAGTGATATAGCTACAATAAAAATCACCATGGAAAGTTTCAACAGTAGACTAGAAGAAGCAGAGGACCAAATTAGGGAGTTAGAAGATAAGGTAGAGAAACAAGCTCAATCTGAACAGCAACTGGAGAAAAAAATTAAAAAGCAGGAGGAGAGTCTAAGGGAGCTTTGGGACAACATGAAACAAAGTAACATGCGTATAATGGGGCTGCCAGAAGGACAAGAAGAGCAGCAAGGATTAGAAAATCTATTTGAAGAAATAATGACAGAAAACTTCTAGGATATGGGGAAGAAAAAATTTACACAAGTACAGAGAGTCCCAAGCAAGATGAATGCCAAAAGACCCACACCAAGACACATCATAATTACAATGGCAAATGTTAATGACTAGGAGAGAATCTTAAAGGCTGCAAGAGAGAGACAGAGAGTTACCTACAAAGGATCCCCCATTAGATTATCAATGATTTCTCAACAGAAACACATCAAGATAGAAGGGAATGGAAGGAGGTATACAAAGTGTTGCAAAGCAAAGGAATGAATCCAAGAATACTCTATCCAGTAAGACTATCAATCAAAATTGAAGGGGAAATCAGAAGCTTCACAGACAAAAAAAAAAAAAGGCTAAGGGAGTTTATCACTACCAATCCAGCAATGGAAGAAATGCTAAAGGGAATACTGTAAAAAGAAGAAATAAAAAGGTAAGAAGGAACACAGGCACAAAAATAGAAATTACTACAAACAAGTACCTTTCAATAATAACTTTAAACATAAATGGACTAAATGCTACAATCAAAAGACATCAAGGGCTGAATGGATAAAAAACCATGACCTATATATATTCTGTCTACAAGAGACCCACCTCAGAACAAGGGACTCACACAGACTGAAAGTGAAGGGATGGAAATATATCTTTCAGGAAAATTGAAATGAAAAAAAAGCTGGGGTAACAATACTTATATCTGACAAAATAGACTTCAAAGAGAAGGCCATAACAAGAGATAAGGAAGGCCACTTCATAAAACTAAAGGGATCAATACAATTAGAGGATATAACCCTGATAAACATATATTAACCCAATGCAGGATCACCTAAATACATAAAAAAATTTGTGGAAGATATCAAGGGAGAGATCGACAACAATACAATCATAGTAGGGGACTTTAATACACCACTGACATCACTGGACAAATCCTCTAAACAAAAAATCAGCAAAGAAACAGCAATCCTAAATGACTCACTAGATAAGATGGACTTAACTGACATCTTGAAAACATTTCACCCCAAAGCCATGGAATATACATTCTTCTCAAGTGCACATGGAACATTTTCAAAAATAGACCACATATTGGGTCACAAGCAAAGTCACCCCAAATTCACGAAGATTGAAATCATACCAAGCATCTTCTCAGACCACAATGACATAATATTAGAAATAAACTACAATAAAAGCAATCCAAAAAACTCAAACACTTGGAAGCTGAATAGCATGCTATTAAACAATGACTGGGTTACCAGAGAGATCAAAGAAGAAATAAAATACATCATGGCAACAAATTACAATTAAAACACAACAATCCAAAATCTCCGGGACACAGCGCAAGCAGTCTTGAGAGGGAAGTTCATAGCTCTACAAGCCTACTGCAAAAAACAAGAAACAATGGTAATAAATTACCTAACCCTACAACTCAAAGAGTTAGAAAGAGCAACAAGAAAAGCCCAGTGTAAGGAAATAATAAAGATCAGAGCGGAGATAAATGACATAGAGACCAAAAAAAAAAAGATGAACAAAACTAAGAGCTGGTTCTTTGAAAGGATAAACAAGATTGATCAACCTCTAGCCAGGCTCACCAAGAAGCAAAGAGAGAGCACCCAAGTAAACAAAATCAGAAATGAAAGAGGAGAAATAACAACAGACCTCACAGAAATACAAAGGATTGTTAAAAAATACTATGAACAACTCTTTTCCTACAAAATAGACAACCTGGAGGAAATGGACATATTCCTAGAAAAATACAACATTTCAAAACTCAATCAGGAAGATTCTAAAAATATCAATAGGCCAATAAGTATGGAAGAAATTAAAGCAGTCATCAAAAAGCTCCCAGCAAACAAAAGCCCGGAGCGAGACAACTTCACAGGGGAGTTATACCAAACATTCAAGGAAGAACTAAAACCTATCCTCAGACTATTTCAAAAAATTCAAGAGGAAGGAACACTTCCAAGCTCATTCTGTGAAGCCAGCATCACCCTAATATCAAAACCAGATAAAGTCAACACGATGAAAGAGAATTATAGGCCAATATCCCTCATCAACATAGATGTCAAAATCCTCAACAAAATCCTAGCAAATCGGATCCAGCAATACATCAGAAAGATCATACACCATGACCAAGTAGGATTTATCCTGGGGATGCATGGATGGTACAATATCTGCAAATCAATAAACATGATACATCACATAAACAAATTGAAAGATAAAAATTACATAGTCATATCAATTGACTCAGAAAAAGCATTTGACAAAATCCAACACCCTTTCCTGATAAAAACTCTCAGCAAGATGGGAATGGAAGGATCATACCTCAACATAATAAAAGCCATATATGACAAATCCACAGCCAACATCATACTCAATGGTAAAAAACTAAAACCATTTCCCTAAGAACAGGAACAAGACAGGGATGCCCATTCTCACCACTCCTGTTCGACACAGTACTAGCCATTGCAATCAGACAAGAAGAAGAAATAAAAGGCATCCAAATTGGAAAAGAAGAAGTAAAACTGCCCTTATTTGCAGATGACATGATATTATACATAAAAAACCCTAAAGACTCGATCAAAAAATTATCAGACTTAATAAATGAATTCGGCAATGTAGCAGGATACAAAATTAACGCCAAGAAATCTATGGCATTTATTTATACCAATAGTGACCTTACAGAAAGAGAGAGTAAAAAAGCAATCCCATTTACCATCGCACCAAAAAAAAATAAGATACCTAGGAATAAATTTAACTAAGGAGGTAAAAGACCTATATGCGAAAAACTACAGGACACAGAAAAAATAGATAGAGGAAGATATAAACAGATGGAAGAATATACCATGTTCATGGATTGGTAGAATTAACATCATCAAAATGTCCATACTACCCAAAGCAATCTATAGATTCAATACAATCCCCATTAAAATACCAATAGCATATTTCACAGACCTAGAACAAACTCCCCAAAAATTCATCTGGAATAAAAAAAGACCCCGAATAGCTGCAGCAATCCTGAGAAAGAAGAACAAAGTAGGTGGGATCTCAATACCATATATCAAGCTGTATTACAAAGCCACTGTTTTTAAAACAGCCTGGTATTGGCACAAGAGCAGACATATAGATCATGGAATAGAATAGAGAACCCTGAAATCAACCCAAACCATTATGCCCAATTAGTATTCAACAAAGGAGGCAAGACATACAATGGAGTCAAGACAGTCTCTTCAATAAATGGTGTTGGGAAAATTGGACAGATCCATGCAAAAAAATGAAACTACATCACCAACTTACACTATACACAAAAATAAACTCAAAATGGATAAAGGATTTAAACATAAGATGGTAAACCATAAAAATACTAGAGGAATCCACAGGCAGCAAAATCTCAGACATATGCCAAAGCAATTTCTTCACTGATACTGCTCCTAGGGCAATGGAAACTAAAGAGAAAATAAACAAATTGGACTACATCAAAATAAAAAGCTTTTGCACAGCAAAGGAAACCATCAAGAAAACAAGAAAGCCCACTGCATGGGAGAACATATTTGCCAATGTTATCACCAATAAGGGTTTAATCTCCAACATCTACAGGGAACATATACAACTTAATAAAAGGAAGATAAATGATCCAATAAAAAAAAAATGGGCAATGGACCTAAATAGAATCTTTTCGACAGAAGATAGAAGGAAGGCCAAGAGACATATGAAAACATGCTCAAAGTCACTAATTATCTGAGAGATGCAAATCAAAACGACAATGTGGTACCATCTCACACCTGTCAGAATGGCAATCATCAACAAATCAACAAATGACAAGTTCTGACGAAGATGCGGAGAAAAAGGAACCTTTGTGCACTGCTAGTGGGAATGCAGACTGGTGCAGCCACTGTTGGAGTTTCCTCAAAAAACTAAAAATGGAACTCCCATTTGACCCAGTGTTCCCACTTCTAGGAATACATCCCAAGAAGCTAGAAAAACCAATCAGAAAGGTTATATGCACCCCTGAGTTCATAGTAGCACAATTCACCATAGCTAAGATTTGGAAACAGCCCTAATGCCCATCAGCAGATGAGTGGATTAAAAAACCGTGGTACATCTACACAATGCAATACTATGCTGCAGTAAAAAAGATGGAATCCTTACCATTTGCAACAGCATGGATGGAACTGGAGAGAATTATGCTAAGTGAAATAAGCCAGTCAGAGAAAGATAAATATCACATGATCTCACTCATTTATGAAGTATAATGAACAACATAAACTGATGAACAAAAACAGATCCAGAGACAGAGAAGATCGATCATACTGTCAAACCTCAGAGGGAAGGTGGGGGAGTGTGGGGTAAGGGGGACAGATTAACTAAAGGACTTGTATGCATGCATATAAGCCTAACCAATGGACACATACAACAGGGGTGCGGGTGAGGGCATGAGTGGGGGGGGGGGTGGGGGATTAATGGGGGGATGAGGACACATATGTAATACCTTAGTCAATAAAGAAATTAGAAAAAAACTAATAAAAGAAATATTTCAGAATATATGTGTTAAAAAATGAAAACAAAATCACCTGTGGCACTCTATTGCTTCCCTGTTGTCCTCATCTTTCCCTTCACCTGACCACACAGGGTCATATGTCTATGCACCTCAGTCATAGAAAGAAATCTTTCTGACCTCTGAAAATTAGTCCCATTTTTATACTGCAAATGCACTGGTTGGAACCATTTCAAATGGAAACATTTATCCTCCATGACCTGGTTTCTCTACAAATAGAAAAGCCCTCTGCTTTGGAGTCCAGAAGCGGGCAGCAGAGAGAATTGACTCCCCACAAGCAGTGCTTCTCAAAGTCTGATCCCCAAATGAATACTGCTTGTAGGGAGTGTTTTTTAATAATGGAAATTACAAACCTACTTCAAACCTAGTAAATCAGAATTTCCAGAAGTGAGACCTAGGACTATACGCCCCAAGTTATTGGTGTTTGTGATGCATGCTAAATTTGGAAAACCACTAGAAAAAGGATATAACCAATGCACAAGGACCGTAGGGAAAGTTTCATTTCTCTTGACTCCCCCTTTCCTGGATATAGATATCCCATAAGAAACCTTATGAGATTAAGAGACACTAGGTTCCCCCCTCCTTCGCCATTCCACATGACCACTCCTCCAACCCATATGAATCCATTTGCCTGGGATATACCTCAGGTTGCTAAAGCACACACACCTAAATCCTTGACAAATTCCACCCAGTGAGTAAAAGCCTTTTATTTTTTCAAGATGCTTTTATTTTATATTTATACCTTCTTTTTCTTTAAATTTTAATATCTATGGTTTCTTTATGGCATATTCTGGAGATCTTTCAAAGCTATTTGTATTCCATACTGACTTGAGTCCTTTCAATGTTCTGAGAGAGGTCATCGTTTATATTAAAATGCTGTACTAACATATGAGAGAGGGGGAAGGAGAGAGGGGGGAGGGAGAAGTGAGGAAAAGAAAGAGAGAGAGAGAGAGAGAGAGAGAGAGAGAGAGAGAGAGAGAGAGAGATTAGGAAAACAATTGAAAGCAACATTTATTAGAAAGATAGTCAGACACAAGGTTAGAATTCTCATTCTACCTCACTGAAATACTATCATACTATCAGTTTATTATTTTGTATGCTCCGCTTCCTATCTTTCCAGAGTGGAAAAGACTTTGGAAATTTGAGGAAGAAATGCAATCCTTTCACTTGTATTAGCAGCTATATATCTGCCAGTGTTTTTGCTTTTTTGTTCACTGTTGAGTTAGAGCAAGTATATACTTTGTATTTCCTGGGCTGGTTACTGTATAACTTGTTTTTGCTTTGTTTTTTCATTATGCCCTTCTCAATAAAGTTCCACAACAATAGATTAATTAATGAAGGTCACAAAACACCATGGGAGCATAGGTTGCTAAGACACAGAGACATAGAGCCAAACAAGAGTCCTCTGCATGGGAGGGGGCACCCACCCTTACCTTTCATCAATGCTCAGCTTTAATGAGCTTATAAATTCTGTTTCTCTTGCTCTCTCTGATCAAGCAGTGTGTGTATGTGTGTGTGTGTGTGTGTGTGTGTGTGTGTGTGTGTTTAAGAGAATGTATATCTTATAAAAGTATATTTGTATTAGACATCATAATCATGTTCTCAATTTATACAGCACAGTAACTTTTACAATTCTGCATAGGATCAGATCCACTGTTATTTTTGCATTACTTTTCAGGATCATTCAAATGTTACTGACAACTAAGTAAAATCTGTGAATGGAATAAAAAGTCATCCCCACAATAGTTCCAAATGGAACCAGACCTTTTGAAGGTGACCACTTCCAAGGTGGGATCAATGGACGCCCAAAATCTTCCTCTGGCCCCAAATGTATCTCCTGATGTCCATGCCACAGCTATCAAAACCCAGTTGTTGGAATGGAAGGAGCTACCATTTGATGTTGACACATTGGTGAACTCTTATAAAGTAAAGCTTTAACACACAGCTATCTATTCATTTAGCTTCTATCATTTCACAAGACCCTCAGGAAATAGGGCTCAGAACAGGTTAAACTTAGGATTTATTGGCTGTAGTAGATGAAGGTCAGAAAAAATGTGAAGCTAGGCACACTGGGTAGCAGGCTGACTTAGGCTAAGTGGCCTAGTGAAGTGCACTGAATAACCAGGAACTAACTTTAACATTCTGGAGGCTTGGTAGTAGGGAGATATGTATCTATTAGGATGACATTTAGCTGCAAGTAACAAAATCCTGACCATCAGTGGTTTAAACAAATGGGAAATTTTAAAAATATATAAACAGAAGCCTCCAAATAAGTAGTTGTAGGCATTGGTTCCACTGTTCAAGAATGCCATCAAAGCCTGGTTGGTGTGACTCAGTGGGTTGAGCATTTTCCCATGCACCAGGAGGTCACCATCTAATTCCCGGTCAGGGCACATGCTGGGTTGTGGGCTCGATCCCCAATAGGGGTCATGCAGGAGACAGCTGATCAATAGATATTTCTCTCATCGATGTTTCTCCCTCTCCCTTCCTCTCTCTCTCTCTCTAATAAAATCAATAAAAAACATATTTTAAGAAAGAATGCCATCAAAGACCTAAGCTCTTACTTTCTGCTTCACCATCCTTACTTAGCACATTGACTTTTACCTTCATGGTTGTTGCCTCATAGTCACAAGATGAGTGTGACGTCAGTCCTCCTAAGAAACAGCAAGATGAGGAAAGTGCATTACCAACCACATCTATCACCTTTTATCAGAAAAACAAAATCTTTGCCAGAAACTCCCAAAAGATTTCTTTTTAAATCTCCTTGGCTAGAACTACGTTACATGCCTCACCTACTCAATACCAGTTGCAAGGAAGACTGGGAAAGGGAGTATTTAGCTGGGCACATTGTCACCTTAAACAAAACCAGGATTATGGTAGGAAAGAAGAGGGAAATTATTCTTGGGTAGATAAGCAGTGCCGGCCAAAGACCAAAGGAAAGCTTTGGCCACTCTCATTCAGTTCAAGCAATACACATTGGGCACCTACTAGGTGCCAAACATTGTGCCACATGCTTTGACATCTGACTCTTGCCTCATGCCATCCAGAATTCAAAGAATGAGGCTTCTTTACAGGGGTAAATTATTAAAACTAATGTCTAGCTGTATGTCAAGTTTTATTTTGTTCCTAGTCACCAAGACACACTAAGTTTTGAGAATGTGTTTCATCTAATCTTTCAAATATATACTTTGGGGGCAGTCTCAAACCTCAGCTAAACCTCTCCAGATATGGACCTTCACAAAGAAAGGTCTTTGAATTGTAGCTATCAGGGTCATTTTTTAAAAGCATGTATCAGAGTTATTTTATGCATGCAAACCCTTTTCTGTTTTTAAATTGGATTCGTGCCTGGATGTACTGCAAATTGCTTTTGAAGATGGACTGCAGAATAGGTTCCAGCTACAGGCAGCAGTACAATGGCACAGACACCTTAGGTGCCAGCTAACCTCCCCACACAGTCTGCAGTCTCATCCTACTTGCTGACTGGCCAGTACAAAGGACTTCTTATGACCTGAAAACAAGCTTTGAAGACTTCTGCCCCTCAAAAAAAGCAAAGGCAAAATTATTAAGAGCTCTAGAATTATTTCTATTAAGGCTCTGTTCCTGGGGATTCTCTCTCCAAGGACAGATGAATAAATGGCTCTCCAGAAAGAAAGGATAATTGCTTTGATGTGGATGGTACCAACCAGATAATCCCTGCAGTTTGCAACACAAGCTCAGTAACAATTTGCTTTTAGTAAAAGTAGAATGGAAAGGAATTTGGGGAAGTGTGGGAGTGGCCAGTAGGATCATATTGCATAGACTCTTCAAAATCAACCTACCTGCAGGCTTGGCAAAACTACCTACAGTGTGTAATTTGAAAAGGAACTTTTTGCCTACAGATTTTGTTTTCCTTGGCCTATCAGGGTGAAAGTTCCATTAATGTTGTTTCATAAGGGCCTTTTGGTGAGAGGTGCATTCCATTCCCAGGGAAGGATAACCAATTATCTGGGATTAGTTTATCTGATTGGCCCTTTGTTACCAGGATGAGATCAGAGCCCCAAAGGTATGATACATACCATAGGTGCTTTTTTGGAGAGATAGGAAATATGTGGTTTATAGCTTAGAGTCCAGGCAGAACTCAGTGAGGTATCCCAAAGGGAATCCCAGGATGGGCAAGGAAGAGCAGGTGGCCACTGGACTCCTGGGGACAAAGGGTATTGAGAGAGAAGCAGAAGAATGGCAGACTCCTGGAATGAGTCAGATAATCATGGCACATGTCCTTGAAAAGCTTCTGTTTGAATCGAGAGGTATATCTGACCTGGGGTATTTAGACCATTTCTTAAGTGAGGTAGAGTGTAGCAAAGTGGCCAGTGCGGTGACTTATAGACACTTATAGAATGTATCTAATAAATCCTAACCCTGAAAGACTGCATGAAGAAGTTTGAGGGGAGGGATATGGCTGATGAAAGGGCAGAACTTCAGTGAAATAAATGAAAGTGTCTGTTTCTACTCTACCATCCAGTGCATCCCTGTGCTTTTGCTTGCCAAAATTTGTTATGAAATCCATCCACCATAACATCTCTATGAATAAGAAATATTGGAACTGGTAAATGGGGAGGCTAATAATAAGTTGTAGAGCAGGATAAATAAAATAGGGAAAGGACATAGAAAGGAGAATAAAAGAAGCAATTGAGGGCAGACGCAAGAGGGAGAAGGAATGTCAAGAGATAAAGGAAAAATACATAAAGAAGAGACATTGAATATTCAAATAATAATAACAACAATAAAAATAATAGCCAACACTTAATAAGGCCATTATGTGACAAGCCCTGTTGGAATCGCTTCACATGCACTAAGTCATTTAATTTTCATAATAATCCTATGAAGTAGATTTATTATTATTATCCAATTTTTCAGTTTAAAATTGAGGCAAAGAGAATTTAAGTCAAAACTTGATATTTATAAAGCAAAGACAAGGTGGTGAAGAGACTGAGTCCTGATGTCACTTTATCTCTAGACTTTTAAGTTACTTAAGCCAATAATAATGCTTTTTTAAGTCAAAATGTGATATGAAATTCAGTTTAAGTAAGGTTTGCAATCTGACTTAAGGCCTCCTTGTAACCAAAGAGTCCTTACTAATTAAAAAACAACAACACATCTATTGGCTCCCTGGTTGGTGTGGCTCAGTTGGTTCAAGCATCATCCTGTACACCAAAAGGTGGTGGGTTTGATTTTGGTCAGGACACATACCCAGGTTTCAGGTTTGATCCCTGATTGGGGCATATGCAGGAGGCAACCCATCAATGTTTCTCTCTCACATCAATGTCTCTCTTTCTCTCTCTCTCTCTCTCTCTCTCTCTCTCTCTCTCTCTAAAAAAAATAAAAAAATAAAAAAATAACCTCTATTGGCTGTTTATTAAGGACAAGGCACTGGGTTAAGTGCATTATATACATTATTTAATCTTGGCAACCAAATGGGTTTTCTACTGCTATTATTATGCTTATTTTAAAAATGAAGAGATGGAAGCACAGAGAGGGTAAATAACTTAACCAGATTCATGCAGTTAATAGGTACCAGAGCTAGGAAATAAATTCCTGCAGTCTCATTCCGTACTTTGTGCTTGGTAACAATTCTATTAATAGTTGGTGGACAAATAGACAGATAGAAAAAGTGAATGTCACCATTCAGCCGTGAATGGCAAAAATGAAGGCAGTTAAAGTTTAAGAGTTCTTTTTTATGAGTAATCTGATAAAGTTATAGTCACCCTTTCATATTTCCAAGAAATTAGTTGCTACACAGATGAGTATCTGTTTGGATGCTTCTTAATCTTGGGAAGCCATTATTTCTGATACCTTGCAGTGTTGGCTCTCTGGTGAGGAGTCACTTAGCACTAATAGAAGCTAGCTCTAGAATTTCCTGTGCCCAAGGAGACAGCCTTCTAAACAGGAAAAGGAAGAAAGCATACAGGGTGGGGCAAAAGTAGGTTTACAGTTGTTTATATGGAAAACAATACAATAATTCATCAATAATAATAATACAAGAATAAACTCTGTGTTTTTTATACTTACAACTATAAATCTACTTTTGCTCTACCCTGCATATTTCTGCAACTATGACTGGGAATACTTCCTGGAACAGGAGACCAGTAGCATCACACCTTGGGAAGCACTATACTAAAGTTCATGAGCCAGCATCAATTGAGCAAAGCCCATTTCTGTTCTTACATGCCTACAACCTTTTCCTATAATGAAATCTGGTGTCAGACTTAGTTAGGGCTTTTTATCATTCCCTATGAACATTCCTTCCTCTTCAAGAATTGTACAATTAATTGCTGTAGCTTCACTGCAGAAGCAGTTGTGCATATGCTTTTAGTGTTTTTGTTGTTTCATTTTTAATGGGCATGAAAGCTTGTCTTCTGGGAATAAATATTGGCCAAAAAGAGCAGTCTTCCAACTTGGATTCAAACAGTTAAATGTTATGAATGGCTTTCATTGTTTTTATAACTATTAGCAGGCTCCTTTGATAATTCCCAGCTGATTTATATCTTGGTACCTATTTCTGTGTAGACACCATAAAATGCTATCTTATATAATAAAGACATAATATGCAAATTGACCATCACTCCAACACACAAGATGGCCACCCCCATGTGGTCAAAGATGGCTGCCCCCACGTGGACACAAGATGGCCACCACAAGATGGCTGGCAGGGGAGGGCAGTTGTGGGCAACCAGACCTACAGAGGAGGGCAGTTGAGGGGTACCCAGGCCTGCAGGGGAGGGCAGTTAGGGGTGACCAGGCCGGCAGAGAAGGGCAGTTGGGGGCAATCAGGCCTGCAGGGGAGGACAGTTGAGGGGGACCAGGCCTGTAGGGGAGGGCAGTTTGGAGTGACCAGGCTGGCAGGGGAGGGCAGTTAAGAGTGACTGGGCCAGGAATGGTGGGCTGTTCGGGGGGACCAGGCCTGCAAGGGAGGGCAGTTAGGGGCAACCAGGCTGGTAGGGTGAAATTAGGCGTCGATCAGGCTGGCAGGGGAGTGGTTAGGGGGTGATCAGGCTGGCAGGCAGAAGCGGTTAGAGGCAATCAGGCAGGCAGGCAGGCGAGTGGTTGGGAGCCAGCAGTCCTGGATTGTGAGAGGGATGTCCAACTGCCGGTTTAGGGATCGGGCCTAAACCAGCAGTTGGACATCCCTCAAGGGGTCCCAGATTGGAGAGGGTGCAGACTGGGCTGAAGGACACACACCCCCCGCCCTGTGCACGAATTTCATGCACTGGGTCTCTAGTGTTAAATAATTTCATATTAAAAACAAAACCATAACTTAATCTTCACTTAAGAGGCAAACAATTTTTTTCAGCCTTTGGGAATGGGCCGTACTTCCCATTCATTAAATGTCTATAAATGTTTGCTAGTGCTTAGAGGTTGAATGATTAAAAGGATAGGAGAGATGTGAATTTTAAAAAAATCAATCACTGCTTGTAGCTCTATTCCAAAATATATCCTGCATGGCACAGTAGATCTTCTCCATGAGACTAGTTAATAACAAGCATTCTGCATATTTTATAATTACATGCACTACAAGCAGGGTACAGTCAGATTTATTGTACATTTGAGTCCCCAGAATCAGAGTTGTTCCTCACAGCACCTATCATAATAAATGGCATGGAAGCGTTCTTTATATCGCAGGATGCTAAGTTGGATATTTAAATAGCATATCCAGGATGTGTTCAGAGTTATGGTTATCCTGTAAGAAGGGCAACATCCAAAGTACATTATAATTTAAATGTCATGGCCCATAATTGGAGTCTGATGCTCACTGAGTCAAAATTAGGATCTATGATAAAGGGAACAAATAATTGTCCCAATGAACCACAAGTTGGCTAGGAGCAGATTGATCAGAAATATTTTTAGTTCTTATTAGGTTTGGGGCACACTTCAATTTTTAGACATGAGAGAAATCATCTTTGGTTCTGATCACTAAGACTGGCATGATTAACTCTACTTTGGCAGGCTTGGAGAGGAGGAGCATTTTATCCATGGTCCCACAATTAGATCGATACAGGAGACAGACTAGATTGCAGATCTCATGACTTCCAGCCTAATATTCTTACTATTTAATTTTGCTATCTGTAGCCTGTGCTGCTTAATTTATTTTGAGAAAAGTATGTAAATAAATATTTAGGATATTGTTTTTTACCCTATTCTCATGAATCAACTGGTCTACCTACTCTCCCCACCCCCCCATTACAGCACCCTCCCCATCTCCTACCCTACCTGTACACACCATTTGAAAGCCTGTGTATCATGCTACTATTCAAGTGGCTGAAACATTCATATCATTAAACTTAGATTTGAGATAAATTATCACTATGTTCCCTCAGAAATTACTTTGACACAATTACTACAAAATAATAAATAGTGTGATACAGTGTTAAGTACAATCAGCAAATCTAAATGGCCTTAATTTACATTACTCATTATTGCACACAAATAAATAATTATACTACCTTTCCTTTTAAATTTCAATTTGGACATGCAAAGTCCACTTAATTCACTGGAGCAGAAAGTGGAAAACTTTACCAAAGTTGACAATTCACAAGGCAGAGTGTAGCCTATACCTTAAACTCATCTTCATATTGTCCACAGTAACTGTTAGTACAAAGCTTTGTATGTATTAAGGTTTTTAATAAGGGCTTGCTAAATGAATGGATATTTATGACCAGTCTCAAATTTCCATATTATTGTTTATTCCATGAGAATAAAATGCAGGATCTAGGTTTGTCATTTGATCAACCAAACAAGTCATGAAAACCACTCACTGGTTTTCAGAGAAGTGTTTTGGTCCAAGTAGGAAGGCTTAGTTCTCCCCAGTCAGGGACTATACAGAGAAATAAAAGGACACTTCCAAGGAATATTTGTCACCACAGTTTGGGTGACAATGTACTGTATACAGGCAAGTATACTAAGGTGAATGAAAATGTATAATTCATCCAGTTGGGATATCCACTGAGAGTGGTCTATCACCCATTTATGAGACTCACATGCTTTACTTTTTAAACATTTTAAGGAAATAGGTATCTGGAAAAGTACTGTGGTTAAAGGGTGCTTCCTTTCCCCTCTGATTTCCTCTATGTGTCATGCTTTGCAGTTACCAGTTTCAGGCAGGGACAGTACTAATCTAGTGCCACTCTTTGCAATAAGGCCATGTTCTGTAGCCCTACAATCTCAACTACTCTACCTTGACTTCCGTCTGCCATGCTCTAGGAGCATTCTGGATTGTTTCAGGCACTTCTCTGTGGTGAGGATCTCCCACAATGCAAAAGGTTGCAGTTTTAGTGCTAAACCAAATAATCCAATGAAGATATTCCATGTGTCTGCCTTAATTTCAGATTCCAAAATAATATTCAGCTATATTTTTACAGTAAAATTTCAATCTATCAATCAGAGTCTGATGGGTCAGAATCTTCAAATAGCCAGAATTCCTGCCCAGAATTTTTAGGGAATAAAAAAGTGGGGGTTTTTAAGAGCAGGTGATATCAAAGATTTAGTAAAAATTACTATTTTGGGCCTGCTCCAGGTCAGAACATATTTGGCCAACTGCTTCCACTTTCAACATCTATAGCTCTAGACAATGAACACCTATGTGCAGAATGATGACCCTGAGATATTGCAAGATCTCTGGACACCAAATATATTCACTTGGTTATATTTATAAAAAAAAAAAAAGAAAAGAAAATTAGACCTACATGTGTTATAGAGATATTTCCAATACTATTTCAATAACGAGGACTTTTTGTCAGGTACTCAAGTACCTAGAAAATTCTAAACATGTTCTTAGAAATGACTATTCCCCTTCCTTTACAATTCCCTGAGCATGCCACATTCCCTTCTGGTCCTTAGTTTGTGCACCTATAAAATTTTAAAAATTTGATTAGCCCTGGCCAGTGTGGTTCAGTTGATTGAGCGTCATCATATGCACTAAAAGGTGGCAGGTTCAATTCCAGGTCAAGGCACATACCCAGGTTGTAGGTCTGATCCCCAGTTGGGGGGGGGTGCATGTTTCTTCTCTCTCTCTCTCTCTCTCTCTCTCTCTCTCTCTCTCTCATCAATAATAAAAAAGATTTGGTTAGATGATACCCAAGGTCCCTTTCCATTTTGATGTTCTATGATTGTCATCCCTATGATCTTTTGCATAGCCTCTATATTTTTGGCATTATGCATAATTATAACAGCCCCTACCTCAGAGGAAAATAGTTTCTCTAAGACTCCCTCTCTCATTCAGTGCCTTTGAGGTATCGAAGGCCAAGGAGGTAGTCTCAAGACTATTAGCCCAAGTTGACTAAGGACAGAGGTTTTGCTGATCCCATCTGTGAAAGGCTCACACAGTCCCTTGGAAGACTATCCTCAAAAGGGTTGATGAAGCCAACTCCCATGTAAAAACAGAAGTCCATCTGACAAGCATAGAACCATTAAATAATGAATTAAATACATGAAAGTTTGAGAACTTCTTCTAAGAGAGTACATTGGCACAGAGCTAGTTTGAAATTGTTTGTATTATTAATTGAAAGTCAGAAAGAGAGTCTTGAAATAAAACAGATAAAATAAAGAGATTATATTACTGTCAATAATGCCACAGGCAGTCTTGGGATTTGGTGGCAGTCTTAACAAAAATGCCTTATCTTCTTAAGATTTTCTCTGCCAATTCTCAGCAGGTTTAAAATGCATTTCTGGTCTTCTCTCTCCTAAATGGTGTTAATATTAAGCTTCAGTGACAAAAAAAGAAAACCTTAAAAGTTCTATAATGTTAAATATTCCTGAGGAATACATCACCCCACAAATAAATCTAGCACCTGCATACTTCCTCCCAAAGGAAAAGCTTGCTCTAAAAGCTTTCATAAGCCATAGTAATCAAAGTTGGGACTTGGGCTTCTAGGAGTCTAAGAAAAACTTATTTTCAAATTAAGTTTACACCAGATGACTCAATTTTGAACATACACCCACCCAAACACAAAGTAAATTTCTGATGCCAATTCTGACTACTGGAGGGTAATTTGTTCCACTTACTAAAGGTTGGGATGCCAAGACAGGAACAAAACAAAGTAAAAAAATAAACAAGAACAAGAAATCAAAAAAAGGACTGCATGAGCACTCTATTTTCTAAGTTATATATACACTACATAGATTTTCTACAGAGATACTAAAGTTGCTTCTTATACCAAGAATAAACACTGAGAAACTTCAGAAGACTTGTCTCCTTCATTATCCTTGTCCAATTATAGGGGTTAATTATCTACAATACCAATACTGCTTTTGAGTTTGACCATTTACATCCATTTTTCTTAACTACTTTTACCCCCAATATGTTGAAAGTACTCTATTTACTTTCCATTCTTCTTTGAAAACTGACAACCACCCCCTCTAGGGAAGATTTGAGGAAGGGGAATTCTCCATGGTTGAATATTTTGTAAAGACTAAGCAATGAGCATGGAGAGAGTTGTGAGTACAAATGCACCAGAGATAAGTTTCTTCTAGCACCAGGCCTTTATATTTAAACTCATTCCCACATTATGTAGACACATATTCAATTATAAAATATAAAAAAAATCTAAAATTAAATACAAGTGAATTTAATTGCATCCACTATTTAGTACTATTCACACCTTGGTTCCCTGTCCTTATTGTAAATAATCAAGAAGAGTTCATTTTAGAAACACCAATCAGAAAGGATAAATGCACCCCTATGTTCATAGCAGCACAATTCACCATAGCTAGGATTTGGAAACAGCTTAAGTGCCCATCAGCAGATGAGTGGATTAAAAACTTGTGGTACATCTACACAATGGAATACTATGCAGCTGTAAAAAAGGTACTCCTACCATTTAAAACAGCATGGAAGGACCTAGAGAGCATTGTGCTAAGCGAAATAAGTCAGTTGGAGAAAGATAAATATCACATTATCTCACTCATTTTTGGAATATATTGAACAGCAATAAGCTGATGAACAAAAACAGATCCAGAGACAGAGAAGCATCGATCAGACCGTCAAACCTCAGAGGGAAGGTAGGGGAGGGTGGGGGTAAGGGGGAGAGATCAACCAAAGGACTTGTATGCATGTATATAAGCATAACCAATGGACACAGACACGAGGGGGGGTGAGGGCATGAAGGGGGGGTTGGGGGGAAATGGGGGTAAGGACACATATGTAATACTTTAATCAATAAAGAAAAAAAATTTTTTTAAAAAGAAGAGTTCATTTTAAAGAGCAGGTAGACAGGATGGCTAGAGACAGGAGGCTGGGGGAAGCTGGAATGGATAAACTAAATGGTCTATTGAGACCTCTACTCACTCTATCATTCTGTTAGTAGTCATTGATGTTAATGTTCTTGGACCATTCTATATGAATAAGGCAAATTGTAACAGATCCACAGATTGATCATTCAACAATCTGGGCCTATTTTGAAAGATGAAGCTTAAGTTCTTTTTATTTATCCCTTGGGTACATGGATACTTCAAAGGCAAGTACTAGACCTATCTGTTTAGTATGTCTAGCTAATTGTTCAGTTTGATCTTTAACATTATTCCGTCACTACTCTAGCTTTGTCTGAGGCTTTATGCTTCCCTTTTTGTCACCAAATCACAAAATGACCAGATATCATACATCAAATGCAAAGCTCAGAGATCAGAACAACTGACTATTGTGGCTGTGTCCCTGACATACTCTATTCTAGTAGAAGAAAGGGAATAAACTAATATTTAGTGAACACTTACTATGTGCCAGACACTGTGTTAAGAACTTTCACATAAATAATCTGAAGCTGTTCTAGATTGGGAACAGGGTTGATCTATTCAGAGACTAAATGGTGCATGGGAGAAGAGGAAAAGGAAGGTGTTGCATCTGGGACTCAATATATCCAACAACAAAATATTGATCCAAGAAGTACCAGCAGAATACCAGAAAAGTTTACCTTCCATAAAGACACCAATATTCTCAGCCAGCTGAAGATAGACTATCAAGAGGCTCAGGGAATGATGCATGTTTTTAGAAAGGATCACAACAGCAGTATTTACAAGCTACATTGAGCTTGCGTGGCACTACAGAGTAGGGGAGCTTGGAGTTGGACCAACAAACACACTTGTACCCACCCAGCTATGCCCACACATCTGCTACCTCTAGATAACCCTCTCTCTGGCCCTGGGGCACAGGGTGATCACACACCATTTCCTGCAAAGAATTCTCCCCTGTCTTACTCTGGGGACTTTGGCAGAAACTTGGAGAGGATGTTTTGTGTATCATCTGGCATCCAAGTGACAAGTTAATGCCCAAAGCTTGGAGCCAAGGGAGGTTTGTCCAAGTGCCTGACCTAGAAGGGCCATCGCTTTACTTCTGTTCTAATTAGGATAATTAACCTCCCCTGCTCATTCATTCTAGTCCAATCCAAAAAGCTCAAATTAAAATGGCACAGGGGACTGTCAGGCTCTAGAGACAGGAAACAGTTTACAAGCCTTTTATCTCCAATGTAGACACCATCAAGGCAAATTCAGGATACAGTTTTCACAGCACCTTTACCTTTGAAACAACCTTGGGATGCCTTGAGGACCATCTTCAGAATTTTCATCAATGTAAATATCCCACCAGCTCTACATAGAACTTAATGACTAAATTAGGGTTGAGGTGTGTGTGGAGAGGGGGATATTAATAGGATAGCATTTCTCTTTTTATTGTCATATTGGCTTTGTGGTTGGTTCACAAAGAAGAAAAATCGAATGGCTTGACGTTAGTAGGATTTGATGCGGTATTTATGAAATTTATGCTCTGGCAACAACCACTGGAGGAAAAAATTGTGGAGCATTTCAAAACCTGGACTTGAATAGAGTTTCACATAGGACAAAGACACAAGTAAGGGGTAACAATACTGCAGTTCTTCCTCTTATGTTTTACTTCCCATTCCCCATGTCTGAACAAGTTTGAGAGTTTCCCATCAGGTATCTACAGGCTCCATGCTGCTTAGGCAGACAGGACTGTGTACAGTCCTTTGGATCTTTGTTGCTCTTTGCTACAGGATTCAGTCCAAGGTCTTCCCTACATGCAGCCCTACATAACTGTATGCTCTATAGTTTCCCTGCCAAATATTGTTTGGCTACAGTCCCTTGTGAGCCTCTATGGCTGATAGGAAAGGCAAGACAACAGAGTAATAGATATGGTTAGGCTGCCCATTTTGACTGAGTATTAGAGAGTTTCTTCCAGCCCAGTAATGCTAGAATTTTCCATGGGTCCATCTTTGGAAGAGCCTTGGAATATCCCCAGTAACTGAAGACTTTGATTTGCTACTCAGTATGTCATAGAACCACCAACAAAAATAGCTTCGCATGTTGTCAAGAGGCTTGTCCTGGGCCTAAGTTGAGCAAATTAGTCACTCTCCAATCTTTGTCTATTCGTGTCCTGGTCCCCTCCTAGCCTTACACTGTTCACATCCCATCTATCACCTTCATTAAAGCCTGGGCTTTCCCTCCTTCTGAATCACCCACTGTGTTAACAAGCTAAACTGTGTTAACTTCTGGTTCTCAGTAGATATATAATAATGACCAAACTAGTGCTTCTTAAATTCTGATGTGCCGTGAATCACCTGGATAGCTTGTTAAAATGCAGGTTCAGTTTCATTTAAGTCTGGGGTGGAACCTGACAGTCTGCATTTCTAATAAGCAGCTTTGGTGATGTCAATGTCACTGGTTCATGGACCACACTTAAGTAGCAAAGCATCTTAAGGGTCTTCTTATAAAATTAATATTCTTTTATAAAGTAGCAAGAACATATACCATCTTTCTGAATGAGTTAAACCCAACTGCATTGCTCAGAGTAAGGGTTTGTGACACATCAATCTCTCTTCTTAGTAGTTAGCAATATTGTCCTTTTATATGGATGCTAAAATAATCCTTTCATGTAACCAGAGCTGTGCAGAGGTCATGGAAAATGTGGACTTTGGCATAGACTATCTTTCTTGGGATCTGGGTTACTTGAATAAGCCTTCCTGAGCACCTGCCCTGCTTCCTGAAGCCAATCATGCAGGCCAAACTCATTTTGAGTCCAGCCACTCCATTCATTTAATCCACTTTCACAGCAGCTCTGGGTGGCTGCTGATGCTACATCACTCGTGCTATGATCTGCATCAGTGGTTAAGACAACGGAAGCAGCTACATCATCCAAGGCACAATCCATTTATTTCATGCTGGAAAAAACAATATTCTATCCAAGTGGGACCAACTAAGCTGGGAAGATGCCACAGCTTTAAGGTTATATAAAAAAATATGCCTTTTTCACTATTTAGCTCCTCAGTGGAGAGCAATGTGCCCCTTAAGGAGGCCCCTGATGTCGTTAGCACATCAGTGCTGTGCTGGACAGAGTAAGCCCATTTCTCTTGTGAGGTACAAGGTATATAACATCTGGGGTTGTTAAAACATAAATTTGATAGAGAAATTCACTCCTACAATAATTTCTGAATCCTTTTATCTTCAGCATTTCCGCTGATTGTATTCTTTGCTCAAAATAAACTTTAAAGAACATTTGTATTTTGTTTACAGGATGCTCTTCTGCATTAATATTTGTAGAGCTAAACACTGCAGATGGGAAGGTTCCCCCTAAGAAGATTCCAGACCATTATGATTATCCAAAATATAAACATGTTTTATGGCCTAAGGGGGTTGTCAAACAGTGTTTTAAAACACACTGGCAAATTTGAGATGGTTTTAAAAGTAGGCCTATTTACAAATTCAGAATAGTCTCACACCTACACTTCCCAGGGGTTCTGTGGGAACAAATCTTGCTGGAGTAGTCCATTGTAGGCTCTGGCCCATTTCTTTAGTGGGTCTCCCAGCTAAATAAATATCCATCATTAACTTTTTCCCTCTTGTCCACTGCCTCTGCCATCCTAAACTGGTTACTTAACTCTCTTGGAGAGCTTAATAAATACTTCCATATGCATAGGACCCTCTCCTTCAAAATGATACTTAAGACCATAGCATATTGGCCAGTATGATCAAATTTCCAGCTGAGAGGAACTCACCTAACCATTTTGTTAAGTTTTCTTACTGAGCCTTTTGCCTGAATGAGCACAGAAGCTTTCTGGGCATGGTCAACTAGTCCCTCCACTAAACCAGTCATTATGAAGACTAGCTACATGGTTACTAATTAGATTTATTTTATTCAAATAAATTCCTAGCCAGTGCAGTTTCCCAGCAGTCCATCCCTGTAGTAGGCATCTTAACTCCAAGTGACTCAAGGCTCTGTCTGTGTAAACCTCCCAAATTCTAGTTTGCAGAAGCACTCTTTAATTCAGTCATAGCCATGTGGTTGTTTGTCCTTTGCAACTAGTTAGCTCAGTTGGATACATCTTCTGGCTAAATTAAGCCAAGGTCATAATTTTGATGGCTGCTAGGGCCAGTTAGCTTCCTTTGAGTCCATGGGTCTAGACTCCATCTTGTCCAGCCAACCTTCTAGTAATCTGTGCCATTGGTGGTAAAGGAGGCCGGGCCTAACGGTGGGGCTGACCTTGTTTACATCTCTTTGCTTCATGCCTATAGATCTAGCCAAAGTGTCAATTTCCAAGTGAAACACTAATTAGAAACAATGAGGGAACGTAAGCAGAAACTTTTAGGAAGGTGTTTTCTCTATTTTTCCTTTCAGATTATCTTTCCTTTCCTCTAATTCCTGGCTTCCATTTGTCTATTATCAGACTAGAATGTTCTTGATTCACCCTCCTGACAGTACTTATATATACAATCTTCAAGGGACCCTTCAAATAGAATATAGAAGAAACTGAGTTCCAGAATTGGAAAGGAACAACCAACCATAAGCTTACCCAGTTTAATAAGCCCCTTAAGACTTTTCTCTAAAGTAAATCCTGGGTTGAAAGCAAGTTGAAACATTTCTAATCCCTCCTTTGAACTTTATCCTATGGGCAAATAAAAACTTTTGAAGATTTTTGAGAATGAGTGTGGCTACTATATAATCAAAAGAATGACAAAGTTAAAGAAGGTGTTCATGAACAGCTGGGACTGTTGCAGTAACCCAAGCAATTACCAATAATAAATGTAAAATAGCTGGTAGTAAACTTGGAATGTAAAGAAAGGGAAAGACACAGAAAAGATTAATTAATTTGACTTTGTTTTGCTTAGAGCAATGGAAAAGTCAAAGACAATATTCAGATTTTAAAACTAGGAAATTTGACAGAAATAGGGAAGTCAGGGAAAAAAACAAACACCTGCTGCCCTAGCTAGTTTGGCTCAGTGGATAGACCATCGGCCTGCAGACTGAAGCATCCCAGGTTCGATTTCAGTCAAGGGCACATGCCTGGGTTGTGGGCTCAATCCCCAGTGGGGGGCGTGCAGGAGGCAGCCAACCGATGATTCTCTCTCATCATTGATGTTTCTTTCTCTCTCTCCTTCTCCCTTCCTCTCTGAAATCAATAAAAATATATTTAAGAAATAAATGAATAAAAATAAATAAATAAATAAATAAATAAATAAATAAACAAACAAACAAACAGCTGCTTTGGAGGCAGGGGCATCTGAGACAGTGTGAGAAATAAATAAGAACACAAGGATGATAAAGCCTGCCCAGTTTAATAACTCCAGCTCAATTCCATAAATGATGATTAACTGATAAGCGATATGCCATTATCTAGAAAACCCTGACTTTGTTTCTATTAAGCATTCACTTACAGTTGATTGTAGGACATGTTTCCCAGTGGGCCTAAAAAATCCTGGGATGTCTTCATGTAGTTAGACAAACAACACTGCATTTTAGATCCCTCCATGTCATGGAGAAACACATAGAAAAATGTATGATGCCATATTTCCTGGGCAACAGCACATAACCAACCAGACCTGGTTGCAGATCCCAGGTCCAAAAGTTACTAGTACGTCTTTTAATTCATAAACATGTGCCTCTATGTGGCTCGATTTCCTCATCTGTTAATTGGGGATAACTACTTATGCTTGGGATTGTTGGGAGGATTAAATGTAATAATATGTCTAGATGCTTAACATACAGTAGTACTCAGCCCAAGGAGGCATTCAACAAATATTACTTTATACTCCTATTGCAAACTTGACAGTGAAAGGACAAGGAGTTCAATTTAAAATCTGAGTGATGAAAAATTTATACATGACAATATAAAAGAAGAATCTTATTCAAACAATGATTTAAAGATTGCATACAACCATAATCCCTGAGAGATAGTGGCCTCCCTCTGTAGCTTAAAATTCTCAGGATAATAGAGAATAGGTGTGAGAGCTTGGAACCTTCATTTCCCACCATCTCAATTAGGGTGATCTGTTTGGTGAGATTTGTTTGGAACTGAGACTTAATAAAAGGGAGGTTTATTGGATAGGGTGAGGCTTTTCCAGCTGTGGAGGGCAGCCAGAGTACATCACTAGAGACTGAAGATGCTGGGACAGGCATTGCCCTGCCCCAAAAACTGTGTGATTAGGCAGAATGAACTAAGCCATGGATTTCAAAGGTTATGTATATTAGAGTGAACCCCAATACCAAATGGGAGTCCCAGCTAGATTTGAGGGAAA
The DNA here is from genome assembly GCF_027574615.1 of Eptesicus fuscus. Classification (NCBI taxonomy): domain Eukaryota; kingdom Metazoa; phylum Chordata; class Mammalia; order Chiroptera; family Vespertilionidae; genus Eptesicus; species Eptesicus fuscus. The sequence goes on along the minus strand of NC_072473.1, from coordinate 119,719,912 downwards.
ATATATGCTCTAATATAGTATAAACTTACTTGTGGAATCGCTGGCTCCTCCATGCAAAGGTATTGAAGGAAGTCACAGAAGTCTTAAAGACAAAACTACAAGGGGTATCCATCATGCTTTTCCTGTTGGATTTTAATTTTTACTCAATACCAAAATGGATATTTATCCATAAAACACAACAGAAATGTCATTTTCATTCATATTGAAAGTTAATACAAGAAAAGGGTTGTGGTCATGATCAGTTGGTACCTACCACTGGGTAAACCATTGTCTCTCTCTGGACTTCAGTTTCTCATCTATACTAATAAAAGAGAAACATGCAAATTGACCATCGTTCCGCTATGCCCACCAGCCAATCAGGAGTGAGTATGCAAATTAACCCAACAAAGATGACGGTGGCCACAGAACTGGAGCAAGTAGGAGGCTTGGGTTGCCCCCAGTGATAGAGGAAGCCAAGTTTCCTGCCCACCCTGGACGGCCCTGGCCTCCACTCAAGGCTACAAAGTTTCAATTATAGAAGATAAATAAATCCCAGATACCTGCTTCCAGCTGGCCCTGGTTTCCGCTCAAGGTGGTGCTGAAAAAAAATAAATAAAGGAGGGGCTAGGAGCCTGGATCACTGGGGGGTGTGGTCAGCCTGAAAACAGGCCTCAGCTCCTCACCCAGGCTGGCCACACTCCCATGGGGTGAGGGTCCCTGCTGGGGGACTTGGCCAGCCTGCAAACAGCCATCAGCCCCTCACCCAGGCTGGCCAGGCACCTCAATGGGGACCCCCACCTGGAAGGGGGTGTGACCAGCCTTAAAACAGCCCTCAGCCTCTCACCCAGGCTGGCCATGCCCCCCCAGTGGGGATCCTCACCTCATGGGGGCATGGCCGGCCTGAAAACCACCACAGGCCCCTCACCCAGGCTGCCCCACACCCCAAGGGAACCCCCACTCTGATCCAGGACACCCTTCAGGGCAAACCAGCTGGCCCCCACCTGTGCACCAGGCCTCTATCTATACTAATAAAAGGGTAATATGCTAATTAGACTGGGAGACCTTCCAGGAGACCTTCTGGATGTACTTCTGGACAAAGCCATAGTGGCGGGACCAAGGTAGAGGCAGTTAGAGGCCAAGAGGGGATGGCAGTTGTGGGTGATCAGGCTGGTGGGGGGCGGGGCTGTTGGGGGTAAGCAGACCAGCAGGGGGGTCAGTGGGGCGAGCAGGCCATCAGTGGGGGTCAGTTAGAGGTGATTAGGACAGCGGGGGGGGGCAGTTTGGAGTGAGAAGACCAGCAGGGAGGAAGTTGGGGGCGAGCAGGCCAGTGGGGAGGGAAGGTAGGGGCGAGCAGGCCAGCAGGGGCGTCAGTTGGGGGTGAGCAGGCCAGCAGGGGAGGCAGTTGGGGGCAAGCACACTGGCACGGGGGGGGGAAGTTGGGGGTGATCAGGTTGGCAAGGGGGGCATTTGGGGTCAAGCAGGCCACCAGCGGAGGGCAGTTGGGGGTGAGCAGGCTGGCCGGCAGAGTGGTTAGGGGCAATCAGGCAGGTAGGTAGGCAGGTGAGCGGTTAGGAGCCAGCAGTTCCGGATTGCGGGATGGATGTCCTACTGCTGGTTTAGGCCCAATCCCTATAAACTGGCAGTAGGACATCCTTCGAGGGGTCCCAGATTGGAGCGGATGCAGGCCGGGCTGAGGGACACACCCTCGCCCCCGTGCACGAATTCTGTGCACCGGGCCTCTAGTTTGTATAATAAAGAGATTGGAACCATCACGAAATTCTGGCTCTCCTATTTGAGAATTCTAAGATACATAGTAGAACTCTGTCCACCTCAGACAACCTAACTTCTCTGCAGCTCAGGCAATATTCAGAAACTCTTCCTGGAGCCCAAGGCCTGCACAGGATGAAACATTAGCCTGTAAACCTCCTTCATACTGCTAAACCCATTCTCATGTACCCATTTAAAAAAAAAAAAAACTCAATTGAAAGAAAACTATTCAAAGTGCATTGATCTTGGTAGTGTTTTCATGTGTGTGTTTTCTTTTTCAGTATTGGGGGGGACACACATAAAATTCTTATTTATCTTGTAAGTTTTGCATATCCTACTTTGAGTGTTCCCCAAGCACTTTTTAGACCACAGATTTAAGACAAAGAAACTTTTTCTTCCAGGGAAAAATGTGTTCTCTGCTGTCCTCAGGAATATATCTTTGACCCCTTTGTATCCTCTAGGCTCCTGGTCGGAAAACTGCGGCTCGAGAGCCACATGCGGCTCTTTGGTCCCTTGAGTGTGGCTCTTCAACAAAATACCACAGTCTGGGCGAGTCTATTTTGAAGAAGTGGCGTTAGAAGAAGTTTAAGTTTAAAAAATTTGGCTCTCAAAAGAAATTTCAATCGTTGTACTGTTGATATTTGGCTCTGTTGACTAATGAGTTTGCCGACCACTGCTCTAGGCAATAGAGCAGTGGTCGACAATACAGCCTTCCAATAGTATCAGAATCAAGAAGTCTCAGCATTTGAGCAGGCAAAGAAAGCCACAGTCCTTTGCAATCAAATCCAGACCCCTTTCATCTTTGACATAAATTCATCCCCACTTCCCACTCCCTTTTCTTTTTGCTGGTATCCACTATCCATGACTCATACCCAAAACTCAGAGATGTTAAGAAGTTTGGCTTAGCCTTGCTTTCTCAAAATTGAGAATGCTGAAGAATGTTTCCAGATAAGTCAGTTTCCTAAAGACAAGTCTTTAGCTTAATGGAACACAAGCACATATTTTCTGAGCTCAAGTCCCACCTCAGTCAATTCACTTTACTACTCCATAGGCACAGGCCACAATGCAAACTACTGTATACAAAGGGAAGCCCAAGATGTGGAAGCTCAGTGCAAAATATACCCACTTCTGGGAGGTGATTCAAAGTTCATCTCCTGCTGGAGGAGGGGTAACAGGGTGAAAGGTCACCTTATTAATTGTGGTCAGTAGGTTCTATTTGGAATAAATTGGACCTTGAGCGAGGACATATATAGCTGGTAGGTATCCTTCTTCCTCCAAACTATAATTGGGGCCTTGTTAAAATCATGCATAAAGCCTTCCCCACCACCACCACCACACAACCAAAGCTGGCTAGAGAATTATTTCTTTGGTTGAAATCTATAGTAAGCTCTCTCCCTCAGGTACCCATACAGTGCCTGCTAACACCCAAGCCACTCAGCACTTGCTTGGCTAGGAGACTCAGTCATGTGATTAGTGCTGGGAATTACTGATTTCAAGAGGATTAAAAGCCAAGTGAGGAAATGTTATATAAGAAACCCAATTAATGGGCATGGTCAATCATCACATGACATCTATTAAGTGTGCAGCAGTCCACAGAGAAACTTTGAGATGGCTCAAACCCTGTGTAAGTTTGATTTTATGTAGTCTACCTCCAACAATTATGTAGATACCAAACAGAAACACAAAGGATTTGTGCACACGCATTGTAGTATTTCCTTTAATCCAAATTCCAGTTGCTTTAAGTTGTTTTTATTTTTTATATCAGACCTTGTGTGGTTGAGGATCAGAAGGCTTGACTATTCTGTTTTTCCCAGACGTTAATCAAATATACTCCAGATGGTCTTCTAAATTTTCTTTCAGCTGACAATGCAAAGCAAGTTTACTTTCACTCAACAAAACTGACATATCTATTTGGGCATACTTTCTCAGCTTATGGTACGGAGAATGGAGCTACATAATTCACCAGCAGAGAAACAAAGTTCATAATGAAGAACAGGATGAAAGAGAAACATGAAAAAGGCAGGATTACATGAAATGCCAGCTTCAGAGCCAACTTTAAACTTGATGAGTATTCAGTAGTTGCCTCCTCAAGTGAGATATTTGGATAACAGAATACCTCAAGATGTCAAACAATTCTCTCCATTACCATTTTCTCTGATTTCTCCATTAGAGTTTGTCCCTTTACTTGAGTTTGAGGCATAGAGGTGGTCACAACTGAAACACAATGGACAGTCATTAACAGTCTAGTATTACCATTTGTCCACCATCCAGAGCTGAGGGGTAGTGCTGACATGTACACATAAGGAACTGTGGACATTGAAATTGGGTCTCAAAAGAACTGTTGGTCCAGGGGGAAGCTCGCTACAGACTGATTCATTTGCCTGTCAACATAACTATTATTGCTCGTCTCACATTCAGTTCTTATAAGTATATATCTAGTGACATATGATCTCGCTCATCTAGGGGAAATGATGAACAACATAGACTGAGGAACAAGAACAGAACCATAAGCAAGGAGGCATCAATCGGACTATCGGGCCTCAGAGGAGGATAGGGGAGGGTGGGGGGAGGGTGGGGGGAGGGGGAGAGTTCAAGCAAAGGACCTATATGCATGCATATAAGCCTATCCAACGGTTAAGTTCAACAGGGGGTTGGGGCATGCGTGGGGAGAGGGGTGGGATGGGAACGGGGGGATGAGGACAAATATGTGACCTTAATCAATAAAGAAATTAAAAAAAATTAGTTAAGGTCCCAGCTTAATAATGGTGCTGCACAGAAGAGAAGATTTGCAGAGGGTCTGCTCTTAATTAAATGGAAACTTAAACAAACACAATTATGAAGAATTAAGGCCTCAGGGAAATCTTAAATTTGCTCAGGGTAAATTGAGTTGGGTGCAAGTGAATATTTATTTTTATCCTGTTTCATAAAAGCCACAGACTAATATGATATGCAATCACAGAGGGGTTCTTGATCTTCCCATTTCAAGCTCCTCATACACAGAAGTATTTCTTCATAAGCATCTCAAATTTGGGCAAATATATTGATTTTGATAGACATCATATGTTTTCAAATCAAATTAAAATGAAAACAAACAACAACAAACCAACAAAATGTGAATTCAAATATGCTATGGGAATATTTCCATTACATTGTTTTTAAAGAAAAGTATAGTTTATAACAGTGATGGGCAACCTTTTGAGCTTGGTGTGTCAAACTTCGCAAAAAAACTGAGAATAACTCGGGTAGTGTGTCACTTTGAGGAAAAAAACATTATTTCGCAAATGTTTCAGCCTCAGGAGCAGCAAATGTTTCATCTTCGGCATGCAGCCACTGAGGTGGCCGCGTGTCATCAGAAATGGCTACGTGTGTCAGTGCTGACATGTGTGTCATAGGTTCGCCATCACTGGTTTATAACATGAATAATCATATCCTGAAGTATTGGATTTGAGTTCAGATTTTTGATTATCAGGTTTCTTAGATATAGCAAAATATAACATGAAATAACTGAATGGGGCTAATCTCTCTCTTTCCTCTGCCTCTATTTTTTGCTCTTCACTTGTCTCAGAAACCACCTTCACATTCCATATGTAGCTTCCCTTTTCACTTACTTTGCCACAATATACAAGAGAAATTTATCTGAAATCCCGTAGAGACTAAAGAAGTGAGAAATGGTTCACATAATGTTTGAGTTTAAAACCCAGATGAGCACTAGAATAAGTACAGAAGAGAAATTTTCATTTGCCTCCTAATTCTCACAATTTTTGCTGAACAGGAATATTAATTTCATAAAATGTTTAACTTTTGTTCATCAAAATGTATCATAAGCAATATTAAATGTCAAGTAAACTGAATTAAAATATGTGACTATATTATAGATACAATATAATTAATAAAGTTTCTTATAAATCAGTAAGAACAATATTAACATCACAATAGAAATGTGGACAAATAAAACAAACAGGGAATTCTCAAAATAAAGAGTAAAAATTGACACAAAAATGAAAAAAAATCACTAGCTTTACTAATAATCAAAGAAATGCTGGCAAAAAATGAATCTTTTTATATTTCCTTAGCAAATGGGCAAATATATTATTCAATGCTAGCAAGAGAGTAGAGAGACAAATACTCTCTTGTTCTGCTGATGGGAACATGAAGAGGTACAACCTTTCTGGAGGGCAATTTGGCAATATGTATCAAAAGCCTTAAAAATATTCATAAATGTTTGGTCTGATATTCCTATCTACAGACATTTATCCTATGGAAATTATAGAGATACTAGAGGCCCGGTGCATGAAATTCGTGTGTGTGTGGGGGGGGATGTGTCCTTCAGCCCAGCCTGCACCCTCTCCAATCTGGGACCCCTCGAGGGATGTCCAACTGCTTGTTTAGGCCCGATCCGGGATCAGGCCTAAACGGGCAGTTGGACATCCCTCTCACAATCCAGGAGTGCTGGCTCCCAACTGCTTGCCTGCCTGCCTTCTTGATTGCCCCTAACCACTTCTGCCTGCCAGCCTGATCACCCCCACGCCCCTGCCAGCCTGCTTGATGCCTAACTGCTCCCCTGCCTGCCTGATTGCCCCTAACTGCCCTCCCCTGCAGGCCTGATCACCCCTAACTGCCCTCCCCTGCAGGCCTGGTCTCCTTCAACTGCTCTCCCCTGGAGGCCTGGGTCCCCCCCCCCAATTGCCCTTCCCTGCAGGCTCGATCACCTCCAATTTCCCTCCTCTGCCAGCCTGGTCACCCCTAACTGCCCTCCCCTGCAGGCCTGATCACCCGCAACTACCCTCCCTTGCAGGCCTGGTCCCTCTCAACTGCCCTCCCCTGCTGGCCATCTTGTGGTGGCCATCTTGTGTCCACATGGAGGCAGCCATCTTTGACCACATGGGGGCAGCCATCTTGTGTGTTGGAGTGACAGTCAATTTGCATATTACTCTTTTATTAGATAGGCTAGAGGACTGGTGCACAGGTGGGGGATGGCTGGTTTGCCCTGAAGGGTGTCCCGGATCAGGGTGGGGGTTCCCTTGGGGCATGGGGCGACCTGGGTGAGGGGCCTGTGGTGGTTTGCAGGCCAGCCATGCCCCCCAGTGACCCAAGTGCAGGCCCTGGTATCTGGGATTTATTTATCTTCTATAATTGAAACTTTGTCGCCTTGAGTGGAGGCCAGGGCCAGCCAGGGCAGGTGGGAAGCTTGGCTTCCTCCATCACCAGGGGCAACCCAAGCCTCTGGCTGGATCTAGCTCCATGGCTGCCACCACCTTTGTTGGGATTTATTTATCTTCTATAATTGAAACTTTGTAGCCTTGAGCAGAGGCCCAGGCTGGCCAGGGCTGGCGGGAAGCTTGGCTTCCTCCATTGCCGGGAAAACCCAAGCCTCCTGCTCACTCCATGGCTGCAGCCATCTTTGTTGGGTTAATTTGCATACTCGCTCCTGATGGGTGTGGCTTGTGGGCATAGCGGAGGTACAGTCAGTTTGCATGTTTCTCTTTTATTAGTGTAGATTGTATGAGTGTTGTCATCACAGCATTTTTTACAATAAAAAGAAATTGGGAATAATTAAAATGTTCATGTTAGAGAATGGTTATATAAATACAGTATATGTACAGGATGGAATATTATGTAGCCATTAAAATCATGTTTGAAAACATTTAATAATCTAAGAAAATGTTCAAGATATAATACTAGATTTCTAAAGACAGGACACAAATAGTATACATTTTACTAAAAAAGTATGTGGTATATTTATACAAAATAGAATGGAAAGGAATACATCAAATGTTAACAGTGGTTATCCAGAGGAATAGAGTACCCTATATTTTTTAATACTTTTGTGTCTTCTCAAATGTCTAAAATGAGCACATATTAATTTATACTCAAAAAGAAAAACACAGGTGCTATTTCAGAAGAAGAAATCCATTTGTAAAGTGCTTTGAGGATTTTAGGCTCTCCTTCCCACATAATCAATGTTCCCAGATTCCTCATCTACCACAAAAGAAGTCTTTTGTAACCCTAGCCAGTACTTCCCACTCTTGCCTCTGTGCCTTTGTTTGCTTATTTCTGGATGGTATATAACCCTTCTCAAATCATGCTTTTCTCACCCAGCACCTTTCTGCCAGTCATGAAGGATACTTAAGGAAACAGACCTGCTTCTATATACCTCACTTATATTCGGTAGCCATTAGAATAGATGAGTAGTTCTCAACGCTGTTTATACATGAGAATCACCCAGGGAATGTAAGATAAAACAAAACAAAGCCCAGAAATCACTTCCAGTGATTCTGATTTAATTGGTCCAGGCTGAGGCTTAGACATTAATTTTAAAAGCTCTCAAGGTGATTATAAGGTACAATCAGAGTTGAGAACCACGAAGTAAGTAAAAACACAGAAAAATAGAGTAATACTTTTTCATCTAAATTCATTTGAGTAATATAGGCAGGATGGACACTAATAACCTTCTGGGCACCTGTTTTACACTGGCCCCTGAAATATACACAAAGCTACCAACTGTTCCTTTGTTAAATGCCATAGTCTAAAGACCATAAAGCACATCATCAACTTCCACATTCATCATATGAATGACCCTATAAAATGGAAAGACCCCCAAAACAATGTTTAACATCCCCTTTTCATTTCCTTCCAAACTTGCTTGTGTTAAGGCCACTGCTAAAATGCAACTGCTTCAGCTGAAAGTGTAACACATTAAGCCATTAGCCATTCTTATGCTTGGCACCTGGCAAATGACAGACTGCTGAGAGAATGGGACATAGGACAGGGAAATTTTGATGTGGGGAAGGAAGAAAGGAAAAGCAGGAAGTGGTGATGGTAGGTCTAGTTGGAGTACTGAGTAGATAGGGAACATCATGATCTTCCGTAGCATCAAAAGATGAAAGTGCACACAAAGAGAAAAGCTCTGTCTACTTTATAACATTGCCAAGGGGCATCCTGAAATGAGACCTATAAAGTAGGTTGGGCAGCATTAAGTTCTTGAAAGAGCACTAACTTGGAAGTGAAGAGACTTGTTTCCAGAATGGGGTAAGACAAGTAAGGCTACACTTGCACAACCCGCAGAAGGTACTTTCTTGAAAAGGTGGGGGAAGTGGGTTTATGAGCAACAATAGGTAGTGATAACCCTGCTGGAAGATGCAAATGGTCAAAGGGTACAAAGTTTCAGTTATGCCAGGTGAAGGAGTTCTGGAGATCTAATGTACATCACAGTGATGATAGTTAATACTGTATTGTATATTTGAAATTTACTAAGAGGGTAAATATTAAGTGTTCTCACAAAAAAAGAATAAAATTATAACTGTGTAAGGTGAAGGATATACTCATTTGCTTCATTGTGGTGATCATTTCACAATGTATATGTATATCAAATCATTAAGTTGTACAACTTAAATATATACAATTCCTTTTATACCTCAACACAGTTGGGAAAAAGACAAACAAAAAAATGTTTGTGCCCTACGTGCTTCTCTCCCCTCACCCTAGTCCCAGCCCTGCTTCCTTAGTTTTGTATCTGACTCTGAACTTGCTGTGTGATCTCGACCAAGTCACTTCTCCTCTATAAATGCCTACCCCCTAAACCACAGCAGCTCCACTTTTATCTATCTCATAGATCGGGCTTCCACAAAAATTTCATTTGAAAAAATGATTCCAGAGTTTTAAAAATTCTATCCTGCTACTCTGAATCATCTATAAGAGTCCTTCTAGCCTGTAATGCTGTGTGATTCTATGATTGAAAAGTACAGACCACAAGAATTTTCATGGGCCAATATGAACCTCTTTTTCAACCTGCAAACACTGAATAGGCAGTTTCTAGCACAGACCAATTGGACAAATATTGACCTGCCCTCTGAATATTCCTGTTTATCAACTTGCCTCTCTAGAGCATTTTCAGAGGGTCAGCAATCTCTTTTTAGGCTTTATGGAAAATCCCAGGCAGGCACAGACTGCTATAAATGTCAACACTCACAAGAAACCCATTTGTCAATATGAGAGACCCCCATCATTTGGGGCACTGCTAGAAACCATGTCAGAATTAAAGATGGTATGGCTCTGAGAGATCTGATAGAGGTTCGTGAGCAACAATAGGTAGTGTTAACCCTGCTGGAAGATGCAAACCAGAAAGAAGAAAATTATTCTCAACTGTATTTCCTTGGGTGTCTTCATTACCAACTTCCATATGTCAATAATCTGTTTCTTGCACTTCTGTGTCTTCAGATCAAATACTAAATTTTCTCAGCATGTAACAGTTTTTATTTTGTTTGTACATTGAGCAAAATCCTGGCCTTTTTTCCCACTGTGAAAGTGGTTTTGACAATTATAGATGTGAGACCTTTATGTTTCCATCCTTGTCATGAGGTCAACCTAACAGCCACAGATTAAATCCCCTGGAATCAGATTCTGAGATAGAGATTTGAATGCAAAAGTTTACTGGGGAGTAGTACTCTCATTATTGACACTTGTTGGAGGAAAAGAAGAAAGCGAGTTTGGGCAGAAGGAAAAGATAGGCTGTGGTGTAGTTATAACAAGACCTCAGCCTACCCTTAAAAGAGCTCTGAAGTTGAGTTAGAGTCACCCCATTTGGGGTAAAAGGGTTGTGCCTTTATTCTGTATGTAACCAGTTATTAGATACTGGCTGACCTTGGAAGCAAATATAACCTTAAGCTAGGCAGCACTCTTCAGCCAACAATTATTCCAGAAGCTAGAAAAATAAGTCTTTTGGTGCTAAAGGGGGACTTGGGTGTAGCATCCTTACCCAGATGGCCTTTACCCAGATGGCACCCTTGTTTAGCAAGAATTGCTCAACAACCATCCAGTAGGATTAGATTGGTCATAGCTGCAGCCCAGTTCTTCATCCAAATCACCTTGCCACTCTTCTATTCTCAGGCTCCTATATTATCTTGGTTGAATTCAGATTACAATCTAGCATTCAGACAGTTACCTATGTAGTAACTCTCATTCTTTAAGACAAGGATGAAAAAAAAAAGGTGGATAACAACAGTGGTCTGAAATCAGGATGAGAAAATTTGCTGCTTAAATAAAAGTAACTTTCAGTACTGCAAAGTTGGGCATGTTAAAGTTCACTCACAGTGAAGGACAATTCTGAAGCTGCTAAAAGAGCAAACTTATTTTAACAAAGCCAAAAATATAAGAGGTGCTACACACTTCGCCTCCTATAAGCACCAATGCCTGCTTTTCCTCTTTCTCCAGAGACAAACTTTTCTTTCCTTTTTTCTCCCTCAAACTAATATTTATTCTCTTTGATCAGCTGCAACAGGGAACAAAGTATGATAAATTAGGCACAAATACAAGCTTTTGTTGGATTGTTCACTGACATGTATTGAATTGAGGTGACCACTGCCCCTAGGGTTCTCACGGACACAGCCACATACTCAAGAGGACACAGAGAAACTGCATGGTAACAGATACTGCAGTATTAAGCCACAGTTGTGACTTGCTCAGAAATGTGAGCCAGTCTTATAGCTCAGGAGGCCCCAAACTCAAGCTCATTAAGAAAGCAGTGTAATTTTGAATAGGTAATACATTCACATGGTTCAAGGAACAAGTATAAAAAGATCTATAAAATCAGTGTTTAGTAAGAGGCCTCTCATTTGTGGCAGCAGGCAATGTATAGAGCTGCACTCATGTGCCATCCATGTCTTCTAGGAGCTTATGCTTTGAGAGAACAGCTTGAGTTGTATTTTTAACCTTTATTGTTTTTATTCTTAGAGAAAATGATACTTCCTTCTTGTAAAATAGCCAAACATTACATAAACAAACGACAATGCAAGTCGAAGTTCTTGGTAATCCTACACCTTAGAGAAAACCACTGCCAATGCCTTCTAATTTTTTCTATACATATACAAACATGTTTTTACAAAAATGAAATTATACTATACATGCTATTTTGTGGCTTTTTATATGTAATAATATATTACAGAAATCTTTCTTTTATTATATAAAGATTGAGCTATCTTTTGAACAGCAGTATAGTACCTCATGTTTGTGTAGTATAATTTATTTCTCCAGTTTGTTTTTAAATTTCTGTCATACAGTGCTTTAAATCTGTTTCTTCATTGCTTATAATACTTTTATCTTGAATTTAAATCTCATCTCTGGGGAAATAAATGAGAAATCAGTATGGGAAGCTTCATATGAGAATAGAATCATCCACAAAGTTCTATGTGTAGCAAGAAGTGCCAGAAATAGGGACATATAGGTGCAATTGCCTTAAGTAACAAGGAGAATACTAAATAAGTGGGAAAGACCATCTTCCAGATTTGAGCAATGTGTAAGCAAGGAAGACATGAGGATTGGGATGGGGTAAGGAATTAAAGAAAAGAAGATAAAAGTAGATAGAAATGGAAGAATGTATGGAAGAATCTTGATATATGGATGGCGAGTTGTTACAGAGCAGAGGTTTTTACAGTGAGAACTTGCATACTTTAGTTGAATCCAAGCTTGATATTAATTAATGATATAATGTGGTCATTGAAAAATATTAGCAATCCTAGGCTACTAAAATAACAGTGTATAATAAATCAAGCAATATCTCATTGTCATCCACACTGGTCAGATCACATCTGAATTATCAGGATCAATAAAATATTGACAAATACCCATATAAGACAGAACAGTGAGAGAACCTATCATCATGTCATGAAAGTAATTGTTGAAAAATTAGGACATGGTTAGCCTGAAGAAAAAGAAGATAAGGAGAGATGTTAACTGTTTTTCAAAATGTGAAGGATTGTCACATGGATAAGGGATTAAACTTGTACTTTAGGCCCCAAAATGGTGGAACTGGACTAAATAGCAGAGATTACAAAAATATAGGCTTTGAATCAACAAACAAAAAGCTTTTATTTTGCTAAATGGTCTTTTTAAATGTTTAATTTAAATATATTGAAGATACCCTGTGTAATTTCATTGGCATTATTATTCAGTCAATACTTTCTTCATAAATAGTACAGAAGTAAAATTCAACCTAGTCATTGGTGAGTTTTCATAAGTTGTTAATTAGTGGTATTCAAAATAATAAGGCCTTATTGTATACTGTTTAAGAAAGATTTTCAAATACTTTAATCTCTTTCTTCCTATGCTTATTTCCTAATCCCATGCTTTGGCCTACCATGTGCCCTCAACTCCCACTGAAACAAAGAGCACATTGAAAACCCACACAAAAATGTAAATCTGAGAAATAAATATGTGTGGTTGGCTTAAAAATAGTAAGAATTAACATTTAAAGCAATGATAATTTACTCTGATCTGTAATTTTGAGCTCCTGTGCTGAAATTGCTATTTGGAAATTACCAAGTGCTTGGGTCTCTTTTGTGATCTTCTTCCTGCATACACCCAGCACACAAAGGAGTTATAATGACTGGCTGAGTCACTGCTGCCATCTCCCTGAAGCGTGATCTCCAAATGTCAATACCATTTTCTATGGTGCAGTGAAGAAGATTCCCAACCATAGCCTACAGGGTGAGCTCAAGACATCACTGAACCTGGAATGTGTTTAAAGGGCAGCACAAGCTTCCTCCATTTTCTACTTCTGTGGCAAAATTGTTATGCCACAGATCATTCTGGCTTTGCAAATCATCCTCATCACCCACTCCCATTAGTCATTACCTAAATATAAATGGAAAACCATTTAAATTTATGGGAGGAAGGAAGTTGCTTTTGACCATAGCCCAATAACATGATGTGAGCAGTTGATTAAATTACACTTAAATTATAGATTAATACCAGAAGCAAAAATAGAGGCATGATATAAATTAGAAACATGAATAGTCTAAAAGACCAATACATAGAGACCCCTGTACTATTCTGTGATTCATACTTTAAGATATACTGTTCTTCCCAACTTCTCAAACCCTGACTCCAAAAAGGTTACCAAAAACTTGAGCATCAGATTTTTTTTCTCTTTTCCATTTGGCATAGATCCAGGGTATTAGTAATTAATGGTTGTCTGATATAAATTAGCTAAAAAGAAACCAAGAATCCCTGGTAAATTTAACTGAGAAATGAGAAGGACTCAGGAACATTTAGTATGATTGAACTTTTTCATAATGTTGTGATCAAAGAATCTGTATATCTTCGTAATAGACAATTTTTGTCAGGTATCCTTAGTTATTTTACTTGAAATATATAATTTATTTTGTTGGATTGGTAGCAGTCCATGAGAAAGAAAACTGAGCCTATGTAAGGATTAGATATATTACAATAAGGTTCTATCTTTACTAAAGCTATCTTTATTCTGAAGAATGTTTATGGAATATGAAAGAAATGAGCTTCAACTACAATAGGGACGATTGTAGTCAGATATAAGGAAGATCTTGACGTTTATTCCATAGATTTTTGTTGTTGTTGTTAATCCTCACCCAAGGATATTTTTCCATTGATTTTTAGAGAGAGTGGAAGGGAGGGGAAAAGACAGAGAGAAAGAGAAACATCAATTGGTTGCTTCACGCACCTGCCCTGACCAGGGCCAGGCATTAAGCCTGCAACCGCAACCGAGGTTACGTGCCCTTGGCGAGAATTGAACCCAGGACTCTTCAGTCTGTATGCCAATGCTCTATCCACTGAGCAAAACTGGCTAGGGCTCCATAGATATTTTGATAATGCATGTCAATAAAAATAATTCAGCTGTGATTGATTAATTACAGGCTTGATAAATACCTAGCCTGGTGGCCACAAGTTGTAGAATCTTCCTCCCTTTAAAAAAAGATAGAGCTGCCAACTGGAAGGTTAAGGCTGAGGTTATGGCTAAGCCTGCTGTCCACAATAGATAGGGTTCACAGAGACCCAATAGACTGTGAATAAAAATTCAATAGAACTTTTAATACCTACAGAAAGACTTTTTAAAGAAAAATATTATCATGGCTGTCTTTCCTTCATTCAGGATTTTCCATCCTTCAAGCAATTATGGAAGCAGCAGTGCAAAACAACTGGCAAGTGACAGCAAGGTCTGTGGGAAACATAAAGGACATCCAAGAATTCAGGCGCATCATTGAAGAAATGGACAGGAGACAGGAAAAGCGATACCTGATTGACTGTGAAGTTGAAAGGATTAACACAATTTTGGAACAGGTAAGTGTGAGATTTATTCCACCCCCAGCCAACATGTTAAATCATCAACCTGAGGCAGTTCACATTTCTGCTAATAAATTAAGTACCCAACCAGACTAAACGTGCAAACGGTTTTTGATAGTCTTTCTAATCCTTTTTCCTCCCCAGTAGCTGCAGGAAAAGAAAAAAAATCTAAGCTGTTGAAAATTGCATTACCATGATTAATCTGGAGGTCTCTGCAATTTAATGCTACCTATCAAATAAACACATCCTTCCACACCTGTTTTTTTTTAATTTCTTTATTGATTAAGGTATCACATATTTGTCCTCATCCCCCTATTCCCATCTCACACCCCTCCCCACACATGTCCCCACCCCCCTGTTGTCCTTAACCGCTGGTTAGGCTCATATGCTTGCACACAAATCCTTTGGTTGATCTCTCCCCTTTACCCCCACCCTTTCCTACCCTCCCTCTGAGGCCCGACAGTCTGATCCATGCCTCCTTGTTTCTGGGTTTGTTCTTGTTCATCAGTCTATGTTGTTCATTATTTCCCCTAGATGAGTGAGATCATGTGCTATTAGAAATACACTTATAAGAACCGAAAATGAGACAAGCAATAATGGTTATGGTGACAGGCAAATGAATCAGTCTGTAGTGAGTTTCTTTCTGGGCCAACAGTTCTTTTGAGACCCAATTTCAATGTCCAACAGTTCCTTATGTCCACACCTCTGTTTTATAGATAACTGAATCTTTCAAAGTAGTCCCCTTCCTTTCTTATACCATCCTTCCAGCAGGGAACAGACAAGGAATCAGGCAAGGCAAAAGGGCAGGGCTTTTGTTTCAGGAGCCTAATTGCAGTATTCACTAAGTTTCCAAATTTGTGTATATTTTTGCAAACATCCCTCTTTGGGGGTGGGGGGGAGAAGAAAGGAGAGAAAGAGAGAGAGAGAGAGGCAAATATGTATGTAATTTAAGACTATTTTTAAGATGGCATATGAGAAAAAAACGTTCATGGTTTTTAAAATGTGAACAAAGTGAAAAAGATTTAGAAGATTTAAACTACGGCAAAATCATTATTAAGCTTGGATATTTAAATTAAAAAATATATATTAGAAGAAGTGTTTTACCCTAAGCCAGATGGATACAATGAAGTAAAGAGTCAAATTGAAATGAGGTGAAAGTGTATTGTTTTCCTTAGTAGTTTCATTGCCAGCTAATAACAAAGTGCCTATGTTTCCATAAACAAAACTGTAAGGGAAAAATTTCCATTCTAATTCAATCCCAGTGTACCTGGGGCCCAAAACAGCTTCAGAGACTGGAATTATAGTGAGCAGCCATTGTCTGGGAGAGATGTTTTATAGAAAATTAAATATTAACAATTTGTCAGATATGCCTGCATAAGAAGAGAATGAAAAAAGAGAAGAAATGGGAAAGGAAGGGAGGGGAGGGAGGAAAGGGAGGGGAGAAGAGAAAGGAGAGAGGAGGGGAGGAAGAGAAAAAGATGAAAGAAAGAAAGAAAGAAAGAAAGAAAGAAAGAAAGAAAGAAAGAAAGAAAGAAGAAAGGAAGGAAGGAAGGAAGGAAGGAAGGAAGGAAGGAAGGAAGGAAGGAAGGAAGGAAGGAAGGGAGGAAGGAAAAAAGGAAGGAAGAGAGAGAGAGAGAGAGAGAAAGGGAGGGAGGGAGCGAGGGAGGGAGGGGAAAATAATAAGAAACTGCTGACTCTGCATTATAGAGATACAAAGCTGTCCCCTTCTTAAATCACACCTCACAGAAAATCTAGAGCACTAGCCTGGCTAAATCAAATTTCCCAACTAACATTCTCTTGAGCTATCCAAATGACCCACCCCTCCCTTAAAAAAACTGCCTTTGATTTTCTTAGATCTTGAAAGTGAAGAATCGGGTCAGTGATGTTGGTGTATGTACTACATGCCCTCTAAAATTTTAGACCAAAATAGCCTTTTAGTGGGTGACCTACTTAATAGCCTACAGCAGAGAAACATCCTCCTTGCGGTACTTTGTTTTCCTTCTTTGGTACTAGTGACTTTGGCTTCCTGAATATCTTACATTTTGTTAAATCTTTTGGGTTTTATAGGACCTTGTACTGGAGTCTGGGATTTTTCAGCATGATGTAATAGGAAAAGAAGTGGGTAGGATTCTGAATTCTATATAGCTGTGGGATATTGGGCACTTAAATATCTATGCCTCAGCTGACTCATCTATATAATGGGGAAAATAATATTTGCTCTAACTCACATGGCTGGTATAATTGCTTCAAAAAGCATAAAATGCTATGGAAAATTATCATTATTTCTAAACACTTTTCAAGAAAACCAAAGTAACATTATTCAAAAACCCTGTTCTCTCTTTTCTTGTCTTACTTTCTATCTTCCTTTCTTCTATATGCACATTTACAGTATCCCTCAAAATACTTTCTATACAATTTTTCAGGAAGCATTTTTCTTTATATATATATATTATTGATTTATTACAGTGAGGAAGAGAGAGGGATAGAGAGTTAGAAACATCGATGAGAGAGAAACATCGACCAGCTGCCTCTTGCACACCCCCTACTGGGGATGTGCCCTCAACCAAGGTATATGCCCTTCACCAGAATTGAACCTGGGACCTTTCAGTCCGCAGGCCGGCGCTCTATCCACTGAGCCAAACCGGTTTCGGCAGGAAGCATTTTTCAAAGAAATGTTTTAGCAAACTCCAGGTAAGGCTAGGGAGTTAATTTCACATATTTTTTTTTCTCTCTTTCAAGAAATTGTCGTAAAACTGTCAACTCATGATTGTTTTCACTGCCATTTAAGGAATTTCTACCAGGGCATAATTAGTTTGAGGTAAGGGCCATGTTGGTCTTGTTCACTATTGTATCACCAGTGTCCAACAGGATACCTGGCCCACAGTGTTGGATGGATAGATGGATGGGTAGATAAATGGATAAATGGCTGAATATTGAATAAGTACATTTCAATAAGTTTCACTGTGATTTTGCTATGCTTCCATCAAGGGGCAAAATATTACCTGCAGTCATATGATATGATCATTAAAACACACATTTTTCTCAAAAGTTTAAGATGGTGGCTCTCTGCTCAAGCCTATTCTAATGATATTGTAAAATTGCCAAAATTTAGTTTTTTGGATAAAAATAGATTTCTCATTAAACAAATTATTTAAACTAAGTAAAAAATTCAACGTATTTCTTTAGAGAAAATATTTTTAAATAAATTTTATAGTAAGATACAGAGATAATACTTTTCTCATTGGTTCCTAACCATTCTTGGCAAACTTATCTTAATTCACTATACAGATCATGGGTTGGAATAACATTTATAACTTAGTCAGTATCCAGTCTTCCCAAAAGATGCCCCCATTCTTCAAAGGTGTTTTCAGCTTTAGAGAGAGGTTATTTTCATTAAAGAAAACTTCTATAGCCTCCCACAAAATGACTCTTAATGCCACTATCTGAGGTAGAAGACCCATTTACACCACTATAACCCTATTCCTTATAGATCAGATTTTGACGTAGTGTAAGTTCATATTGTACACTACATCCAATGGGTGATAATGAAAAGACCTAAATATGGTACAATTTTTCAAGTATAAGCAGGTCATCAATCTAGTATTATATAGCATAACTTCCCCATTTCATTATATAGATTCTAATTTTCCTTGTGAGTGTTTAAACACTTATGGGGCAAATCAAAATTCTTCCAACATTTCTTTAGAAAGAAAGTTCATTTGATATCTTTCAACCTTTAACACTACAGCAGAAATAAAAAGACTCCAGTCATCACAAGACTTCAACCTCGACATGAACAGAGAGCTCATGCAACAGCTGTGAGCAATTGAATTGTGAGAAGAGGGTCTCTCTTGGCCTAAAGAGTAAGAGGGACCAATATAGAATGCTCAGGTGCCTTCCCAGGAGGCCCTCTACACAATGAGAAAGATTAAATCCTTACATGTCCTTTTTAAATTGCTGCCAGACATTCAAAGAATTAGTTTGTACGTTTGCTTGGGATAATTGTATATTATGCTTTTGTAATTCTAAAGTATCAAGAGATGTGTTAAGTTTGTCTCCAAGCACCAAACAGATGATTTTTTTTATCCCCAAGGGTGCGAGGAACTATTATAAGTACTGGGGGTGACCCAAATCTGGGAAAAATTTTAATGATAGTGTAGAATAATATCATGTAAGGATATTCTTTGTTCTAGTCCATGGCAATTCCCTTTCAAACTGGTTGTCCATTTCTTTTTATATAGACAAGGTCTTAGTTACATTTTCTGTACCTAAAAGTATTCCAAGCATAACCAACGGACATGGACACTGGGGTGGTGGGGGCTTGTCCTGGGGGATGGGATGGGGGAAAATGAGACATATGTAATACTTAAAACAATAAAAAATAAAAAAAGTTTAAAAAATAAATAAAAGTATTCAAAATTTATAACTATAAGAATTAACATACAAAAAAACAGAGGTAGAGACAAATGAAAGCATGAAGGGTTGTCAGGGCTCACAAAGAATATTGAGAAACTGTAGATCCTGAATCTAAGAATTAAGAGCACCTTCTACTAGAAGATGTATGTGTACTACAATGAATGAACCATTGACCTGACCTGATGTAGCAATCCTATTATTGCATTACTGTGTTCATGAGGCACTCCTCACTGGTGGACAGCTGCCTTAATTCAACAACCAATCTGAACATTGACTGTTGAAAAGGTTGCTTCTCATGCAGTTATTTACCCATGACTGAATAGATCCTCTATCCCAGTAGTATATACCTGTAGACTGCTTTTGAAGGTTAGACCCCATAAAATGAATGGTTCTTAATGTTTATTTGTAGAGGCAGCATAGCATATAGTTTTACAGCATGGACTCTGGAGCCAGTCTGCATGGATTCTGTTACTTTCTAGCTGTGTGACCTGGAGCAAATTATTTAATTATCTGTGCCCCCATTTTCTGGTTATAGAATGGTATCTGAACTTTAATGAGTTGAGATATATATATTTGACAGGGGCCTGACACATAATGTTTGAATAGTGCTTTGATGCTAAGCAAGGTGTTTTTACATAGATTTATCTCATTTGAGCCTCACTGTGGGAGGTAGGCAGGGCAGATGCACTTAGTCCATATTTATAGATGATAAACTGATGATTAGAGACATTTAGATTATTTGACCAAATATGGCTCTCTGCTCAATCCTAGTAAGCGGAAGAGCAAGGACAGAACTTGTCTTCTGACTCCAAGTCCAGTGCTCTTGCCCCTACACTGGACCACCTTTCTTAATTTTAAGTCATTTATTAAATATTTAGCCAATGCCAAAATGTAGATTAGGCCTGCTAAGTAACTTTGATAAGTTACTTATCAAAACAATTGCAAAGCATTGGAGAAGATCCAGAGAAAAGCAGAAAAAGAGTAAAGCATTAGAAAATAGAGCCTACAAGGAAAGTCTTGAGGTTTGTTTAACCTGGTGAAAGAGAGCCAAGATGCACTTTAAACACAATCCTTAAGTATAATGAGTTATCATAAAGAGGGCACTGACCAACTATTGTGCATGCCTAAGGACAATACCAGAATGAATGAGTTTAACTAGACTAGAGAGAGAGTCAGCATTAGAAAGAACTCATTACAAGGAGAGAAGAAACTGGAAGAAAATAAAATCTCACCAGCTGAGGCTATATGAAGATAAGTCCATTCTGTATTAGTAAAAAGTCAGATATAGAATAGTTTTAAGACTATTTTCAAGGATACACAAATATTCCAATTTAATCCTGTGTGTTGGCAAGTAAATACCATTATAGAAGACTTATTTTAATGAATAGATGAGGATATTTCCTAATTTGCCTATGCATTGGATATCTAAAAGTTTGACTCCTTAAAGAGATTTAAACATCCCCTTTCAGTCTTTACCATGTTTATTTTTTTACATATATAATTCAAAGGTAAATCTCAGCATAGCCCCTGCTTGAATTACAAACTGCATGGGGCCCAAACCAATACATTTCAATGTGCTATGCAGAAAAAATATAGAATGTGTGATTTCCCTGGAAATATTCCAGGGTAAAATCACCTGATCATAAATTATATGAAATTAGCTCTTCTTAAGGACAGAATCCTGAAGCAGCTCAATCTCTACAGTTTCTTTCATTTGAGGAACCCTGACTGTCACCTTTAATAAATAAAACGGCCAAGTTAGTAAGTCAGGTTTGCAAATATAACTAAACAAGAGGAATAATATTAGGGGCCTTTCTAAAGTATGAGACTGGAACATAAAGAAAACAGTGCTCACTCCAAAATACAGGGTGGGGCAAAAGTAGGTTTACATTTGTTCATATGGAAAACAATACAATAATTTAAAAATAATAATATAATATTAAACTCTTCTTTTCATGTGATCTTCATGTGTTGTGAGGGTCAAATAAGATAATATGTGGAGAGCACCTGCGCAGTGTTTCATGTACTCACAACTGTAAACTCTACTTTTGACCCACCCTGTATGTATAACAATTGTGTTCACTAGAGCACACTGTTGCCAATAGCTAGACCTAAGTCAAGTGAAGTAAAAATGTTATAGCCTTATGTCTGCTCCTTGCCTCATCCTCCATTCAGCACATAGTGGTACTGTCCAGCTCCTCTCCCCTTTTTGCTCCCATTTTGTCCCAGCCTTTCTTCTCAATGTTCCTTGTAGAACAGTAAGCTGACTTACCAATCCATAAGACAGTTCCAGTTAGCATCTCTACTTCTTGAAGTATTTTGTTTGTGGTATAGTTGAATAAACACAACCTTGGGAATCAAATAGATATGACTTCACTTCCCTGTTGCATGACATTGATAAAAGTGATCTAATTTCTTTGAGACCCAATTTTCTCATCTCCAAATACTATCCCACTACTTTCTGTTCATGTGATCCTCATGCTTTGAGGATCAAATAAGATAATATGTGGAGGGCACCTGTGTGGTGATTGGCATCCTATAGGCTCTCAATAACTAGTAACCATAGTTATTTGTTCATGAGTGGTAAGTTTTTGTGCTTATGCAAATGTGTTATTTAGGGACTATTGCTCCAGAACAGTGTCCTCATGGACTTTCCAAGATACCAGTTTAATCTAAATTTTTATTATGAGAACAGAGTCTTAAGACTTGAGCTGTGCTCAGGTCTCATTAATGTGAGTTTAATATTAGATGACTTCTCTGTTTTTTCTCCAGTGTAACATTGGATAACACATTGATTGATAAGCTCAAGGACTACTTAAGAATTAACTAGATTTTTTCAGTATCACTTAAAACAATTAAAGGCACAAAAACCTTGAACTACATGTGACAACTGGGCATTATTCTGGTTTAAAAAAAAAGTTTATTTGAGCCAAACTGACAACACATGCCAGAGAGCAAGATCTCAAATGCTCTCGATAACTGGATATTTTTAACAACAAATATATATTAAGTGCTTACAATGTTCAGCTACTGTTTTAATCAATGTGCGTGGATATATGTGTTCATAGATCTCATATGAGTTAATCCTCATATCAGCCCTATAAGGTACATGGGAATATTATCTCCATTTTACAGATGTAGAAACTGAGACTTAGAGGTCATACAGTTATAATTGGTGGAGCCAGAATTTGAACCCAGAGAGTCTGTTAATTACTACAATAATCAGCCATGCATGGAACTGAAGTTTTCAATCAGAGGAGAGGCAAGCAAAGGTTTTAAGAGATAAGCATCCTGTTGATGCTTGGAACAGCTTTGTTTACAACAAGTATTGTTATACAACAAGCATTTCATAGGCAATTCCTCCATTTGATGATGATGCATATTCCACCAGCACATGAAATTGAAAATATGCTACCTAAACATGCCCTTTGGTAAAAATCTTATTTATGATGAACAAGTTCATTTACTTATGGTGCCCAAACAATCTATGAAATGAGCCCAAGAGTAGGAATAAATCATGAGGAGTACTTTCACAGAGTGATATGTAAGTACAACTAGCATTCCCATCTGCATGCATTTCTTCTCAGGTAAAGAACCACAGTCTTCATTATTTTACTAAAACTGCCCTAGGTAATGTCCATTTCCTTCTTCCATTTCTAATGCATATGCTAAATATAACTGGTAAAGTCTGGAAGGTACGGTTTCCCTTCCCTCCATTAATTCCCAGAAAACCAAGCATAAAAGGACTGGTTCTGGGAAAGTATGAATGCCCATAGGATAAGGATTTGGGTTGGTGCTTAGCATTTGTAGGCCATTAGACTTGAGAAGCAGTGCTCCAAGGGGCATGCTCCTCCCTACCACTTAGTATCAACCTTAAACCCAGGTGAGAGGGGCCATTGCACTGAGCTCCATGCTTTACATGGCTCCTCATACCACAAACACTGAAGCACAAAGACTTTTTTTTTCTATGTGGTCTTGAGAGGTGTTTTTTTGTTTTGTTTTGTTTTACTTGTTTTTTTTGTTGTTGTTGTTGTTGTTGTTGTTGTTGTTGTTGTTGTTTTAAGGATAGTAGCTGGGTGAGCAACTAGGGGGGAAAAAGAGAGAAGGACACATAAGAAAAACTTGGTTCCCGAGATCAAAGCACAAAAAGGCACAGAAGGGAGCGAGGGGGTCAAGGGCAGGAGTAGTAAAGGAGAAAATGACAATTTATGCCATAAGAAGTGAGAAAATGACTAATTTTGTTTAAAAATGGGCCTCCCGAAATTATTCTAAGTGATAGATTTTTATTTAGTTCACAGATAGATGCATGGGCCAGGCCAAGGTCTACTTTGTTTTTTGGACTTTTTAACATTTATTTATTTTTATTTTTAAAATTTTTATTGAATTTATTGTGGTGACACTGATTCATAAAATTAAGTAGGTTTCCAGTGTACAATTCTATAATACATCTTCTGTATATTGTATTGTGTGTTCACCACCCCAAGTCAAATCTCTTTCCATCACCATTTATACACCCTTTACCCTCTTCTACCTCCACCCTCCCCTCCTTTACCTCTGTAAATCAATATACTACTGCCTGTGTCTCTGAGGTGTTTTTTTGTTTTCTGGTGTTTTGTTTTTTTTTTGTTTTTTTTTTTTGCTTAATCCCTTCACTTTTTTCACCCAGCCTCTAAACAACCCTCTGACAGCTATCAGTCTGTTCTCTGTATCTATGAGTCTGTTTCTATTTTGTTTTTGTTTATTTTGTTCATTATATTCCAAACGTAAGTGAAATCATATGGTACTTGTCTTTCTCTGACTGGCTTATTTCACTTAGCATATACTCTCCAGGTCCATCCATGCTGTTGCAAAAGTTAAGATTTCCTTCTTTTTATGGCAGAGTAGTATTCCATTGTATAAGTGTTCCACAGCTTTTTTATCCACTCATCTACTGATGGGCACTTGAGCTGCTTCCAAATCTTGGTTATTGTAAATAATCCACTCCTTCAATGAACATAGGGGTGCACATATTCCTTCGAATTAGTGTTTCCAGTTTCTTCAGATAAATTCCCAAAAGGGAAATTGTTGTGTCATAAGGTAGTTCCATTTTGATTTTTTTAGACAACTCCATACTATTTTCCACAGTGGCTGTACCAGTCTGCATTCCTACCAACAGTGCATGAGGGTTCCCTTTTCTTAACATCCTGGCCAGCACTTCTTGTATGTTGATTTATTGGTGAAAGTCATTCTGACAAATGTGAGGTGGTATCTCATTATGGTTTTAATTTGGATTTCTCTGATAATTAGTGACATTCAGCATCTTTTCATATGTCTATTGGCAATCTGTATGTACTCTTTGGAGAAGTGTCTACTCATGTCCTTTGCCCACATTTTAATTGTATTGTTTGTTTTAGGGAGTTGAGTTTTATAAGATTTTTTAATACATTTCGGATATTAACCCTTTTTCAGATGCAACATTGGCCAATATCTTCTCCCATTCAGTGGGTTGTCTTTTCATTTGGTCAATGGTTTCCTTTGCTGTGCAAAAACTTTTAGTTTGATGTTGTCCCATTTGTTTACATTTTCTTTTATTTCCCTTGCTGGATGAGATATATCAGAAAAAATATTGCTTCAAGAAATGTCCAAGACTTGACTGCCTAGGTTTTTTTCTAGGATATTTATGGTTTCAAGTTTAACATTTACTCTTTAACCATTTTTAGTTTATTCTTATATATGGTGTAAGAAGGTCGTCTAGTTTCATTATTTTTGCACATACTTGTCTAATTTTTCAAACACTATTTATTGAATAGACTGTCTTTATCCCATTGTATGTTTTTGCCAACTTCATCAAATATTAATTGACCATAAAGTCATGAGTTTATTTCTGGGCTCTCTATTATGTTCCATTGATCTATGTCTGTTTTTATGTCAGTACCATGCTATTTCAATTACTATGGCCTTGTAAGATAGTTTTATATTAGGTAGGGTGATTCCTTCACCTTTGTTCTTCTTTCTCAAGTTTGCTGTTGCTATTTGGGGTCTTTTGTAGTTCCATATACATTTTTGGATTATTTGTTCTAGATCTGTGAGATATGTCATTGGTATCTTAATAGGAATTCCATTGAATCTATAAATTGCTTTGGTAATATGTACATTTTAATGATGTTAATTCTTCCTATCCGTGAACACGGAACATGCTTCCACTTATTTTTATCTTCTTCAATTTATTTCTTCAGTGTCTTATAATTTTCCAAGTACAGGCCTTTAATATCCTTGGTTAACTTTATTCCTGGGTATTTTATTTTTTGGAAACAATTATAAATGAGATTATTTTCTTAGTTTCCTTTTCTGATAGCTCATTATTGATGTTTAAAAATGCAACTGATTTCTGGATATTTATTTTGTATCCTGCTACTTTACTGAATTCATTTATCAGTTCTTATAGTGTTTTGGCTGAATCATTAGGGTTCTCTATATACAGGATCATGTGATCTACAAATAATGACAGTTTTACTTCTTCCTTTTCAAGTTGAATGCCTTTTACTTCTTCTTCTAGTCTGATTCCTGTGGCTAAGACTATCAGTACTATGTTGAATAAGAGTGGTGAAAGCAGACATCCCTCTCTTGTTCCCAGTCTGAAGGGAAATACTTTTAATTTTTGCCCATTGAGTTTGATGTTGGCTGTGGTTTTGTCATATATGGCCTATGTTACATTGAGGTATATTTCGTCTATTCCCACTTTGCTAAGAGATTTTTATCATAAATGTGTTTTGGAATTTATCAAATATTTTTTCTGCATATATTTGATATAATCATGTGATTGTTATCCTCATTTTGTTTATGTGGTATATCATGTTTATTGATTTGCAGATATTGTACCAACCTTGCAACCCTGGAATAAATCCCTCTTGATCATGGTGCATAATGTTTTTAATGCATTGGTGGATGTGGTTTGCTAATATTTTGTTGAGGATTTTAGTACTTATGTTTTTTAGGGATATTGGCTTACAATTTTCTTTCTTTGTAGTGTCTTTATCCAGTTTGGGGATTAGGATAATGCTGGCTTGTAAAATGAGCTTGGGAGTCTTCCCTCCTCATGAATTGTTTGGAATAGTTTGAGAAGGATGGGTGCTAGTTCTTCACTGAACACCGGTATTTGGTAAAATTAACCTATGAAACCATCCAGTCTAGGACTTTTATTGTTGGGAGTTTTTTTGGTGTTTTTTTTTTAATTACAGCTTTAATTTCATTAGTTATAATCTATAATTTCATTAGTTATAATCTGATTCTTCCTGATTCAGTTTTGGAAATTTGTACATTTTTAGGAATTTACTCATTTCTTCCAGATTGTCCGATTTGCTGGCATATAGTTGTTTGTAATATTTTCTTACCATCCTTTGTATTTCTTTGGTGTTGGTTGTTACTTCTCCTCTTTCATTTCTGATTTTATTTATTTCTATCCTCTCTCTTTCTTCTTGATGAGTCTGGTTAAAGGTTTGTCAGTCTTGTTTATCATTTCAAAGAACCAGCTCTTGGTTTCATTGATCTTTTGTATTGTATTTTTTTTACTCTATTTCTTTTATTTCTGTTTTTATCTATATTATTTCTTTTTTTCTAATCACGTTGGCCTTTGTTTGTTGTTCTTTTTCTAGTACTTTTTTGTATAAAGTTAGATTGTTTATTTGAGTTTTTCTTTATTGATGTAGACCTGCAATGTTATGAATTTCCTTCTTAAGACTACTTTCACTGTGTCCCATAGATATTGGGTTGTTGTGTTCTCATTTTCATTTGTTTCAGGGTATCTTTTGATTTCTTCCTTGATCTCATTGTTCACCCATTCATAGTTTAGTAATAGTTTTTAGTAAATGTTGTTTAGCCACCATGTCATTGTGTGTTTCAGTTTTTTTTCTTGTGATTGATTTCTAGTTTTATGCCATTGTAGTCAGAGAAGATGCTTGATATGATTTCAACCTTCTTAAATTTATTGAGACTTGTTTTGTGTTCTAACATGTGGTCTATCCTAGAAAATGTTCCCTGTGCACTTGAAAAAAATGTATATTCTGCTGCTTTGGGGTGAAATGCTCTGAAGATCTCAATTAAATCCTTCTGATCTAGAATGTCATTTAAGGCTGCTGTTTCCTTGTTGATTTTCTGTCTGAAAGATTTATCCACTGATGTCAATAGGGTGTTAAAATCCCCTACTATGACTGTATTACTGTCAATAATGAGTGCATAAATGTTTACAAGGATTATATCTTCTTATTGGATTGTTCCCTTTATCACTATGTAATGTCCTTCTTTGTCTCTTATTATAGCCATTGGTTTATTGTTGTTGTTGTTTTCTCAGAGGGCCTGTTGCTCACCTCAAAGAAAGAGTGGCCACTGTGAGGTCAACCTGAGATCCTGAGAAAAGAGAAAATTCTTCTCTCTCTCCCCATTATGTATAGCTTTTGTTTTAAAGTCTATTTTATCTGTTATAACCTGTGAAGCCATCTGGTCCAGGACTTTTGTTTGCTGGGAGTAGTTTTTTTTATTACAGCTTTAATTTCAGTAGTTGTAATCTAATATATACTTATATAATGTAATATACTAGTAAGTATTGCTATCCCAGCTATTTTTCTTCCCATTTTCATGAAATATCTTTTTCCACCCATTTAATTTTTTAAAGTTTATTTTAATTTTTCATTTATTGATTAGAGAGAGAGAGAAACATCAATTTGTTGTTCCACTTATTTATGCATTCATTGGTATGCATTCTTATATGTACCCTGACTGAGGATCAAACCTGCAACCTTGGCATATTGGGACAATGCTCTAACCAACTGAGCTATCTGGCTGGGTATCCCTTTACTTTTAGTCTGTGTGCATCATTGTTCTTAGGTGGGTCCCTTTTAGACAGTATATATGGGTTTTGTTTTCTTATCCATTCAGCTAACCTATGTCTTTTTTTAAGTCTTTTAAAATAATGGATTTTTTTCTTATGTCTGAAGTCATATATATTCATTACATAATTAGTAGGTGTTTTATTCAAGGATTATATTCTCTGCTGTATACCTTATGTCTTTTGATTAGAGCATATAAGCCATTTATATTTAAAGTAATTATTCATAAATACGTATTTATTGCCATTTTTTTCTTTTAACTACATCCCACTGGATGTGTGTTTTTCTTCTTCTTGAAGAAGAGCCATTAACATTTCTTTTAATACTGTTTTGGTGGTAATGGGTGCCTTTAGTTTTTTTCTTGTCCTGGGAATCTCTTTATTTCTTTTTAAATTTTAAATGGTAGCCTTGTTAGGTAAAGTAATCTTGGTTGTATTGCAGAAGACCAAAGAAAACCAAGGACGCTTCAAAGAAATGGAGGGACACAGTTTAATACACTGGCAGACTCAGGGAACAGCCTTCCAAATATGAGTGAAGGAACATGCATGGGGCCCTCCCTTATATCTCCCTGTGGTCCTTGTCCCACAAACATGGATTATGCTTCCGGTCCTTTTCCCGGGCCTTGCAAGAAGGCCCCCAGGTATTGGGGGTCTCCTGGCCATATCTGATGGTCTGGCCTGGCGCCAGCGTTAATAACCCTCCCTCTGGGGCAGTGCACTGTTCACAGTAACAGGTTCTGCAAGACCAGTATCGGGGAAGGAGATAGGGACTTAATTATAGGTTATCAGGAATGTACACTGAGCTTGCTGGCTTGGATTCAGATCACTAGCCCCAAATATCAGGGTTACATTGGAATTAGCCCTTTTTAGCCTTCTCAGTTGTAGGTCCTTGCTTTTCATCACTTTGAATATTTCATGCCAATCCCTTCTGGTCTGAAATCTTTCAGTTGAGAAATCAGTTTACACTGTTATGGGAACTCACTTGTTGGCAACTAACTGTGTTTCTCTTGCTGCTGTTAAGATTCTCTTTCTCTTTAACCTCTGCTATTTTAATGAAGTGTTTTATTTGGGCTTCTTTGGGTTCATCTTGTTTGGGAATTTCTGTGCTTCCTAGACTTGTAAATCTTTTTCCTTCACCTGATTAGAAAAGTTTTCAGTGATTATTTCTTCAAATAGCTTATCGATCCCTTGCTTTCTCTCTTCTCCTGGTACCCCTATATTGCAGATATTGTTATGCTTCATGTTGTCCCAAAGGTCCCTTAAACTATTCTCAGTTTTTTTAATTTTTTTTCCTTTTTGCTGCTCTGATTGGGTGTTTTTTGCTACCTTGTGTTCCAATATACTGATTTGATCTCTGCTTCTTCCAATCTACTGTTTATTCCTTCTAGTGTATTCTTCATTTCAGACTGGTTCTTTTTCATGGTTTCTATGAGCTTTTGCTATCTCACTTTTTTATCTTAATTGTTGAAAGTATTACAGATGCCCCCGTTTTTTCCCCCAATGACCCCCCTCCTCCTCACTCCCTCCCCTTGTCCTTCTCACTCCCGCCCCCTCTCTGCCTCCTTCACCAAACTATTGGCTGAGTCCATGGGTATTGCATATATGCATATAAGATCTTTGGTTAATGCTCCCTCTGCCCCTCTTCCTTCTGAGAATCTTTGACTATTGCATGCTTCCATGTCTCTGATCTATTTTGTTTGTCATTTTTTTGTTGTTGTTCATTAGATTCCACATATAAATGAGATCATGTAATATTTGTCTTTCTCTGGCCGGCTTATTTCAAGTACTATGCTAAATGAAATAAGCTTGCTATCTCTTTGTTGAAGTTCTCACTAAGTTCCTTGAGCATTCTTATAACCATTTTTTAAACTCTATCTTTGTTAAATTGCTTGCTTCCATTTCATTTATTTCTTTTTCTGGAGATTTTCCTGTTGTTTCATTTGAGGCATGTTTCTTTGTCTTCCCATTTTGGCTGTCTCTTTCTGTTAGTTTCTATGTATTAGGTATATCTGTTACACCTTCCAGTCTTGGTGGGGTGGCCTTATGTTGTAGGTTTCTTGTGGGAGCCATTGGCATAGTCTCCTTTATCACCTGAGCTCGGTGCTCCAGGAATGTCTGTTATGTGAGCCCTCCTGTTGTCATTGAGTCTTGATTTCTATTGGCCTGTTCATGTGTGGGGTTGACCCTCAAGGTGGCTGATTGTGAAACTCAACCTGTATACCTCAGTGTATGAGCTGCTGTGCAGGTGCTGACCACATGGATGAGAATTCGCTTCATCATGTTCTATTGCCTGCCAAGACTTCCCTTTGGATATACCAATTGTGAAGCTAATTGGATCCTGATTTTATGTGGTCTGAAACTAGCCACTGGGTATATTGGTTATAGAGCTTCTTGGGAGGAACTCTGTTGCAGGCCAATGTCAGACACTACCTGTGACTGGCCCTTGGCAGCCTGTTTAAAGCTACATAGTAATACACAGTTTGTGGCTGCCTCTGCTGGGCCTGGGTGTGTGCAGAAAGGACCAATGTTGTGCACCAAGGCCAGCTTTTATCAGCATCAGGCCTGGGGGCAGGTCAGAAAAATTCCCAAGGCACCCCCAAATCCTCTCACACCTGCCTTCATCTGTTGGCTTCCTGTTAGGCTCAGTCACTGAAAGAGCTTCTGGTGGTATTCGAGTTGCATGAGGTAGGCTCAGTGAGTCACCGGGTAGGGGCGAGTGATGTTCATCAGACTGATATAGGTTCAAACGGGGTGCCAGTGCTGGGTCTGAGGCCACTCAGCAAATGTCCTTGGGTACATTAAACCCAGCTGTAACCCGCTTGGTGCTTGCACACCTTTGTGGTGGTGTGGGGTCTCAGGGAGTCATCAGGGTGAGGCCAGCAGTTTATCAGGCCCAAAAAGACCAAGATTTGGCCATGTGAAGAGAGGACTCTGCACTAATAGGGTGTGCAAAGGAGAAATGGTCCCTGTCCTTGAGGCACACAACTCAGTCTATCCCAAATTCTGCCAGGAGCCTGATCTCAGCAGGGGCCACTGGGAATCCGGAGGATAGTGCTAATGGATCCCCCCTGAGGGGGAGGTGTTGGTCAGCCTTTGGGGAAGGTGGAAGTGGCCCTATCCAAGAGCCACACAACTCAATCTTTCCTGGATTCTGTCCTGACCTTGGCAGGATGGAGCCACCAGGAATTGGGAGGGTAAGGCTGCCAGGAGCCCAGAGAGTGGGATTAGCACATCTCCTGTACGGGGAGGTGCCAGTCAGTTTGGTGGGTAAATGAGGGGAATGACCCTTGCCCCAGAACCATTCACTTCAGTCACTGACACCCTCTGAGTCTGCCCAGACCTCTACACCCCAGTCTAGGCAGCTGACTCCTCAGCAGGGTGCAAGCTCCTCAGGGTGAGGCTACAGGAAGTCCAGAGGGTGGAGCTATTGCTTTTCCCCAGTCTAATGCCATATGGATGAGAGTGCTCCACCCAAGAAAGATGGCATCTGTGGTGTGGGAGAGTCACTCAGCACAGCGTTCCTGGCATCTGTTTCTTCTGCTTTTCCCCCAGAGCTATAAAACCCAGCCTCTCCTCACACAACTCATTTGCTCCACTCCGCGCCTCTGCTAGAGTCCAGAGATTTTGGCTTTTTAAGAGGGCATCTGTGTTTCTAGCAGACAATCATCTCTCTCTGTCAGACAAAATACCCACTGATATTCTTTTTTTAAAAAATACGTTTTTATTGATTTGAGAGAGAGAGGAAAGGAGAGGGAGAGAGAGGTAGAAACATCCATGAGAGAGAAACATCGATTGGCTGCCTCCTGCATGCCCGCTACTGGGGATTGAGCCCACAACTCAGGCATGTATCCTGACCAGGAGTCGAACTGGTGACCTCTTTGTTCATGGGTTGACACTCAAGCACTGAGCCTACACCAACTGGGCTCCCTGCTGATTTTCACAGCCAGATGTCACAGGGGTACCTCTTCCCAGCTCTAGCACTCTCAGCTAGGAAGCTCAGCATGGGGTTGAACTTCCTCAAGGGTAATCTTGTGGCTGAAATATCTCTCTGGAATCTCAGCACACACACACACACACACACACACACACACACACACACACACACTTCTGCACATGGCTGCTGGGCCAGCCCTTTTTCTCATCTCCACTCTTCCTACCAGTCTAAATGTGGCTTCTTCTGTAAATCTTGGTTATAAGAATTCTCTTCAATTAGTCTTCAATTGGTTATTCAAGTTGATTGTTCTATATTTTAGTTGTAATTCTACTTTGTTCCTGGGAGGAAGTGAGTATAACATCCACCTACTCCACCACCATCTTGGACCTGGACTTTGTAACATTTAGATATACAGTATGTGGTCCTTGATTTGTACTCTTGCCATGGATCCCAAAAAATGTTAGGGGTGAGCCTGCTCCTATTTACCCATATCTCTTATGGCCTAAAAACATAAATGTTTCTGTAATAGTGTCTAGTTTATTCCTGGCAAGTAGGTTTTTCTGAACATTTTAGTCTCATTCAGTGTAAATGTAGGTCTTCCAATCAACTGTCATGATATTTGCTTTGTAAGGCAGCGTTGAGGAGGATGCTTTTTCACAGTAATGGAATTTGCTCCCATCACTATTTTGGAATAATTTTAACCTTATTTCTATCTATCAGAGATGGTACAGGCTACTCCAGGGAATCTTCCTGATAGGGAAGATTCGCATATATTTTGCATTATTCCATAGATATTCACGTTTACCCTATCCAAAGTAAAAAAAAAAAAAAAGATGATCAAGGCACATGAGTAGGATAAATCATAGGTGTGGAGGTGCAGCAATAGGGAAGTAAACATTCACATTTCTCCTCCTCTTTTCCATGCTTACTGCCACAGTTCCTCTGAGACCTGCTTTCACAGGTATGGTTATAAGCTGAGGGTTAAACATTCTTTCACCACCACATAATAATGGTTCTATACTTTATAATTAGGTGTATGTCCTTCATATTAAGTAAATTATATTGCAGGATAAATACTAGATAGAAGTACAGCTACACTAGAGACCTCTTGAACCAAAACTGGATGCCATTTATTTATTACCAGCCTGTGTCTACAGGTGGACTGAGTAACACAAAAGACAAAGACAGATAAGGGATTTGGCAAGTGTTACTGACTTGAATTTCAAAGGGTGATCCGAAGCTGTGCGCCAATAACTGAGAAACAGGCTGCACAGAATGGGGCCTCTTTGAGAGGATAAATAATTGCTTAGCTACCTAAGAAATCACTGTATAATCAAGAGGCGAATCATGAAGAAGGAAGGCAAAGGGATCAGACCTCTAGAACAGGAATTGTAATTTACATGGAAAACTTCCCAGAGAAAGGCCAGTCAACTGTTCTGAGGTCAACATCACAGAAGGGCTTGTATTCAGAGCACTATACTAGGCACTATTGAGAGAAACAAAAGTTCTCTGTCTTTCCTTTTTAAAATGTCTAATAGGTATCTAAAATGGAAAGGAGGAAGTAAAACTATCATTATTCACAGATGACATGATATTGTACATAGAAAACCCTAAAGACTTCACCAAAAAACTACTAGATTTAATAAATGAATTCAGTGACATGGCAGGATACAAAATTAATACCTAGAAATTCATGACACTTTTATACACCAATAATGAACTCTCAGAAAGAGAAATTTTAAAAAACAATTCCATTTACCATTGCAATAAAAAAAATTAAGATACTTAGGAATAAACTTAACCAAGGAGTTGAAAGATCTGTACTCAGAAAACTACAGGACATTGAAAAAAGAGATAGAGGAAGATATAAATAAGTGGAAGAATATACCGTGTTCATGGATTGGTAGAAACAACATTATTAAAACATCCATAATTCCCAATGTGTAGATTCAATGCAATCCCTATGGAAATATCAACAGCATATTTCACAGATCCAGAACAAACACTCCAAAAACTTATATGGAATTAAAAAAGGCCCTGAATCTTTTGAAAGCAATCTTGAGAAAGGAGAAAAAGTTGGAGGAATTACAATCTTGAGAAAGAAGAACAAAGTTGGAGGAATCACAATATCAGATATCAAGTTATACTACAAAGCCACTGTAATCAAAATAGTCTGGTACTGGCTCAATAACAGGCATATAGATCAATGGAAAAGGATAGAGACCCCAGAAATTGACCCAAGCCATTACAGTCAATTTGACAAAGTAGACAAAAGCATGCATTGAAACAGAGACAGTCTCTTCAACAAAAGGTGTTGGAAAAATTGGACAGATATACGCAAAAAAAAAATGAAACTAGACCATCAACTTGCACCATACATAAGAATAAACTCAAAATGGGTAAAAGATTTAAATGTAAATCATGAAGCCATAAAAATCCTAGAAGAAACCATACCCAGCAAAATCTCAGAAATCTCTTATAGCGATATGTTTACTAATACATCTGCTAGGGCAAAAGAAACTACGGAGAAAATAAACAAATGGGACTACATCAAAATAAAAACCTTCTGCACAGCAAAAGAAACCATCAACAAAACAACAAGAGAGCCCACTACATAGGAGAACATATTTGCCAATGATATTTCTGATAAGGGTTTATCTCCAAAATTTACAGAGAACTCATACAACTTAACAAAAGGAAGATAAATGATCCAATCAAAAAAATGAGCAAAGGACATAAATAGCCACTTTTCGAAAGAGGACATACAGAAGGCCAAGAGACACATAAAAACATGCTCAAAGTCACTAATCATCTGAAAATCAAAACAACAATGAGATATCATCTCACACCTGTCAGAATGGCTATCATCAACAAATCAACAAGCGACAAGTGCTGGCGAGGATGCAGAGAAAAAGGAACCCTCCTGCACTGCTGCGTGGAATGCAGACTAGTGAAGCCACTGTGGAAGGCAGTATGGAGTATCCTCAAAAAGTTAAAAATGGAACTCCCATTTGACCCAGTTATCCCACTTCTAGGAATATATCCCAAGAAAAGAGAAACACCAATCAGAGAGGATATATGCACCCCTATGTTCATTGCAGCACAATTTACAATAGCTAAGATTTGGAAACAGCCTAAGTGCCCATCAGCAGATGAGTGGATTAAAAAACTGTGGTACATCTACACACTGGAATACTATGCTGCTATAAAAAAGAAGGAACTTTTACCATTTGCAACAGCATGGATGGAACTGGACAGCATATAGATAAATATCAGATAAATTATAGATAAATATCATATAGAATATATGTACCCCTATGTCCATAGCAGCTAAAATAGCTAAGATCTGGAAACAGCCCAAGTGCCCATCAGCAGATGAATGGATAAAAAAAAAAAGCTGTGGTACAGCCCTGGCAGGTTTGGCTCAGTGGATAGAGTGTTAGACTGTGGACTGAGGGGTCCCAGGTTCGATTCCGGTCGAGGATACATGCCCGGGTTGCGGGCTCGATCCCCAGTTGGGGGCGTGTGGAGGCAGCTGATCAGTGATTCTCTCTCATCATGGATGTTTCTATCTCTCTCTCCCTCTCTCTTCCTCTCTGAAATCAATAAAAATATATACTTTTTTTAAAAAGCTGTGGTACATCTACACAATGGAATACTATGTGGTGGGGAGGTGGTAAAAAAGAAGGAACTCTTACAATTAGCAGCAGATGGATGGACCTAGAGAGTGTTATGCTACATGAAATAAGCCAGTCAGAGAAAGATAAGTATCACATGATCTCACTCATATGTGGAATCTAATGAACAAAATAAACTGATGAACAAAATAGATCCAGATACATAGAAGCATGAAACAAACTGACAAATTTCAGAGGGAAGGTGGTGGTGGTGGTGGGAGTGGAGGGGGTGGGCGGGGAGAGATTAACTGGGGAATTTATATGCATATATGCATAGCCCATGGACACACAATAGTGTGGTGAAGGCCGGGGTGTGGCGGGTGCGTGGTGGAGAGCGTCAATGTAGGAAATAAAGGGGGGGGGGCATCTGTAATACTTTCAACAATAAAGATAATTTTTTAAATGTCTAATAATCCCTAACAATGTGAACCAAGTTAGAGAGAAGCATCTTAACAAATGTAAAATAATATAATAAAGACTGGAAACACACATGCTGGTAGAATAAAAGGAATTAGAAAAACCTACAGCTTATTTTTGAGTATGACTATGTTAATCATAAAATATAAGGTCAAAGTGTTTCCAATATCTATGCCTCTCCATCTTCTTCTCCCAGGCACATGTTAGGGCCAATATGTAAAATAACAGATCCTACTCCTTTTTGCTTTCCTTGTTTCCCAATATCCTAATGGGCATGCTTTCAGATGTAGATGAATATATAGCCAAACATATTATTGGCCTTACTTCATGTCGTACTGTATCTTACCAGATGTTCCCTTTCTTTCCCCATCTGCAACCATTCCAGGATTTTCTCTGTAAATTGGCTGCCTCATTTTTTGTCACCGCACCAATCATGGTGTCCAGTGGTCTCTACTCCTTACCCTAATGACATGGTGATGTAATGCTATTACTTAACATACATTAGACTAATCTATTTTGAAGCAAAAATGTACCCGCAAATTGCATAATAATGTCCCAAAAGCAAAAACTATGGTTAGATTTCTTAAATGTGCTCACTATAGACATAGTTTCTCTTAAGTCTAACCTAATGTTCTCCGGGCCCTAAGTGAGTGGACTCCATACTTGCAGTAAAAGTAGTCAACATGTTAGCTGATTTCAACACTCAGTGGTAGCCTTAAATAAACTTGTCTCGTGAAATGCAAAGATATTTATCCTAAGAGTTAGTTACAGACATCAGTATTCTATATTTAGATATTTTATCTTTGGCTTATTAAAAAAGATGGTCTGCCTCTCTGGTCATACTTCACATTAGACTGGCTAGACTGGCATTGTGACTATTTAGAAGCAAATTCCCTCTGGGAAAATAAAGAGAAAAAACTCATTCAAGATCATTAATTTGAAACAACAAGACTCTTGTTTATTTCAGATGATAGAAGCTTTGTTCTCAAAAAGAAAATGCTCCCATTCAACCAAAGGTTTCCTCCCCCTGTTTTTTTAATTATGATATCTCATTATTTCCTTGATTATTTCATACTAGGAGCCCGTTGCACGAAGTTTCGTGCAATAGACTTTTCCTTCACCTGGCTGCCAGCACCAGTTATCTGCCAGCAGCAGTTTTCCTCTAGCCACCCGCCAATCAGAGCACCTCCCGCCAGCACGATCAGCGGCCACCCCGAGAGGAACTCCAATCGGGAGTCGCTCCGATAGGGCGGGTGGCCAGAGGAAAACTGTTGCTGGCGGAAAACTGGTGCCAGCAGCCACGCAATCGGCCACCCCGAGTTCCACCACCATCGTCTTCCACGCCGTTTAAGCGGGCGGGAGGAGCGGGGGTCGGGGACTTGTGAGTCCCTGCCCCCGCCCCTACCACCAGCCAATTGGCCACCCTGAGTCCCACCCCCCACACCTCCAGCCGGCCCAATCGTGGGCGTAGTGGAGTGATGGTAATTTGCATATTACCATTTTATTAGGTATGATGAGATTTGGGAGGTTTATTTTTTAAATTAACATAAATTACAATTAATTTTTATTAGGGAACCTCATGAAAGTTCTCAGGATGACTGGAGACAACCTGAAGTTTTATAAATCAGAGTACAGAAGGCTTGAGGCAGTATACATGGGTTCTAGTTCCAAGCTGTATGACTTCAAAAACTCTCTTAACCTCTCTGTGCCTCCATTTCCTAAACTGTAAAATTAATGTATTGAATATGTTGGTCCTTTCCAGTTTCAACAGGCCATGATCTCCAGAATTGTAAAAAACTAGGTAGTAAATTCAATTCCATAAATATTGATTTAGACCCAACCTACTTTACCATATCCAGTGCTAGATATGGTGGGGGGCATGTCTTCCATGCTACATTAGTAGGAGTGATAAGGCAACACCATAATTCTGGAGGGCAGAATGTCATAAATATTTTGAAATGTGTGAGTCAACTTTCCTTCTTTCTCAGATTGCCAGGCTAG
The DNA here is from genome assembly GCF_027574615.1 of Eptesicus fuscus. Lineage (NCBI taxonomy): Eukaryota > Metazoa > Chordata > Mammalia > Chiroptera > Vespertilionidae > Eptesicus > Eptesicus fuscus. Next base: position 119,681,769 of record NC_072473.1, on the reverse strand, counting down.
TGACTATCACTGAATGTTTTATTTTTTGCTGACTGAAAATCTTGCAATCCTTAATGTCAGTGAGCTTTGCTTAAACTTGGAAACACAGATGAAGGGAGAGATTGAAATAATATGCTCCAAGGCCAGGGCGCAGCCTTGAAGTTTATCATTTACTTATATCTTTAGAGTGCAGAACAATAATATACCCATTAATAGCAGTCTCTGTTTGATCAAAACTATGCCACATATGTGTATATAAATATCACATTAGCCCTTATAATATCTGGGGAATGCCTGGAGAAAATTCCTATTAATTAATAATTTCTAGTAGTTGGATTCTGATTAACTGAAGTTTGTTCATCACAAGCCTATTACAAGTTCCTCATTGTACCCATATTCACTGTTATGCTCCTTCTTGCTCAGATTCTCTTTGCACATAGCAACTTATAGTAGATTGTAGTAAAGATTTATTGAATAAAAAGACCTTCTCCCCCATCTATTAACATTAACATTTTAAGATTAATTCTGGTACTTTATTCTAGAATTATGAAAATATGAATCAGTTCAAATGGAAAAATAAAACTAATGCAAATATTATCCTTTTGAGTTAATTCCATCACTTAAATCAGGTAAGACCTCAGATTCACTATTTTAAAAAAAAATAGAAGGGAAACACTAACCATATATAGTTGTTTTCTCTACAAGCAATAAATATGTTTTCAGTTGTCATGGAAGAAGAACAGAAGAACACCCTGATACCTGTTCCTTTGTGTGGCTTACAATGTGAAGGCCCCAGTTAAGCCTTTGAAGATACTGAGGGGTTGACAAAGTCCTATGGGCTAGAATTACTGGCTTATAAACATTAATGGATTTTTTAGAATCATCATCCAGTTTTATTAGGAAATTTCCCCAGTTTAACAGCAACAAAAATGTAGCAATTACAAAGTTCATCACACAGCTGCATGATTATAGGAGTCTTGCCCTAGATTCTAACAGATGCTGTAACAAACAGTTCATAAGGGCTGAGAGAACCACAGTTTACAACAGCAACACAAAAGCTAGTTATTGTTCAATCTCATATTGCCACAGGACATTTATTCTTACAATAATTTAGAACTCTGTACTTCCCTACAGAGAGGCACAAGCAAATGCAAATTAAGTGTAGTAACAACAACAAAAATAAAATAAAATGTGCAGACTCGGGTCTTTACTACACTAATACTGAAGGGCCAATGCCATTGATTGATCCATGCCAAAATCTGGACTTTGATGAGACTGAGTGTGGGAAAGAGCCTTTGACCAGTTTGATACCATTGTTACTAACCACCCACCGGACCCTTCCAATCAAATTAATCCCATCCTTTTTGAGGAAGCTTTCCTTTAGTCCAGATTTAACAGAGCCAATCTGTCTCTGCCCAAAGGTTATAACCAATTAACAAGTAACAGGCACCATTCAATGGGCCAGGGCCAGGACTTGGGGAGATTGGTGACAATTAGTGTCACGTCACTAGAGGTAGAGCTAAAGTGGAAGAGGTTATTAGCCAGATACCACTAGTTTCTCTCCAACCTTTTAAATATATATATATATATATATATATATATATATATATATATATAGTTACCAAACAGCTTTTCAAATATACATGTACCACCAACACCCTACTCTGAAAAAGAACAGCAAATTGGTCAATATCTTCTGAAGTAATGCAGCACTAGTCCAAGGATCAGAAAGCTGGCTGAGTGCTATCTCAAGATCACTGTGTGACCTTGCACAGCCACCTGACCTTTCATCATCTGAGCAACTTCAAACATAAAATAGAAAAATCCTTCCCTGCCCTACTAGGATGGCATTAGGATGAAACAAACAATTTATCTAAGATATTCTAAGATCCTCAGAGAGGGAATGTCTGCAAATATCAGGCATTATAATTAGAGTCACTGCATTTCATTTCTTAAGAAGGAGAAAATGAATAAGGAAAGAAACATGTGGTTACTGAGCCTGAGAACTCGAAAAGCATTTAAACTCTATAATGTAGGTCTCAAGAGAGGGAGACTAACGTGGTGAAATCAGAGAAGAGTTCAATGGTTAGGACATGCTCCCCAAATATGTGGTGTCTTCAATGTTTGTCTTTTGACAGTATGATGTTACTTTATTATAATAAACTTAAAGGTTTGCATTTGTGAGTGGCAGAAAGATAGTGGCAAGTCCTTTGATTTTGGTTTTGTGGGCCAAACAGGTCCATCTTATCATAGTTGGGTTACTGGTCCTAAACAAGGGTATTGTTTAACTTAAGCTGTTTTCATGCCTTTAATTGCCCCAACAGCAGAAATTTTAGTTGTCAGTATAACTGGATCATTACTGAGGACAGGGTCAGGAAGGGTGCAGAGTTCAGCATTGGCAGAAAATGTGCCCATCAATCTTAAGAATAGTGATACAGAAAAGGGATAACTGGGTGAACTGCTTCGCAAATCAGAACCTTGAAATGATGCTATTTAAAAGACACACACACACACACACACACACACACACACACACACACACGTAGAAGTAAATAAATGGAATCACCAAAATAGAATAGAACCTCAGTAATACTGTATCTTATATTAAGAGATGAGGATCCAGAGACACTGAAGCAATGGACTAGGCAGTCAAAAAAAAAGTACTATAGAAACCTTCTTAATGGCCATTCTTTTTCACCCTTTTTAAATTAAATTTATTGGGGTGACATTGGTTAATATGATCATATAGGTTTCAGGTGTGGTTTCTATGTTATAAGATCTGTATATTGTACTGTGTGCCCACCACCCAAAGTCATTAAGTGTCTTGCCATTACTGCTATCTCTTCAACAACTCTGAGAATCCTTTTCACTTCTCTTGACCTATTTCAAACTACTGCCTGTGCTTAACCTGAGACCCTCCTACTCAATAAATTGTTCCTCCTCCCTTTTCCCTGTCCAATATAAAATCAATTGTTGCTTGACAGACTGCTTTGTTGCAGTTTTCTCAAAGGCACAAAGGAAAGAAACACACCTTATTTGTACATGCATTCACTTAATTTCAGTCTCTCCCACTCAAGCACAGTGCAATTCTTCAAACTCTGACCCAAACCCCTTCACTATTTGGTGTCTATGGCAACCACCGCAAAGTTGCTCAGAGAAAGTTTCAAGGAGTGGCAGGAAACTGCATCTCCCAACAGAGCCATTAGCTTTTCTGCATTAGCTACATCAATAACAGGTGGCAGCCCTGAATCCTCAGGCGTTTGCTTTCATGAGGGAGATGAAATATTTTTAATGTATCCTCCCTAGAAGAGTTATGGGCTTCTTTTCACACCGATCATGTTGAAGATAAAGCACTAATTGTGAAATATTGAAATCAAGGACAGTTTTGCTTGAGAAACTTCCCCCATGGTGTTCTTCCCCAGCAACTCTATCCACCACAACACCCTGCTTGCTAAACTAGAGCCAGTGATTTTTTTTCTTTTTGTTTGTTTTAATTAAATTTTACTGGGGTGACAATGGTCAACATGAACATATTGGTTTCATGTGTGAATTTTTAAGTTACAAAATCTGTATATAGCACCATGTGTCCACCACCCAAAGTCAAATCTTCTCCTGTTACCTCATATTATGACCCCCTTTCTCCCCACCCCCTACTCAGCCATAAGAAAGGATGAAATAGCATCATTTACAACAACATGGATGGATCTTGAGAACATTATGCTAAGTGAAATAACCCAGACAGAAAAAGCTAAGAACCATATGATTTCAGTCATATGTGGGATACAAAACTGAAACTTATGAACACAAACAGCAGTGTGGTCTTGAATCCCCCAAAAAGACACATAAAATCCTAGCGACTTTCTTTTATAATCATTACCATTCAGTGACCTGCAATTCATTCTCTTAACTTTCTTAACTCATGCCAAGAATGCATATATGACAATCTTGCCATCAAAGTGTGTGTATATATATATATATATATATATATATATATATATATATATATATTAATAATGGTCCAGGTATTGGAGGATTTATGAGCCAATGGAAAATGATATGGTTTCTCCAAATATGGAAAGACCTGTTCAGTCTGCAAACTGTCTTCATGAGTTCCATATTATTTTCTTTGTTCAGAGCTTAGCTGAAAAAATTGTCAGATGGAGATGAATTTCCCTTATCTGTACTCCAGAGGAAGATGGGGATGGTTTCATTTGCAATCTGATTACAGCAGCACCCAACATAACTAACAAAGACTAGTTGCATAAAGAGGACCAACTCAGACTCAGTTCTTTACAGAACCTGAAAAGGATCCATGACTCAAGTTTCCTCTTCATAAAATCTATATAAACAGGAATACTTTTCAAGTGAAAGAAATAAGTGAATGACTTTATCTTTTTAACTGCATGAAAAAAGGAAACAGAAAATGTTATACACAATCCATTCCAATAGATCTACTGAAGTGTAAGGAGATGGTTTCAAGCTCTCTTTAAAAGACAACATTCCTATTCACACTGCCTGTGTCTGTTGTCCTGGGTAAGAACTAGTAATAAGTTTAAAGAAAAGGTGAAAAACAAGTAAGCTATGGTTTCAGCCCTCAAGGAGCTCGTAGTTTAGTAGGGAAGAAGTCAAGTAAATAGATTATTATGATCTAGTGTGGTGAGTGCAGTTACAGAGGGAAAAACAGATCCTAATGGAAATGCAGAAGAAACATGCATTACTCCGTCTGACTCAGAGATCAGGGAGGCTTTCTTCTGATGATTTGTTGAACTGAATCTTCAAGGACCGATAGTTCATTTGACTCTGTGGAAGGGGGTAGAAATTTATATTTGCAGAGGTATGAATAGCCCTGCTTACTTGTCAGAGTGAATGCCAGTAAGCAGTACCAAGTTAGGAAATTAAGAACAACTCAGATGTCATAAAGCAGAATGGTAGAAACTTGATACTAATAAGAACACAGGCTATATTGGCCAGAACAGAACTCTTCCTTTCATCATGACATTTTGATAGAAATGGAATTTTTCCCTCAGTAAATACATTACCATGGTATCTGAGAGAGGGACTAACATATACAATGGCCACACAAGTCATCAGTGACAGAGCAAAGATTTAAATCCGTATCTAATTCCAATGTACTGTTTGTGACACACTATCCAAGAGTATGTCAATTCATGGGTCAAATAGATATCTACATATGAGCCTAAATAGACCACCTGCCTTCTCATTCCTATCCAACTTTCCACCCAACTGCCTGGAATTAGTCTTTAGGTTAACACAATCTGTTCCAATGAAAACATACTATACCAGAAAGATAATATTTGAAGTTCATAACACTTCTCATTCTATATTTTGGAGTCTCTCTTTCTCATCATCCACAAAATTGATTGAATACCTGCCTAGAGGGTATTCAATAAATTATGTACACACTAGCAAGTGTAAACTGTGGCCCTGCCCTCAGGAACTTATGCTAGTAATCTATTAAGATGGCAGGACACATGCCTAAATTGGGTAAATAATTAGTATTCTGAGGGAAATATGAGAGATAGAAACCATATAGGAATTCACAGGAGAGAGTGATTACTAGACAATCAAAGTAGAATATAGGCTTCATGAAGATAGATTTTTTTATGCTTTGCTCAGTGATATATACCCAGTAATTAAAACAGTTTGGAGCGAGACAAACCAAGATGGCGGCATAGGTTAAACACCTAACCTATAGCCTGGCACAACAATTTCAAAAATACAACTAAAAGTCAAAACGGACATCATCCAGAACCACAGGAAAGCTGAATGACTGAAATGCCCACAACTAGAAGGAAAGATAAAACCACAGGGAAAATCAGAGGAGCCATAAAAGCCTGAGGTATGGAGACACCAGCACGCGCGCGTGCAGGGAGGACGGAGCCGGAGAGGAAGGGGCGGCTGACGGCCTGGCCGGCGTTCTCTAGCAGGAAGGAGATAAAAGCTCCAGATTGCGCTGAACCCCAGTTCTGACTGCACTGAACCCCAGTTCCAGGCAAAACCCTGGGAAGCCAGGCTCATGCTGGGGGAATCTGGGCTGTGGGGTGGAGGAACAGAGGAGCGGTGAAAGGCAGAGCTCCGGAGGTGCGCACATGAATGAGCGCAGAGGACAAACTGAATGGCCCTAGCGGAAAGGAGACAAAAGCTCCGGACAGTGCTGAACCCCAGTTCCGACTGCACTGAACCCCAGTTCCGGGCAAGACCCTGGAAAGCCAGGCTTATACTGGGGGAATCTGGGCTGTAAGGCGGAAATGCAGAGAAGCGGCGAAAGGCAGAGCACCGGAGGCGCGCACAGGAATGCGCGCAGAGGAAGGTCTGTTGACTGTGCCGCTGAATTGCCCTGGTGGGAAGGAGACAGAAGCGCCAGACTTCGGTGAGCCCCAGTTCCGACTACACTGAAACCCAGTTCTGGGCGAGAATCTGGGAATCCAGATTCATTGGGGGAGAGACTAGACTGTTTGGCAGTGGTCGAAACTCCAGGGCGCTTTTCTCTCAGAGGTGTTTGCAGGGAGTACAGAGGGACACTGAGGAACACTGAGACCCAGGAACCTCATAGGGTGGGGCTGACGGAAATCCAAGGCTGTAGGCTCCACCCTGAAACTCCGCCCCATCCAAGCTGAGCACAGAGGCTTTTACAATTTTGCAAGTCTAGTTGAATAAGGCTGTCTCCCGGCATAGACACAGCTGATCCTCACAGCCAATTGGACTGGAGGTCAAATCCTCCTAGTGCACCAACAGCAATCAAGGCTTAACAACACCAAGACTTTGCACTCAGCCCACAAAGGGGGGTATCAAGAGCGACCACCTAGGGAGATTGGGGAAGCTGAGCTATAGGGAGGCAGCCAAAAGGTGAAGACGCCGAGGCAGGTCATGAATAGAAGGGATGAAGGAAGGTAAACTAATGGACGACACAGTGTTCAGAACCACATTTATAGGGTTACTTGGGAATCTTCTGGAAGACCAAGATGGCGGCATAGGGCAGACGCCTGGATGTTGCCTACCACAACAATTTTGAAACTACAACTGGAAAACAGAGCAGACACCATCCAGAACAATGGCCGGAGGAGATGCTGAGAGGGAGTTGACCAATGGGAGTTGGGATCGGGAAGACGAGGCCCAGCTGGGGCCCAGATCGAGGTGTGCTTGCCCGGCGACTGGTCGCCGCTGCAGACCCGAGTGCCACCGCAGTGACCTTGGACCAGCCCGCTGCCGCGCACTGGGCGCACCGGAGCTTCACCGAGCCCGCCGCTCAGCGAATTCCGTGGCAGCCGCCCCGGAGCTTTGAGAAAATGGCCGAAGGAATTGCTGAGAAGGAATTGACCGACAGGAATTGGGATCAAGAAGATGAAGCCCCGCTGGGTCCCGGGTCCGGGTGAGGCCGCGCCCCTGGGTCCAGGCGAGGCCATGCGCCCCTGGGTCCGGGTGAGGCCACGCGCCCCTGGGCCCGGGTGTAGCTGGATCCTGGGTCCGGGTGAGGCCGTGCGCCCCTGGATCCGGGTGAGGCTGGGTCCCGGGTCCGGGTGAGGCCGCGCGCCCCCGGGTCCAGGTGAGGCCACGTGCCCCTGGGTCCAGGTGAGGCTGGGTCCCGGGTCCAGGTGAGGCCACGCGCCCCTGGGTCCAGGTGAGGCTGGGTCCCAGGTCCGGGTGAGGCTGTGCACCCCCGGGTCCAGGCGAGACCGTGCGCCCCTGGATCTGGGTGATGCTGGGTCCCGGGTCCAGGTGAGGACGTGCCCCTGGGTCCGGGAGAGGCCACCTGCCCCTGGGTTCAGGTGAGGCCATGTGCCCCTGGGTCCGGGTGTAGCTGGATCCCGGGTCCGGGCGAGGCCACACGCCCCCGGGTCCGGGCGGGGCCGCGCGCCCCTGGGTCCGGGTGAAGCTGGATCCCGGGTCCGGGTGAGGCTGTGTGCCCCTGGATCTGGGAGAGGCCATGCGCCCCTGGGTCCAGGTGAGGCCATGCACCCCTGGGTCTGTGTATAGCTGGATCCCGGGTCCAGGTGAGGCCATGAGCCCCTGGAGGCAGGTGAGGCTGGGTCCCGGGTCCAGGTGAGGCCACGCGCCCCTGGGTCTGGGTGTAGCTGGATCCTGGGTCCAGGTGAGGCCACGCGCCCCTGGGTCCGGGTGTAGCTGGATCCCGGGTCCAGGTGAGGCCGTGCTGCAGACCCAGGTCTGGGTGAAGCTGGATCCCGGGTCCGGGTGAGGCTCTGTGCCTCTGGATCCGGGTGAGGCTTGGTCCCAGGTCTGGGTGAGGTTGTGCGCCCCTGGGTCCGGGAGAGGCCATGAGCCCCTGGGTCCAGGTGAGGCCACGCGCCCCTGGGTCCGGGTGTAGCTGGATCCCGGGTCTGGGTGAGGCCGTGCGCCCCTGAATCTGGGTGAGGCTGGGTCCCGGGTCCAGGAGAGGCCACGCACCCCTGGGTCTGGGTGAGGCCACGCACACCTGGGTCCGGATGAGGCCATGCGCCCCAGGGCCCGGGTGATGCTGAGTCCCAGGTCCAGGTGAGGCCGAGCACCCTTGAGTCCGGGTGAAGCCGCGCCCCTGGGCCCGGGTGAGACCAAACCAGAGGGAGTCGGACCTGCATTACCACCATTTGTCCACCGTCCAGAGCTGAGGGGTCAGTGCTGACATGTACACATAAGGAACTGGTGGACATTGAAATTGGGTCTCAAAAGAACTGTTGGTCCAGAAAGAAACTTACTACAGACTGATTCATTTGCCTGTCAGCATAACTATTATTGCTTATCTCACATTCGGTTCTTATAACTATATTTCTAGTAACTCATGATCTTACTCATCTAGGGGAAATGATGAACAACATAGACTGATGAACAAGAACAGACCCAGAAACAAGGAGGCATGGATCAGACTGTCGGGCCTCAGAGGGAGGGTAGGGGAGGGTAGAAGTAGCAGGGAGAGATCAACCAAAGGACTTGTGTGCATGCATACAAGCCTAACCAATGGTTGGGGACAACAGGGGCGTGGGGGCATCCGTGGGGAGGGGTGGGGATGGGAATGGGGGGATAAGGACAAATATGTGACACCTTAATCAATAAAGAAATTTAAACATTTTTAAAAAAAGTAAACAACAAAATTAAAACTTCTCCCATCAAATTGGCAAAGATTAAAAAGATTACCTCTGATTCTAAAATAAATAAATAAATAAATTAATTAATTAATTAATAAATAAATAAAAAAAAAACAGTTTGGAGCCTAGTAAGTACTCAAAAATATATGTTAAATAAATAGCTTCTCAACTTTGTTCAGGAAAAAAAGTCCTGATGTTTGTCACTTGGACAAAAATTTCCAGTCCTATATGCACTGTATATTGTAGCTTTTACTCATGGTGCACCACAGAACTCCCAGGGAGAGTTTTAGACATGACTGCTCAGTCTATGACTGAAACCTTTGCAAAATCCACATACTAGTAAAGTTGTGTCCTCCACTCCTCCCTACCATGGATTGGGGATTTCCCAATGGTGAAGGATAATGTGGAGCCAGGGCTTTTTGTTTGTTTATTTGTGCATTATGACCTCAAGCTCTTTCAGCAAAAGTCACAGCCCTTTTATAGCAATCAATTCTGGGAGACACAATTACAATATTTGCTTGGAATATTTGCTTGTTCCTCATCTAACAAGGCAGAATGTAGAATTTGATTTAAAAACAAGCTCCTTTAATGAGTTTTGGTTAGGCTTGAAGGATAAACAGTTGTGATTACTGTCAGCAGGCATAGGTTGTAAATCTCTGTCTTAGATGCTTACATTCTGTTCAGGTGGACTCAAATGGTAAGGACAATACAATTCCCTTTTTAAAAGTAAAATTGGGAAAGAAAAGCATCTGGTTTTCCAAAGCTTTGTACTGGGTTATATTGCTTTCACTTATTTATTTTTACCATTGTAAAAATTCTTATTACTTTTGGCTTCCAGGGCTTGGGAAAATATGGGTAATTAGAATGTATGAGAACACTGGAGAGAAACCCAAGCATTCCTAAAAAAATAAATGGGGGTAAAGCCATCCTGTTCTCACTGTGACTTACACTAAACTTGTGGTACCACAATGTTGTACCAGCATGGAATTTCAAGTCAAATAGAACATAACATAAATGGAAAAGGATCCAAGTTCATTTAAAAAATGTTAAATGTATGTGCTCTCTGACTTCTTCCAAAATCCCACAAAGCTGAAGTCATTTTCAGCTCTGTGGGCATACCTCCTAAGAAAGTAGAACATGACAGGGGAGTTTTACCAAATATTCAAAGAAGAATTACAACTTATACTCCTCAGACTATTCCAAAAAATTCAAGAGGAAGGAACACTTCCAAGCTCTTTCTATGAAGCCAGCATCACCATAATCCCAAAACCAGATAAAGACACTACAAAGAAAGAGAATTACAGACCAATATCTCTGATGAACACAGATGCCAAAATCCTCAACAAAATTCTAGCAAATCATATCCAGCATTACATTAGAAAGATCATACACCATGACCAACTGGGATTTATTCTGGGGATGCAGAAAGGTACAATAGCCACAAATCAATAGACGTTATGTATCACATAAACAAATTGAGAGTTAAAATCACATAGTCATATCAACTGGTGCAGAAAAAGCATTTGACAAAATCCAACACCCTTTCTTTTGTTTTGTTTTTTTCAATTTTTTTTATTAAGGTATTATATGTGTACATATCTTACCATTGCCACCCACTCCCATATATGCCCTCACCCCCCAGAGATTTGCATCCCTTGGTTATGCTTATATGCATGCATACAAGTCCTTTGATTGATCTCTTATCTCCCCCACCTCTCCCTAACTTTCCCCCTATAATTTGACAGTCTGTTTGATGCTTTACTGTCTCTGTATCTGTCTTTTTGTTCAAGTTTATAATGTTCTTTATTATCCATAAATGAGTGAGATCATGTGGTATTTTTCTTTCATTGACTGGCTTATTTCACTTAACATAATGTTCTCCAATTCCATCCAGGTTGCTTCAAATGATGAGAATTCCTTCTTTTTTATGGCAGCATAGTATTCCATTGCCAACACCCTTTCTTGATAAAAACTCTCAACAAAGTGGGAATAGAGGGATCATACCTCAACATAATAAAAGCCTTATATGACAAACCTACAGCCAACATCATACTCAATGGATAAAAACTAAAACCATTTCCCCTAACAACAGAAACAAGACAGGGATGTTCACTTTCACCACTCCTGTTAGATATAGTACTGGAAGTGCTAGCCATAGCCATCAAACAAGAAGAAGAAATAAAAGGCATCCAAATTGGAAAAGAAGAAGTAAAACTGTCATTTTTCACAGATGACATGATATTATACATAGAAAACCCTAACCATAAAGACTCCATCAAAAAACTATTAGCCTTAATAAATAAATTTGGCAATGTAGCAGGATACAAAATTAACACCCAGAAATCTATGGCCTTTTTATACACCAATAATGAACTTACAGAAAGAGAAATTTTAAAAAAATCCCATTTACCATTGCACCAAAAAAAAAATTAAGATACCTAGAAATATACTTAACTAAGGAGGTAAAAGACCTGTACTTGGAAAACTACAGGACACTGAAAAAAGAGATAGAGGAAGACATAAACAAATGGAAGAATATACCATGTTCATGGATTGGTAGAATCAACATCATTAAAATGTCCATACTACCCAAAAGAATCTATAGATTCAATGCAATCCCCATTAAAATACCAATGGCATATTTCACAGACCTAGAACAAACTCTCCAAAAATTCATCTGGAATAAAAAAAGACCCTGAATAGCGGCAGCAATCGTGAGAAAGAAGAACAAAGTAGGTGGAATCTCAATACCAGATATCAACCCTATATTACAAAGCCACAGTCCTCACAACTGCCTGTTACTGGCACAAGAACAGACATATAGACCAATGGAACAGAACAGAGAACCCAGAAATCGACCCAAGCCATTATGTTCAATCAATATTTGACAAAGGAGGCAAGGACATACAATGGAGTCAAGACAGTCTCTTCAATAAATGGTGTTGGGGAAATTGGACAGATACATGCAAAGAAATGAAACTAGACCACCAACTTACACCACACACAAAAATAAACTCAAAGTGGATAAAAGACTTAAACGTAAGATGGGAAACAATAAAAATCTTAGAGGAATCCACAGGCAGCAAAATATCAGACATATGTCATAGCAATATATTTACTGATACAGCTCCTAGGGCAATTGAAACTAAGGAGAAAATAAACAAATGGGGCTACATCAAAATAAAAGGCTTCTGCACAGCAAAAGAAACCATCAACAAAACAACAAGAAAGCCTACTGCATGGGAGAACATATTTGCCAATGTTATCTTTGATAAGGGTTTAAGCTCCAAAATTTACAAAGAACTCATACAACTTAACAAAAGGAAAATAAACAACCCAATCAAAAAATGGGCAAAGGACCTAAATAGACCCCTTATGAAAGAGGACATACAGAAGTCCCAGAGACATATGAAAACATGCTCAAAGTCACTAATCGTCTGAGAGATGCAAATCAAAATGACAATGTGGTACCATCTCACACCTGTCAGAATGGCTATCATCAACAAATCAACAAGTGACAAGTGCTGGCGAGGATGTGGAGAAAAAAGAACCCTCTTGCACTGCTGGTGGGAATGCAGACTGGTGCAGCCACTGTGGAGAACAGTATGGAGTTTCTTCAAAAAGTTAAAAATGGAACTCCCATTTGACACAGTAATCCCACTTCTAGGAATATATCCCAAGAAACACCAGTCAGAAAGGATATATGCACCCCTATGTTCATAGCAGCACAATTTACAATGGCTAAGATTTGGAAACAGCCTAATTTCCCATCAGCAGATGGGTGGATTAAAAAATCTGTGGTACCTCTAAGTACATAATGGAATACTACACTGCTGTAATAAAAGAAGGAACTCGTACCATTCACAACAGGATGGATAGACCTGGAGAGCATTATGCTAAGGGATATAAGCCAGTGGGAGAAAGATAAATATCACATGATCTCACTCATTTATGGAATATAATGAACAACATAAACTGATGGACAAAAATAGAGCCAGAGACATAGAAGTATGGAACAAACCATCAAACCTCAAAGGGAAGGCAGGGAAGGCAGGAAAGGCTAAGAGATCAACCAAAGGACTTGTGTGCATGCATATAAGCATAACCAATGGACACAGACACTAGGAGGGTGAGGGCATGTGCTGGGGAGTGGGAGTGGCTGGGAAGAGGTCAATGGGTGAAAAAGGAGACATATGTAATACTTTAATCAATAAAGAATTTAAAAAAAAAAGAAATTAGAACATCATGTATCACAATACAGATATAGTGCTGAATGTACTGCCTACTGTGATCCTTTAACCTTTCAAGGGGTATAGATGGTAACTGGTTTATGGCAGAGTCTAAGGAAAAAAATTAAGAGGCACATGCCTAGAGTAGCCTTATATTCTAAAATCTAAAATCTTTGATTAGAAAACTCTCCTGGATTGAAGCAAGTATAAATACTGCCTTGTACAGACTTTCACGTTTTCTCAAAGCTCTTTTGCAAATTATCTCCTTCAATCCTCTGAAGTAGGTAGGCTTAATAGTGTTTTCTCCATTATGCAGATAAGAAACAGACATAGGATTAAGTAACTTGCCTGAGACCACATGGTTAAGAGTGCTGAATTCTAATCCTTATTTAAAAACAAAACAAAACCAGAACCATTTTATGTACCACATCTAGCAGGTTGCATTTGAAAAAGTAGCAATGGAAGTCTTGTTATACTACATTAACTATGCCCTGCCCCAGTCAGCTCCTCTGCTTTTGAAAGGTATGGCTAATAACCTTTACTTTGGGCTTGGACATTTCTCTTTCCCTCATCTCCACTCTGTTTCCTGAAAGAACAATTAAGATCATCTGGGACTAATTATAGCGATTCTTGAATTTGAACTTGCAGCCATTACCCAATTGAGGTCACTTATTTTAAATTAACTTGCCTGGTCAGAACACAGGCTTGGTTATCTTCAGAGCACAGTTCGGAGAGGCATTAGCTCACTCAGACTTTTAATTAACTAGCTAAATAACCTGCACTGTGACAAACTGCCTATGATTTTATGGAGTTGTTCATTTGCATTCAGACAAGGATCAAAATACATTGTCAGAGTCAGGGACTGAGTCCTAGAAACGTTCGCACAGTCTCTTGTTCAAGGCTGTGAGTCTCTTTCCTTTAGTTCCCTCTAATTACTTTTCCTGTGCTTTTGTTCTGATTATCCAACATTCATCACAAGTACAGCTTGTGATTAAACAATGACAACCTATGTCATATGCTGATAGGGAATCAAATATTAGAGTTGTGATCATATGAACCAAGCCCAAAGCTTTGAGAAATAATTAGGGGAAAACAAAGGAAAATTCCCAGGTTACTCCACAGCAAAGGATCATTTTCAAAGATTCAAGCCATAACTGCTCCCCACTTAACTAATAATACATGAGAGTGGTAGACAGTCTTTGTTGAATTGAATTCATGGTGGGAGCTGAACATCTCACAGTAATAATGATAGTTCTTATAATCAGTAATTATTATTATACTAGCTGCTAACACTTAGGGATTGGTTTTGGAATCAGACGAATCTGCTTTTCACTCCAGGTTCCATCATTTTCTGCCTGGGAGGCCTCAGACAAGTGTCCTAACTTCTCAGTGCTTCAATTTCTTAACATGGAAGATGAAATTAATAATAGCACCTATTGCCCTGGCCATTTTTGCTTAATGGTTAGAATGTTGGCCAGTGGACCAAAGGGTCACATTTCTATTCCCAGTCAAGGGCACATACCTTGGTTGCAGGTTCCCCAGCAGGAGTGCGTGCAGGAGGAAACGAATCGATGTGTCTCTCTCACATCTATATTTATCTCTCCTCCTCCTCCTCCCTCCCTCTTCTCTTTTTAGAAATCAATGGAAAAAATATCCTCAGGTGAGGATTAAATAATAATAATAATAGCACCTATCTTAAAGGGTTGTGATGAGGATTCAATGAGATAAAGCATGTAAAAAAATCATTTTACACAGTGCCTTGTACACAGTAAGTGCTCAATAGATGTTAGCTTATGTTTGTCTTCTGTTATATCTCACCACCAGGCCTTGTTCTAGGGCATCTTCCCACCTGGGATCCTCTCTTTCCTACTCCATACCAACAACAGTATGCCCCCATCATTCAAATTTTGGTCTAAAAGATAGCTTTCTCTCCAGGGGAAAGCCTTTCCTGCATTTGAACTAGTTCAATATCCACCCCCTTAGTACACTTTTCTAGATTTTGTATTTTTGATGGCACCTTCTTCTACTGCTTCACAAATAATCCGGACTTTTCTCCAGGGTGTACTTAAGCCTTCCATGTTAGGAACATTTATTGAGTATGACCTCAGTGCCATACACTGAGTCTATATGCTATGGGGTACAAGATATGGTGATGGGAGAAAGGGGAGGACTATTGGTTGAATCCCCTTATATAATAAGCACTCTGCTAGGAATTTTAAAGGCATTTATTCATTTAGGTTTAACAATAACCTTAAGAAGTAGGTGCCACTATGATCACTATTTTACAGATGTAGAAAGTGAGTTTCAGAGAGATGAAATGACTTCTCCAAGGTCACTCAGCTATGAAAAGGAAGAACAGGTGTTCTAGGTTGATCTGACTCCAGATTCCACTCCCACCACCACCATCACTGTCTACCTCATTTTTTATCAGTTGCAATGATGTTTATCAAAGAAATATGTAAATTGTATAGTACAATATATGTATCATAAGGGTTATTGTAGTTATACCAGACACAGTGCCCTACCCTTGGCACTAGCCTTTTTTACACATGCCAACAGCATCCTGTTATTAACACATTCTACTCTCTACCTGAAGACTTTCTCTCAGCCTGAGAATGATACAAGTCAGAAGTATTAGGGGGAAAGTAATACTCCTGATGAAGTTATAAGTCAATGGTGAATGGGAATTGAAAGATAAAGAGCCAGTTCCCTGACTCTTTTAGGTAGGTATGTTTCACACCACTCCCAGAGGTACTCAGAGCTAACCTGCTTCTTAATGCACCTGTATTGGCCTCTTTCCCTTTGCTGTCTCATTTCCTCACTCCCCTATCAACACTTGCTGGAATAATATCCAAATTAAATGAATGGCCCTCAAATATTTGTCTCAGAGTCTGCCTCTGATGCAGTTCTATCTAAAACAGGAATCTTTCAGAAATTCCTCTTTGTATCCTTTCCCAGGAGTCTGCATGAGTGACCTCATACTGCCTCCTCCCTGCACAGGGCTTCCCATGGGAGTTCCTCAAGGGAGCACCCCCTAAGCTCAATGTCTCTGTTCTTCCCCCTTTTCATGAGAATCCCATCATTGAGGGTCCTTTTAGCATTTTAAAGTGCATTTATTATCATATGGAAAGGTAGTTCTTAAATTTCAGTGTGCATCAGAATCACTTTAGGATTAAAATGCAACACTTCCTGGCTCTAACCCCAACATTCTGAATCAGACTCTCTGGAGAAGTGTTCAGGTGCTTGTATTTTATAGATTCTCCAGGTATTCCATATAGCATACACTTTGAGAAAGACTATCCTAAGACATTCATATACCCTGGGCCTCCAAGGAATGTGGATTGTGTTCCTAAGTGTTCTCTCTAACCCCAAAACCTCTGTGGGTTCAAGTTCCTAAGAAAGCCTGGAATAGCTATGCCTCCTTGCTCCTTAAATAAAGCATGGATAAGGTCAAGGTCTTGTTGTTCCTAACAGAGTAGGAGGGCCTGAGACTACTGGGCAACAGTCTATAATGCAGACTAGAGATCCATCTTATTGACTTGGCAAAATTTCTGCTCTCACCTCTCTCACTGCCCGCCTCCAACCCCCATTCTCTCTCTTTTTCTCTTTTTTGTTTAAAGTATTACAAATAGTAGTACATATGTCTCCTTTTTTTCCCCAATTGACCTTCCCCCAGCCTCCCCTATCCCCTGGCACATGCCCTCACCCCCCTCCCAGTGTCTTGCGTCCATTGGTTATGCTTATATGCATGTATACAAGTCCTTCGGTTGATCTCTCCCTTGTGGCACAAACACGGTGAAGACTACACATGACCAATTAGGTCATGGCTTATGCTCCTTTGTCTTTGGTTGGACTTCCCCCACCTCCACCTCCCACACACATTTTCCCACCCATGGTTTCTGTGTGGTTTTGAATTCATAATTCTGATCAAAGTTGGGGGCAAGAGAGGAGGTGGCAGTAGAGGGTGGCATTGTGGTTTACTTTGTTGTTGGTTTACCCCCAGATTCTTTATTTTTTACACTTTTTTTATTAAGGTATTATATGTGTACATATCTTACCATTGTCCCCCCCCCCAACCCCACACCCATACATGCCCTCACCCCCCAGAGTTTTGCATCCGTTGGTTATGCTTATATGCATGCATACAAGTCCTTTGATTGATCTCTTATCTCCCCCACCTCTCCCTAACCTTCCCCCTATAATTTGACATTCTGTTTGATGCTTTACTGTCTTTGTATCTATATTTTTGTTCATCAGTTTATAATGTTCTTTATTATCCATAAATGAGTGAGGTCATGTGGTATTTTTCTTTCATTGACTGGCTTATTTCACTTAGCATAATGTTCTCCAATTCCATCCAGGTTGCTGCAAATGATGAGAATTCCTTCTTTTTTATGGCAGCATAGTATTCCATTGTGTAGATGTACCACAGTTTTCCGATCCAGTCATCTGCTGACGAGCACCTAGGCTGTTTCCAAATCTTAGCTATTGTACATTGTGCTGCTATGAACATAGGGGTGCATATATCCTTTCTGATTGGTGTTTCTAGTTTCTTCAGATATATTCCCAGGAGTGGGATTACTGGGTCAAATGGGAGGTCCATTTTCAGTTTTTTGAGGAAACTCCATACTGTTCTCCACAGTGGCTGCACCAGTCTGCAATTCCACCAGCAGTGCACGAGGGTTCCTTTTTCTCCGCATCCTCACCAACACTTGTCGTTTGTTGATTTATTGATGATAGCCATTCTGACTGGTGTGAGATGGTACCGCATTGTTGTTTTGATTTGCATCTCTTGGATAATGAGTGACTTTGAGCATGTTTTCATGTCTCTCTTGGCTTTCCTTCTGTCTTCTTTAGAAAAGATTCTATTTAGGTCCGTTGCCCATTTTTTTATTGGATCATTTATCTTACTCTTATTAAGTTGCATAAGCTGCCTGTAGATGTTGGAGATTAAACCTTTATCAGTGATAGCATTTTCACATATGTTCTCCCATGCAGTGGGCTTTCTTATTGTTTTGTTTTTTGTTTTTTTTTTTTTTATTGAGGTATTATATGTGTACATATCTTACCATTACCCCCCCACCCCACACCCATACATGCCCTCACCCCCCAGAGTTTTGCGTCCATTGTTTATGCTTATATGCATGCATACAAGTCCTTCGTTTGATTTCATAACTCCTCCACCTCTCCCTAACTTTCCCCCTGTAATTTGAAAGTCTGTTTGATGCTTTACTGTCTCTGTATCTATCTTTTTGTTCATCACTTTATAATGTTCTTTACTATCCATAAATGAGTGAGATCATGTGGTATTTTTCTTTCATTGACTGGCTTATTTCACTTAGCATTATGTTCTACAATTCCATCCAGGTTGCTGCAAATGATGAGAACTCCTTCTTTTTTATGGCAGCATAGTATTCCATTGTGTAGATGTACCACAGTTTTCTGATCCAGTCATCTGCTGATGGGCACCTAGGCTGTTTCCAAATCTTAGCTATTGTAAATTGTGCTGCTATGAACATAGTGGTGCATATAGCCTTTCTGATTGGTGTTTCTAGTTTCTTCGGATATATTCCCAGGAGTGGGATTACTGGGTCAAATGGGAGTTCCATTTTCAGTTTTTTGAGGAAACTCCATACTGTTCTCCACAGTGGCTGCACCAGTCTGCATTCCCACCAGCAGTGCACGAGGGTTCCTTTTTCTCCGCATCCTCGCCAACACTTATCGTTTGTTGATTTGTTGATGATAGCCATTCTGACAGGTGTGAGATGGTACCTCATTGTTGTTTTGATTTGCATCTCTCGGATAATAAGTGACTTTGAACATGTTTTCATGTGTCTCTTGGCCTTCCTTCTGTCTTCTTTTGAAAATATTCTGTTTAGGTCTGTTGCCCATTTTTTTATTGGATCATTTATCTTCCTTTTGTTAAGTTGCATAAGCTGCCTGTAGATGTTGGAGATTAAACCTTTATCAGTGATCGCATTTGCAAATATGTTCTCCCATGCAATGGGCTTTCTTGTTGTTTTGTTGATTGTTTCTTTTGCTGTAAAAAAGCTTTTTATTTTGATGTAGTCCCATTTGTTAATTTTCTCTTTAGCTTCCATTGCCCTAGGGGCAGTGTCAGTAAAGAAGTTCTTTTGGCATATGTCTGAGATTTTGTTGCCTGTGGCTTCCTCTAGTATTTTTATGGTTTCCCGTCTTATGTTTAAGTCCTGTATCCATTTTGAGTTTATTTTTGTGTATGGTGTAAGTTGGTGTTCTAGTTTCATTTTTTTGCATGTATCTGTCCAGTTTTCCCAACACCATTTATTGAAGAGACTGTCTTGACTCCATTGTATGTTCATGCCTCCTTTGTCAAATATTAATTGAGCATAGTGGTTTGGGTCGATATCTGGGTTCTCTATTCTGTTCCATTGATCAATATGTCTGTTCTTGTGCCAGTACCAGGCTGTTTTGAGAACAGTGGCTTTGTAATACAGCTTGAAATCTGGTATTGAGATCCCACCTACTTTATTCTTCTTTCTCAGGATTGCTGTGGCTATTCGGGGGCTTTTTTTATTCCAGATGAATTTTTGGAGAGTTCTTTCTAGGTCTGTGAAATATGCTGTTGGTATTTTGATGGGGAGTGCATTGAATCTGTAGATTCAATGTGTTTGATTTCTTTGGATTGTTTTTATTGTAGTTGATTTCCAGTTTTATGCCACTGTGATCTGAGAAGGTACTTGATATGATTTCTATCTTCTTAAATTTGGAGAGGCTTTGCCTATGTCCTAACATATGGTCTATCTTTGAAAATGACCCATGTGCACTTGAGAAGAATGTATATTCTGTGGCTTTGGCGTGAAATGTTCTGAAGATGTCGATTAATTCCAACTGATCTAGTGAGTCATTTAGGATTGATGTTTCTTTGCCGGTTTTTTTTTTTTAGAGGATTTGTCCAATGGTGATAGTGGGGTATTAAAGTCTCCTACTATGATTGTATTGCTGTCAATCTCTCCTTTGATATCTTCCAGGAGTTTTTTTATGTATTTGGGTGCTCCTGTATTGGGTGCGTATATGTTTACCAGAGTTATTTCTTCTTGTTGGATTGCTCCCTTTAGTATTATGAAGTGGCCTTCATTATCTCTTGTTATGTCCTTCACTTTGAGATCTAATTTTTCGGATATAAGTATTGCTACCCCAGCTTTATTTTCATTTCCATTTGCCTGGAAAACCTTTTTCCATCCCTTCATTCTCAGTCTGTATGCGTCTTTTTTTCTGAGGTGGGTTTCCTGTAGACAGCAGATATATGGGTTTTGTTTTCTTACCCCTGTGTCTTTTGATTGGGGCATTCAATCCATTTACATTTAAAGTTATTATTGATAGGTACTTATTTGTCACCATTTTTATTCTATACCCGTGTTCCTTCTTTGCTTCCTATTTCTTTTTTTTTTTTACAGCAGATCCTTTAGCATTTCTTGCATTGCTGGTTTGGTGGTGATAAACTCCCTAATCCTTTTTTGTCTGTGAAGCTCCTGATTTCACCTTCAATTTTGATTGATAGCCTTGCTGGGTACAGTATTCTTGGATTGAGACCCTTCCTTTGCATGACTTTGTATATTTCATTCCATTCCCTTCTGGCCTGATGAGTTTCTGTTGAGAAATCAGTTGATAGTCTGACTGCTCCTCAGTGTTGTAAGCCAGTCCTGATTTTTAAGCAGGTGGTGTCTTAATTTCTCGTAATTATTTTTTATTAAACCAGAGACAATTTGTGTTTCAGCCCCTGGGTGGCAGTGTTTCTGGATTGACTTCCGGGCCTCTCTAGCTTTTTTTTCCCCTATGGCACTCACTAAGGGTTTGTGGAAGTGTGCGCCTCAGAGCTGCCTCTCAGATGGTCACTCCCAGCTCCGCTCCCCAGGTTCCAGAGAAACAACTTCCCCCTGCAGTCTCTCAGGGTATTCCCCAACTGGGTTTTCCCATGTATTGGGCTTAGTAATCAGAATCAGAACAAGCCCAAGTGTGCGGACAGTGGATTTCCGCGCAAGACTAAGCAGCCTGCACTCCTTTCAAAAATTCTTAGTCTGACCCTCCTCTGCGGGGACCTGATGCAACGGGGGCCAAACATGGCGGGGATCTCCCTTTTCCACATCCCGCGCGGAAAGAGAGATGAACGAACCGGTTCTAAGTGGAGGCGGCCAGGGATAGAGAAATATTAGAAATAAAGAGAGGAGAGATAGATTTGAAAGCTGGGGCTGGGTGGATCTTTCTGTGCCTGGCTGAGGCCACAGAACAGATCCAGACTGCAAAGCTGAGGCTTTATTTATAATCAGGGACAAACAAGGCAATTAACAATGTTCTTGTAAGTTTCACTTATTTTGGCAGCACTTGCTGCCCCTCCCACAGCCCCCTAGCTACCCAGGAAAGATCTAGGGATCAGTTACAGGATTAGGCTTAATTATGCTGGGAGGGGTCTGCCCTCCAAACGAACTTGTTTGTGACCCTGCCACAGGTCAGTCAGAGGCTTAACCCTATAACCGCTTCCTACACTCCTCGTCAGATCAAAATGGGTTGTTTTTTAGAGATCCCTTCTGTTGGCAGCTCAGAGGACCCCCTTCCACATTCACGGGTCACAGCAGCTCCAACAGCCGTGGACTTTTTTAGGCACAGATTTCCCCGGTCCTGCAGTTCCCACCGTTTGCGCGTTTCCCTCTCCCGCCACCGAGACTAGAAACCTCACCTTATCCCCCCGAAATCTGACCTTTTCTTGGTGCAGTGAAGAGTTCCTTTGAATCCGCGTGTTTGCGCAGATTAGGGACTGGAGTTCTGGTGCTCACAGCTGTTCAGTGTTCGCTGTTGTTGTGGAAAGTCAGGCCTTTAATAAAACCCTCCTTCCCTTGCAAGATGGCGAGGTTTCCTCCTCTGAGCCCACAGCTCCGGGAGTGGACCCAGCTGCTGTGGGTGCTGGTCAGGGGAACCCTGCCTAGCACTCCTTCACCTTCTCCCGGAGTTTAGCTGTCCTTTAGCTTGCCAACAGACACTCCCCATGCGAATCTCAGCTGTTCTTACTCTCCGCCCTAGGACCAGGCTTAGAACACGTCTCTATTCAGCCGCCATTTTCTCCGTTCGTCCTACCCCCAGATTCTTATCCTTTTTTCACCCTTAACTAAAATGCCTGAACTCCAAATGCAAATGCCAGATGCTTACCTGCACATCAACCCAGTGTTATCCTAATCACTGGCCTCAGTACCTCTCTGCACCAAGATCTGATGCCTCTGCATATTCCTTACCCCATAGCATCAGGAAACCACTTCTCTACATTTTGAAGGATAAGAAATCAGAAAAGGCTTCATGGAGAAGGCTGCATATAAGGTGGGCCTTGAAGGGTAGATGTGATTTCCACAGGGAAGAATGAAGGGAGAGGACATTTCAATATGTAAGAAAGGGAAAACATAACTAATATCAGGTAAGCATCAGACCCTCTGTTAAGAACTATAGATCTGTTATTCCATTTATTCTTCACTGCAATTCAATGAAGCAGGTACTAATGATAAACTCTCTGTTGCATTATCCTCATAAAAAAATGAGTCTAAATTAATTGTCCAAATTCACACAACTAAAATGCCTGAACTCCAAATGCAAATGCCAGCTGCTTACCTGCACATCAACCCAGTGTTATCCTAATCACTGGCCTCAGTACCTCTCTGCAACAAGCAGAGGACAAATGGGGACTCTAACCCAGGCAGTCTAATCTGCAGTCTTGATCACCCTATTCCACTGCCTCTCAATTATAGGAGTTCCCCTTATCCACTGGGCATACATTCTATGACCTCCCTGGATGCTTGAAACCATGGATAGTAATGTACATACTGTGTTTTTTTCTACACATACATACTTTTTCACTTAAAGAAGTACTTTAAGGCTTCTTGTTGGCATATTTGAATTGCCAGCATCACTACTCTTGCATTTGGGGGCCATTATGGAGTAAAATAAAGGTTACCTGAACATGAGCACTATGATACCACTACAGTGTATCTGATAACTAAGATGGCTACTAAGTCACTAACTTAGGCATGGAGCATATACAGTGTGGATCCACTGAACAAAGGGATGGAGTGGGACAGTGTGATATTTCATCACAGAACAGCATGTAATTTAAAATATATGAACTGTTTAGTTCTAGAATTGTCCATTTAATATTTTTGGACCACTGCATTATGTTCACTCTTATACATATGGAAAACTGAGAGGTTAAGTAACTTGCATAAGATTACCCAGCTTGTAATTGATAAAGCTGAAGTGCATCGTCCTTAACAGATCCAATTATATAACCATTTATATCCCTTCTAACTTTGCTTTTCCCACCAACCATTTCGGTCACAATTTCTTATGGAGCAGCCCTGGCTACCATCAAAATAAATGCTTATAGTTGGTCCAAATAAATATCTTTCCTCTAGTGCATAAGCACTATAAAACAGCAAGGTTATTCTGAAACCAAGAGAAATACTTCTCTGAAATATATCTCTCTTTATTTTCAAAATAGATTCTCTTTAAGTTACCTGTTTATAAGGTTCCACCTTATAAAAACCAAAGGAAAAAAATTATTTAGGTCTTTAGTTGGAGACAAAAGTATTTTCTAGCAGATTATGTGTTAATCATTCTCTCCTAAGTTGTAACTTGTACATATTTCTGTTCTCATACTTCTCCTTCTGAGTTATAATTGTCTGTTAACTTGGCAGTCTTTTCTACTCCAGTGTTGAGATACTCCAGGCAAGGGCAGGTTTTCATGACTTCTGTCTCCCCAGTGTCTTACCCCAGGATTAGCACAGAGCAGACACTCAACAAATGTTCATTGAAAAAGAATGAAATGTGGCTAGAAGGGGTCAATTGGGGGAACATATGTAATACTTTCAATAATAAAGATTGAATTAAAAAATTAAAACATAAAACCATCCTTATATTTTAAAAAAGAATGAAATATGGTTAAGAGAGGCAACTCTTCCATCCACTAGAGACTTCAACCCATATTCCTTCTGAGTCCAATAGTATGCTGGTATGATTTGTAGTATTGGCTGATTTCTTTATTATGAATACTCCCACCATGGCTGATTTCAAGCTACCAAGATTTAATAACTGACTCATAAAAATCCTGAATACTTAATAAATAGCTTTCAGGAGCCCCCTATTTTTGGCTAAAAGCCTATAATTCTGCCTAGAATGCTTGAACTGTTATTGTTTCAGTGCAATCACAAAGGTGAATGAGCTATCAGAGTGGGGAAGATAATGCCAAATTCAAACAGCAAGAATGAAAGACCAAACCAAACAGTTGTGAATTAAGAGAATTTTGTTTTGCCTCTCATAAACTAAAACTCTATTATTTGTCATCCTTTTGCAAAGTGAGATACCCTTAAATGACACGGCTCCAAGAAACCTGCCAAGTAAGCAACTATCCTGAAAATTAAAAGCCTAAAAAATACACTGGGTTTCTGAGAGATATTTACTTTTATTAGAAAATATAAACATGTTCACTAACTTCCTTCAATAAACAGATTAAGGTGTCAAATGGTGGAAGCATTGCACAAACAGAAAATGCATTCTCAGAGGCATAATCAAGTAGTTCTAAGAAAAATTCTTATTCTCCACATCCCCACACCACATATTTCTTCCTCTCCCCTCCCAACTTGGAGACTCCATCATTCTGGGTTAAATCTGTGTCTCTAATACTCTACCTACCCATTCATGGTTCAATTTTGCACACAGCAATGGAGCTAATGAGTCAATGACAGATTTGGATCCAGAACCATCTGACTTCAAGATTCATGGCTCTTTCTAGTACACCTTTAATAAATACATATTTGTTCCAAGTTTTAAGGGTGATTCATATCACATCTATGAAGAGTTTTAGACTCTTACAAGTTTAAACACTATAAATTGTCATTTTAGGTGTGATGCTAGAGTTGTTGATCCCAATAAATACCTAAAAATGAGAAGGTGTGATTCCTGAGCCACCGCATTATCCCACCTATCCCCAACTGGGTGTGGCTGGAGACAACACATGTTTGAGTGACTACCCAGGTGTATGCCAGATATTGCCATTCCTATTTTTTTAATCTAAGTAATAAGTTCACTGGCACTTCCAAGCCTTCTACTCACCACCCATATAGTTGTTCCAGTAGATCTTAGTAATAAATCCAGGATTATAGTGCTTTGGTCCCAAGCTATTTTGCCAAATCTGCAGAGAAATGTCTAGAATATTTCCAAATATAAATAGGGTACTGTGAAAGGTCTTCTAGATGAGGAAATATAAGAAAAGGCACTGTGTATTGAAATGCATCATTTTATAGGAAGTTGGCTGGTGGAAAAGTTCAGGTGTTTTTAATATTTATTAATGGCTCTATAACCAAGAATTCTAGCTGATCAAAGCTGGTGGGCTTCTTGGGTAGGTAAGGATATGTAATTTGCCTTAGAATATGCTTTTATACATTTACAGATTTGTCATTGTACCCAGTCCCAGGCATTATTTGCTACCTCCCAAACTCTGCCCATAATTTTGCTTCCTTACAAGACTCAGGAACCTTTGAAAGCAGATGGAGATAGTCTTAAGATCTAAACCATAAGGCTAATTAACCTTATTTTATCAGGACAGGAAAACGTGCTCTGCGTTCTCTTCCCTAAAGACACAACTGCTTTAAGACAATATTTCCCACCACCCCTGGTGGCACACCAGAGAATTTTCAGTGGCATCTGGATGAATATATTTTATTTTCATATAGTTGTATTTATTTTACTGCATGTGATTTCATGGATATAGTTGCTTTGGATGTGGCTAAATTTAAGTAAAGAATTCCCCAACCAGCATAGCTCAGTGGTTGAGCATTGACCTATAAACCAGGGGGGTTAGGGTTCAATTCCCGGTCAGGGCACATGCCCAAGTTGCGGGCTCCATCCCCAGTGTTATGTGATCCCATGTGAGGTGTGCAGGAGGCAGTTAATCAATGATTCTCTCTTATCATTAATATTTATATATCTCTCTCCCTCTCCTTCATCTCTGAAATCAATAAAAATATATTTTAAAAAAGAATTATCTGTAAAGATAAATATTAAGTAAATAATAGTGTTCTGGTATGTGGCTAGGACATAAAATATTAAGGAAATTTGTGAAGAAATGAAATTTGAGAAATACTATTTTAGGGTGAATACAATTAGGCATTCCCACCAAGATCAACATGCATTCAAATGGTCCCTTATCCCTAGGAGCAAGAATAATCTGTTGCACTTTTAACTTGTGATATGTAGCAATGCAACAACTATGTAAGATGAATAGTGAAAGTGTTAACAACTCTACTCGAACACACTAGACAACCTGGAGGAAAAGGACACATTCCTAGAAAAATACAACCTTCCAAAACTCAATCGGGAAGATGCTAAAAATCTCAGAAGGCCAACAACTATGGAAGAAAATGAAGCAGTCATCAAAAAGCTTCCAGCAAACAAAAGCCGGGGGCCAGACAGCTTCACAGGGAGATTTACCAAACATTCAAGGAAGAACTAAAACCTATCCTCCTCAGACTATTCCAAAAAATTCAAGAGGAAGGAACACTTCCAAGCTCCTTCTATGAAGCCAGCATCACCCTAATACCAAAACCAGATAAAGACAACACAATGAAAGAGAATTATAGGCCAATATCCCTCATCAACATAGATGCCAAAATCCTCAACAAAATTCTAGCAAATCGGATCCAGCAGTACATCAGAAAGATTATACACCATGACCAAGTAGGATTTACCTGGGGATGCAAGGATGGTACAATATCCGCAAATCAATAAATGTGATACATCACATAAACAAATTGAGAGATAAAAATCACATAGTCAGATCAATAGACGCAGAAAAAGCATTTGACAAAATCCAATAACCTTTCTTGATAAAAACTCTCAGCAACGTGGGAATAGAAGGATCATACCTCAACATAATAAAAGCCATATATGACAAACCCACAGCCAACATCATACTCAATGGACAAAAACTAAAACCATTTCCCCTAAGAACAGGAACAAGACAGGGATGCCCACTCTCACCACTCCTGTTCAACATAGTTCTAGAAGTACTAGCCATTAAGATCAGACAAGAAGAAATAAAAGGCATCCAAATTGGAAAAGAATAAGTAAAACTATCTTTATTTGCAAATGACATGATATTGTGCATAGAAAACCCTAAAGATTCCATCAAAAAAATATTAGACTTAATAAATGAACTCAGCAATATAGCAGGAAACAAAATTAATGCCAAGAAATCTATGGCATTTCTATACACCAATAATGAACTTACAGAAAGAGAGAGTAAAAAAGCAATCCCATTTACCATTGCACCAAAAAAATTAAGATACCTAGGAATAAACTTAACTAAGGAGGTAAAAGACATATACACGGAAAACTACAGGACACAAAAAAAGAGATAGAGGAAGACATAAACAGATGGAAGAACATACCATGTCATAGATTGGTAGAATCAACATCATCAAAATGTCCATACTACCCAAAGCAATCTATAGATTCAATGCACTCCCCATTAAAATACCAACGGCATATTTCACAGACCTAGAAAGAACTTTCCAAAAATTCATCTGGAATAAAAAAAGACCCTGGATAGCTGCAGCAATCCTGAGAAAGAAGAAC
Organism: Eptesicus fuscus; assembly: GCF_027574615.1. Taxonomy (NCBI): domain Eukaryota; kingdom Metazoa; phylum Chordata; class Mammalia; order Chiroptera; family Vespertilionidae; genus Eptesicus; species Eptesicus fuscus. Next base: position 119,653,814 of record NC_072473.1, on the reverse strand, counting down.
AAAGTAGTTGGGATATCAATACCAGATATCAAGCTGTATTACAAAGCCACTGTTCTCAAAACAGCCTGGTACTGGCACAAGAACAGACATATAAATCAATGGAATAGAATAGAGAACCCAGAAATCGACCCAAGCCACTATACTCAATTAATATTTGACAAAGGAGGCATGAACATACAATGGAGTCAAGACAGTCTCTTCAATAAATGGTGTTGAGAAAATTGGACAGATACATGCAAAGAAATGAAACTAGACCACCAACTTACACCATACACAAAAAAAATAAACTCAAAATGGATAAAGGACTTAAACCATAAAAATACTAGAGGAATCCACAGGCAGCAAAATCTCAGACATATGCCGAAGCAACTTCTTCACTGATACTGCTCCTAGGGCAATGGAAACTAAGGAGAAAATAAACAAATGGGACTACATCAAAATAAAAAGCTTCTGCACAGCATAAGAAACCATCAATAAAACAACAAGAAAGCCCACTGCATGGGAGAACATATTTGCCAATGTTATCACTGATAAGGGCTTAATCTCCAACATTTACAGGGAACTCATACAACTTAACAAAAGGAAGATAAACAACCCAATCAAAAAATGGGCAACGGACCTAATAGATATTTTTGGAAAGAAGACAGAAGGAAGGCCAAGAGGCATATGAAAACATGCTCAAAGTCAATAATGATCTAAGAGATGCAAATCAAAATGACAATGAGGTACCATCTCACACCTGTCAGAATGGCTATCATCAAAATCTCAACAAATGACAAGTGCTGGAGAGGATGCAGAGAAAAAGGAACCCTCATGCACTGCTGGTGGGAATACAGACTGGTGCAGCCACTGTGGAGAACAGTATGGAGTTTCCTCAAAAAACTAAAAATGGAACTCCCATTTGACCCAGTGTTCCCACTTCTAGGAATATATCCCAAGAAACTAGAAACAGCAATTAGAAAGGATATATGCACCCCTATGTTCATAGCAGCACAATTTACAATAGCTAAGATTTGGAAACAGCCTAAGTGCCCATCAGCAGATGAGTGGATTAAAAAACTGTGGTACATCTACACAATGGAATACTACATCGCGGTAAAAAAGAAGTTCTTACCATTTGCAACAGCATGAATGGAACTGGAGAGCATTATGCTAATTGAAATAAGCCAGTCAGAGAAAGATAAATATCACATGATCTCACTCATTTATGGAATATAATGAACAACATAAACTGATGAACAAAAATAGATCCAGAGACAGAGAAATATTGTTCAGACCATCAAACCTCAGAGGGAAGGTAGGGGAGAGTGGGGGTAGGGGGAGAGATAAACCAAAGAACTTGTATGCATGCATGTAAGCCTAACAAATGCACACAGACAACAGGGGGGTGAGGGTATGAGTGGGGGGCATGGGAGGGTAATGGGGAATAAGGACACATATGAAACACCTTAATCAATAAAGAAATTTTTAAAAAAGTGTGAAGAAAATGCATTAAAATTTTGTCTTTAGCTAAAAAAAATAAACTTAACTTATGGCCATTTATTGCCTCTTATTTGTACATTCTCTTTGCCTCTCCTGCTGTTTAGCATTAAATCTTCCACATATTTATTTCAGTCATAGTGTATTCAATATTAAAGTCTAAGAAAGGAAACTTCTCAAAGACATGTTCTTTGGTGAAATTCTTGTCCTCTAATCCTCACATCCTAGCATTTTATTTGATGTGTTATTCAATTGTCTTCTGTCTGCATAAGCTTCCTCTGTAGATAGCATAAGCATGGATGAAATTTCTTGGTTATCCTCCCATTTTCCTTCTTTATGAAAAGTTTCAGCCATTATTCCCTATCTGTACCACCCCCACCCCCACTGACATTGGGTTGACTTGGATACAGGTGATTGGCTCTTCTCTGCCTTACTAATTCAGCACATTTTTTCAAGTCAGATGATTGCAATATGAAGCACTGTCATTTAATTATAGGAGAGCATGTGTGTGTAAATTAAGACTATTAGAAAATAATTCTAATGGAAGTGACTTCTGAGGCAGTATATGTTTACTAAGACCAAATCAATTTAGTACTTCAGATTTTCATTCAAGAAAATGAATGCCTTTTATCAAACCTGATGGGAGATTTCTTCTGGGAAATATGGCATATTCTAAGGCTGATTTCTGTAGCATAGCACCATTTAACACCCAACACGGTTAAAATTAGATAAGTTGCCATAGGACAACAGTGTGTCTTCTTAACTGAAGAAGCAGTAAAGGGAGGGGCTTTAAAATGTCATCTTGGAACATAAGGAATGTGGTCTAATAGCTTTTTCTTAAAGAGAAAATGCCTGTTCAACAGGTAAATCTGGTGAACAAAAACCAGAAACCTCCTTTATTTCTCTCCCCAGCCCCCCAAACATTCTTAGGTCCTAAATCAACAAATAGCAGATTAAGATGAACAGTAAGGCATGTTCTGTACTCAAAGCAAGATCAATCTTTATACATAGATCCTTTTTTTTTTTGGCACTGATGTAGAAAATTCAAACCTGGAGGTACTTTGGTCTGCAAATAACCTAATCTGCATACCAGATGGATCAAAGGGGAAAAAACACAGACACTTTTCCACACACACGCATATATATTTTTAATGTGAGCATAGAGAAACAGATGCTTCTACTCCCAAGGGGTCTGTGGGCCTCTTTCATGTAGTCGTGTGGAGCAATTTAATTTCAAGTTTCTAAAATTATGAAAATGTCTAGATAAGCATTAAATTGAAAAAGAAAGGGCCTCTTACATAGAAAACCAAATGAACATTTTCGGAATTATTTTTAATTCTTCAGTGACACTCAGGCCCCAATTTCACAGATCAGTGTATGGGGGAATCAATAAAGGGAAGTATTCCCAAATGTGTAGACTATGATTCACTGGATTCTTTTTTTTAAATGTATTTTTATTGATTTCAGAAATGAAGGGAGAAAGAGAGAGAGAGAGAGAGAGAGAGAGAGAGAGAGAGGAAGCGAGAGAGAGAGAGAGAGAGAGAGAGAGAGAGAGAGAGAGAGAGAGAGAGAAACATCAATGACGAGAATCACTGATCGGCTGCCTCCTGCACAACCCCTACTGGGAATCAAGTCCACAACCTGGGCATGTGCCCTGATTTGGAATCGAACAGTGACCTCCTGGTTCATAGGTCAACAGTGCTCAACCACTGGGTCACAACAGCCAGGCTCACTGGCTTATTTAAGAAATAATTTAGATGAGAAGATGGTGGCATAAGCAAATGCCTGTACTTGCTGCCTCCCACAACCACATCAAAATTACAACTAAAATACAGAACAACCATCATCCAGAACTGCCAGAAGCTGGCTGAATGGAATTCCTACAACCAGAGAGGTAAAAAAGAAAGCATACTGAGGCTGGTAGTAGGTGCGGAGGCGTGGTATGGGCTGGTGTGGCCCCCATGTGTGCCGCTTTTTTAATCAGGTGGGAGATCGCCACTGCGGAGATCACCTCCCTGGAGGCTGCCCGGAGGAGCAAGGGGTCCCAGTCTCACACCAGACCCACAGCCCAGGGTCCCAGAGCTGGGAAAAGAAGTCCTTATGGGCAGTAAGAACTACAGGCTGTAAAAACCAGTGCAGATTGGGGCTCAGTGACACAAAGGCTGCTGGAGACGCAGCTGCTCCTCTTAAAAGGCAAGCGCCATGAACTGAACTTACAAGCTCCTGCTTCCTCTGAGCTCCAGTGCTGGGCAAGGCTCTGGGGGACCCAGACACATGTGAGGAGAAACTGGATTGTCTGGCATTGGGGCAGGAACTGGGGGCGGATTTCTTCCAGAGGTGCTCACAGTGGTCATTGTTCCTATGCTGGGACCTCCGCAGTTGCAGGGCTGACTGCCAGCCATTTCTGTTTGCTCCACCCTTGTGATTCCCTGACACCCCCACCCCACCCAATTTACAACCCCACCCAAGCTGTGCCAGCTTTTGCATATGAATGGCCTGTCCTTTCTCAGGCTAAAACCTGTCAAACAAGCTGCAGCTGGGTCAGGGAGCCCCAAACCTATCATTAAAAGGCCCAAGACTAGGCACCAGCACCAGCCTGCCTTGCTTCACAGCTGGGTCTCATCTGGGCACTTCCAAACCCAATTGAGGAGGAATCTGCAGATCTCTCTGTAGCTCCTGTTGGGTGGTCCCAGGCAGTGGCTGAATTGCACCTCCCTGGAGACCCAAGAGCCAGTGTAGCCAGTGGTCAGTGTCAGACCATACCAGATTACAACTCTACACATCCATAAGCTACACAGTCAAGGGGAAGATTCAGTGAGCACCAAAGTCCCATGAAGCAAGTCCTGCTCCAGAGGGGAGTCTCTTGCATAGCAGCTCTCCCACTGTAGTCACAGCTGATCCTCACAGTCAATTGGCCTGGAGGTCAGTTCATCCCAGTGACACCAACAGCAATCAAAGCACAACTACAACAAGACTGTGCACACAGCCCACAAAGGGGTGCACCTAGAGTGTCCACCTCAGGTGATTGGAGAGGCTGAGCCACTGGGCCCTATAAGACACCTAATACACAAGGCCACTCTATCAACTTAAGGAGACTTAGCAGCTCTACCCAATACAGAGAAACAAACACAGGGAAGCAGCCAAAATGTGGAGACAAAGAAACATGTCACAAATGAAAGAAATGGAAGAAAGCAAACTACTGAATATAGAGTTCAAAACCACAGTTATAAGGTTACTCAAGAATTTTCTAGAAACCTCCAAGGGACTTAGTGAAACTTTCAAGGATCTTAGTGAGAATGCCAAAAAAAAAAAAAATGGAAAAGGACCAGTCAGAAATGAAGCATACACTGACTGAAATAAAGAATAATATACAGGGATTCAACAGTAGAGTAGAGTAGAGGATCCCAAGAATCAAATCAAAATATGAGGAAGCAAAAAGTACCCAACAAGAAGAGCAAAAAGAAAAAGAATCCAAAAATATGAAGATAGTATAAGGAGCCTCTGGGACAACTTCAAGCATACCAACATCCGAATTATGGTGGTGCCAGAAGGAGAGAGAGAGCAAGATATTGAAAACGTATCTGAAGAAATAATGACAGAAAACTTCCCCTACCTGGTGAAAGAAATGGACTTACAAGTCCAGGAAGCACAAAGAACCCCAATCAAGAAGAACCCAAGAAGGACCACACCAAGACACATCATAATTAAAATGCCAAGGGCAAAAGACAAGGAGAGAATCTTAAAAGCAACAAGATAAAAGTAGTTAGTTACCTACAAGGAGTGCCCATACGACCATCAGCTGATTTCTCAACAGAAACTATGAAGGCTAGAAGGAATTGGCAAGAAATATTAAAAGTAATGAATACCAAGAACCTACAACTAAATTACTCTACCCAGAAAAGCTATCATTTAGAATTGAAGGTCAGATAAAGAGCTTCACAGACAAGAAATGGCTAAAGGAGTTCATCACCACCAAACTAGTATTACATGAAATGCTGAATGGTATTTTTTAAGAAGAAGAAGAGAGAGAAAAAGATAAAGATAAAAAATATGAACAACAAGGTGACAACAAGCACATACCTATCAACAATTGAATCTAAAAAACAAATGAATAAGAAATCTAATGAACAGAATAAACTGGTGAATATAATAGAATTAGGGGCATGGAAATGCAACAGACTGTCAATTCTCAGAGGGAAAGGGGTGGAGAGGGGCTGGAAGATATTAGACAAATATCTTATATGCATGTATGCATTAACTATGGACACAAACAATAGGGTGGCGAGGGCCTGGGGCAGGGTGGAAACCGGCAGGGAGCTATGGTGGGGAGGGGGGAGGAGAGGGACATCTGTAATAATCTCAACAATAAAGATTTTTTAAAAACCGAGGCTCAATAAATTTTAAAAGATTAAAATAATACAGGGTAAATCTGATCAAAACAATGAAATTAGAGCTACACGAGAGAAAATGCTGGAAAATCAGAAATATTTGGCAACTAAACAGCAGACTTTTAATATATTTGAGTTGGGTCATTTTTTCTGAGCAGGATGCGAGGGTGGTTTCTTTCCCGGGTTCTTATCCAGGTGGATTCAAAGAATGAAGCCATGGACAAAAGGTGGTAGATGAAAAGGGTGGAAATTTATTAGAAACAAGTACAGACTCACGCATAGGGAGTGGGGTCCCAAAGGGGGTGACCCACTAAGCCCCTTTTTTCTAAGGTGTATAAAGGCTGCAGTTCTTTATTTCTTCATACTGCCTTCCAATTGGTAGAATAAATATCAGCTTCAAAGCCCAAAAGTCATGTGGTGCCCTCTTTTTTTCTCCCCCTTCAGTGGTAGAATTCTCAATCTCCTGTGAAAATCTGTTTTCCTCTTTCTCCCATTTGTCAACATTTCTCTATCCGCTGTGAAAGTTTGTTTCCTTTTTCTCCCCATAACCTGTGGCTTTTCCCTATCTTCTGTGATGGATGTCTTCCTCTCCCCTTATCCTGTGGCACCCTTTTTTTTCTTCTCTGAGAATGTACTAGTATGTCTTTTGGTAGCTCCAAACCCTCACCTATGGGTTCCAAGCCTTTCTCCCCAATGGACCCTCTTTATATCTAAAACTCCCTAAACCTGCCTATTTTACCCCTAAAATTCCTTTCACATTTTTATTTATCTTTTGAGAGAGAGGAAGTGAGAGGGATAGAGAGATAGAAACACCTCCTACTAGGGATCAAGCCCACAATCCAGGCATGTTCCTTGACCAGGAATTGAACCAGTGGTCTCTTGGTTTGTGAGTCGATGCTCAGCCAATGAACCACACTGGCCAGGTGAAACAGCAGACTTTTTAAAAATAATCCATGGTCAAAGAGGAAGTTGCAGGGAAATTTTAAAATATTTTGAACTGAATGAAAATGAAAGTAAAACATATAAAAATTTATGGGATGCAGCTAAAGAAGTGTTTATAGGGAAATGTACAGTTTGAAACTCCCCCTATCAGAAAAAAAAGTAAAAGTTTCATAATAATAAGCTCAGTTTCCACCTTAAGAAAACAGGACTAAAGGAAGCTTGGGGGAGAGGGTGATGAAAATGTTCTAAAAATGGATTGTGGTGACTTTTGTATGACTAAAAATTTGCTAAAAATCATGAGTTGTACATCTAAACTTTTTATGCTATGTAAACTATAGCCCAATAAAGCGGGGGGGGGGGGGGGACGAAATAATTTAATGTTCTCCTATATGCACAACTCAGTGTGTTAGTAGCAAGAGCTTTTTTCTTCTGCAAAGGAAACTGTTGTTTAAGTTTCAGTGAATGAGTTTTGTGGCATTTTTTTCTTTCAGGTCCTATTTGTGAAGATAAAAATAAATTTATTTAAAACAATGAATTTTATCTACATTTCACACATTTTCCCCTTATTGCATTTATCATATCTGCCATCCTAACAAGCCATCCATCATCTCCAACAAAACTTACAAAAGTACAGTGAATACAGTATATGGGTTGGGGAACTTGGTATTTCCTTCTTAAATTTCACAGTAGACTATTAAAGAGCTTTTATACTTGAAGTTCTGAAACTAATTCAGAAAAAGCTACTATCTAATCTAATAATAGACAAATATGCAAATTGACCGCACCTTCGCTACACCTAAGCCACGCCCACCAGCCAAGCCACGCCCACCAACCAATCAGGACGAGTATGCAAATTGCCCCAACAAAGATGGCGGCTGATTTGCATATCAAGACAGTGTCAAAAGAAGCCAAGAGCTGCAAAGGGGAGTAAAGCTTCGAAGAAGCAAGCAAGCCAGGGGGGCGGGGGGAGGAGAAGGGAGGAGCGAAGTCAGGGCCGTGGGCGAAGGGAAACGAAGGCGGTCTGGAGGAGAAGGCGGGGCCGGCGGCAAGGGCGGAGCGGAGGCGGGGCCGGGGCCGAAGGGAAACGCGGGCGGGCTGGAGGAGAAGGCGGGGCGGGGGACAAGGGCGGAGCGGAGGCGGGGCCGGGGGGCGAAGGGAAATGCGGGCAGTCTGGAGGAGAAGGCGGGGCCGGTGACAAGGGCGGGGCGGAGGCGGGGCCGGGGGCGGAGGCAGGGCCGGGGGCGAAGGGAAAAGCAGGAGGGCCAGAGGAGAAGGTGAGGCAGGCGGGCAAGGGCGGGGCGGGGCGGAGGCGGGCGACAATGGCGGAGCAAAGGGAAATGCGGGCGGGCTGGAGGAGAAGGCGGGGCCGGCGGCAAGGGCGGAGCGGAGGCGGGGCCGGGGGCGAAGGGAAATGCGGGAGGGCCGGAGGAGAAGGCGAGGCGGGCGGCAAGGGAGGAATGGAGGCGGGGTAGAGTGCAGCAGGAAATCCCATTGCAGGAATTTTCCTGCAACGGGAAAGCTAGTAATTACTATAAAAGCAAAATTGAACATTATCTTGGTTACCCGAGTCATTAAATAACTGAAGGTAAATTTATGCTTTGTTCATCTGTAACAGATAGAAAAAAATAAAGATTTAACACTAACTGAAAAAAGAAACTTTCTTTTTGTGCACCATATAATGCACAAGCCATCTATCCCATCCTTACTCCCACACTCTCTATGCCAAAAAAATTTAAAAAAAGGGCAAGACCAAGAGTAAAACATGACACTCTTTGCAGTGAGGCCTCACTTAGTTCATATCAGTAGGATCATGGCTGCCCCAAGATAATTGAAGTATAATCTCTTAAGTATTAAGACTTTGAGCATTTTTTATGGAAAACTTCCCTAAAACATATGATACATATCCCTGGGTTTTTCCAGCAGAAATTACTGAATGCAGTAATCTGTACTCTGATGGCTCAGACATTCACAGCAAACATCCCTGATTATACTGTGCAGTAGTACAATATTGTCTGCTTTTTTAAAATCCCCTCCTTCTCCTTTAAGTCAGTCTGTCACTTCCTCTGCTGCTAATGTAGCTCTTTCTAATATCCTCCCTCCATCCATGCACAACCCTTCTAATTTCCAGCTTTTCACTTACTGTGAACTGAAAAAAACAGGATTGGTAATAACTGTATGTTAAATAAGAGTTAAGAAAGCACTGAAAATAAGGATGAGGGAATAATTACAGCCTTCAAGGCAGCATCTTTGTGATACCTAAAGGTTTCTATCTTAAGATAACTTTCCCATCTCTTTTAGTTGAAACTAAGTTTTGAAGAGGTGATGTTGTTAGAGAGCTACCTTCAAATAAGGGAGTTTGTTCTGAACAGACCATCTAGGCATGGACTAAAGCAGATATTCCAATGGCTTCTTTTTCTGAACCCAAAAAAAAAAAATGACTGTGAATGACTCCTTCCCACAGTTATTTAACATCACATAATTACACAATTCACATCCCAAATTCTTTTCTGGATGTTATTCACTTTAATCTTGACAACACTGCTGAGATAGGAAGGGCCAAGCTCATTGTCCCAGACTACAGATAAGGAAATGGAAGATGGAGAAAGGTGAATGAATTGCCCACAGTCATACAGTAAGTACATCACAAGGTTGGGTTCATTGGCTCTCATTCAGGGCTCTTCTCACAACAGTAAGGTTTTCCATGACTTTCTTTCACCTTTCCCATGTTCAAAAGGCCACTAAGCCCTGCATTTGGTGAGAAACACTCTGTTTCCTTTGGGCTTGCTTCTTTATTTTTTTCTAGGCTCTGCCATATGTCTTTACAAATCAGCTCATTTTTCTGGCAGAACTCAAAACTCTCTGATTTTATTATGTTGATGGTTGTCAGTGAGTTAAAAATTCAACAAATGTATAGTCCCAACTTGCCATCAAAAGTTAACAAATGTCACCAGTAAGGATGTTTCTCACAAGCGGACACTGAAGAATACATCCCAGAAGATTCATAACAGCTCATTTTGTTTCATGGCAGCATGAAAAATTACCTCCTCAAGACATTCATTAACCTTTTATTTTCTCCAAAAATAATCAGTCAGAAATGTGGCTCATATTTTAAGTTAATCAAAAACAGCACTTTTACTCATGTAATCTCTCTCTCTCTCTCTCTCTCTCTCTCTCTCTCTCTCTCTCTCTCCTTGAAATGACTTGAGGTTTAATGCCAGCATGATATCTGAATATATGATTCCACTTCTGGGCCAGTTTAAACTTCATCTCCTCCAGGAAGAGCCTTTCCTATCCATCCCAGCAGGTCTCAGACACCCCTTCTCTCAGAACCTAGAGCAGTTATTAGTATTTGAAATTTAGCACATATTAAGAAACCATGTAATGTACTGCCAGAAATATGGGTTCTAGATTCAGACAGACCCAGGTTCTAATTCCAGATTTACTACTTCCTAGTTGTGTGGCCTCGGGCAAATCACATAAACTCTCTTTAGTTGAGATTCCTCATCTGTAAAATGAAACTAATGATACTTAATCTCTTAAATTGTTCTAGGGATTAAAATCACATAAAGCACCTAGCACAGTGCTTGGCATATATTATATACTCAATTAAGGACAGTGGTTTTTATTATTATTACTAGAGGCCCAGTGCACGAAATTCATGCACGGGTGCAATCCCAAGGCCTGACTGGTGATCAAAGTGTGAGCGTCTGGATGGAAGGGTAGGTCCCAGTTGACCTCTGGGTCCTGGGTAGCACCTGGGCTCCTGGGCCCCCCACACGCCCCCCTCTGCCTAAGTCACGGCCCCCGAGTCCCCATGTGGAGATGTGGTGAGCACGGCCTCTGGGCCACCCAGCAGTACCACACCAGGAGCCGGGCAGGCAGCATGCTCTCTCCCAGTCAGCCTTGCAGACGCTCCTGTGTGAACTCACAGGGAGACCAACCACCCCTGCGGCTGCAACCTGGCTCACCCAAATGAGGCCACGCAGGTGCAGGGCGGGCACCTGAGCATGGGGGCTTCCCTGGCGCAAGAGCCCTAGCATCCCAGGGAAGGTTAGCAGGGGGAGTGACAGCGAGCTCAGTGGACACCCCGCATTCTCACCGCACCTCCATCCCCATCACCCCCACCTCCAGGTAGCCGACAAGAGGTCACAGCACGTAGATGACACTCCCCCCCCCCATGTTCCACACCGTCCTCTGTTGGTCAGCACACGTCACAGCTAGCGGTTGAACTCCCAGTTGAATGACCACCCAAGGGGACAATTTGCATATTAGGCTTTTGTTATATAAGATAAGATAATGGCCTTTATATATAGTTCTGGTATGGTCTGTGTGCAATTAATTGTCTTCACAAGTTGTTTTTAAACGCCTTGACAGCTATGTCCACAATAGAACTTGTCATGAAGTTTAAGCTTAATGGCTTTTTACTTGGATGGGTTCTTTCCAAGCCCTTATTGAGAATATTGTATTTGTAATTTTGTATTATTTTTCTTAAAGAGGTATTAACATCAGTTCTATATAAAACCTGGTTCCACCTCTGGTGGTTTCTTTAACCTTGATGTTATCCTCCTCCTCATTCCCACTACCTGCACTCAGCAAAGTATTTTGCACATAGTACTGAATAAAATGTCAGGTATTTAGTCAAAACTGCCAACCAATATATTTGGTTGGAAAATATTCAATCCACTTACATATTTTGAGAAAATAAAAATGCACTTGATAAATTGTAAGGCTATTATTAATACACTAGAGGCCCAGTGCACGAAATTCGTGCACGGAGGGGGGTTGTCCCTCAGCCCAGCCTGTACCCTCTCCAATCTGGGACCCCTCGAGGGATGTCTGACTGCCTGTTTAGGCCTGATCCCACTGGGATCAGGCCTAAACAGGCAGTCAGACATCACTCTCACAATCCAGGACTGCTGGCTCCCAACTGCTTGCCTGCCTGCCTTCCTGATTGCCCCTAACCACTTCTGCCTGCCAGCCTGATCACCACCTAACCACTCCGCTGCCAGCCTGTTTGCCCCCAACTTCCCTCCTCTGCCGGCCTGGTCACTCCTAACTGCCCTCTCCTGCAGGGTTGATCACCTCCAACTGCCCTCCCTTGCAGGCCTGTTCCCTCTCAACTGCCCTCCCTTGCAGGCCTGGTCCTTCTCAACTGCCCTCCCTTGCAGGCCGGGTGCCTCCCAACTGCCCTCTCCTGCTGGCCATCTGTGGTGGCCATCTTGTGTCCACATGGGGGCAGGATCTTTGACCACATGGGGGCAGCTATATTGTGTGTTGCAGTGATGATCAATCTGCATAGTACTCTTTTATTCGATAGGATAGAGGCCTGGTACAGGGGTGGGGGCCAGCTGGTTTGCCCTGAAGGGCGTCCCGGATCAGGTGGCGGTTCCCTTGGGGTGTGGGGCGGCCTGAGCGAGGGGATCTGTGGTGATTTGCAGGCTGGCCACGCCCCCCTGGCAACCCAAGCAGAGGCCCTGGTATCTGGAATTTATTTTCCTTCTACAATTGAAACTTTGTAGCCTGGAGAGGAGCCAAGCCTGGGGCTCCGTCCGAGGCCGGCAGCCATTTGTGTTGGTTGAAACTTTGTTGCCTTAAGCAGGTGAGCCTGGCCAGGGTGTGCGGAAAGCTTTGCTTCCCCTGTTGCCGCTGGCAACCCTGGCTTGCTCTCTCAAGCTCCATTCTGCCGCCATTTGTTTGAATTTGTTTACCTTCTATAATTGAAACTTTGTAGCTTGAGTGGAGGCTTAGGCCTGCAACGGCTGGCAGAAAGCTTGGCTTCCTCTGTTACCTAGGAAACCTTGCTCTCTGTGGCTGTAGCCATCTTGGTTTGGGTTAATTTGCATACTCGCTCTGATTGGATGGTGGGCGTGGCTGTGGGTGTGGCTTGTGGGTGTGTAGGATGGTATGGTCAATTTGCATATTTGTCTATTATTAAATAGGATTGTTACTCATGAAAATTATGATAACGATGACCTTAAGGCTGGGTTTCTCGACCTCAACCCTACTGACATTTTTTGCTAGATAAATTATTTTTGGGGGGGGGGCTGTCCTGTGCATTGTAGAATGTTCAGAAATATCCCTTGTCTCTACTTACTGGATGCTAGTCAACCCTCCCAAATGTGACAACTAAAAATGTCTCTAGGCATTGCCAAATGTCCCCTAGGGGAAAATTCCCTTCCCCACTGTCCTAAGGCATTGCATGCAGCCCCAAAAGATGTACAGATGGCCACAAGCTTTTGGTATTAAAACAAGAGAAAAGAAAGTGTTTTCAATAAGCAAAAGTGACCTCGATTAACCTGAAAATCCCATTAACCCCATTCTTTGACTGTTCTATTCCCTACGTATTCCAGATAACAAAAAAAAAGTACTGTACATTCTATTTTCTAATTTGTATGCAAAGTTCAGCCCATTTGCCATCTCAACAGCTAAATACAGAAATCCAGTTCATTGGTAGGGAGGGGATCATCAGCTTCATTGCTTTTGTCATCTATTTTAAGTGACAATGATGCTACTGACCTGGAAATTTAGAGAGCTTTTTTTCCTTGTTGTTGACATTTTTAACTTTGATATTAGCAATTCTCCCTGTATTCTTTGCCTGAAAGTGAAATCTAGTTCAATTAACTGTGACTATACTGTATAAAAACCTAACACTCTGTTGATCATTTAAAATTAATTTGTTCTAACCATCCCATTGATTGTGCAATTGAAAATGTCTTTCTTGAATAAACAATATTCTTTATTGTTTCTGCAGGTTGTCATCCTGGGGAAACATTCAAGAGGTTATCACTACATGCTTGCTAACCTGGTAAGAACAAGCAGAATTTAAGTTTCCCAAGGCAATATATTATCTTTAGTTTGTGTCACCCATAATCATCCAAAAAAAGAAATACATGAAGTACCTAATTTATTCTCTAGACATTTGGAGAAATAAGTCAGTAAATACCAAAACTTGAATATAATATCCTTATTTTCAATTATGCTGTCTCTGTTTTAGCTGCAAGCTTATATTCTCTCCTCATTTACAAAATAATAATTTCATATGATTCTTCACTGATTATTCTTAGATTCAATATTGATTTGAAATGTAAATCATTCTACACAGGTTTGAAATGTAAAACAAGGGATGGGGAACACAGGAAACTCTTTCCCCAATTAACCCAAGTGTCCATGCACATCAGTAATGGATTTGTCTTTTCAGAAGTAGACTACTACCAAATATTTTCAAACCAGATGCTAGAAATAGGTTTAAACATAGAACATTAAGTGTACAGCCATCATTCTGCTTATAATAATCATAACTTGAATCTTTACCTTCAAACTTCCCATGCCTTTAAAATTTGTGACATTATAGAAGCTAGTATTTTATTAAGGTTAGGTTCTAGCTTTTCTTTCTCTAAAAGGACAATTGGTTTAGGAATTAACAAAATAGCTTCTAAATCAGTAATATCTGTTTGATAGAGGTTCTGTACAATACTATTTCCATGGAACAAAAGAGGAACATTAAAGCATCACTATGATACTAGGAATCTACTAAATTATAACATAACCCCAATTTTGTTTCATTAGCACAATAAAATTATAATCATTACAGAGCTCTTGAAACAAAAGAATGACAAGAAAGGTGAAAGATTATTGTAATTATATTCTTAGATTTCTTAGATCAGAGAAAAATCTTATTTTGTTTTAATAATAAATATTTTAAAATGAGAAAGGAAATGCTACTTAAATATTTTTCTTAAGAAGTGTGTGCACTCAAACACTTTATAAAATGAATATTAGAACTATTGGTTTTAAAAGGAGTACACATCTTCTCCAATAAATTGTTCAAAGTGGACAATTTCAGTCCATTTTGGGGATAAATGAATTGACTCCTTTAGGAGGACAAATCTTGATTTTTAATCTACATCTGAATACATTCCATTTGTTTTTTAGACAAACAATAAGTAAAGGATGTTTGTTGACTAATTGGAGATTAAGCCAGGGTTTGGCAGGAAACACAGGGGTCACAGCAAGGCACCTGAGGTGGTTATTGATGGGTTTTCACCATTTCTTCCTCACCAATAAGTATTTCACTTTTCTTCCTATCTTCCTTCCTCCCTCTTTCTACCTTTTTCTTCTCCTCTGCCTTCTAAGTCCTAGGGTTCACCTATACTGACAGTAAATCATAGGACTTTAGGTAGTATACACACAAACTTTTTTTATTATAGTGGTATTGTATTTATTTAATATGTATTAGAAAAATATAAAACTAGCACATCAAAATCCAAATTTTATGGATATTATTACTTCAAAGAAAGCTAAAGTAGAAATTTAATGACAAGTGAAATAATATGTCACACAAAAAATAACATGGGGGATAAACATAACAAGATCTGTGTTGGGGGGTTCATACATGATTGTGGTGGTACTTGAACCACTGAACTTTGGGAAAGCATTGAATTGGGGGTACGAAAGTTTGGGTTGTTATACTGATTTGTTAATAGCTAGCTATGGTATCTTGGGTAAGTCACTTCACCTCTGTGGACCTCAGATTCCTTGCTGTAGAATTCAGATGGGAATGGGGAGTTATTGGTATATTGGTTGGGTCCTTTGGAAACAGATGCTAAGATATAATTAGAAGTGCAAAACATTTATTGAGAGTAATACCTGTGGGGGTAAAAAGGGATAGGGACACAAGTAGGCAGGGAGAGCTTCAGACCATAATACAAGTCTGATATCAGCAAAGGAGGGGGAAAGGAAAGGAATTTTGATAAGAAGAGCTTCAGACTGTGGTAAAGGTCTAAGAAAGTATTGGCCAGCACAATTGGTAGCTCTTGTGCGTAGAGGAACCCCATGCTGATCCCAAATGGCAAGCCATGGTACCCCCCACTTTGCTCCACCATTGGCTGGCAGCTGCCCAGGAAGCACACACCTCCCACTTGATAGCTGAGGCAGAGCCTGAAGGCACATGAATCTGTCTTCTAACTCAAGTCCTTGAGGCAGGTTCTGTCTTAAAGGGCAATCTGAATCAGGCACATCAATGGCTGAGTCAGTTGGTCTAAGATGACCAGGTGATCCATAAGGACTTTTCCCATTCTATAATTCTAACTAGGCCTCCCTAATCCTACTGACAATCCTTCAAGTGAGCCCTGATTTCAACTTTGAGACCCAGATATGACAGAAATGTAAGCCTGTGTAGTGACAGAATGGCAAGAGAGAACCATTAGGACAGATTGGGGAAAAGAATGGTAAACTTAATGCCTAACACAGAACTGAGAATTATGAAACCTTGGGAGGATGCCTACTACAACAAGCAAAGTCTGTTTCTTGAGAAATAATATAATATATGGTGTCATGTCAGCCTGGGTAATGAAAAGATGAGCTCATCAGCATGCTTTGAGTTGCCACCCTTTCTCTTCCTCTAGTGAACTTCAGTTCATTTGAACACAGCCTTGTGTTTCCACAACTTCTATACTCTCACATTGCATATAGACAATAGGGATATGAATGTTTGCTAATCTCTGATGAGACAGATTATCCCTATCATGGTTTCCACATTTTTAAAGAAAATTAAAATACGCCAAACCTCTCCACCATAGACATATATACACATACTCACAACAGCAAACCAAAACTGTTTAGAAGCCATTTAGATGGTCAAAAAAGGGTAAGTGGAACTAAGAAGATGTTTTCTTTCAAGAGAGCCATCTGGCCTTTCAAGATGAGCCAGCTGGATGAAAGCTTAAGGACATATACAGAAGGGAATGAATTCTAATATGAGTCTTTGTGTTACAACAGTACAGAACTACTGCCTTCTTCTACAAATGCAAAGTAAAAAACAGTCACACTGTTTACCTTAGCTTTCTGGAATCACCTTCAGCATTGCCTCAATGTCCCCTTTGCTAATGAGCTCAATGGATCTGGCAAAGATTTCTATGTGCTTTTACATGGACCTTCCCTGGTAGCAGTCCTAAAGTGGAACAACTTGGATAGTGCATGAATGCTTCAACAAAGGGTTTCACATGTCAAAGTGTACATTTCATAGTGTACAAGCTATAGACAGTTCTAAATAGTTGAAATCCCTGGAAGAAACAAAAGATTGTATCAGGAGCACAGGCCAGAGATGTTATCTGGTCCGGCCAGAAGTGGGCATCCCAATAAAGCAAATGAGTCCCTTACAAATTCTGTATCAATTGGTGATGTCACTTCTTATGGTTGGTTCCATAATTAATTGTTGTTTTTTCTTCCATGACTCTCTCTAAGATGGTAATATTGCTCTACTCAAGTACCAGAGGTAACCAACATTTATACAATTTGTCAGTCAAGCAATCTCTTTCTTTCATGGTAAGGTCCTGGATCAGGATACTTGACACTGCATTGTCATGCATGTTAAGTGCTGTGGTTTAATTATTTAATATATGTGCATAATAGTGCACAGAACCCTTTATTAACCCTAGGCATAGTGAAAAATGCACTAGACCAAGAGCTAGGAGACAGGTTTCAAGCCCAAGAATTCATCTAGCTAGCCTTATGACAAACCAAACCTCTCTGAAGCTGTTTCTTAATCTGTAAAATGAAGAGTTAGACCAGATCGCTATTTCCCAAAGCCTGCTATTTGTACATGAGAGGATTTTAGGTAGTATATAGTAAAACTTCTTAAATTAACTGGTTTTGAATTTATATTATACTAGAGGCCCAGTGCATGAAATTCGTGCACGGGGTAGGGGTGTCCCTCAGCCCAGCCTGCACCCTTTCCAATCTGGGACCCCTCGAGGGATGTCGGTGGGATTGGGCCTAAACGGGCAGTTGGACATCCCTCTCACAATCCGGGACTGCTGGCTCCCAACCGCTTGCCTGCCTGCCTTCCTGATTGCCTCTAACCGCTTCTGCCTGCCATCCTGATCACCCCCTAACCACTCCCCTGCCAGCCTGATCGATGCCTAACTGCTCCCCTGCCGGCCCGATTGCCCCTAACTGCCCTCCCCTGCCGACCCAGTCACCCCTAACTGCCCTCCCCTGCTGGCCTGATTGCCCACAACTGCCCTCCCCTGCAGGCCATCTTGTGGTGGCCATCTTGTGTCCACATGGGGGAGGCCATCTTTGACCACATGGGGGTGGCCATCTTGTGTGTTGGAGTGATGGTCAATTTGCATATTACCTCTTTATTATATAGCAGTGATGGCGAACCTATGACAAGCGTGTCAGCACTGACACGCGTAGCCATTTCTGATGACACACGGCCGCTGAGGCGGCCGCATGCTGAGGATGAAACATTTGCTGCTCCTGAGGATGAAACATTTGTGAAATAATGTTTTTTCCTCAAAGTGACACACTACCCGAGTTATGCTCAGTTTTTTGGCGAAGTTTGACACACCAAACTCAAAAGTTTGCCCATCACTGTTATATAGGATGTGTATTAGAAAAAGATAACGATCGCATCAATTCTGTGATTTTACATATACCATTCCTAAGAATGAGGCTAAAGTAGGTATCTATGTTTAAAAACATACTCGATGTATCCCTGGCCAGTGTTGCTCAGCGGTAAAAGCATTGGCCTGTGCACTAAAGGGTCACGTATTCAATTCCCTGTCAAGGGCACATGCTTGGGTTGCAGGTTGGATCCCTTGCTCTGATTGGGGCACATTCGGGAGGCAACTAATCAATGTGACTCTCTCACATCAATATCTTTCTCTCTCCCTTCCACTCTCTCTAAAAAACAAAACAAAAGTAAAGGTGGTATATTAATGACTAAAATTTTGAAAAAACTTCTAAAGTAACTTTCAGCTCTACATATTTTCTTCATGGAGCATCAGTTTGACCAGGGAAAGCCAGGAGTGAGAGTGTAGATATATCAGCTGGATGAACAACAAAGACATAAATGGTGGAGCAAAACCCTGTTATCCTTGGGGATATAAAATCATAAGACAGACTAAACATAAGCCTAGATGGGCAAAAGCCAAAGGGTGTAAGTAGCTAAGTTGTAACAGAATTGAAGATTTAAAGTATTAATCATGATAGTGTAGACCAGCAATTTTCAACCTTTATAATTTCATGGCACACATAAACTAATTATTAAAATTCTGCAGCACACCAAAATAATACCTTTTTTTTTTTGCCGATCTAACAAAAAATAATAAGTATCCTTTTTATTCATTCACACCGAACAGCTGTTGTTGCATTGGTTGTTGTCATTTTTTAATTTGACAATCTAAGGGAAAAGTCAAGTATTGCATGTTTTAAACATTCTTTTGGCACACGGGTTGAAAATCACTGGTCTAGAAGTTGACACAAAATGAATTTGAACTCGGTTGAGATGGCCCAACCATAGATATCTGGTACCCAAATATAAGTCTCATTCAGTGTTACGCCAGTTAACCTCTACCTTTGAAGACTTAACAGTTTCCTTGCCTAGATTGAGACTGATCCCAGAGTTGGGGGCAGTTGTTGACCCTGACAGGGGTAGAAGGCCACAGGAGCAGGCAATCAAGCAGGCCATGGCTCTAGTGGAGAAAAGGAAAAGGAAGTATCTTAGACTACCCCCTGCAATACTAGAGGTTTTCTTTAGACTTCCCATTTGATTATCTCAGAACTATGAGGAGATACTTTTTATCCACCTACCTCCCCAAGGTCTTTAGAGATCAGAAAAATGGGCTCAGAAAAGATACATGACTTACACAAAGTCTCATAGCTAATTCTTACCAAACTGGGTTTACATTCCAAGTTGATCAGACTCCTGGTAGAGCACCATGCTCTTCCCATTTTACCCACTCAAGCATCTCAGTGAGACAGAAGGCCAGCCCCACAAGGGTCATGTAAGAACATTTTCAAAAGCATAAATGTATATGAATGAAATATAAACTATAAATTTATGAGAATGAAGTGATTCTAGAGAAAAACGTTATAAAAACAAAGGCAGCTTTGCGAATCTGGGTTTGAAACATGTCCAAAGAGCCAACATGAAGTGTATCTTAACAGGCACCAATTACATCTCCGTATTCTCTTCTCTCCTGCCACATTCCCTGTCTCTTATTCCCCTTCTTTCTCTCGCTTTTATTTCTCTCTTTCCCTCTCCATCTGCCTCATTCATATTATTACTTTGCCAGGAAATAATGATGGGGGCAAGTATTAGATTACATATAATTTTTCCAAATTTTTGCTAAAACAAAAACATTTTTTTCATAAAATAGAACCCAAAAGAGGTATTCAGGTGTAACCTAAGCTTGTAGAAGTGAACTCTGCAGCTTTCCAAATCTTGGGATATACTTGAAACAGAAAAAGGTCCACTTTGTTTAGAGAGAAAACAAATTTGAATAAAATTGAGTCATGCTGTTTTGCTTGCCAATGACAATTGTTCCCTTCTGCTCCCTTCCTTGTCCAGGTCTCCTTGTACTTTTTCCTACTCTTTCCCTCCCTTTGGTTTTCCATTTTTAATGTTCTAAATAAAAACTCAAAGCCACATGTTGTAATCACTGACACCTCAGCAGATGGCATGTAAACACAGAGCTCATTGAGCTGGAGCCTGACCTCACAGGCAAAGGAGGTGGGTTTGAAGGGGAAAACTCCCACTATTCCCAAATGCCAGGAGCCCAGTCACCTCCCCTGAGTACGCAACCTCTCTGGTGGAAGGATTCACTTTCTTCTCCAAATGGAAATAGAATACAGCAGAGCACAAAAGGAATGAGGAGTGGGGACTGAGCTGGGGTACAATTTTCTACCATGCATTTAGCAAACCACAGGCTCTTGTCAGCTTAAAGTAGCCAACTTTGATACTTTCATTCTCTCGGTCCAAAAATGCCTTTGTTATAGTCAACTCTCTTCTCTCTTCTCTCTCTCTCCTCTCTCTCTTCTGAAATTAATAAGGAAAGATCACTTCCTATCCAATATTCTAACAAGATGAATTGAAAAAATTCTGTTTTCCCCCTGGTCCCCAAACATATTCTCTAAAACAGTGCTTCTCAAACTATCTGTGAAGAAAAGCCAAACCACCCCCCCACCTCCCCACCCCGCTGCCAGATCTTCACTGACCAATAAAAGTGTAACAAAAATAAATTACTAAAAAGGACATAAAATAAATAAAATGAGGTATATAAAATATAAGCCCATTTTTTAGTATTAGATTCAACATCCATAATATTACTCTGTCAAATTGCTATAAAGGCTTATAAACTCAAACTCAATTACTTTCCTTATATCATCTCAGACTGAAAACAAACAGCAAACCAGCACCATTCCACACACACTTTGGGTAATACTGCGCTAAAGGTCTTCATAGTAAGTTATATTTTCTCTATACCATTTGTATGCCCAATATCTTGTCCACAACATTACAAGAAAGACAGAAGATGTCCCTAAGAACCTTATAACCATATTGGACAGAACAAACTTGCACAAACAGCTTATAACAATTAGCATGGTGGTAGAATAGGTGCTGTGACTGGGAATAAAGACATGGCAGAGTGTGAGGGATTCAATACTCTGCATAGCATGGCCAGAGAAGGCCTTTCAGAAAAGGTGACTTTAAAACAATGATCTGAATGGTGATAAAGGTCCAGTTATATGAGAATCAGGGAAAGTTCATGCAATGCATAGGGAACAGTATGTACCAAGGTCCTGAGGCAAAAGAAGAGCTCAATACCTTCTCTGAATTGTCAGAAGGCAATTTTGACTAGAGCAGAGTGACAAGATCCAGATTATGTAAGGCTGTAGTAAGTCTGCTAAAGGAGTTTTAGCTTCAACAGTAACAGAAGGCTATTAAAGGATTTCAAGCAGAGAAGGGGCATGATCTGATTTTTGCTTTAAAACAGTGTCAAATAGATGGATCTTATGGTATTTAAATTATACCTCAGTATAGCTGTTAATAAAAAAAAAAGAGATCAGTGGCTATTTTTTCTCACTAATAGCACTTATGTCAACTTGTAAGTATTTGTATATTCATACAAATAACTGTCACTGACCAAAGTGCCATGAGTTCAAGGACCAAGTTTGATATGGCTCACCACTGTACCAACAGATAGAACTTAAGAGCTTTCTAAGTATATTTGCTGATTGGATTAGAGTATGTGGATAATACAAGCAACTTGTAATCAAGTGCTAATTTATATGGTGAAATCTTCAACCCTACATATACACCTTCCCAGGAGGATGAACCTGCTTCTAGAAAAAGATTTGTGTCTCTCATTATCAACCTGATAGCTTGACTCTCCACAATTACCCTGCATTTTCCTATCAAAGCATCACCCAGATGAACAATTCAAATGGCACTAAAGGCAAAGCCAGGGTTCATCCAAATTGTGAGATAGGTATTTGTCCTTGGCAGCTGCCCAACCTTCATTCTATTGCTTTTATCTTCCCTATAGGCAAACCACCTTTCCCATTTCTCACCCATAATCTACCATCAACTCAATTATAGTCACTCAGTGTATCTTGTGTGTTTCCCTCTCTGTACAAAATGTACTCTAATAATAGTATGATATGAAGGAAATCTCCACATAATATCTTAAAAATAAATGCTATGAAAGTAAGCCTTGAATATGCTTATTTCCAGCTCTCAATTATTCACTCTGCCAGAAGGAAACTGATTTTCAGTATTTATAAATCAAGGGAGATAAGATAATACTAAAGTAATCTGTATCTTTGGAGGACTGTGTTGTGTGGCTGTTCTCAAATCAGGGGCAATCTGTGTTTGGATGCCAGTTGTACAACCAATGTCTGTGTAAAAGATGGCCTTGAAGAATTAATCAAAGGTAGCTTACAAGGCCCTATGTGAATGGCTTAGGCACAAAGGTCATGTTTGGTTTCATACAGTTGCATTCAGATGTGGGCAATATGCACTGGATCAAACAAACAGATGTGATATGACTGAGAAGTGATACAATTAATGAATTACAGCAGAACTTATAAATCTATATGAGTAGCTTCCCTCTCAAAGGAATAAATTCTGGCGATTATATCCATATTTCCAACAAACATTACCACTGTTACACAGAGGCAAATAGTCAAGTGCACTTAGAACATAGAAAGTGAGAAAGTAGAGTTACTTTTTTAAATTTATCTTTATTGTTGAAAGTATTACAGATGTCCCCCTTTTTCCCCATTGACCTCCTCCACCCTGTACCGGCCCCCCAGGCCTCCACCACACTATTATCTGTGTCCATGCGTTATGCATATATCCATATAAGTTATTTGGTTAATCTCTTCCCACCCCCACATTCCCTCTGAGATTCATCAGTCTGTTCCATGCTTCTATATTTCTGGATCTATCTCTTACCCTTTAAGACAGCATGGAGGGGAGCGATAAAGACACATATGTAATACCCTAATCAATTTTTTAAAAAGACAGCATGGAGGGACCTGAAGAGTATTATGCTAAGCAAAATAAGCTATTCAGAGAAAGATAAGTATCACATGATCGCACTCATATGTGGAATCTAATGAACAAAATAAACTGATGAACAAAATAGAGTAAGTAGAGTTTCAAATCACCCTACCTGGGAGCAGTAGGATTGCCTCCAATCTTTGTCTTCTCTCATCTCTTTTTTTTTCTGCTTTTTTTTTCTGCTTTATTTTTTTAAATTTATCTTTATTGTTGAAAGTATTACATATGTCCCCCTTTGTCCTTCTTTAAAACCCCCCTACTCACCCCTAGGCCTTTACCACACTATTGTCTGTGTCTATAGGTCAAGCATATATGCATATAAGTTCTTTGTCTCTCATTTCTTTTAATCTCTCCCTCTGCACATAGTTTAATAAGCCAAGCAAAGGAAAAGATACCACTGTAACAGTTAGCTAAAAAAGAACAATTGCAACCAAAGAGAGCTGGTGAAATGTAAGAAACAGTAGGATTGATAAGTTTAGTCTAAGCACACAAATATCATTGAGTATCTGATCATCACTTCTAGCTATTAAAATCCTTATAAAAATAAAATGGGCACAACAGAAATTTCACTTAGTACAGTATGGGATTTGGAACCTTGGAGTCATTTAGCAATGATGTTGTGGCATATACACATATACTTATTACACAGAAGGCATGGGAAGGCATGTAATAATAAATAAGGACAAAAGCTCATTGGTGGTCAACAATATTCAAGACCCTATGTCATAATTGGGGCACAAAAAAGGGGATACACATTGGCCCTCTTACTACCTGGTAGAGATTACAGTAACAAATTTGATATCGATGTTTTTCATCTTTATTTTACTAAATGAAATTATTCTGGAAGAATGAAATTTCAAGAGAGATAGTGAGATGAAGTGATGAAGTATGGGCCCTTTCTAGATAAAGGAGCCAAGGTTAAAAACGGCATGGTGTGATTAGTACATGAGGTCTATTGAAAGAAATGGTGTGGATAAGGCCAGGGGAGCAGAAGATAACAGAAAATGGAAATCTTGAAGGCCAAGTCAAGATTTTCAGCTGTTAATATAACTACAGAAAGTAGGAAATCCTTGCAATGATTTGAGGAAAGGAGTATTATGCACTAACTGGTGTTTTAGGAAGGTAAATTTATTATATGAAGAATAAACTGGAGAAGTAAAGAACTGGAAGAGGGAGTACCAACTAGGAAGCTAGGAAAATAATCAAACCTACTTGTGCTTCAATACAGGTTCTTGGGCCTCACCCAGTGACTCAGTAAGCCTAAAGTGCCATTAATTAAAAGGAGCAATACATGAGGAGGAAGAGATTTTGAGGGAATATAATATGAACAAGAATAATGATTTAAAGACAAAAATCAGAGGAGGAGAGCCAGACCTCTGCCCTAATACAACCCTGCCTACCATTTGTCCTTTTTCTCCCAAATTGCTCATATCATCACATACCTATTGAAGGTTTGGTGGTCAGCTTTGCTGAATTAGTGGGGTTTTTTTTAGGTTTTAGGGATATTCAGGCTTCAATTTTCAAAATGGCATGAACTATGCTTTTCCACAACTACAACAGAATATACCAATATGTGAAAGAAAACAAAACATGTTTTAAAGCAATAGAACAGAGGCAGAAGGAAGACTAAGAGGCAGACAATTTTTGCTCCACAGCAAACAACTCTATCCTAACTTCCTTCATTATACTGTTGTACTTCACTCTTTTATTTTATTAGTTTGCCTATTTTATGTGCTTGGTGGTCATTCCTTTTATGTTAGTCTTTTTATAGAGGATTGAGAGATATTTGGCATTTACATCTAAATCTGAGTTTGGTGTGCTGACACTTCAAAAAGAGAAATCTAGCAATTTTAATTTTTACAATATTGGGGGCTGTCAGTGGCCACTTGAACTGTGGAATTTAGCAGTATTTGATACAAAAATAAAATTCTTTTTCAAGATATCATAAATAGAAGGATTATGAAGAGTTAACAAACTCCCTCCTGTTAGCAGAAACAACTTTTCTTCTATCCCCCTTTCTACTCTTCACCTCTTCCCTCTCTTCCTCTTCTACTTCCTTTAATGTTTCTTGGTCAGCTTTGCTGCATTAGTGTTTTTTTCAGAGTTTGGGGGAGAATCCAGTCTTGATTATCTCAATCTTGAGGCCTCTGGTTTGCTGCATCTAAATGCTGGGCACCAGGACAACATTTAAGCCATAAAATCTGATTATATTACAAACAAGCAAAATGTTCACAAATGGACCAGAGGGAAAAGTAGGACTAGAAACCAGCCAACTCTTGCCCTTTAGCAACAAGTCTCTCCTTTCATCGTTCTAAATACATGTTACCTCATTTCTTTTTTCTACTACAATTCTGCTCTCTCCATTTTGTTCATAAGGCTATGTTAGTGCTTTCTGCCCATATAGACAGATAAGCCTTTATGGCAGTCAGTAGGAGCTAGTGATGTGTAGGTCTTGCCTTCCACAAGAACAGTCTGAGGTGATCTTCCCCTGGCTTGATTTGTGCTGCTATGAACACATTTTTTTAATTTCTTTATTGATTAAGGTATCACATATTTGACCTCATCTCCCCATTCCCATCCCACACCCCTCCCCACACACGCCCCCACACCCCTGTTGTCCTTAACCACTGGTTAGGCTCATATGCTTGCACACAAGTCCTTTGGTTGATCTCTCCCCTTTACCCCCACCCTCCCCTACCCTCCCTCTGAGGCCCGACAGTCTGATCCATGCCTCCTTGTTTCTGGGTCTGTTCTTGTTCATCAGTCTATGTTGTTCATTATTTCCCCTAGATAAGTGAGATCATGTGCTATTAGAAATACACTTATAAGAACCGAAAATGAGACAAGCAATAATGGTTATGGTGACAGGCAAATGAATCAGTCTGTAGTGAGTTTCTTTCTGGGCCAACAGTTCTTTTGAGACCCAATTTCAATGTCCAACAGTTCCTTATGTGTACATGTCAGCACTGACATTACAGTTCTGGATGGTGGACAAATGGTGGTAATGCAGGTCCGACTCTCTCTGGTTTGGTCCTGGGCAACCTGCAGTGATGCACAGCTGCTAACTGCTAGTATGGGAAGGCCACATCAGCGTCTTCCATTTCTGGACTGCTTCTCTTCTGTCTTCATGGCTGGAGTAGTCCTGTCGATTCCTCTCTGTTGCTGGAATCCACATGGTCTAGGAGTTGTTTTCTGAAAATATACAAACATATTCTCGACCAAAAGTTAATAGAGAAATATTTTCTATAAATTTGACTTGGGATTCTATTTCATTTTTTGCCCAAATGATTTTCCTCTGGCTTGTTTTGACACCTTGTGTGTTTTTCATGGGTGTCTTACTTTTAGCCTTACAATTAATTTTCTAAAGTATTAATTTTCTAGATGTAATTTACTTACAGGATATTTTTCCTTACATGATATTCCTCTACTATCCCCTCCTTTTTGATTTAAATGTTAGGAGGCTTTTGAAAATTTTATAATGTAGTCTTGATGGCTTTTAAATTTTAATTTTTCACTATAATATTACTGTTTTAGGTTCATTATATGGTGCACAATTTTATCATTAGATGAAGTAATAATAAAAATTTTAGTTAACACTTTAGGAACACCTTTTTGTCCAGTACAATTAATTTTTCTAGAATATCCGCTTGTTTCAACTAGCCAATTTAAGTTTGCCTGAAAACTTGACTACTATTTTACTGTCAAATTTATTACTCTAACAATAATCTTATTTTACCCTGTAAATATTGGTGGAAGGGATTATTTGCCTTCTTGAGTAGGTCCTGAGCATTCCTGGTGGTAGGCTGGATTTAGATATCATAAACCCACTTCCCCACACCATGGGTACAAGACAACTCAAACAATTCTTGTTGGAGTGAGAGGGCAGCTGCTGTCAGCCAAGTCTCTGTCGGTCACCTGGGTCTTGATCTGAGCTGGGCATGGGAAGCACAAAGCAGCCATGGGGGCAGGAGACCTCCCTCAGAAGAGGCTAGGATTCAGGCCCCTGCAATGTTGGGGGGGTGAGGATCTGTGCCCCACCTCTGTTGATCCCCAAATTCTCTCCTGTTGGCCCCTCTGCGACTGTGCCTGTCTTAGGTTGTTCCTTCCTTGAGAAATCTTACCCGTCTCTGGCTAACCAGCCATCCTCTGGGACCAAGCAGGGTGACGTGAGGTTCAGTTTTGTCTCCTTGGTAGCCTATACCCCCGTGGCCTCCATGCCCAGCACCTGCCTTGGGAATCCCCTCGCCTGCTGGCGGGGCCCCAGCACTGATCACATATCTTGTGGAACCCGGGTTTCTTCTCCAGGGAGGGCTCAGTTCACCCCATTGGGTGAGATACAGATCCATGGCACACGTCATCACGAGACTTCAACCTCGACATGAACAGAGAGCTCATGCAGCAGCTGTGAGCAATTGAATTGTGAGAAGAGGGTCTCTCTTGACCTAAAGGGTAAGAGGGACCAATATAGAATGCTCAGGTGCCTTCCCAGGAGGCCCTCTACACAATGAGAAGGATTAAATCCTTACATGTCCTTTTTAAACTTCTGCCAGACATTCAAAGAATTAGTTTGTACGTTTGCTTGGGATAATTGTATATTATGCTGTAGTAATTCTAAAGTGTCAAGAGATGTGTTACGTTTGTCTTCAAGCACCAAACAGGTGATTTTTTTTTATCCCCAAGGGTGTGAGGAACCATTATAAGTACTGGGGGTGATCCAAATCTGGGAAAAATTTTAATGACATTGTAGAATAATATCATGTAAAGATATTCTTTGTTCTAGTCCATGGCAATTCCCTTTCAAACTGGCTGTTCATTTCTTTTTATATAGACAAGGTCTTAGTTACATTTTCTGCACCTCTACCGGGGGCACATGGTGATAGTAGTGACACCCTTTCTTTGGTGTCCACATAAGCCAGAAACCTCTCTTTAATTGTACACACAAAGGGGCATTGTTTTGATTTTGTGTCATACAAAAGGGAAGCTGGTTGGAGACCCCTGTGTATTTATACTTTCTTGCCCCACCCATGGACTTCCTGGATGATCAAGGTGTTTGGTATTATTGGTAACTACATTAGTCAGGGGATCAGCCCACGTAAGGGGTCTTACCCATGAAGGATCAGGAGCATAAGTCCAAAATACTTCCCCTCTTGTCCCAGGTAAAATTACCGTACATCTGATGATTGCTAGCGTGGCTAGAAAGACGTTCTCAGGCATTCTTGGGTTTCTGGTTACCTCACAATTTCTTCCCTGAGGTTTGATGTTCTGATTGATGTTTCTCTATTTCTGGATCTATTTTTCCCCCCATCAGTTTATGTTGTTCATTATATTCCACAAATGAGTGAGATCATGTGATATTTATCTTTCTCTGCCTGGCTTATTTCACTAAGCATAATGTTCTCCATCTCCATCCATATTGTTGCAAATGGTAAGAGCTCCTTCTTTTATACCGCAGCGTAGTATTCCATTGTGTAGATGTACAACAGTTTTTTAATCCACTCATCTGCTGATGGGCACTTAGGCTGTTTCCAAATATTAGCTATAGTGAATTGTGCTGCTATGAACATAGGGGTGCATATATCCTTTCTGATTGATGTTTCCAGTTTCTTGGGAAATATTCCTGGAAATGGGATCACTGGGTCAAATGGGAGTTCTATTTTTAGTTTTTTAAGGAAACTCCATACTGTTCTCCACAGTGGCTGCACCAGTCTGCATTCCCACCAGCAGTGCACGAGGGTTCCATTTTCTCCACATCCTCGCCAGCACTTGTCATTTGTTGACTTGTTGATAATGGCCATTCTAACAGGTGTGAGATGGTACCGCATTGTTGTTTTGATTTGCATCTCTCTAATGATTAGTGATTTAGAGCAGGTTTTCATATGTCTCTTGGCCTTCCTTCTGTCTTCTTTCGAAAAGTGTCTATTTAGATCAGTTGCCCATTTTTTGATTGGGTTGTTTATCTTCTTTTTGTTAAGCTGCATGAGTTCCCTATAAATGTTGGAGATTAAACCCTTATCGTTGACATCATTGGCAAATATGTCCTCCCATGTAGTGGGCTTTCTTGTTGTTTTATTGATGGTTTCCATTGCTGTGCAAAAGCTTTTTATTTTGATGTAGTCCCATTTGTTTATTTTCTCTTTAGCTTCCATTGCCCTAGGAGCAGTATCAGCGAAGAAGTTCTTTTGCATATGTCAGAGATTTTTCTGCCAGTACATTCCTCTAGTATTTTTATGGTTTCCTGTCTTATGTTTAAGTACTTGATTCATTTTGAGTTTATTTTTGTGTATGGTGTAAGTTGGTGGTCTAGTTTCATTTTTTTGCATGTATCTGTCCAATTTTCCCAACACCATTTGTTGAAGAGACTGTCTTGACTCCATGGTATGTTCATGCCTCCTTTGTCAAATATTAATTGAGCATAGTGGTTTGGGTCGATTTCTGGGTTCTCTATTCTATTCCATTGATCTATATGTCTGTTCTAGTGCCAATACCAGGCAGTTTTGAGAACAGTGGCTTTGTAATACAGCTTGAAATCTGGTATGGAGCTCCCACCTACTTTGTTCTTCTTTTTCAGGATTGCTGTGGCTATTCGGGGTCTTTTTTTATTCCAGATGAATTTTTGGAAAGTTTGTTCTAGGTCTGTGAAGTATGGCATTGGTATTTTAATGGGAAGTGCATTAAAATTATAGATTGCTTTGGGTAGTATGGACATTTTGATGATGTTGATTCTACCAATATATGAACATGGTATGTTCTTCCATCTGTTTATGTCTTCCTCCATCTATTTTTTCAGTGTTGTGTAGTTTTCTGCGTATAGGTCTTTTACCTCCTTAGTTAAGTTTATTCCTAGGTATCTTAATTTTTGTGGTGTGATGGTAAATGGGATTGCTTTTTTAGTCTCTCTTTCTGTAAGTTCATTATTGGTGTATAGAAATACCATAGATTTCTTAGCATTTATTTTGTATCCTGCTACTCTGCCGAATTCATTTATTAAGTCTAGTAATTTTTTGATGGAGTCTTTAGGGTTTTCTATGTACAATAACATGTCATCTGCAAATAAGGACAGTTTTATTTCTTCTTTTCCAATTTGGATGCCTTTTATTTCTTCTTCTTGTCTGATTGCAAAGGCTAGTATTTCCAACACTATGTTGAACAGGAGTGGTGAGAGTTGGCATCCCTGTCTTGTTCCTGTTCTTAGGGGAAATAGTTTTAGTTTTTTCCCATTGAGTATGATGTTGGCTGTGGGTTTGTCATATATGGCTTTTATTATGTTGAGGTATGATCCTTCTATTCCCAACTTGCTGAGAGTTTTTATCAAGAAAGGGTGTTGGATTTTGTCAAATGCTTTTTCTGCATCAATTGATATGACTATATGGTTTTTATCTCTCAATTTGTTTATGTGATGTATCATGTTTATTGATTTGTGGATATTGTACCATCCTTGCATCCCAGGGATAAATCCTACTTGGTCGTGGTGTATGATCTTTCTGATGTATTGCTGGATTCAATTTGTTAGAATTTTGTTGAGGATTTTGGCATCTATGTTGATGAGGGATATTGGCCTGTAATTCTCTTTCATTGTGTTATCTTTATCTGGTTTTGGTATTAGGGTGATGCTGGCTTCATAGAAGGAACTTGGAAGTGTTCCTTCTTCTTGAATTTTTTGGAATAGTCTGAGAAGGATAGGTTTTAGCTCTTCCTTGAATGTTTTATAAAACTCCCCTGTGAAGCCATCTGGCCCTGGGCTTTTGTCTGCTGGAAGCTTTTTGATGACTCCTTCAATTTCTTCCATAGTTATCAGCCTATTGAGATTTTTAGTATCTTCCTGAGTAAGTTTTGGAAGGTTGTGTTTTTCTAGGAATGTGTCCATTTCCTCCAGGTTGTCTAGTTTGTTGGAGTAGAGTTGTTCATATTATTTTTTGACAATCCTTTGTATTTCTGTGGGGTCTGTTGTTATTTCACCTCTTTCATTTCTCATTTTGTTTATTTGGGTCCTCTCTCTTTGCTTCTTGGTGAGCCTGGCTAGAGGTTCATCAATCTTGTTTATCCTTTCAAAGAACCAGCTCTTGGTTTTGTTGATCTTGTGTATTGTTTTTTGGTCTCTATGTCATTCATTTCTGCTCTGATCTTTATTATTTCCTTTCTTCTGCTCACTGTGGGCTTTTCTTGTTGCTCCCTTTCTAATTCTTTGAGCTGTTGAGTTAGATGATCTATTACCATTTTTTCTTGTTTTTTGAGGTAGGCCTGTAGAGCTATACACTTCCCTCTCAGGACTGCTTTCATTATGTCCCATAGGATTTGCAATGTTGTGTTTTTATTGTCATTAGTCTCCAGGGTCTTTTTAATTTCTTCTTTGATCTCATTGATAACCCAATCATTGTTTAGTAGCATGCTATTCAGTTTCCAAGTGTTTGAATTTTTTAGAATGTTTTTATTGTAGTTTATTTCTAATATTATGCCATTGTGGTCTGAGAAAATGCTTGATATGATTTCAATCTTTTTTAATTTTGGGAGACTTTGCTTGTTACCCAATATGTGGTCTATTTTTGAGAATGTCCCATTTGCACTTGAGAAGAACGTATATTTCATGGCTTTGGGGTGAAATACTCTGAAGATGTCAATTAGGTCCATCTGATCTAGTGTGTCATTTAGAATTGCTGTTTCTTTGCTGATTTTTTGTCCAGAGGATTTATCCATTGATGTCAGTGGTGTATTAAAGTCCCCTACTATGATTGTATTGATGTCGATCTCTCCCTTGATATCTTCCAGGAGATTTTTTATGTATTTGGGCACTCTTGCGTTGGGTGCATATACGTTTACCAGAGTTATATCTTCTTGCTGGATTGCTCCCTTTAGTATTATGTAGTGGCATTCCTTATCTCTTATTATGGCCTTTACTTTGAGATCTATTTTGTCTGATATAAGTATCGCAACCCCAGCTTTTTTCTCATTTCTATTTGCCTGAAAAATGTTTTTCCATCCCTTCACTCTCAGTCTGTGTGAATCTTTTGCTCTAAGGTGGGTCTCTTGTAGACAGCAAATATATGGGTCATGTTTTATTATCCATTCAGCTACCCTATGTCTTTTGATTGGTGCATTTAAACCATTTACGTTTACTGTTATTATTGATAAGTACCTGTTTGTTGACATATTTTTCCTTAGTGTTTGTGTTTCTTCTTGCCTTTCTCTTTCTTCTTTTTACAGCAGCCCTTTTAACATTTCTTGCATTGCTGGCTTGGTAGTGATGAACTCTCTTAGCCCTTTTTTGTCTGTGAAGCTTCTGATTTCACCTTCAATTTTGAATGATAGCCTTGCTGGGTATAATATTCTTGGATTCAGTCCCTTGTTTTGCATCACTTTGTATATTTCATTCCATTCCCTTCTGGCCTAGTGTGTTTCTGTTGAGAAATCAGTTGATATTCTGATAGGAGATCCCTTGTAGGTAACTTTCTGTTTCTCTCTGGCAGCCTTTAAGATTCTTGCTTTGTCGTTGGTGTTCATCAATTTAATTATGTGTCTTGGTGTCGGTCTTTTGGGGTTCAACTTGTTTGGGACTCTGTGTACTTCTTGGACTTGGATAGTTTTTTTCTTGCCAATATCAGGGAAGTTTTCTGTGATTATTTCTTCCAACAGGTTTTCTATTCCTTGCTTCTCTTCCTTTCATCCCTATTATTCGAAGGTTGTTTCATTTTGTCTTGTCCTGAAGCTACCTTAGGCTCTCCTCTTGCTTTTTAAGTCTTCTTTCGAGTTGCTGCTGTGTTTGTGTGTTTTTTTCTACCTTGTCTTCTAATTCGCTGATGGGGTCCTCAGCCTCTTCTACTCTACTCTTTAAGCCTTCCATCATGTTCTTTATTGCAGCTATGTCGTTCTTCATCTCCTCTTGGTTTCTTTTCATGTTGGTGACATTTTCATTCAGCTCCTTCTAGTTATCATTAAGTTGTGTATATCTGTCATCCATCCATTTAAACATCCTTATAACAAATACTCTGAATTCTTTCTCTGTTAAGCTGCTATCCTAAAGTTCATTTAACTCCCTTTCTGGTGATTCCTCTTTTTCCTCCCTTTGGGAATTTCCTTTTTTTCTCCCCATGTTTTCCTGTAATGTTTTAATTGTAGATCCGCTTGCTTTGCTACTCACGTTCTTTGGGGAATGGTTCTACTGGTGTAATCTCTCAGTTCTCCTGGGCTTGGTAATCTAGTGTAGCTCCCTACTTGAGATACTTGGGTTCTCTTGATGTAGGCCTGCGAGCTTGAGAGGCACAACTGTGGTGTCTAAAAGTCAGCAGCTATGGAGTGGAGTGTCCCAGTTTTTGCTGTCTTACACCCTTAGTTGAGATCGTGCGTGTCCAGTGGGGACTCACAGTGGCACCCAGGAACCATCTGTTGGGAGAGCTCCCAGTGACTCCCACTAGCACCCTGTTTGTAGATGGGCTCAGGGTGCCTGCCTGCTGTAAATTCGCTTCTGTGGAGGTGTGTTTGCAGGCGCAGAGCTCTGATGCACTCTGAGGGGCCCTGGCACTGAAGTTAAACAGCTAGGGTGTATGTGGGAAGTTATTCAGCAAAAAGGAGTTCAGAGTTTCTGCTGTGGGGCAGCGCGTCCTTGGCTGTACAGAATCACACCCAGCAGGGGCTCAAAGCAGCTCCCCAGAGGACTCTGTGGATATATGGGCTCAGGGCGCCTTCCCTTGCTGTGGCCGTGAGTTTGCCAGCCCTTGAGTGTGCGCGAACTGGTGGCGCACCCGCTGCACAAAGCTGACGCCCTCTGAGGGACCCTGGCACTGAAGTTGCACCACAGGGGTGTCCGTGGGCAGTTATTTAGGAAGAGTCAGTTCAGAGATTCTACTCTAGGGCCGCGTACCCTTGATTGTGCAGAATCACCTCCTCAGGGGCTCTCAGTGGTTCCCGAGCACTGCCTGGGTAGTGGAGTGCCTGGGTGCCTATGGGCTGGGGAAGCAGCGAATCCTGAGTTCTGGCACTGGGGAGGGGGAGGTTGTACTTACTGCTTTCAGCGGCGCACTTTTGGAGGTGGAGGTCTCAGGGTTCGCGCTTCTGCAGCTGGGGTGGCAGGTCTTCTACCAGAGTGGCTGTAGTGATCAGGTTTGCTTCTGAGACCAGACTGGGTGGTGGTAAGGTTAGGATTCTAGTCTCTAGTAGTTCCGTTCTTAAAGATGGCAGGGTCTCTGTGCCACTGGTGTCCTGCTATGAACACATTTCATCCCCCGAGAACAGCCAGGTTGATTCCAGTTTGCGGTGTGCCAGAACTCATTTCCGGGTATATTTGTCATAAAACATTGGTTGACAGAAAAACTTCTAGGTATTCAGTAGTATGCTTTATGAGTGGTAGAAAGATGAGTGCAGAGCATGCCTATGAAGATATTTCTAAATTACAATATGTTTGCTGGAGAAGACACCCAAGTGGGAATATGTGGGGCCTATGTGGTAGAGTGAAGCCTCCTGGGAGTAAGTGGAGGTGATTGGTAAGGTGAACTCGAGTTGGACCCTTCATTTTATTAACCCTACCAAGAGAAGGGCAGTGAAGGGAAACCTTTCTGGAAAGGAGTGGCATGGTGTGTAAACAGAAGTGCTGGTTCTTACACTATAAGGAAGACGTGAGATTTCTGGCATATTTTCTCTCCCTCCCTTTAACTAATTCTCCATTGTCATTTTAACATGCTCTATTAGGTAAACAGGGGTAAGATGTTTATCAAAGTGTGAGAGGCACAAGAAATAGTGCATCCTAGTACACGCTGTGGCGGTTGACTCTGGAGACCAGGATGGTGGCAGAGCATTCTCAGCCCCTTTCTTTCAAGGAAGGGAGCTCCACTTTTCCAGCCCAGGCTCTTAAGATGTGGGAGAGCACCAGAGAGTCCTCTCTTTACCCCCACTAGCAGGGAGGTGGGAAGTTGGTCAATGTTCTTTTACAATACTTGTTAATTGACAAATATGGTTTGGCACAGTAAATGAATTAAAGACCTTTGTTAAAGTTTTGTCCTTGGTTCTTTATTTGCATACTAGAGGCCTAGTGCATGAAAATTGGTGCACTGGGGTGGGGGACCCTCAGCCAGGCCTGCCCCCTCTCACAGTCCAGGAGCCCTCAGGGGATGTCCTACTAATGGCTTCCCTCTGCGGGAGGCGACCAGGTCAATCAGGGGAAGGCACCGCCCCCATCACCCCGCTGCTGCTGCCACTGCCGGCCACCACGGCTGCCTGCCCTCGGCCCTCTGCCACGGCTTTGTCCAGAAGACATCCCGGTCTATCTAGTCTAATTGACATATTACCCTTTTATTAGTATGGATATGTTTAGAGGGTAGGAGTGGGGAGTTGGGTAATAGGCTTAAGCCCCCACTGGAGCCTCGGGTAGGTTTCATACACAAGCAAGCCTCTCTACTGATTACAGTGCAGGGGGAGGAAATGGGAGAAAACACTGAGTCTTAGTTTATTTCATGAAGGAAGCCTTTGGAAGAAAACTCATCCTAACAAGTTAATATTAATTTTACAAACACTTTGTGATTATCTGAAAGGAGTTATGACACTCAGTGATGCAAAATATTTGGCTTTGTCCAGTCTCCATTGACTCATATCCCACTTGTAAAAGGAAGAAGAAGTGGGCTGTAAGTAATAACTGAAAAAGCTTTTTGCTAAAATGTTTTCTAAGACTACCTTGTTACCCATGTTAAAGAAATGTAAAATTAAAAGAAACGGAAGTAAGGGTGGTGACTAGAGAAGCACACAAGAGGGGGAGCTTCTGTATATTAGTTACATTCATGTGTTCAGTTTGTAAAAATTCATCAGGTTATATACTTAAAGATAGATACACTTTTCTAGCCCTAACCAGTTTGGCTCAGTGGATAGAGCGTCGGCCTGTGGACTGAAAGGTCCCAGGTTCAATTCTGGTCAAGGGCATGTACCTTGGTTGCGGGCACATCCCCAGTAGGAGGTGTGCAGGAGGCAGCTGATTGATGTTTCTCTCTCATCAATGTTTCTAACTTTCTATCCTTCTCCCTTCCTCTCTGTAAAAAAATCAATAAAATATATTTTTTAAAAAGATAGATACACTTTTCTATATGATTATTATACTTCAATAAAAACTTATAAAGCAAAAAAGAAAACGTTAGAGAACTAACAGGATTTTTTTTAGCAATATGGATATATGCAGTTATCAAAATTCATTGGGTAGTACATTTAAGACTTGGGGGGTAGAAGGGGATAGGAGCCGGCATGGCTCAGTGGTTGAGTATCAATCTCTGAACCAGGAGGTCACAGTTTGATTCCAGGTCAGGGCATATACCCAGGTTGCAGGCTTGATCCTCAGTCAGGGGTGTTGAGGAGACAGTCAATCAATGATTCATTTTCATCATTGATGTTTCTATCTCTCTCCCTCTCTCTTCCTCTCTGAAATCAATAAAAATATATTTTTTAAAATACAGGGGGCAAGTAATATCTCATTGTGGTTTTGATTTTCATTTCCCACAATGAGATATAATTCACACCTGTCAGACTTGCTATTATCAATAAACCTAACAAACAACAGTGTTGGTAATGATGTGGAGAAAAGAGAACCCTCATGCACTGTTGGTGGGATTGTATATTGGTGCAGCCACAATAGAAAACAGTGTGGAGGTTCCTCAGAAAATAGAACATATGACCCAGATATTCCACTTCTGAATATATGTCTGAAGAAATCCAAAACCCTAATTCAAAAAAAACATATGCATCTCTATATTCATTGCAGCATCATTTACAATAGCCAATATATGGAAGTAACCTAAGTGCCCATCAATAGATGAATGGATAAAGAAGATATGGTACATATGTGCAATGGAATATTACTCATTCATAACAAAAAGTGAAATATTGCCATTTACAACAACATGGGTGGACCTAGAGGACATTATGCAAAGTGAAATAAGTCATACAAAGAAAGATAAATACTATATTATTTCACTTACAGGTGGAATTTTAAAAACAAAATAAACAAACAAAAAAAACTCATAGCTACAGAAAACAAATTGATGGTCTCCAGATGAGGTTGTGGGTTGAGGGGATGGATGATAAAGGGGAAGGGATTAAGAAGCACAAGTTAGCAGTTACAAAATAGTCACAGGGATATAAAGTACAGCTTAGGGAATATAGTCAATAACAGTATAATAATTATGTATGGTGCTGGGTGGGTACTAGACTTATTGAGGGGATCACTGTGTAAGTCATATAAATGTTGAGTCACTATGTTGTACACCTGAAAGTAATATAATCCTATATAATAAAAGGCTAATATGCAAATTGACTGAACGGCAGAACGACCGGTCACTATGATGTGCACTGACCACCAGGGGGCAGATGCTCAATGCAGGAGCTGCCCCCTGGTGGTCAGTGCGCTCCCACAGGGAGAGCACCACTCAGCCAGAAGCCAGGCTCATGGCTAGTGAGCACAGTGGCAGTGGTGGGAGGTTCTCCTGCCTCCACAGCAGCGCTAAGGATGTCCGACTGACAGCTTAGGCCCACTCCCTGTGGGGAGTCAGACATCCTCTGAGGGCTCCCTGACTTCAAGAGGGTGCAGGCCGGGCTGAGGGACCCCCCCCCCAAGTGCATGAATTTTGTGCACCGGGCCTCTAGTATTGTATATAAACTGTAACTGAAAATTTAAAAAATATGTGCATTTTGTTGAATGTAATTTTTACTCAACAAAGTAAAAAGGAAGGAAGAAGTGTTAGGAAGGGAGAAGGGAAGGAAGGAAGGAAGGAAGGAAGGAAGGAAGGAAGGAAGGAAGGAAGGGGACTACAAACAAACATTGAATTCTAGTTAATGATCAGCATACAGAAGTCTTTTGCTGTGAAGTAAAGAAATGTCTACAACTTACTTTGAAATGCATCCAAAACATGAAATGGATTGATAAATAAATAGAAAATACTAATTGTAAAATATGAGTAGTAACTATATGGGTGTTCACTGTATTATTCTTTCAACTTTTCTGTATATTTGAAAATCTTATACTAAAATGTTGGGAAGGAAAATCTAAAGAAGGGAGGAAGAGTTCTCTTCATTTCTTTATGAATATAAATGTTGGCTTCAGCCCATTGAGGACCCAAATGCATCAGCAGTAATTAGCAAGAGACAGGTATCCGGCAAAAATAGTGCAATTCCTGGGAGAGGAGTCCTAGAAAATAGCAATGCCCAATGGAACTGGTGGTGCCCAGGTAGAGATGGCTTGATGTGAGCCTGAAGAGATTCCATCAGGAGGATGAGGTGGCAGAGACACCAGACTGTAGCCAGAGCAAGAGAAGAAAATGGTGGGTGCTATGAAGTAGATGTCAAGACTCATTTATACACACATGTGAGACATACCCTGCAATTTGTACCATCATATACAACCAAACAATCAGTTTTCCTCTTTGGTATTTCTATGTCACAAATGTTGAAAGTAATCATCATTAGAATCTAAAGCAATCTTCTGTGTTTGGCATGTTAAGCTGAAGAAAATATTTTATTCCTCTAGTTGGGGTCAAACTTTTTCAATATTGTCCAGTTACATGAAGCATTGTATATGTACTCAATGAAGAAACCCTAATTATTCAGGTAAATGAAACAAATCAAAACATTTTCTTGAAGTTGGCACATATGTTTGTCCTTGGCACAGCTACACTAAATAAACACACAGTCACTAAAATGGAAGAATGCTTATTTTCTCCAGAATGCTTGTAGTTTCAGAGACATAGTACCTTAAGAATTAGTCCATATCCAGGTGTGGTTTTTTTTTGTTGTTGTTTTTTTGTTTGTCGTTGTTGTTTTTATTGGGATATAATTGGCATATAACTTTGTGCCCAGGGTTTTCTTCATTGTCACATTAAAGAGTGATCCTAGAGAAGGAACTTTCATTTCCCCCTTCGCATTCTAATCAACAGACACTGTACATAAAAACTCATGACGTCCTACAATCATGATTCTTTTTCTATCTCTTTTTAGGGTTTTACCGATATTTTGCTAGAAAGAGTCATGCATGGGGGAGCTAATATTACAGGATTCCAGATTGTCAACAATGAAAACCCTATGGTTCAGCAGTTCATACAGCGCTGGGTGAGACTGGATGAAAGGGAATTCCCTGAAGCCAAGAATGCACCACTAAAGGTAATGTTCCATAGAATGTAGACACCTTAGGCCAGCTTTTCAAAGCAACTCAGTATGGTCTTTATACATTTGCAGTCATTGTGTAATCAAGTGGTCTTCCCTCAAAAGTGTTTTAAGGATGGTAAAACACAACCGCAGGTCATGCTGCTGCATTTGAAAACTAACCTCCCAAAATAAAAATACAATAAAAAGGAGGTCTTTTTAAAACCCAGTGTTGGGGAATGTTAACTTAACTTTGTAATGAATTTCATTTATAATATCGTCATAACAATTTAAAATATAACAAGAACCGGAGTCAGACAAAGGTTTGGAGCAGTGGGAATAGCTAAGGGAGACTGATAATCTAAAACAGAAAATTAGATTTTACATTATTTATGTGATTGTTTTGTGTTAATAAGTTTCATGAATTTCAGCACACCCAAGTGAATTAGCCTCTAATACAAAGTATGTGTTGCCTATACTGTACATATATTGAACGGAAATGTTTTCCTGCCTGCAAAAAAGTATCTTTAAAAATAATTAGATTACCTAAATTGCTCATTTTTATGAAATCAAGAATATTAAAAGTAGAAAGCTATGCTTACAGTGTACATTTTTCATATGTGTTCCCTTAGGCTAGAAATTCTATTATTTAAAAATGGGGAATTAAAACAGATAAATTAGAGGAAAGTTATTCATGTTACACAAAGTATCCTTCAAATGTATTTTTTTATTTTATTTTTAACTTGTTTTTTAAGTAACCATTCCCTCTGTGCATTGATTCAATTATGAAACTAACTTTAAGTTCTTCCTTCCTGATACAGTGAAAGTATATGTGTACTATGGCTATGGGATTTCTGTGATCAAGCAAGGGGTCAAAGTATAGTGAAGACCCTTCTCTAAACAAAGAAAAGATGGGGGAAGGGAATATTTCTTTTCTCATGGTTTCAAGATACCCATCCTCAAATCCTTCCTGGCAAAAACAGAATGAGGGAGAACAATGGGGATACAGACCAGGAAATACATTCTGTATCAGTTAGGCAGGTCCACCCTGAATGGGTCACATCATAACATAATACAAGTAGTACCTTACCTTATATAATTGGTATGCTCTAGAAAAGTTGGAGTTAAACATAATTTTTATTCATTTAATCCATTCACTAATTAAGTGGTATTCTGTGATGTAGAGATTATAGTATACATGCCATGTTTTTCTAGGAAAGTCCCATTTTAAAACATTCTGTCCCATGGTCAAATCAGGTGTCCTCATATGTCTCGGTTAATATGGTCACTATCCCTATGATGAATCCTTTGTAGTCAATTTTTTAAAAGATGATTATTTTATATTTTTAGTTGAGACATAATTGACATATAACATATTAGTTTTAGGTATACAACATAATTATTTTATATATGTGTATATTATGAAATGATTACCAACCACCTTAAATTTAGTTAACATCCATCACCACCATAGTTACAATTCTTTTCTTATAATATGAACTTTTGAGATTTACTCCCTTATCAACTTTCAAAAATACAATACAGTACAGTCACCATGCCATGCATTACATCCCCAGAACTTATTTATCTCATAACTAGAAGTTTGTACCCTTTGACCACTTCCACCAAGTTCCCTCATCCAACCCCACTCCCACCTCTGGCAACCACCCATCTGTTCTCTATTTTTATGAATTCACGTTTTTTTAGATTCCACATATAAGTAAGATCACACAGTATTTGTCATTGTCTGACTTATTTCACTTAGCATAGATCCTCAAGGTGCACCTATGTTGTTGTGAATAGCAGGATTTCCTTCTTTTTTATGGCTGAATAATATTTCATTGTATATATATATACCACATCTTCTTTACCTGTTCATCCACTAATAAACACTTAGGTTGTTTCCATGTCTTGGCTATTGTAAATATTTCTGCAATTAATATGGGAATGCAGATATCTTTCCAAGATAGTGATTTCATTTCCTTCAGATAAATACCCAGAAATGGAATTGCTGGTTCATATAGTAGTTCTATTTTTAATTTCCTGAGGAAACTCCATACTATTTTCCATAATGGCTGTACCAGTTTACATTCGCACCAACAGTGCACAAGAGTTACCTTTTCTCCACATCCTTGCCAACACATGTTATTTTTGTCTTTTCTATAATACCATTCTAACAGGTATGAGGTTATATCTCATTGTGGTTTTAATTTGCATTTCCCTGATCATTCAAATACTTTCTATGTACTAAATCCATCCACTACATTCAGGTGAGCTTATACAAATTTAGGTTTTCATAAAACTGCCTATACACTGCTTTGCCATCCTTATATTTAGCAGATAATAGAGAAGAAATTTTTATTTATTCAATATTTAAGGGAGTACCTAAAATGTGTCAGGCACACACAAAAAAGTGGACAGGGTAAAAGTATGAAAAGCCTACTACAGAGTAGTTTATGCCTCTTCAGAAGTTCTTGAGATTGTACAAAAGGGAAGGAAAACAATCTCTTGGTATGTATAATGTAAAGTTCTTCAAACCTGCTGAAAAGAACCGTTAAGGCTTATATGTAAAACTCTTCAAATAACTTAAGAAAATGGAATATTTAAATAGATGGTTATAACTTTCAGATTATTTTTGCTTAGTACTAATCATTATGAAACCTTTCTCTATATCAATCAGACAAAAGCCCACTTTTAAAAATGATGTACAGCTAGGCCGGCATGGCTCAGTGGTTGAGTGTCGACCTATGAACTAGGAGGTTTGATTCCTGATCAGGGCAGATGCCGGGTTGTCGGCTCAATCCCCATTGTGGGCCATGCAGGAGACAACCAATCAACGAGTCTCTCTCATCATTGATGTTTCTATCTCTCTCTCCCTCTTCCTTCCTCTCTGAAATCAATATATAATAATGCGCAATATTTTTTACTAGGAAATACAATTATCTAGAGATTAAAACCCTGATGCCTAATTTAGTCTATATGTTATGAATGTTTCCTCTGGGGGCTTTTTTACATGCTCACACATTGGTAAGTAGAAGCTGAAACAGAATATTAAATAGCTCTTCTGGCATGGCTTGGAAAGGCAGCTGGGGTAAAACCACCACCATGGGCAGACATAAAGATCTCTCTTTTTTTCATGAAAAGAACATATGCCCCCTATTATAGTCATACTTGATGTTTTGCTCCTGAAAGAACAATAACATGAAAAAGTCAGAAAAGTAAATTGATAGTTGTAAAGATGACAATAAATTCACTCCCAATTGTATTTGGATGTACTATATATAATACAGCTCCCCCTAGAATATTTTGTTTCATTTTTTTAAAAAGCAACAGAATTCTATATTCTACCAGTATTTGTCACCATCTACAAAACAGGGGCCAGCTTATTTTAATCAAATGTTGGTTCATTTATCCACCATGTCAAATTGCAGATAATCCAATCCCTTGTTTTAAGTAACTGGCCTCAATTCCAATAGATGCATACCAATGTATCCAAGGAATAGAAAGTAAGTGTTCTTGCCTGAAAAAGGTAGCATCATGCATTATTGCCTGTGAATTATCAATGTTATCAGATTTAAAACTCAGTAACAATTATAATTTTCTACAATCAAAAACCAGCTTTAGTTTTTGCTTCCCCCAGGAAACAAAAACTGATTTATTGCTGGCCAGGGGTCCTAGCTCACCAGAAATGTGGTTCAGACAGAAATGATTAATGTTTCCCTCCAAATTAATTTCAAGTTGTCTAATTTAGCTATTTTCATTTTCCCCTACGTAAACACCAGATCTGAATTTTCTATTAGAAACAGCAATAACCCAGTCTTGCTTTAGGATATGCTGTTTCCTCTCCATTCTACATATACTATCCTTTAACTTAACATGTTTTTCTTTCTTTATAAAGGACGTGGCCTTTTAGTAGTCACTCACTCAATATGAAACACTGTATTGAGAACAAGAGAAAGATTCCCTTGAGCCATATGATCTTAGTAATCTTAACATGTGTACACATTATTCTAGAATGAATCAAAGTCAGCCTTGTCCAGAGAGATCTCTTGATTCAAATAATTAAGAGGATGACTTTGTAAAGCAAGAGGTATGGATGAACGGAAATGATAAGAAAGAAGTCAAGTTTCAAGGGCATCATTTGTCATGGTATCTTGTTTTCTATGCATCCATTTCAGTATACATCTGCGTTGACACACGATGCAATATTGGTCATAGCAGAAGCTTTCCGCTATCTGAGGAGGCAGCGAGTGGATGTGTCCCGGAGAGGCAGTGCTGGAGACTGCTTAGCAAATCCTGCTGTGCCCTGGAGTCAAGGAATTGATATCGAGAGAGCTCTGAAAATGGTAATGATCACAATGGATTATTGGGGTGGGAAAACTTATAAAGACAAAAAAATGAGACCTCAATCTTGAGAAAATACATACTTACAAGAATAGGATCAAAGTCTATAGAATGTCAGAGTGTGCATAAAGATAAGCATGGATATTTATTCATCAAAATCTAGAAATCCAAAACTAAAAGTTTCTCCCTTGAAGCTTGAAAAATGGCAAATTTGGGACAAATGAATATTTAGTTCTGTGCCACACCATAAGTATTAAATCAAACTCAG
Source organism: Eptesicus fuscus (assembly GCF_027574615.1). NCBI lineage: Eukaryota > Metazoa > Chordata > Mammalia > Chiroptera > Vespertilionidae > Eptesicus > Eptesicus fuscus. Next base: position 119,609,941 of record NC_072473.1, on the reverse strand, counting down.
TACCATAAAAAGTTGTGGGCTGGCATTGTAAATGACTTCAAAATATTCAGACTTCCCAGAAATATGTTATTGAGGGGAACTGAGATATTTTATATGAAGCTACTACCTTCAAGGTACACCATTACAAAGGATAACAACAACATCCTCTGTCTCACCAGACAAATGTTTAGCCTGGATGGACTTTGGACTACATCAATGTGATAGTATTTCTCTTGCCAAAAGAACCTTTATACTATTCTACATGGTGAAACACAGGAATATGACCCATTTTCAGGACTACTTAAGAGGCTTTCCCCAATGCCCCACCCCAAAAGCCTAAATAAAAGTATAAGAAATCAATGGATAGACAGTCAAATAGGTCACTTGTTTTTGGTATGTACAGAGTAGGAGGTCATTTAAGGCTTCAAGCAGTGTCCTTTGAACAGATTCCATTATTTACACTAGGACCAGTATCACCCATTCCTTGCAGTTTTCCAAGTAAGAGCTCTTTTCTGAATATTTTTATTTATACTACTTGTGCCTACATGCATTACAATGAGCCTCTGAGAGTACAAGACTTTCTTATTTCTACTTATTTAATTGTCTTGATGTTTGGGACATCCAAATAAACAAAGAGATAGGCAATGATTGGATAATTCTGTGCACAACCCAGCAACAAAGATTTTATAATAGCCTCATAACACATAATTTTGTGTAGTTGGCTCTCTTACTGCTGCCTTAAGTTTGCCAAGTTGGAAGCATTCAATCAAAAGGGGTTAGTAGCCCCTATGTCTTTCTCCAAGAAAGAGATATGACTCATTCTTTCATTATGCAGATTTTTATGTCATTATGTCAGTTCCCTAACAAATGCCCTAACTGTCATTTTATGGAGGTAGCACGGCACAATTTTGAAGAGCAGTTAATTAAATTCAACCTTCATAGCAGTTATAAGATTTGTATTGTCAGGTGAAACATAATGATGAGTGAAATATAAAAATCACTCAGAGTGAATCAAAAGGAGTTTTCAGCCTCGAAACCTCAAGGGGCAAGTTCCAGCATCTCCAATTGACTCCCCACTCGTGACACAAACAACTATATTCCCCAAACTAGAGGTCCGGTGCATGAAATTTGTGCACGGGGGGGGGGTGTCCCTCAGCCCAGCTTACACCCTCTCCAATTTGGGACCCCTTGAGGGATGTCCAAATGCCTGTTAGGCTCAATCCCGGTGGGCAGTCGGACATCCCTCTCACAATCCAGAACTGCTGGCTCCCAACCATTCGCCTGCCTGCCTGCCTGATCACCCCCTAACCACTTCTGCCTGCCAACCTGATTGATGCCTAACTGCTCCCCTATCCACCCAATTGCCCCTAACTGCCCTCCCCTGCTAGCCTGGTTGACACTAACTGTCCTCCCCTGCAGGCCTGGTCGCCCCCAACTGCCCTCCCTTGCTGGCCTGGTCACCCCCAACTGCCATCCCTTGCAGGCCTGGTCCCTCACAACTTCTCTCCCCTGCTGGCCTGATCGCCCACAACTGCCCTCCCTTGCTGGCCATCTTGTGGTAGCCATCTTGTGTCCACATGGGGGCAGCCATCTTGTGTGTTGCAATGATGGTCAATTTGCATATTACCTCTTTATTATATAGGACAGTGATGGCGAACCTATGACACGCGTGTCAGCACTAACACGCGTAGCCATTTCTGATGACACGTGGCTGCTGAGGCAGCCGCATGCCGAGGATGAAACATTTGCGAAATAATGTTTTTTCCTCAAAGTGACACACTACCCGAGTTATGCTTAGTTTTTTGGCGAAGTTTGACACACCAAGCTCAAAAGGTTGCCCATCACTGATATAGGAGGATAGAAAACAGCTACCAGAATGAAGAATAAGAAATTAATTTGATTAGTAAAAAAGATTAATTATATTATTGCACAAATAATTCCTACATGTCTAACTCACTGATAAAGTTCAAGCTATAAGCCAGGTAAGTAACCTTTCTCCCCAAGCCCTAATGATCAAACAATCAAAAGAATTTGTGTAGCTGGCTCTCTTTGATTATCTCTTTCTACAGGCCAGCCTCTTCCTATTACTCCAGAGGCTGGAAAGTATCAACTTTTTTCAATAGTGGAAGATCCCTGGTGATAAATGCTCAGTAAAAACTCCACCATTCAGAGGGACTTCAAGGGAGAATTATCTGAAATACTAAAAGGTTTTATTGTATTAAAAGAAATCTCATTTTATTTGAGTTGATTAAAAGTAAGAATGTGTGATGTAAAAGCATCCCTCATTGTGACTAGTGCATAGTTGTTGCTCAATAAATCAGTCACTTCCTTTACAGAAATCTGGCAAAAGCATTGCCTGATAGAGGTTCCTCTGGGGCCTGTTTTAGTGAGTAAATAAGCACACTATTCATTCAGTAAACATTTATTGAGCACTAACAACCATGTATCAGGCTCCAAGTTAGTATGCAAACATGAAGTAAGATGAGGGGAGCTCACATATAAATAGTTAATGTGTAAACAAATGCTTTCAAAGAATAAAGCCACTTGCAAATTGGGTAATCATTCTCCTCACAATTGACATAGTAAAAAAAATCTGCCTCAGCACAGTCTACTGAAATATGTCACAATGTTAAGTCATTGAGATTTGTCCACTTTTTCAGTAAACATTTACTGAGCACCTGCTCTATCTCATTTGAGCTGAGAACACAGAAAAAGAATGTCTCTCATCTTGAGATGCTCCCAACATAGTAGGGGAGATGGAAATACATAGATGATTAAAATGCTATTTTAAGTTCTACAGAGGTTGCAGTGAGAACCCAGAAGAGAAATACCTAATATAGACTGAGATGGGGGTGGGTATAATTAAAGAAAATACCCCAGATAAAATGATGGGAAACTCACTTACAAGCACATCCTTAAAAATAGACTTCTTTCTGAGTGGGAGTTTATTTCTACTTCTGCTCATCAAAAGTTCTAATCATGGGGTATGAAATCTATTGGACATATCTAGACTGTTGTCCAATTTGTATATCATGTTTATATAGGCTTGGACTTTAGAAATATACAATTTTCAATGAGACTTGAAAATTTTGCTATTTTCAGTAATGAAGAATTTCCTTAATAAGTTCCTATGCCAGTGTCTCTGTCCTGCCTATATCCTCTCCTGGAATTCAATGTTCAAAATAGACTGTAAAGAATAGACCATTCATGCATCACAGAATGCACCAGATTCATTCTACTACATAAGCAATTTCTATCTCAACAAAGGCCCTTTTCTTTAACTTGAAGTGTGACATCACCCTCTCTGCAAGCCTAAGCTGACAATAGTGCTTAGGTTTGTTGGATCAGTAGGACAATCATCATGTCTTCAGGAAGTCACTTTGGAGCATTTCTCCTTCAATAGGAATTCCAGTTTCCTATTGGTGGTGGCCAAGTCCCCTTCAACTTTAAAACTATGCTCCCTAATATTTGCCATCAATTTTCCCTTCTGCAGCACAAGCCCATTACTACTTCTGACATGCTTAACAGCATGTCACTTAAGACAAATAAGTGATGAAAAAGTATTCCAGTCCTGGTTCATGTGGCTCAGTGGCAGAGTATCAACCCAAGCACTGAAGAGTTTCTGGGTTCAATTCCCAGTCAAGGGCTTGTAACTGGGTTGCAGGTTCATTCCCTGCCTCAGTCAAGGAACATGCAGGAAGCAACCAATCAATGTGTCTCTTTCACATCAATCTCTCTCTCTCTCTCTCTCTCTCTCTCTCTCTCTCTCTCTCCTCTCTCTCTCTCTCTCTCTCTCTCTCTCTCTCTCTCTCTCCCCTCTCTTCTCTCTCTCTCACTCCTTTCTTCCCTCCCTCCCTATCTCTCTCCCCCTTCCACTTTCTCTAAAAATCAACAGAAAAATATCCTCAGGTGAGAATTAACAAAAAATAAAGAAAAAGTATTCCATTATTTCTTCCTAGGAAAATGAGACATATCCTTTTTCCTTAAAGCAAATTCCTCAACCCTTACTCACCAAATGAGCAATTCAAGGGTATAACAATATTGACTTATATCTATAGAGGGTCTTCATGTAGTATCGCTAAACTGTAAAGTAAGGAAATGTCTCCACCCAGCAGAGATGGCCTCTTATTAGTTAGTGCATAATACTGGGCCCAGATCCAGGGAAAATTGTGGCACAGGTGAATCTGAATTTGGCATCCCAAATAGGTTTCCAGGTTGTTCCAGTATCTCTAGCTTTCTTATCCAGTATTCCATAGTCCTGATTCCTCAGACTTAACCAATCTCATCAGTGTAAAGATTATCCCTCTATGGCCTAGCTCTATCCTACCTGTCTATAGCTGGGCATAAATTAAATAAGAGGAAAAACTCACCTTGTTACCATGGCAGCTGGTAAATGTGTAACCCTCTCAAGAAATGGAACTAAGTTCGCTTTGATTAATAATAATTATCAATATACCTGGCATGTATTGCAATGCTTACTATATGTCAGCCACTGTTCTAAACATTACTTATGTATAAGTCATTTGATCCTCCTCAACTCAAAAAGATAGGTACTTTAGGATTTTACAGACTAGAACATTGAAATAAAAATGTATTAAGGAACATACCCGAGGTCATACAGTTAGTAAGTGATGAAGCTAGGATATGAATTCAGGAGCTCCAGAGCCCTGTTATGAAACCAGTTTATGTTCAGATATTGGGAATACTAAGATAAGCCATAGCCCCAAAGGAACTTACAGTTTAGAAAAATGCATTACCCTTGTTAGGACTACTCTTCAGGCTACTCCTTTAAGAAGAGACAAATGGAAATTTCAGGCCCCTGAAAAAGTAGTGATAGGGCCCTCACTGTATCATCTAGATAACTGCCTATCACACCTACTCAAAGCTTCATAATTACAAGGTATATCTAGAAAATACTGGGGAGAAAATGAAGATTTGTCTAGACATAATCTGGTGGATAAATAGCTAAGTGATTCAATATAAAAGTTCTCCAAGACTTCAAGATCTATCATCAGACCTCATCCCAGGGACCTAGAAGGCAATAATGTGGTGCTCTTTTAAAGTTTTATATTTTTCTTTCTACCAGGTGCAAGTACAGGGAATGACTGGAAACATCCAATTTGACACTTATGGACGTAGAACAAATTATACTATCGATGTGTATGAAATGAAAGTCACTGGCTCTCGAAAAGTAAGTAACCAAAACCCATATGCAAAGAAAAAGTCTTTCTGAAAAGTGACAGCACCCAGATGCAAGAAAACAGGTCTTAGAAAATATACAAAAAGGAAATTCCCACATAACATTTCTGCCTTTCTATTCAGTGAAGAGTGTAGATATGATAAAGTTGTCTTATAAACAGTGTTCCATCTACACAGTTTAAAAGGAGTATTTTCCTCTCAGTCTGGTTCTGTTAGACTCAAGTGTTACTAACAACTTTCTACAATAAAGGAAAGGAGTCACATATTTTACAGCATGTTTTTAGTTGAACAGAGGCTGCCAAGGTACATACAGTTTTAGCAAAAGAACTGGAAAGTAGTTATCACTTTGCTTTGTCAACTTACCCACCAAAAGGAGTTGAACAAAGAATATTTCTCTAGAGCTAAATGTTATAATGACAACTTTGCTTCTATCACACTAATAGTTGAGTTGGGTATTAAGTGGAGATTTAGTAACCATCTGATAAAACCTCATAACATAAAATATCTTGTGTCATTTCTACAGTATACTCACTGGTTTCCTGCCTCCATATCCCAGCTTATCATCCTACATGGGCTAAATTATTTTACAAAATGCCAGTAATGGTGATGTGGGCATAGGAACCCCCAGGATGAAGGAACAGCACTCCGTGTGTGTGTGTTGGTGTTGGGGTCCTAGTGAGGGTGGAAGACAGAGGAAGACAGGAAAACATCTGTTACCAGTGGGAGAGTTCTTTGTCCCCACCAGTTGCTTGTGGGGGTGGAATTTTGCCATATCCTGAGAAAAAGAATTTTCTGAAACTCACATGGGAGGACGTGGTATTATAGAAAGTTTTATTTCTATGGAATTAAACCCTTGAGTTTCAAATGCCCCATTTCCCATTGTCCCACCAAGGAAGAAGTGTAGCTGGGGCTTTAGCAGAGTTAGAATCAGAGCCAGTGTCCAAAGTTTTCTTTCTGTATTGGAGCAGTGTCCAGTCCAGCATCAGGCTAGCTTAGCTTGTGTTTCTCACTGCAGTCCATTAGTCCACTGTGTGTGGGGTCCACATGGCCCTGGGTCATACCAGCAAGTGCAAGAGAGCCAAGTGTTTAGGGGATAAAGTATCCCCAGATTTTCATGGGCTTGAAGTGCCCTGCCCACTCTGGTTAATGATTTCTGTCTCCTATGGTATCTTTCTTATGGCACCCCAACTTCACTGTGCATGTGTTCATCTTCCCCCTTGTCCAGTCCCTTCCCCCAGTAAGCCTCAAGGAATGGGTTGGTGGTTCCCAGGGGAGTGTGAAATTGCAGTTTCCTGGTGAAGCTGCCCGCATGTCCCTTTTACTCCTTTCCTATCCTACCTAATAAAACAGTAATATGCAAATTGACCGCACCTTCGCTACACCCAAGCCACGCCCACCAGCCAAAGCCACACCCACCGGCCAATCAGGGCGAGTATGCAATTTACCCAAAAAAAGGTGGCGGTTAATTTGCATACGCTGAAAGAGGGAGGAGTGAAGACTGAAGACAACTTAGAAGGAAGAGGGAGGAAAAGCGGAAAGCAAGGTGGCTGCCAGAGGGAAAGCCCAGGCAGGGCGGAGCAGGGTGGAACGGGGCGGAGCGTGGCGGGCGGCAGTGGCAAGCGGGTGCAGGTGCGGTGGCCGCAAAGGCAGCGGCAGCGGCAGCGGCAACGCACGCGGCCGCAACAGCCGCTTGCAGGGTTTTCCTGCAAATGGGCTACTAGTCCTATATAATAAAGAAGGAATATGCAAATTGACAATCATGCCATCACAAAGATGGTGGTGCCCATAGCCACAAAATGGCGGCACCCAGTTCCCTCAGCCCTACCGGAGTTCCTCAGGCCTTTCAGCCTAGCTGAAGTGGGGGAGGGGGTGGCAGGCGCACGGTGCCCCCCAGCCGCCCAGGGCCAGCCCAAGGTGCAGGCAAGCCTCAGATGTCAGCTGCCCAGCCACCTAGGTCCGGCCCAAAGTGCAGGCAAGCCTCGGATGGCAGCTGCCCGGCTGCCTAGGGCTGGCCCGAAGTGCAGGCAAGCCTCAGATGTGGGCTGCACAGCTGACGCCCAAGGTGCAGGCAAGCCTCAGATGGCAGCTGCCCAGCTGCCTAGGGCCGCCCAAGGCTCAGATAGCCTAGGCTTGCACTGCCGGCAGTGGCAGCAACAGAGGTGTGATGGGGGTGTTGCCTTCCCCTGATCACCGGGTCACCTCCCACTCCTGAGGGCTCCCGGACTGTGATAGGGGGCAGGCCAGGCTGAGGGACCACCCCCTCCAGTGCATTAATTTTCATGCACCAGGCTTCTAGTTATTAATAACTACCTAATCACAATGGTATCAAAGCAAATAAATTTTTTTTCACTCAACAATAGCACTTCAATTTCATGTGCTTTTTGAGTGAAAAGTGGGTAACCAGGTCAAATGTCTATTCTTTCTAGGCTGGCTACTGGAATGAGTATGAAAGGTTTGTGCCTTTCTCAGATCAGCAAATCAGTAATGACAGTGCATCCTCAGAGAACCGGACCATAGTGGTGACTACCATTCTGGTAAGTATGGACAGATGGTAGGTGAGCTTTCTATATATCAAGACCTCTGCTTTCTGAAAAGCATTATTCAGCCAGTAGGAAAGACCTCAAGTTCAAGCAGTGAAAAATTCCAACAGGTCATTTGAGGAATCTTTCAAAGGATCCTGACATAATTATGAACTGAATGTCATGTTTAAAATTAAAATAATGGGAACTTAAGATATTATTCTCCTCTTTACCCACTCCTTCTACTATAGGTCCAATGCTTCATCTGGACTTGAAATCTAATTCTTCATTGTGGGGGAAACAGCATTGTGTGGAGGAAACTGGATTATGGTTCTTATATTAGGTCCAGTCTACTACTGTTAAACTAGTAAACTTGTGCTTCACTGTATGTCACAACTTCTCTGAGCCTCAGGTTGTGCTTTTTTAAATTTATTGAATGAATATAGTAATAACCTCCTACCTCTGTCCTAAGACCATTTCAAGGCAATATTCACCATGTAAAGCTTTTCTGAATAATTCAAAGTACTATTTAAAGGAGAAATAGTATTCTCATTTAGTTTTAAAATATGTTTCTAAAAGCTTGTATGTTTTCCTGCTGACTAAAGTATGAACCTGAGTTCAAAACGAATATGCCAGTAGGTCTGAAATTGTGATTAATTGAATAGACATTTTCCTGGAGTTAACCTTTCATTTAAACATACGTATCAAATACTTACTTAGTCCTAGGTACTGTATTAGGCTCTGAGGATATAAAAATGAATAAACCACAGACTCCGACCCCTGGGCTGTCTATGGTTCCTACCTGGTAGATCCCAAGAAGACAAAGGCAGTTCATCTTCATGTAACTAAGGAAAATACTCTGCCCAGTTTGAGTAAATCAAAGACTTTACAAGTAGAAACTGGTCTCTCTTTCAAACTCTCAAAAATAATTTAAATCTTTCTCTACTTCTTTAAATCATCAGTTACGGACTCCAAGAAATATGTAGCCCAATGAATAGGCTTATTGATGCTCTTCTGCTTATTTAAAGGCTCTTTTTTACACACCAAAGTGCAATAACAATGGTGGGGAAGGACAGCTTCATGATTACATTTATCTTCTCTCAGAAAAATGTATAGGAGTAATTATTTGATCTTCTTTCTGGTCCCAAAGGAATCACCATATGTAATGTATAAGAAGAACCATGAGCAACTGGAAGGAAATGAGCGATATGAAGGCTATTGTGTAGACTTAGCTTATGAAATAGCCAAACATGTAAGGATCAAATACAAATTATCCATTGTCGCCGACGGGAAATATGGTGCAAGGGATCCGGAGACTAAAATATGGAATGGCATGGTTGGGGAACTTGTCTATGGGGTAAGTTCTTTTCAACTCTATTTTCATTTACTTCTATGCTTTCCAATTAACAAAGATAGAGGATTTAATTCTCAAGTGCAATACTTATCCAATTGTATAGTTTTCATATGGTCTGTAAAAGAAATGGTTTTCTACAGTTGAATTCTGTAAAAGGAGCTTATCAATAGTATCCTTTGGGCAACAGAATTATATTACTAAAAGGAAAGTAGAATTGGGAAAATCTATCTGGAAACATTAAGTACAGTCTGCCCTCTGTTGAAAATCTGTTCCTTCTGTGTTCCCTGTCTCAGGCAACAGAATCACTACCCACGTAGTTGCCTAAGCAACCTGATCTCTTTTCTCCTTGTTCCTCTCATATCTATTCAATCACTGTATCCTATAAATTCTACTCTTAGGTATGTCTCTCAAATCTAGACACACTCTTCATTCCCATCATCATCAACTTAGTTAAGATTCTTACCATTTGTCTTTCATTTAACTGGTTTCCCTGTCTCTGTTCTTTTTTTGTTCTTGTTGTTATCTTTTATTTTTTAAACTTCTTTATTGATTAAGGTATTACATATGTGTCCATATCCCCTCATTATCCCCCCAACCCTCCCACTCATGCCCTCACCCCCCTGTTTTCTGTGTCCATTGGTTAGGCTTATATGCATGCATACAAGTCCTTTGGTTGATCTCTCCTCCTTACCCCCATCCTCCCCACCTTCCCTCTGATAGATGCTTCTCTGTCTCTGGATCTGTTTTTGTTCATCAGTTTATGTTGTTCATTATATTCCATAAATGAGTGAGAGCCTACCTCTGCTTTTATCCTGGCAAATCAGTTCTCCGCATTATTATAATTTCCCACTTTAAAAATCAGGATAAAATTCAAATTCCTTAGCATAGCAAATAAGGCACTTTATAATCTGGCACCTGCCTACCTCCCTAGCTTCATCTTGTACTCTTTCCCATTCACACTCAATGTTCCAGCTACTGAAGTATTTGTTGTTCCCTGAAGGTGCCCAGCTCTCACTTAGAGCATTTCTGGAAGTACGGTATCTTTGTCTGTCTTAGCCAGCTAACATCATCTACCAGTCCTCCAGAACTTAGAGGTATCAACTCTTTAAGGAAGCTTTCCCTAATCTTATTTACCCACCTGCAGTCTGGTTAGGTGCCCCTGCTTTTTTCTTCCTTAGAGTACTTTTTGAACTTGTATTATAATGATCTATTTAAAAGTTCAGCTGCCCCACCTAGATGAGCCTGGCACATAATGTAAGTTCAACAAATACTTGTTGAATAAATTAATGAATGAACAGAATGGTTCTGCCAAGGGCTTGCCCATGGGCCAAGTACAAAAGAATTATACTGATAATTAGGGCTTTTAAAAAGGGTACAGCAGTGTCTTTAGAGCTCCTTTGTGGCTTTGCTTGAAAAGATTTTGGCCTCCGATTAGGAATATTAGATCTTGGGCTGCCTAGTGTAGCATATGGAGAAAAGTAGAACTGGTCATAACAGCCCACTGGATGAACCAGTAACTGGAGAACTAACCCAAGTGAAGGTAGTGGCAGAAAAGGTTTAATTTAACAAGAAAGGATTATTTGCAATGACTAGATAATCGGTTAGGGCAGTGGTCAGCAAACTCATTAGTCAACAGAGCCAAATATCAACAGTACAACGATTGAAATTTCTTTTGAGAGCCAAATTTTTTAAACTTAAACTTCTTCTAATGCCACTTCTTCAAAATAGACTCACCCAGGCCGTGGTATTTTGTGGAAGAGCCACACTCAAGGGGCCAAAGAGCCGCATGTGGCTCGCGAGCCGCAGTTTGCTGACTATGGGGTTAGGGGAACACAGAGGAGTCTAGGGGGTGAATATACTGAGAAATAGCTGTCAAGAGCAAATGTCGCCTGGCTGGCGTGGCTCAGTGTTTGAGTGTTGACCTATGAACCAGGAGGTCATGGTTCAATTCCCAGTCAGGGCACACACCTGGGTTGTGGGCTTGACCTAGTGTGGAGCATGCAGGAGGCAGCCAATAAATGATTGTCATCATTTATGTTTCTCTCCTTCTCCCTTCCTCTCTGTAATCAATAAAAATATATACTTTTAAAAGAAGCAAACATCCAGGTTACCTACTGGACTGAAAGTTCAGGAGAAGGACTCTAATGTTTGAATATGGAAATCAGCAAGAATATGGTGTAGCTTTTCAATCATAATATAGAGCTTGGGTCATTAATAAGTTTTTGGAACAGGTCCTCTGGAACAAAAATGAAGGCAGAAGCTAATTTCTAAAAATAAGAGCTCAGAAAGGGAATTAAGTCTTAAAATGAGACTGGACCTCAAGTATAAAAATTAGGGCACTATCCTCCAGTCAGACAAGCAGAAAAGCAGTTTGAACCTTAGTCCTCAGCTATGGAGCTGGAGCCAATTATCTCCTGTCATGGGTCAAGCTTAGTCCTGGGAACTGGGGCAGGGCTGAGTTGTAGATGAGATTCAAGTGAACCCAGTTATAGAAAAGAGAAGAATTTCTAATGCCAGAGAGAGGGAATTGAACAAGGGACATAATACCTGTCATACTTTCCAAGGACCCTGAGAAGCTCTGAATGGTCTTGACATTAAGAACAAGCTTTAAGCTCTTATTTTACAAGTTGGTGATCGAGTCTTCTCTTCCCTGTCCCTCTTTTTCCAAACACTCAGTGTTTCCTTTATTGCTCACAGCTCTTCAGTGCTCTTACTCACTTTTTGCTCTAATGAATAATTGCCTGGAATGCAGTAATCCCAAGCCAGTATTCATTAAATTGAGTTCATGGTACTCAGCTTGTAGTGACCCAATGATTTGAACCCAGGTCTCTGATTATGAAGTTGTTCTTCAACCATTGCCCTATACTGCCAAAGTGTTGTTTCAGACCTATCCTATCCTAAAAGATAGTTGATATTTACTGCAAAAGCTTTTGATTCCTTAGCCATTCTGAGAAGTGTTTGGCCACAGAAGCATGGCAAAGAATTTAGAGTGTCAGTTTCTACTGGGCCAGAATAGAACTGACATGAACTCTCCCAGCCCATCATGATTCAATAGCCAGAGTTCTCTAGTGTCTCAAAAGAAAACCTGCCACACTCTGTAAATAGCTCAGTGCCCTCCTGGCATTGAGCAGGACATTAGACATAGTGATGTAGATCAAAGCAGATTTCCTGACACTGTTCAGACAAAGACCAGCTTTCTCACTGGATTTTGATCTCTCTTCTGGCATGTCCTCTGTACTAAACTCACTTAATCTCCACATTCCTCTTTCCAATTTGTGTATGTGTGAGGGAGCTTGAGAATTAGAGAGTTCCTTATTTGTTTAGTAATCCATCTCTCTACTGCTGAATAGGTTAAAATTCCCCTGGAGAAATATTCCCATCTTTTCCTTCCAATTCTTTCTACTGAAGACAAAAGCAATATAGCTAAGGAAGGTGCTTATAGAAATGATCTCTTCTCTCCCATGACCTAGAACAAATTTCTGATGCTTTCTGGGATTATAACACAAGGTTATTTCAAGGAACTGACAGCAAACCAATCCATTTGAGTGGAGTGCCAAATTTTACTTTCCTCTAAAGCCTATGGCTATAAAAAATGGATGTTTTGTCATGTTTAGAGTGAGAGCTCTCTGTTAGAGAAGATGATGATCTCATAAGCTAAATGTGTCTTCATCTTCATTTAGAAGTTTTAGTCTTTAAGCATGAGGGAGTATTCAACTTCTCTACCATTGGGAGAAATGAAGAAAAGTTAAAACACAGGCATTTGTTTCTGGCAGACTTGTCTCCTTTTGTGGCTTGCAAGCCACTTAAGAAAAAGAAGGGCAGAAAATCCCCAGTGACTTCCCTAAGTGCTTAATAAGCAAAAGGACAAAGAACATGGAACTATTTCTTGCAATGAACATGAAAATTTCACAGATAGGCACTGTTTTATCTTAGGTTTTTTTCTCTTATACTTTAAGTATGTAAAACAGATCAGATTTTTTTTAATGAAGAAAGATGGAAGAAAAAAGCATTGCAAACGATTTCTGTCATAAGTCTCAAGAAAGAGTCTATATGAATTAAGTTTGGTAAAGAAGAAATAATCCAATCAGCCTCTTTACCTATGATTTCTAAATGGTCTTTTTTTCCTTTAAAGAAAATCAACTCAAGATTTATATTGGGGCACCTTGTATCACTAAAAAGTCTATTTTTGAAACAAATGTCAGTAGGACACAATGTGCCCCATTGTGTAAGCTCTTCAGAACATTATAGACTTGAAACTATCCACCTGCTTTTAACAGTTTTGATTTCGAGCTGAATGTCTATAATATTGCCACATGGTAATTGTCTCCAGCTCAAATGACTTACAGAATCACAAGTTTTTATGGCTCACAAATAGCATGTGTTTTGAAAGTATGTTTGAAAATATTTTGTTGCTAGCATTGTTCTTAGGCATCCTTTAGCCTACCTTTTCATTCACTTTACAGATAAATATGAGGACTAACTAGGACTGGACATTAGAACTTCCTGTTGAGTAAACCAGGAAACTATGGTCTGATGTAGGAGAGGAATGACAGGAAAAGTGTCAGGGATTGTGACAAGGTAAAAAAAAGAAAATCACACACCTTGGTAGAACCTGGACTATATAATTCAGGTTTCATGACTCCTGGTCCAGTTTACTAAGCTTGTGAAACTATGGGAAGATTGGTATTATATCAGATATAACATCTCCACCTGCCTTCAAGGGGTTTACAATCTAGTTGGATTATAAGATTTTTCCATCCAAGATCCCCATGCTACTTATCTGTGGCCTCCAGGACAATATACATCTTTAGTTATCACTGAAATATTTGAAAACCCAATGAAGACAGCTGGGAGTTTTCTGCCCTTTGAGAATAGATATCATCTAACTCAAAGAGAGAGTTGGGAAAAGGGCTGGAAGAAAATTGAGGTCTAATTTACAAAAGGACACCTCCCAGTGGGCAGCTGTCATGTTCCTTATGTTTCTAGAACTTAGAACTGAGGATAAAGGCAGAGGGTAGGGGGGCAGTTCGTTGCCTTGATAAAAGCCACACAAACTACTGTCCATATTGGTACCTCTGGCTTAGAATATAGCAGAGCACTTGGGGATGAAAATGGGATTGGGAACAGTTGATTCTAGATCATATCCCTTGGGCATCCTCAGACTCTTTCACACTCCCAGGACAAATGGCAATTTTATAGATATTATTCACACTGACATTTCTCTACCTTAAGTTGTCACTATCCTAAGATAGATTCATTTTCTATTAAGAAAGACAGAAAGTCGATCTGTCCTTCCAGCTAAAAGACAGAGAAGCAAAGGTGCAGTAACAGATGACAAATCTTATCCTTTATTCTTCAGGTGATTACACTAGGCTTTGGCAGAAGGGCTGATGGTTTGATAAAAGTGCCTCTTTCTTTCAAATGATGCATATGAACTCCAGGAAGGAGCATTAATGTCACATGGAAATCTGCCACTCTGAGCAGAGAGAGTGGGGAAATATTTCCAACCAAATTTACTCTCACAAGGCCTTTACTCTGATCCAGGGACACTTCCTAACCAATAGATCCAGACTGGGACATCTGTTCTGAATAAAGAAATTAGGATATCCTGTTGTGACACTGCTTGTTATTGCACAGATTTAAATAGACCACATTCCTTTCTCCAGATCTTAACAATTGCTGACAGTAAAATCCCATATAGTACAGCCAATAAAGCAGTTTACATCCTGTCCCCCAACATACAGCAATTATATTCCTATTGTCTCGTTTGATTCTGCATCACTCCTTTTCCAACACACTTAAAATTTTCAAAGGAAATATCTGCCAAAGGCCACTAGAATCTCCTGGTCTATATAGGGATAAGACAGGTCATGTCTACTTCTTCTCTCAGATAACGTAATATCTTCTTATGCATTACACCCCAGTACATTATCTACCTCCTTTCTCCCATCCTCTTTGCTTTCAGAAAGTGCTTTAAAATGGTGGCTGACAAGCTCCTGCTCATGTATAGTCTCCAGGTGGGTTCCAACATTTGTATCAGATAATCAGGTGAAACTACTTTTAAGCTATAAAAATAAGCCTTCCGGCTCAAAAAAAAAAAAAGTTATTGACAATAAAACTGCCATTTCTGTCTCAAACCTGTCAGACTCTTAAGTGCATCATCCGCACACGTATGAGTTTGTTGGGCTTCAAGTTTTATAAAATTTACAAATTTGGCAACCCACCTATGAAAGGATTATAAACTCCCTCGAGATAAATCCCCTCCAATAATGCAGTTTCTTCTGTTTTGCCACTGGTACATGGAAAAATCAAACCTAATTTGGTGTGTTTACTGAGCCCACACAGCCACTCTTAAGCCGCTTGATTAAAATCCTTTAAGCAGTCAAGATGTAAGCAAAAGCATTAGCAAACTCTTACCCTGAGCTTTTTCATTTGCTGGGTTTTGTCCATAACCTGGAATACCCTCATACCTCCTACTTACCCACCTACATTTCTGAAAATTGTCTGCCTACTGCTAGCACAGGCAAAGCCTTGAGGACAAAAGACCACTGGACTGGTTCTGTATACCACAAGAAAAGCACTTCACTACTGGGTCAGAAGTTCTCCTACTTCCTAGCCCCATGGATAATTACGCTCTCTCCCAGCCATAACTGACTTTCTTAAGGAGCAGAGACCAGGAAAGGAATTTGGGAATTGCTTTTTTCACTTTTCCATCAAAGTTGGCCTCCTAAACTTTAACTTGCCTTGACAGTGACCTTCCCCCTCATCTGCATGCTATGGCAGTCCCAGGAGAGTAAAATGGGTATTTTCTGACACTAGTTAGTTATCTGCTCTCACCATTTCCTTAATAATTGTGTGGATTTCTCTGCAGATATTATGCCAAGCAGATCCTGAGCTCTGAAATAATCAACTATCAGAACTTCCTTTTCATATGAAGGAGGGATAATGGTGGCAGAGGGCAAGGGCTTCTCCAAGGCTAGCTTTGAGCTGATATGACAGTTCTGCTACTTTTGTCTCACTAAGCATACAAGAGGTGGAAGGGGTTGTCAAGTCCCCTACAGAGCTGGATGTCCTTGAGACTTGAACAGTAACTTCCTCCGCTTCTATTAGTTTAGCCTTCTACCTGCTTTTTGTTTTTCCTTTGTTTGTTTTTTATCTGTAATTGTATTTTTATTTTTCAATTACAGTTGACATAAAATATTATATTAGTTTAAAGCATACAATGTAGTGGTTAGACATTTATATAACTTATGAAATGATCACCTAATAAGTCTAGTACCCAACCAACATGTAATAGGTCGTTTTTAAGGTTCAGCATGGAAGTTCAACATTTGGAGCCAGGTCCACATCAGTGAGGCTTAATTGAGCACAGATTTAATGCTGTTTTTTATTGAGGAAGTACCATCCAAAAAAAAGAAACTCCACCTTCTTTGAAAAAGCTCCTTAGGAAGAAACAATTCAGAAAAGGTAGAAAAGTTAAGCTGAGGGAAAAAGGCAAGTGCTTGAGGGAAGCAGGTTTTTCCTGTTGTCTTATGTCAAAAGTGCTTCAAACTAGGAATGGCTTCCTTTGGTAATCTGTTCTTGTATTACATGTTCCTGGGAACCAGATGAGAAATCTCACTTTGTCTATCTGGCCACCTCTTGTTAGCATTTAACTGTGCTTATCATCTGGTAGGTGTTTCAGTTACTGAGTTAGTTTTTTTTTTTTTTTTCTCTTAAAAGGTGTCAAGATTCTCAAACTCCTTTCTTTACCTGTTTAAAAAAGTGCCTAATTCCCCTAAATTCAGTCTAAAGTGATTTTTATCACACAAATGCCCCTTATTTATTCCTCTCAAAACAAATAAATGGCCATTTCTCTTAGAACTATCAATTATTTAGACTTGAAAGATCAAAAACTAGTTAAATTAAGTAACTAAATTCAAATGAGATCAAATGGGAAGTGAAACTAGCAGGGTATTTTCATATTCTAAGCAGGAGGCAGAAATATGTTGGCAAAGACAGAAGGTGGCTTTCTCTGTGTATTATCTTGGCATGACAAGGCTCTTTCTAGCTGATTCAGACTACCTTTGCCCAAAAACCCCACTAGTTTTCTGGCCAATTTCATTCTTCTTAGTAGCTTTTGTTTCTACAACAAGGTCTGGCCCCAGGCAAAGGGTAAAATAGATAAAATTTGTCCTTGGCTCCCCTCCAGTTAGAAATGTAGATCTAGTGATTCAGGAAATAAGCTGCAATGAGGGGAGAGTTGAAGCTGTAGATAATAACACTGAGAAGAGTAAGTGAAGAACAAAACCTTAAAGGGGTCTTGCTTATTCCACAAATCTTCATCAATTATCTTCTAAGCCAGACCCTGTGAGTAGAATTTGGGGGTGCAAAGGTTTACCTCCTTTGAAAGAGCAGGACTAAGAAGAAAAACCAGAGAAGGAACATTCAGAGAGGTAGGAGGAGAACCCACTGTCTTCAGGATCAAAGAGCCACTGGAAGAGTAAATATAGACATACCACTTTTTATTGTGCTTCACTTTAGTGCACTTCAGAGATGTTGAATTTTTTTTACAAAGTGAAGGCAAGACCCTCTACCAGCAAAAATATTATTACTCCTTTTACTATTATACTTACTTTAGTAGAGTGGTCTGGAATTGAACCCACGATATCTCCAAAGTATGCCTATAGTATAGTGCAAAAGGCTAGTGGTGTCAGATGAGCTGTTGATGTCTGAAGGAAGGTCTTTGAATTTGGTAACCAAGTATATACACTGAGTGGCCAGATTATTATGATCTCTGAACGCATAAAAATCTGGCCACTCAGTGTATATCCTATATAATAAAAGGCTTAAATGCAAATTGTCCCCTTGACCAGGAGTTTGACCAGCAGGCAGGCCGGCCAACCACCCATGTCCCCTCCCCCTGGCCAGGCTGGACCCCACCCATGCACGAATTTATGCACTGGGCCTCTATATATATATATATATATATATATATATATATATATATATATATAGAGAGAGAGAGAGAGAGAGAGAGAGAGAGAGAGAGAGAGAGAGAGGCCAGATTATTATACGTTCAGAGATCATAATAATCTGCCCACTCAGTGTAGTTCAACAAGCAATTTCAGTAAATTGGATGGAATGAAAGTTTGATCACAGGTGTATAAGGGCAAAGTGGTTTTAAAATCAAGAGATAGTAAAGGTATATTTTTCAAGAATATTGGTGGTGATGGGGAGAGATGTCTGGTTAAGAGGGTAGCAGGATCAAAAGAGGTGGGAGGAATGATTTTTGTTTCATTTTTGTTTATCAGTAAACAGAATTACCTGAGTACAATTTTAAGTAAACAGATCAATAGATGGTTTTGCAATTACAACAAGCATTAGAATCACCAAAGGGCCAGCTAAGCCCCACCCCCAGAATTTTAAATTCCAAACATTTGGGTTGGTGCCTAAGAAATGGAATTTCTAACAAATTCCCAGGTAAGTCTGATGCTACTAGTGCAGGGAACCAAACATTTAGAACCACTGGAATAGATCGAGAAGGAAAAATTAGTAAAAGAAAATAAATGGAGCCGAGTTTTAAGAAGAGACAAAATATGGTATGTAAGGAATAAGTAGACTAAATTTTAGGAAAGAGTACATTTTCTATCATATGGGAATGATATAAGGGATGGATGAAGATACAGCAATATATTGAGAAAGGGAAGAAGGACATTGAGGTGACAAAGCTCAATCAGATGGCTTCCATCTTCTCAGTAAATAAAGAGGCAAAATTATGCAGGGAGGGTAGGATTGGTAAGGGTTAGGGACTGGGGGACATTTAGAATAGGCATTATTTACAGATTTAGAAGAGAATTAACATTAGGGTGATAGATGATGGCATTAATTTTAGAAATGGTGAGTTTGAGATGGTAGTGAGCCATCAAGGTAGATTTGCTCAGCAGGCTGTTGGCTTCAATAAATGCTTATTTTCTGCAGCTTCCACTATAGGATATCCTCCATGAGGGTAAGGTTTTTTTGTCTGTTTTGTCTGCCTTATCCCTCGCACCAAGAATAGTCCTTGGCCAAAAAAAAAGAAACTACACCATACACAAAAATAAACTCAAAATGGATAAAGGACTTAAACATAAGATGGGAAACCATAAAAATACTAAAGGAATCTACAGGCAGCTAAATGTCAGACATATGCCAAAGCAATTTCTTCACTGATACTGCTCCTAGGGCAATGGAAACTAAGGAGAAAATAAACAACTGGGACTACATCAAAATAAAAAGCTTTTTCACAGCAAAAGAAACCATCAACAAAACAACAAGAAAGCCCACTGCATGGGAGAACATATTTGCCAATGTTATCACTGATAAGGGCTTAATCTCCAACATTTACAGGGAACTCATACAACTTAACAAAAGGAAGATAAACAACCCAATCAAAAAATGGGCAACGGACCTAATAGATATTTTTGGAAAGAAGACAGAAGGAAGGCCAAGAGGCATATGAAAACATGCTCAAAGTCACTAATCATCTGAGAGATGCAAATCAAAACAACAATACATTACCTTCTCACTCATGTCAGGAATGGCTATCATCAACAAATCAACAAATGACAAGTGCTGGAGAGGATGCAGAGAAAAAGGAACCCTCGTGCACTGCTGGTGGGAATGCAGACTGGGGCAGCCACTGTGGAGAACAGTATGGAGTTTCCTCAAAAAACTAAACGTGGAACTCCCATTTGACCCAGTGATCCCACTTCTAGGAATATATCCTAAGAAACTAGAAACACCAATCAGAAAGGATATATGCACCCCTATGTTCACAGCAGCACAATTTACAATAGCTAAGATTTGGAAACAGCCTAAGTGCCCATCAGCAGATGAGTGGTAGGGGAGGGTGGGGGAAAGGGGGAGATAGATAGATAGATAGATAGATAGATAGATAGATAGATATAGGTATAGATATAGATGATATAGATATATATATTAGATATAGATATAGATATAGATATAGATATAGATATAGATATAGATATAGATATAGATATAGATATAGATATAGATATAGATATAGATATAGATATAGATATAGATATAGATATATACAGATATATATATCATCTATATACACTGAGTGGCCAGATTATTATGATCTCTGAATGCATAATAATCTGGCCACTCGGGGAGAAACCAAGATGGTGGCATAGGTAAACACCTAAACTGCTGCCTCGCACAACAATTTCAAAACTACAACTAAAAGACAAAATGGACACCATCCAGAACCACATGAAAGCTGGCTGAGTGGAAATTCTACAACTAGAAGGAAAGAGAAAAGCACATTGAGACTCAGAGGAGCTGCAAAAGGCTGAGGTACGGAGACACAGGGGCGTGCAGAGAGGACTGGCAGCTGGCTTTCTCAAGCAGGAGGGAGACAGAAGCTCCCGACTGCGCTGAACTCCAGTTCCAGGCGAGACTCTGGGAACCCAGACTCATTCTGGGAGAAACTGGACTGTCTGGCAGTGGGCAAAACTCGAGGGTGGCTTTCTCTCAGAGGTGCTTGCAGCGATTACCGAGGGACACTGAGACCCAGGGGCCTCATAGGGCAGGGCTGACGGGAATCCAAAGCTGTCTGCTCCACCCTGAGACTCCGCCCCATCCACGCTGAGCACAGAAGCTTTTGTAATTTTGCAAGTCTTGTCTCATATGGGTGTCTCCAGCACAGAAGTTCTCCCAGCGTAGACACAGCTGATCCTCACAGCCAATTGGCCTGGAGGTCAATTCCTCCCAGTGATGCCAACAACAATCAAGACTTAACTACAACAAGGCTGTGCACACAGTCCTCAAACGGGTGCACCAAGAGTGTCCACCTCAGATAGCTGGGGAGGCTGAGCCACTGGGCCCTATAGGACAACTAGCACACAAAGCCACTCTACCAACTCAGGGAAGCAGCAAAAATGCAGAGACAAAGAAACAGATCACAAATTAAAATAATGGAGAAAAGCAAACGACTGGATATAGAGTTCAAAACCATGGTTATAAGGTTTTTCAAGAGTTTCCTAGAAAAGGCCAATAAATTTAGCAAGACCCTTGAGGATATGAAAAAGGACCAACTAGAAATTAAACATACACTGACTGAAATAAAAAATATTATACAGAGACCCAACAGCAGACTAGAGGACCGCAAGAATCAAGTCAAAGATTTGAAATACAAAGAAGCAAAAGAAACAGTCAACCAGAAAAGCAAAAAGAAAAAAGAATCCAAAAATTTGAAGATAGTGTAAGGAGCCTCTGGGACAACCTCAAGCGTACCAACATCCGAATTATGGGGGTGCCAGAAGAAGAGAGAGAGAGCAAGATACTGAAAACCTGTTTGAAGAAATAATGACAGAAAACTTCCCCTACCTGGTGAAAGAAATAGACTTACAAGTCCAGGAAGTGCACAGAACCCCAAACAAAAGGAATCCAAAGAGGACCACACCAAGACACATCATAATTAAAATGCCAAGAGCAAAAGACAAAGAGAGAATATTAAAAGCAGCAAGAGAAAAACAGTTAATTACTTACAAGGGAGCACCCATACGATTGTCAGCTGATATCTCAACAGAAACTATGCAGGCCAGAAGGGAGTGGCAAGAAATATTCAAAGTGATAAATAGCAAGAACCTACAACCAAGATTACTCTACCCAGCAAAGCTATCATTCAGAATTGAAGGTCAGATAAAGAGCTTTACAGATAAGAAAAAACTAAAGGAGTTCATCAACACCAAACCAGTATTATATGAAATGCTGAATGGTATTCTTTAAGAAGAGGAAGAAGAAGAAAAAGGTAAAGATAAAAATTATGAACAACTAATACATATCTATCAACAACTGAATCTAAAAATCAAGTGAATAAAATATCTGATGAACAGAATAAACTGGCGCATATAATAGAATCGGGGAATAGAAAGGGAGTGGACTGACAATTCTCAGGGGGAAAGGGGTGTGGGGGGTGTGGGAAGAGACTGGACAAAAATCGTACACCTATGTATGAGGACAGTGTGGGGGAGGTAAGGGCAGAGGGTGGGTTGGGAACCAGATGGAGGGGAACTATGGGAGGAAAAAAGAGGAACAATTGTAATAATCTAAACAATAAAGATTTATTAAATTTAAAAAAATAATAATAATCTGGCCACTCAGTGTATATCCTATATAATAAAAGGCTAATATGCAAATTGCCCCCTCGACCAGGAGTTCAACCAGCTGGCAGGCTGGCCAACCACCCATGTCCCCTCCCCTTGGCTAGGCTGGCTGGACCCCACCCATGCATGAATTCATGCACTGGACCTCTAATATATATATATGCTGAGTGGCCAGATTATTATGTGTTCATAGATCATAATAAACTGGCCACTTACTGTATATATACATATATGGTACTTAACACAGTGCCTCACAGAGTAAGCACTAAATAAATGTTAGTTGGCTCCTTATTATCTACATTAGTCATGAAATTATTTAAGGAGTGTTTCTTAACCAGGTTGAGTCAACATAAGTAATTCAAGGTAGTAAAACATCATTTCTTGGAAAACAAACTCTATTTCAGATTTCATCATCCTCCCCCCACCTCCCCACTGGTAGGGATATTGAGGTATAACTCTATTTAATACAGAATAGATGATCATCAAAATTGGTGTTTTCACTTCATATCTAATATACCATCCAAAAGCCTTTCCTTGGTCAGAAGCATTTTTCTAGGTATGCATTTTAAGGCCGGGCTCCAGACTAAAATCTACTACTTTTGTAAAGAAATAATTGTGGATGACAAAAGAAGTGCAGAAAGTCCTAGTGCCTATTTTTATGGGATCAATATAAAAACATTGCCGGCCTTTACCTGAGGTAATTATGTAGTGCACTAATAACACATTATTTTATTGATGTAATACATGTGAGTGCTACACTGATATTTATCATTAGAAATAATGGCTTACTACATAGGGTAATATGTGTTCTAATAACTATTTTACCCTTGTTATTACCCACACAGAATTCTTTCATGTTTGCATATATCATTTTTAATAATAAACAACTTATATTTTAGTCATTTATGGTTTCTTTACTTTAAGATCTGTTGCAATGATAGATACAGAAATAGAAGATTGAGTCACTGCCTTCAAAGAACCTATCTATAATAATAAAAGCATAATATGCTAATTAGAGTGCACAGGCGAATGACCTTCTGGACGTCCTTCCAGACGACCTTCTGGATGAAGCTACGGCAGCAGGGGCCGAGGCAGAGGAGGCAGCTGCAGCAGGCGGGGCAAGACAGAGGCGGTTAGGGGCAATCAGGCAGGCAGGTGAGCAGTTAGGGGTGATCAGGCATGCAGAGTGGTTAAGGGCGATCAGGCAGTTAGGGGTGATCAGGCAGGCAGGCCAGAGATTAGGGGCGATCAGGCAGGCAGGCAGGGGGGTTAGGGGCAATCAGGCAGGCAGGCAGGTGAGCGTTTAGGAGCCAGCAGTCCCGGATTGTGAAAGGGATGTCCGACTACTGGTTTAGGCCTGATCCCAGCAGTCAGACATCCCCCAAGGGGTCCCGGATTACAAAAGGGCACAGGCCGGGCTGAGGGACCCCCTCACCCCCTGCCATGCGTGAATTTTGTGCACAGGGCCTCTAGTGTTTTAATAAACATGCTCTTCAAAAATAATTCAAGGATAATAGCAAACACTCAAGTACCATAGTCCTGAGTACTGTAGTCCTGTGTCACTCCTCATGGTGGGGCGGGGCGGGGAGGCAGATATAACAAGTATGGACTATTATACTCATCCCACAAGAATTTCCAGTCAAATAAGCCAGTCAGAGAAAGATAAGTATCACATGATCTCACTTATATGTGGAATCTAATGAACAAAATAAACTGATGAACAAAATAGATATAGAGACATTGAAGCATGCAACATACTGGTGTATTTTAGAGGGAAAGGGGTGGTGGGAAGAGAGTAACCAAATAACTTACATTCATATATGCATAACCCATGGACAGACAATGGTGCAGTGAAGGCCTTGGAAGGGGGTGGGAGCAGGGTGGAGAGGGTCAATGGGGGGCAGGTGGAGGGGACATCTGTAATACAGATAAATTTAAAAAATAAAAAGAATTTCCAGTCAAGTGATGTAAATAAAACATAAGAGCATAGAAATTAAAATAAGAAAACAAGTGTTAAACAGTGATATGTCACAAGGGAATATAAGATGAGTTGCAAGGTAGCAAAAAAAAAAATTTTTTTGAGTCAATTACCCTAAGTCAATATGCCTCAGGACAAAAGGCCAGCCAGTGTCCTTTTCTTAACTTACCATCAATATAAAGTATTTTAGAATCCACTGAATGCTACTACTTTTCTAACCAAAGCACTTACAAATCAATTGCTTGTAGTAATATAAGACTTTATATTTACACCAAACAGGTGTATTAAGTGGCAAATGACTGATGAAAATACTGTCTCTAAACTTTTTTAATTTTTTTTTTCTAGAGGGCTGATATAGCTGTTGCTCCACTCACTATAACGCTGGTCCGTGAAGAAGTCATTGATTTCTCAAAGCCATTTATGAGCCTGGGCATCTCCATCATGATAAAGAAGCCTCAGAAATCAAAACCAGGAGTATTCTCATTTCTGGATCCCTTGGCTTATGAAATCTGGATGTGCATTGTCTTCGCTTACATTGGTGTCAGTGTAGTTCTTTTCCTAGTCAGCAGATTCAGCCCTTATGAATGGCACTTGGAAGACAACAATGAAGAACCTCGTGACCCACAAAGTCCTCCTGATCCTCCAAATGAATTTGGGATATTCAACAGTCTTTGGTTTTCCTTGGGTGCCTTTATGCAGCAAGGATGTGATATTTCTCCAAGGTTAGTTTCCATGTCATACCCAATACCTCCTTGCATTTTATGGCCATGATCCATTCATGTACATCTCAGGTCCAGATTTCCTTCATTGAACATTTCATCCAATGACAAAAATTATCATCAAGCCCTTTTGTTTGCTTGCGTCCATGAAGTGAGTGTGTTATTGGTGTGGCTTTGAATGTCTTTCGTGCATTTCTATGGTAGCGTATATTCATATACATTATAGCAAACATTTGAATTCTGGATAAAAGCAACATTGCCAACTCATATTAATTTTATTCAGGTAAAGCTAAATACTAAATCTTTGTTATAGCAAATAGAAATAGTTTCCTCATTGAGTTAAAACATTTTCTCATTTATATAGAGATTGAATCTAGCAAAAATTTGAAAGAAGATAGAACTCTTATTTAAAACCCTCTTACCTTCCACTTTCAATGTCCTTACTTTTTTACATTTTGTTCTCACCCTGCTTATAACTATCCATTTTAGTATCTTACCCAAGTTTTTCTTTATAAGAAAAACTATAAAATTTCTTTTTAAAAAAGAGGAAATCTGTGTGACCTTGAATTGGACAAAGAGTTTATAGAACACAAAAAACCAATGCATTTAAAAAATTGATAAACTAAACTTCATCAAAATTCAAGATTTTACATTTCAAAAGACTCATTATTCAGAAAATAAAAAGACAAGCCAAGGCTGGGAGAAAATATTAGCAAACTGCACATCTGATAAATGACACATCCTGAATATATGAAGATCTCTTACTATTCAATAAAAACAGAAACAATCCAATTTTTAAAGTGGACAAAACATTTGAATAGACATTTTTCCCAAAGAAGATACACAAATGGTTAATAATCATATGTAAAGATGCTCAACATCATTAGTCATTAGGAAAATGCAAATTAAAATAACAATGAGATGCCTCTACACATCCTCTAGAATTGCTATAATCAAAAGGACAAGAGCTGGTGAAGATGTAGAATGACCGTAGCTACAGCCAAATTACAAAATGGTTCAGCATTTTCTTGTAGTTAGACATAGACTTAAACTATGACACAGCAATTCCACTCTTATTTACCTAACAGAAAAGAAAACATGTGTCTACATAAAGACCTATACACAGGTGTTCATAGAAGCTTCATTCATAATAGCCAAAAAGTGGAAACAACTCAATGCCCATCAACAAATGCATAGATAATCAAAATGTGGCATATCCATACAATGGAATATTATTCAGCAATTTAAAAAAACAGACTACTGACACATACTACAATGTGGATCAACTTTGAAAATATTATGCTAAATGAAAGAAGCCAGAGACAAAACATCATGTATTATATGAGTCCCATTTATTGAATTACATTTACTAGTATATTGTAGTATTCCATTTGTCCACAACAGGCATCTCTATAGAGACATAAAGTACATTAGTGGTTTCCAGGGGGGTTGGAGGAAGCAGAGAGAGGCTAATCAGGACCAGAATTAGGGTGAGGCAAGTGAGGCTGAATAGAGAAAGGTCAGGGTCAGATTCAGTTTTTATTTAAAATGTTGGCTTTTGGTTAGTTTTGCATTAATTTTGGTTTTTTAAAAATATTGCATTAAAGTGCTATTTATCTTGATTAGTGATATTTTTGCACCCCCTTTAAATTTTGTGCATGGGACAAATGCCCCCTAGTCCCAGCCTTGTCAGGATTAATTACAAATGGGTATAAGGGAACTTTGGGGAATACAACTCTAAATTTACTAAAATTACTATTTGTACATTTACAGTGGTGAATTTTATGGTATGCAAATGTTATCTCAGTAAAACTATTGAAAATATTGTGAATGTCCTGGACTCACCAACTTAGTTTAAGCGTTAACTCACCTAAACAAAAATAGTAGCTAATTCATAATGATAAAATATCGGAAGCAAATATAGCATCTTTATAATCAGAAAAAATGATTTGCTCTAAAATAAAATGTTGCAGTTTTGGTAAAATTGAACACGTATCCAAATACTGACCAGTATCAATTGCACAAACATTTAGGAATTTTCATTTAGAATATAAGGACTCAGAAAGTCACCTAACCAGGTTTTAATTTTTTATTAAATTTATTAGGGTGACATTTGTTAATAAGATTATATAGTTTTCAAGTATAGATTTCTATAATACATAATCTGTATAGGTTTTTAAAATATACCTCATTTTGAGATTATTCACTTTGATCACAAAACATTTCAAATGAAGTTTTGCAGTATAATTCACCTGGTAACCATCTTCAACAGCTTTTCAGCATAACATGTGAGGTAAGCTTCGTTTGTAGTCATACTTTTTTTGCCACCCTTAATCTGCTTGATCAGATTCTCCAAATTATTTCTCTCTATTTCATTTGTGCTTAGAATGTGTGTCATTCTGTGATATCATCTGGGAGTACATTTGTTTTCCTAGTTGGTTTTCCTATTTTCTTTTTTTAAACATTCACCTCAAGAAACCATGGTTTCTGAATGATCCTATAATTGAATGATCTTTAACATGGCTGTAATCTGTGTTGAGACAATGCTAAAGTCATTAAGGCTGGAGATTTTATCAGTTTCTATAAGTGAATTTTCAAAACTAAATTTGTGATATCCCCACTGGAGTGCTGCGTACTACTATGCATACTTACACAGGTCTCTTACAAAGTCATTTTTTAGAAGTATTTATGCATATCGCTTTGTTAAGTGATGGTTTAAAGATGATGACCTGAAAATGACAAGCTCAACAAATATTTTTATAGCAGAATTTAAGCTGTGGCTCTTGTGAGGCATCGAAATATGTCAAATTTATACTCCACTGGATACTATCATACAGAGCAATGGTTTTCAAATTTCTTAACCATAGCCCTCAGTACGAAATTTTCCATCATGACTCAGTACACATATGTGTATATAACAAAAGTGTCACCAGACATTACCCTTACAGTGTACCATGCACTTTAATGTTTTCTATTCTGTTTTAATGCTGATATAAACTCAATGGGGCACACAGCCTATGGAATAACACTGGTCTAGAGTAAGAAGTATTATTCTTATTGTCCTTTTGAATAATAAATTATTACCTTTCTGAGCTCCATACTTTCTACCATATGGGTGATTTCTCCTTCAATACTGCCTTTTTTGCCCTTTGAAAGAAATTATATCTTTAAGTTTCTTGATAAAATGTTATACTTCTTAGCATGTTTATTATATACCAGTAAGGAGGAAACATGATTCCCCTTGTCTTGAGAGCTCTGTTGGTTATATATTTGTACTCAATTGTATAACGGCAAACCCCACTGAAATGTGCTTCTTTATTAGCCCTTTTAGAAATTCCTTATAATAACATAGTTGCGCTCTAAGGTTCATTGTTGCCTTAATTGAAAACACCAGTATTATACTTTATTTGTTTAATGGCCACACTTGGGATACAAACTCTCCAGTGAGTCCAGAATGTGAGCATGCATTGTACTTTTACTTTTCTCAAAACTGAAGCAATTCAAGGAACTATAAGAGACAGTTTTAAAGTAAAATGATCAAATATTATGACATGAAAAGATGTCAGAGATAAATGAACCCAACTGCTTCCATTTACTGAAGGCACAGGGACAACAACCTTCACTGAACTCTACTGTGTATGAGCACTTTACCTGTGTTATCATGTGGATTTTAATCCTCAAAACATTACCACAGAATAGGCATTATAGTTATTTTTAAATTGAAAGAGGTGACGCTCAGGTTAACTTGCCAGGCACACAGATAACAAACAGCAAAGCCAGTATTCAAACCTAACTCCAACTCCAAAACACTTCCATGTCATGCTGCATTTCTTATATCAGAGACAAAGGAACCATACCCAGAGAGATAATGTAATGAACCCAATGTCATAGAGATTTAAGAGCCAGCAGTATAATTGTTTCCATTATCATATACTACCTACCATTACTGATCTCAAGGTGCATCTCTTATTCCATTCTTTTCTTTCATGTTCATGCACCAGAGCTGTTTTCCAGTCCCCCAAACTCTGATGAAACTCTGCCTTTGCCCTTGTTGTTAAAGAAACTAGGCAATGAGTATTTAAAATGTTGCTGAGCATGTGTTCATTCAAAGTAAAAGACTAGGAAATCAGCAATAAGATATCATGAGGAAAACTGAGCATCATTCTATTTACATCAAACAAAGTTATTGAAAGTAACCTGGAAGCTTAGTTTAGTCAGTATTAGGCTTGACGTTTTCAACCACCTCATAGGGTGAACAATTCAGCTGGAGTCTGAATCACCTTTAGAAATGGTAATCAATGTAATAAGCTGAGGTTATATCCACACATGAACTAATTTACTGGGGGTGGGGGAGTCAGTATAGTTAATAATACATTTTATTATTAACTAAGAAATTCTAGTTTCTTATTATTACAGATAACAAGAGCATTGTACATTATTTTGCAATGTTTTTACATCTGAGGATATTCCATTCAACCTATTCCCCTGAGTGGGTGGAAGAGTGGAGAGATAGATAGTGAGTATATCCAGACTGAGAGAATAATGGTTAAATATGTGGGTGCTGGAAATAGTCTCACTAGATTCACAATCTGCTTAGCAGTTGTGTAACCTGAGGCAGTTCCTCATGTAGGTTCTCAATAACTGTTAGCTATTATCATTTTTAAACTGGCTGCTTTAACTATCCTACTTTCACAAATACTAATAGTTAATATTGCATTTGAATTTTAGTTCCTAAAACTCTGTAGAAATACAGATGACATGTTAGTCAATGCCAAATAGACTTCTGATGATAAATCACTAACAGCACTCCATCTTGAACACATATAGTGCCTTCCTTAAGGATTACACCAATAGCAAATAGTTTGATTATATTATTCCATGATGTCTTATTGATATTGGTAGGAGGTTGCAATTTTTTTAATCTGAAGTATATTTCATTTGTAAAACTTTGATAGAACTGCTAAGCTGTCCAAAGTCCAAGTCCTTCCAGACAAATGCTCCCCCTGCTGACTTTCTTCAGAGCTGCAGAGACATCTGAGGGCTGGCCAAGTTGGAAGATATGAGGATTGGGGAAAATATAGCAGAGAAAATGGGGAGAACATACTAATTGAACCTGATTGTGGTGTACAGATTTTTCCAAAGGCAGTACTCTCCTATTAAGTTTTCATGATATCAAATATTTTGAAGAACAGAGAGGAGGATTTGTCCAGGTTAGTCGACACATAGATCCTTCTCTAAAATGAAAAGCATGTACAGAATAATAAAAGACATGAAGGGTATAAAATAAATGGGGTCAAAGACAACAGGATATTTTTACTCCATTGTAAGCAATATCCTTTCCTTTGCTGATGTATAACCAGTGTCTTCATCAAACTACAAATTCACTTCAAAGCAGTAGTGAAGTGGTAATAACTTAATGATACAATAGCAGGATTTTTATTACAACAATTTCATAACTTTTCTCTGATGGGAGATGGTTACTTATTCCCATCAGAGAAGACTATAAAAGCCAAAGATTGATTCTGCACATTTTTAAACAATTTGTCATAGACAGAGCATTGAATGGAATGTGGAAATGATGCAGACTTTGAAAGAAAAAAGGGGGGAGAAAGGAATGATAGTTTGTGCAAAAGAGAAGTGGTTTGTAATTCAAGCTCATTATCTTGTAAAGCCAGTAAAGTGCAAATTTCAAAATTTACTTACAAGATGAAGGTTACAGCACATAGCTTACTTTTTGTTATTCTTTTATTTTATTTTATTTTTGCCATCACCACTTATCCCCTCTATGTCCTCTTCCACCTCAACCCACCCTCCTCCCCCCACAATCACCATTACTTTTATTATCATTTCATAGGTTATAAAATACACTTCACTATTAACTAAGAAACTGTAGTTTCTTGTGATTATAGATAACAACAGCATTGTATATTATTTTGCTTTATTTTTATGTCTGTTTTTCTCTTGTTGCTAATTTACTTTCATTAACTTCACACCTCTTACATTTCTTCAAAAGGTATGATTTGCTCTTTAAAATGCATTTTTATAAATACTAAATGTTCAGTATTATAGTCATTTCATTATGCTAACCTCAAAATCTGTCTTGTGCAACAAAAATTGGGGTAGTAATACTTACATCAGAAAAAAATAGACTTTTAAAACGAAGGCCATAGTAAGAGACAAAGAAGTACACTTTATAATGATAAACGGAGCAATGCAACAAGAGGATACAAGCCTTGTAAACATTTATGCACCCAATATAGGAGCACCTAAATATGTAAAGGAAATCTTGATGGACATAAAGGGAAAAATCAAAATTAATACAGTCATAGAAGGGGATTTTAACACCCCATGGACATTAATGGATAGAGCTTCCAGACAAAAGAAATCAACAAAGAAACTGCAGCCTAAATGACACACTAGATCAGATGGATTTAACTGATATCTTCAGAGCATTTCAGCCCAAAGCAACAGAATATACATTCTTTTCAAGTGCACATGGAACATTTTCTAGGATAGACCACATGTTAGAACATGAGACAAGTCTCAATAAATTTAAGAAAGTTGAAATCATATCAAGCATCTTCTCTGACCAGATTGGTATGAAACTAGAAATCAATCACAAGAAAAAAAACTGAAAAACACACAAAGACATGAAGGCTAAATAAAATGTTACTAAATAATGAATGGTTTAACAATGAGATCAAGGAAGAAATCAAAAGCTACCTTGAAACAAATGAAAATGAGAACACAGCAACCCAAAATTGAAAGCAGTGAAACCCAAAAATGAAAGCAGTCCTAAAAGGGAAATTCACAGCATTATAGGCCTATCTCAAGAAATAAGAAAAATCTCAAATAAACAATATAACTTCACACTTAAAGGAACTAGAAAAAGAACAATAAGTAAAGCCCAAGGTAAGTAGAAGAAATAAAATAATAAAGATTAGAGCAGAAATAAACAAAATAGAGTCTAAAATTACAATACAAACAATCAGTGAAACCAAGAGCTGGTTATTTGAAAAGATAAACAAGATTGATGAACCTTTAGCCAGACTCATCAAGAAACAAAGAGAGAGGACCCAAATAAATAGAATCAGAAATGAAAGATGAAAAGTAACAAGTGACACCACAGAAATACAAAGGATTGAAGAAAACATTATGAACAAACTATATGCTAGCAAATTGGACAATCTGGGCAAAATAGATAAAATCCAAGAAACATACAATCTTCTAAAACTGAATAAGGAAGAATCAGATAATTTGAATAGACAGATTACAACTAATGAAATTGAAGATGTAAAAAAAAAAAGGTCCTAGACCAGATGACTTCACAGGTGAGTTTTATCAAATATTTAAAGAACAATTAACATCTATCCTTCTCAAACTATTCCAAAAAGTTTAAGAGGAGGGAAGACTCCCAAGCTCATTTTACAAGGCCAGCATTATCCTAATTCCAAAACTAAATAAAGACATGACAAAGAAAGAAAATTATAGGCCAATATCCCTGAAGAACATAGATGCTAAAATCTTCAACAATTAGCAAATCTGGATCGAGCAATATATAAAGAAAGTTATACACCATGATCAAGTGGGATTTATTTGGGGGGTGCAAGGTTGGTACAATGTCTACAAATCAATAAACATGATACACCACATAAACAAAATGAAAGATAAAAATCATATCAATAGATGCAGAAAAAGCATAATCCAGCATCCATTTATGATTTTTTTTTAAATCTCAGCAAAGTAGAAATGGAACATACCTCAACGTAATAAAGGCCATATATGACAAACCCACAGCCAACATCATATTCAAGGGGCAAAAACTAAAAGTGTTTCCCTTAAGATTGGGCACAAGACAGGGATGCCCACTTTCATCACTCTTATTCAACATGGTACTGGAAGTCCTAGCACAGCAGTCAGACTAAAAGAACAAATAAAAGGCATCCAAATTGGAAAGGAAGAAGTAAAACTGTAATTATTTGCAGATGACATGAGAGTATAGACAGCCCTAATAATTCCACCAAAAAAAACTATTAGAACTGATAGATGAATTCAGTAAAGTAGCAAGATACAAAATAAATATCCAGAAATCAGTTGCATTTTTTTACACCAATAATGAACTGTCAGAAAGGGAAACTAAGAAAACAATCCCATTTACACTTGTTTCAAAAATAAAATAAAATACTTAGGAATAAATTTAACCAAGAATGTAAAAGACCTATACTTGGAAAATTGCAAGACACTAAAGAAAGAAACCGAAGAAGATACAAATAAATGGGAGTATACTCCATGTTCATGAATAGAAAAAATTAACATCATTAAAATGTCCATAGTACCCAAAGAAATCTATAGATTCAATGCAATTCCTATCAAAATACCAGTGGTGTTTGTCACAGAACTATAACAAATATTCCAAAAATTTATATGGAATCACCCTGAATAGCTACAACATCTTGAGAAAAAAGAAGTTAGAGGAATCATGCTACCTGACATCAAACTTTACTACAAAGCCATAGTAATCAAAACAGCATGGTACTGGTATAAAAACATACATACTGAACAATGGAACAGAATAGAGAGTTTATAAATAAACTCACACTTTTATGGTCAATATTTGACAAAGGAGACAAAAACATACAATGGGATAAAGGTAGTCTATTCAATAAATGGTGTTGGAAAAATTGGACAGACGTGCAAAAGAATGAAACTGGACCACATTCTTACACCATACATAAGGATAAACTCTAAATGGATTAAAGACTTAAATGTTAGGCTCAAAATCATAAAAATTTTAGAAAAAACATAGGCAGTAAAATATCAGACATTTCTTGTAGTAATATTTTTTTCTGAGATATATCTTTGGGCAAGGGAAACAAAAGAAAAAGTAAACAAATGGGACTACATCAAACTAAAATGTTTTTACACAGAATGGCTATCAACAAATCAATAAGTGCTGGCAAGGATATAGAGAACCCTCAAATACTGTCGGTGGGAAAGCAAATCGGTGCAGCCACTGGGGAAAGCAGTATGGAGTTACCTCAAAAAATTAAAAATGGAACTGCCTTATGACCCAGGGATTCCATTTATGGGAATATATTTGAAGAACACTAAAACATTCATTTGAAAGAATATATGCATCCCTATGTTTAGTGCAGCATTATTTACAATAGCCAAGATTTGGAAGCAGCCCAAGTGTCCATCAGTAGTTGAGTAGACAAAAAAGCTATGGTACATTTACATAATGGAATACTACTCAGCCATAAAAATGAAGGAAAATTTACCTTTTGTGACATCATGGGTGGACCAGGAGAGTATTATGCTAAGTGAACTAAGCCAATCAGAGAAAGACAAGTACCTTATGATTTCACTTATATGTGGAATCTAAGGAACAAAATTAACTAACAAACAATATAAAAACAGACTCATACATATAGAGAACAAACTGACAGTTGTCAGAGGAGATGGGGGTCAGGGGGACTGGGTTAAAAAGGTAAATGGATTAAGCAAAAAATAAAACTCATAAACACAGACAACAGTATGGTAATTACAAGAGAGAAAGTGGGGTGGTGGGAGTTAGAAGAGGGTAAAAGGGGAATATATGATGATGGAAGGAGAGTTGACTTGGGGTGGTAAGCACACAATACAATATACAATAGAATTGCACACCTGAAACCTATACAATTTTATTAACCAGTGTCACCCCAATAAATTCAATTAAAATTTTTAAAGTTATTTGAAATGAATGTTAAATATTTTGAAGCTGCATTATGGAGGGGAAGATACTGGAAAACTACATATCTTTTTACTCAACTGTAAAGTCATGTCTTACTTTAATAGATCTTTTAAAATATGTGATGGGGCTGACCCATCAGTCACTTTTTATATAGCTTCTATGTGAAATGTGGATTTAAATTGCCATAGTTTCACTAATGAGAAAAAGGATACATAAAAATTCTTATAGAGTTACTTCCCCATGAGTTCCACTGCACCTTTTCTCAGTGAAAGGATTTAGTCATCCATACCATACAAGGAAAGAAAGTGGTAGAAATTTCACCAATACTCTTGTCAAAGCTATTACTGTCTTGAGGGGGAAATATTGAATCAAGCTTGAGCATTTAACACTGATTGATTCTAAGATAGCTCCTTTTCCATCCATGTTTATGCTTGTGTATATTATTATACCATTTCTATGTGGATATTTACCAAAATTCTTCAAACTTACAGGTATAGCAGTGGTTCTCAACCTTTCTAATGCCGCGACCCTCTAATACAGTTCCTCATGTTGTGGTGACCCCAAACCATAAAATTATTTTCGTTGCTACTTCATAACTGTAGTTTTGCTACTGTTAATGAATCGTAATGTAAATATCTGTGTTTTCTGATGATCTTAGGCTCTACAGCAGCGGTTCTCAACCTGTGGGTCGCGACCCGCAGGTTGAGAACCACTAGCAGGGTTGCCTAAGATCATCGGAAAACACAGATATTTACATTACGATTCATTAACAGTAGCAAAATTACAGTTATGAAGTAGCAACAAAAATAATTTTATGGTTTGGGGTCACCACAACATGAGGAACTGTATTAGAGGGTCGCGGCATTAGAAAGGTTGAGAACCACCGGTCTAGAGGAACACTGTTCTGGAGTAAATAGCAGGTTTTATTTTTAGCAGACACCTCTCTTCTGCTGCTGGAACACACCAATTGTATCTTCATCTTCCATTTCCAACTGTGCAGGTGTGTCTGTTTCATTGATTAGCTACCCTGTAATTGCCCAAGTCAATAGCCATGT
Source organism: Eptesicus fuscus (assembly GCF_027574615.1). Taxonomy (NCBI): domain Eukaryota; kingdom Metazoa; phylum Chordata; class Mammalia; order Chiroptera; family Vespertilionidae; genus Eptesicus; species Eptesicus fuscus. The sequence goes on along the minus strand of NC_072473.1, from coordinate 119,574,251 downwards.
AGACAAGATGCCACAAAAATGATCATTTTGCATCTGCATTTTCAGTCATGCCAATAGCCAATATCAGGTAAGTCAGACTGATCAAGTAAATTATTGTGAGTCAGCTATTAAGGGGGCCAAAATAGCCAGATTATGATGTGCAGGCCTAATTTTAGATCATACAGACACAGCCATAGTCAATTAGCCTCAATAGAATGGCACAAGTGTAATTTCCATAAATTACCATATTCTCCACATTTCAAGTAAACATGCATAAAAAACTATTAGTATTTGCAGCAGCAGAACATACCCCTTTCCATACCAAACCATGAGTCTGGAAATACTTCAAAATCAGTTTTTTCCTTGGTCTCAGTAAGACCCCATCATTCCAAATTAGAATGATATTTACAGTTTCATTCTAAATAAACATCAAATAATAAGCAATAATCCAAACATGTTTGGTTTTCCTGCAATTATATTTCTCAGTGTTTGTAGAAAACTTGCATCTTCTATAATTTGCACACCATTCTGGATTTTCTCATATAAAATATGAGTATTTTGTACTACAAAAATTTGGGCCTTTCTTTCCTATTGTGTAAGTATAGATTATTTCCTATTTCTCCTCTCTGTGATTCAATTTCTTTATGTGTAAAATACCACTACAATCTTACCTGTAAAGCAGTACCTAACTGTAAGGATAGAGGATTAAAAGAGTTGACACCTGTAAAGCAATTAAAACAGAGTCTGTCACATAGGAAGTGTTCAATAAGTGTTAATTATTATTGTTATCATTTTTATTACCTTATTACTACAGATGCTTTGGAGCGTTAATCTTTTATACATTAAATTATTTCCAGAGTCAGATCAGTCAAGAATAAATTAAATGTATACAGCAACAATGAAGAAAGACTGTGAACGGTCCAAATTCATAATTAAAATACTTTATAAACTTTTAGGCTTTGGAAGTGTGACATATTCTCACTCACCCAGATGTTTTCACATCTTTTGATTAAAAGTAAAATATTCCCAATTGAAATCTTAAGAGAGTACAACTATTAGTTAGAAAAATGTGTGGCAAAGCGAATTTTCACATCCGAAAAGCTAAATGTGATTATGTTCAGAAATTAAAAAAAAAATAAGGGCTGTTTAAGGCATCCAAGAACAAATAGGAATTACAGACTTTTAAAGATCAAGTAGTTTTGTTACAGTTAATAAATAAAAAACACTATCAAAACACCAAAATTATTTTATCAGAGTGTAAAAATCTAAAAAAAAACTGAATTTTCCAGAGGCTAATAAAAGGTTATCTTGGGACACAGAAATTCAAATTTCCTTCAAAGTGGTAAAATGCAAGTACAAACAAAGAAGAACTTGATTTGCCAGCTTTCAGCCCAGAACTGCCCTCTTCCCACAGAGCCTGGAGATGTGCCAGGCTCCTACACCTATTCTTGACTTTATGACAGAGGGTGTTCTTTTCCTGTGAGCTTTTCTGGGCATGAGAGAACATATCCTAACCAGGATGAAGCTCTGCCACAGAGCAGAACTATCCTAAGGATAATATGGCAATGTTTTATAAAACCTATCAGCCAGATTTTAATTTCTGCAGACAAAGCCAGCCTTCAGCACATTGTGAAGGAGATGGAGTTTCCTCAGTACAAGCCATTACCCATCACTGAACATAACTTCCCACAGACCCTGTCCCTGAGTAGCATTCATGGTGTAGGTCTATGACTCGCAATCCTGGCTGCACCAGAGCTTTATAACAATACCGCTGCTTAGGTGCAACCCCCAGGGATTCTGATTTAATTGGTCTGGGGTGGAGTCTAGGCATGTTTTTTTGTTCTTTTGCTTTATTTTATCTCTAGCTCCCCAGATGATATTCTTGTGCAGGCAGAGTTAAGAATCACTGATGTAGAAGAACAATATTTCTCATTTGAGTCTGCAGACCACTGCAATCACCAGTGATGCTTAAGGGATGGGGGAATGGGTGGAAAAGGTGAAGAGGATTAAAAATTACAAACTGCCAGTTACAAAATTAGTCATAGGAAAGTAAAGTACAGCATAGATAAGATAATCAATAATATTATAGTAACTATGTATGGTGTCCGATGGGTACTAGACTTATCATAATGATCACTTCACAAGGTATATAAATGTCTAATCTCTATCCTGTACACCTGAAACTAATACAATACTGTATGTCAACTCTAACTGAAAAATAATTTTTTTAAAGTGAAGATTCTTGAGTACTCAGATATTCTGAATCTTCATTTTAACAAACACCCCAGGTTACATTTAAAAACAAAATTTTCCCTTATTAAAACTTACCCATCTTCTGTCCCATTTTCTACTAATTGGTTAGACTAATCCAAAAAAATGTGATAAGTGCTGTTGAAGTTAAGTGCTACTTTTTTATTTTTCAATTACATTTGACATTCAATATTATATTAGTTTCAGGTATGCAGCATAGTGGTTAGACATTTATATAACGTAAAAAGTGATCCCCCAATAAATCTAGTGTTCTCTTGTCACCATCCATACAAAATTATTACAATATTATAGACTAATAGACTAGAGGCCCGGTGCAGTCTCTGTGGCTTTGTCGGGAAGGACGTCCTGCTGTCTGGTCTAATTAGCGTATTATACTTTTATTATTATAGATTATTATAGATTACATTTCCTATGCTGTATTTTACCATCCCATGACTATTTTGTAACATTTTGATGAAATCTCCTGAAGAATTTCTGTGGTAGGCCAGTGAGGGTGGTTTTGTTTGGGGTGAGGGGATGAGACAAACCTTATAGTACCTCTCAAATCCTATTGTACAGATAGTTTCCTACTTCATTTGAGGTGTCTCCGGTGTGCTAAGGCTTAGTCAGTAAAAGAGAAAAGTTTTGATCCCTGGAGCTAAGTTCCTAAGCCCCACTAGCTCCATCTTATGGCTCCTTGCCTCATGGGTGACCAACTCCACAAAATGGCCATGTTACCATTAGATTTATTAAACTCAAAGTGAATAATATTTACCAGCACCTATCCATTTCTCTTCAATTATGTAAACATTTGTGGCTTTTTTTCCCATGCCATTGCCTCATATCAGTGGTTCTCAACCTTGGCTGCACATTGCAATCACCTGGCGAGCTTTAAAAAAAATACATATGTCTGGGTCTGATCTCCCAGGTTCTGAGTTAACTGGCCTGGGGTGGGCCTTAGCATAAGATTTTTTTTAAAAATCTTAGGTGATTCTACTGTGCAGACAAAGCTTAGAGTCACTTGCCTTAAAGGAAACGATACAGTCTTCACAGGTGTAGGTGGCCCAGCAAAGCTCACAGGAGTAAGATCCAATAAGTACAATTATTACATGTAAGCTGGAGCTGGTAAAAGAAGATATTTTCCTACAATTAAAAAAAAACACCTACTTTGAACCCATATAGGCCTCAAGAGCATTACGCATGTGTCATTATATGCCATCATAACATGGGTGGTTGTTATTAATGTGCTACTTTTGTTTGATGTGTTAATTCCTTGACATCATTTACTTTCCTCCCTCACCAGCTATACTGAAACCAGTCCTCTTTTCAGAAATAAAGATAAGGATTACTTAAACTGAAATCTGGCCCCTCTGGGTCTGGATTTGTCTTTGTTTCTTTTTGTAGGTCACTCTCTGGGCGCATTGTTGGAGGGGTTTGGTGGTTCTTCACCCTGATCATAATTTCTTCCTATACTGCCAATCTCGCTGCTTTCCTGACTGTGGAGAGGATGGTTTCTCCTATAGAGAGTGCTGAAGACTTAGCTAAGCAGACTGAAATTGCATATGGGACCCTGGACTCTGGATCAACCAAAGAATTTTTCAGAGTAAGTTCTTTACTTTAATTGGTCCTGCTGATTTTTATTGTATCATCTTCTCACAAAGGCAAATTCACAGTGCTTTTAAGGGAGGGTTAGGAAAGAGTGGGAATGTTATCAAGGCAGAGACTCCTTGGTTGCTGACTTAATTCAATGTCCTTTAGAACTAAGACTTTTGTGTGACGTAAGTGGCATGCCAAGAGCTCTAAGCTTGAACTGCCAGGTTTGAATCTCAACCCTGCCACAAAGTGATTGTTTGTCCTTGGGCAAGTCATTCAACTTCTGTCAGCCTCAGTTCCTTTCCTTGAATAATGAGGGTATTGAACTAAGTAATATATATTCTCCTTTCTAGCTTTTACAAAAGCAGTGATTTTGTGTCTCAGCAGTTCACAGAAGTTAGGTAATTGACTCTGTCTAGGACTCTGAAGTCTGAAGGACTATAAAATTACCTATTCTTTTTTATACATTGGTTTTCTATTGAAATGTGTTACAGTTGTTTCAAGTATTCATGGACATGTTGATAATTCAATTTTCAGGGAAGCTAATAATTGTTTTTAAATTTCATGAGAAGACTTATTTTCCCCTCTAACTCCTTCCCTGGAGGCCAACTCTTGGTGAGGAAATAGTAAATTGTTCACTAGAAAGAGTTACATAAACACTATCAAGAGAAAAGATTAAAGGAGATGGAGGCAGAAAATTATAGAAGGATAATGTGATAGACAAACCACTTTTACATAAATTATCAAGATCCTTGTTCTGTAGCAACTGGACTATAAGAAAGGCTACCAATGGACTGTATAAGAACTCAAATATTTTTTCAGTTGCCCCAACCAGGAAAATATGGTGGTTGATTAGAAAATGAAACCACTGTAGCCCGACCAGCGTGGCTCAGTGGTTGAGTGTCAACCTATGAACCAGGAGGTTACGGCTCAATTTCCCGTCAGGGCACATGCCTGGGTTGTGGGCTTGATCCCCAGTGTGGGACGTGCAGGAGGCAGCCAATCAGTGATTCTCTTTCATCATTGATGTTTCTATCTCTCTCTCCCTCTCCCTTCCTCTCTGAAATCAATAAAACAATATTTAAAAAAAGAAATGAACCCATTTTACATGTTACCACTGCCTACTACTATAATCACTGCAACTGGTTATAGCAATAATCCAGAAGCCACCTGTGTAGTAGGTAAAGAGGAAGCATTTAGTCACTCTCGCCAACCAATAATCAAGTTATTGGATTGCAGGTATAGTTACTGGCTTTTCCTCAAATGTCCAGAGTAAACAGATGTTGGTTATAAACCAGCTTGTTTTAAGAAATCAGGAAATAAATATATTTTTACATGTATTATCATGAGATTGGTCCAATTATTTCATGGGAAACCAGAGGGAGTATGTTCCTTGGAGTTATGGCAATTAACTAAAAACTGTTTTTCATTCCCTGGAGAAAAAAGGGTTAGTTCTGAAAACCTTCCAGAATTCTCATTGGATCTGAATACCCTTTACACTTCTACCACTGTTGACTGAATAGGTCATAATCCCCAACCAGGGAGAGAGGCCCAGTATTGGAAGCATCAAAATAATACAAAGACCCTCTGGAACTAACCTGGCCTTGACCCTCATTACTATGGCAGTCCTAGAAGCTTCTCTGGGAATAACTCCCTGTCCCCATGAAATCACTCACACATTTCAGGGTAGGAAGCCAGGGATTTCCATCCGCTGAGTAGTCAGCACATAATCTGCTCCATGGAAATCTGGTTTGGTATCAACTTCAACAGAGCTTGCATTCACCATCCAATAGGCTTCAAGTTGCTATATGAAGTAATTGACCACTTAGGCCAGGGGTCCTCAAACTTTTTAAACAGGGGACCAGTTCACTGTCCCTCAGACAATTGGAGGGCCGGATTATAGTTTAAAAAAAAAAAAACTATGAACAAATTCCTATGCACACTGCTAAGTCGGCTGCTAAGCAGGACAGGCAGTGGCGGCAAAAACACCCGGCAGGCCGAATAAATGTCCTCGGCGGGCCACATGTGGCCCATGGGCCGTAGTTTGAGGACCCCTGATCTTAGGCTATCAAGACACCAGACCACCAGACTTAGACCCTCTGATAAGACATACTTGTTCCACTGGAAAGCACTTTTCCTTTAACAATGATTAGAAATTAGGAAGGTGTGCTTTAAATGGTAATCAATAGATGGCATCAATTCCCATTAAGCTTTCAAAAGCATTCATTCTTATTGCAGGCAAAAGAGTCTCTCTGGGAAGATTTATTAGTACAAAGGCTTGAAAGTGTGACCAAATGGTCATTGTCCCCATGCCCAGACCCCACACCCTGTGCACTTTGTGTCATTCTCAAAAACCAGGAAAGCATCTACTAATCCATGAAATGATGGTTTCATTAAAGAGCATCACGTTACTGGAGTCCATTTGAATCAACATTTAATTCTGAACAAAGCTATTGCCACATTCTAATTGGTTTGCAGTTTCTAATACTCACCAATTCCTAGTGACCTTTACAGCCAATGAATAATTTGTTTGGAAATGGAGCTGTTTTGAAAATCTAGAGAAGGAGGTGGATATTTCTAGTTATATAAGGAAGTGCAAAGCATTTTCTAATTCCAGCACCTGCCACTTTTTCTTTTTCCCCAATTGGTTGCTGGTGACAGCATTCGGACTCTGTAGGAAAGTTCTTCAGGGCAGCACACAAAGATTGATGATCTAAGAGTGGAAGTGAGCAATATAGAAAATTCAACTCTTTAGTTTGCTTGCACTAAAATGTTATGTAAAACTAACAAAGGGTAAGCTTGGTATTCATATAATACTGGGGGCCCAACCAATTGGTCTCTAAGCCACTTGTCCTCTTTGTATCCTCCACTACACCCTCCTTAGCACCATAGATCAGAGAAGACAGCCAGCAAGAACACATCATCTCTTAGGGACTTAACTGCCATAACATGTCACTTCCCTCTCAACCTTCAATAATCTCAAAGCAAGTTTAAGAACAGTAACTCCTCCACACATGAAAAACTTGGGAACCTCTGATTGCATGCTTTCTGAACTTTAGAGGATAAAACAAGATCCCATGCAACATTTACAAACATTACATGAGCTCATTTCTTTCCATTTTCACTCCATACTAAAACCACAGGGATCAAATAGCAATACCATAAAACAGCCTGGGGCCAGCCCTCTAGTTATCCCACTAAGAGAGAGAAATAAATAAAATAAAATTCCTTTATAATTGCCCTGCAGACATTTTTACTCATCCTGGGTAAGTCGGCCATTAAAATGATAGTATTTTTAAATGATTCCTTTGTTTCTCTCATTTTCTGAGCTATCCTTAGCTCTTATCATAAAAATCACATAAAGTCACTGGCACAGAGGGACCTGTTCCTACAGAAAAGGCATGGAGGGAGGGAGCAGCTGAAAGAGACATCCTACATAATAAAACGGTAATATGCAAATTGACCGTACCTCCACTATGCCCGCAATTGGGCTGGGAGGCATGGGGGGGCGGGACTTGGGGTGGCCGGGGTAGCCGATTGGGCCGGTGGGAGGAGCGGGGGGCGGGGACTAGCGATTGGCCCCCGCGCTGCTGAGCAGGGACCAAATGGGGCCGGCAGGACGCTGAGCTCTCGTCACCAGCAGTGGCGCGAGCTCAGCATCTGCACCATGGCTGTGCTGCGGCCCAGCGGGCCTTGCGGCGGGAGTAAATGGGCCGCCGGGGCCACACGCACGCGCCCTCACCCTGGCTGGCCGTGCAGCGGGAGTGAACAGGCCTTTGGGGCCCAGAGCTCAGCAGGGAAGGAACCAGAAAAATGGATCTTTCCAGTTCCTGATGCTGACAGCCCTATGGGTGCCTGGGTCCTCCACCTGCAGCCCCCAGTCGCAGCCCATCAGCCCCAGTCGCAGACTGGAAGCCCCCTGCCAACAGTCCAGACGGGAACAGTGTTGCGCCACAGTGGTGGGTGTCAGCGGGCATGCTACAGACATCAAATCACTGGCACTGAGGCCACCCCCCGACACACACACACACACACAGACAGACACACACACACACACACACACACACACACACACACGCAAGTAGTATGGTCCACGGGGGTGACTCCTAAAGCAAGGCTCCCATGGCAGCTGATGCTTACCATGCCAGATGAGGAAGGCAGACCTGAAAGCCCAAGCCCCTGAGTACATGAACTGCAGGGCGTGTGGCCAGGGCCCCAAGACAAGTATCTTCCCAGAGGCTGTGCAAAAGGAGGGGAGGAACCTCTGGCTAGAGGCTGGGGTGAGGGATGCTGGCGTCTTTGCAGGCCAAGACAGGGCTGAGGGACACCCCCCGCCCCTGCACCTCCATGCACGAATTTCGTGTACCGGGCCTCTAGTCTGAAATATTACCAACAACCCTCTTGACTTGAAAACTGATTTCCTTAGACAGCAGCTCCAAAACTAAATGTCCCAACCAAAAGTGGAGGCACGCCAGGCTAAAAAACAAATCGACAGCTTTATTGTCATTGCCCAGAGAAATGCCACTATGATTTAGAAAGCTGCACTGAAATAATCATTCTCTACTAGGTTTGGGAAATTTAACCTGATGCAGATTTGTGTTAAAAAGTAGCACTGGGAGAAAAAGCAATTCAAAAATTCTCCCTGCCTTCAAACCCCTAGAAATATTAGAAAACAACTACAATGCTTGATTTCTTTTCCACATTGAAGATAGTTCAGGGGATAAAAGAAGGTTGTTTGTTTCTTTTATGAAATGTTTAATACTAATTTAAACCAGTTTAAGAAAACAAACATAAAAGGAGAGGAGTGTCACTCTAGGGCCTTAGACAGGACAGAAGAATTAAACTTTGTCTGGAAACCATCAGGGGGACTGTCCTGTCTTCTGAGTTGCAGCATTGTAAGCCCCAGGAAGCACAGATGAATTACTCATGGAGAATGTTCTTGTTTCGACACTAGACTTTAACTGTTACTGTTGTCATTGGTCATTTTAATTTTTTTTTAATTCAGGCAGCAAAAAGAAGAGCCCTCCCAAAGTGATTTGGGAACTAATCCCTACTAAAAGTATTCAGATACTGCTTACACATTCAGAATCTCTCTTATACACACACATACATACACACACACAAGCATTTTTAATTGGAGTCCACATTTTAATATTTATTGGTTATCTATTACAGGGCTTTTTAATAATATGGGAAAAGGAGGAAAATCTCCCCACAAATGTACCTATGCTGAGTATATTGACATTTTGACATGACCTTAAAGCAGGCGTCCTCAAACTACGGCCCGCGGGCTACATGTGGGTGTTTTTGCTGTTTTGTTTTTTTACTTCAAAATAAGATATGTGCAGTGTGCATAAGAATTTGTTCATAGTTTTTTTTAAACTATAGTCCGGCCCTCCAATGTTCTGAGGGACAGTGAACTGGCCCACTGTTTAAAAAGTTTGAGGACCCCTGCCTTAAAGCTTTATTACAACTGAGCTATATACACAACAGACCTTTACCCCTGAACTATAAAAAATCCTTTTGTTAAAAAGTTTCTCACCAAGCACTATGATGAATTTGAGATCTTGACAGACAATATACCTGTACAACTGCAAACAAATTTAATTGGTTTGAAGACACATATGATGTGGCCAAATGTTTGAAGACATATTCAAACCACATACTAGCAACAATAAGAGACAAGCTGACACCAAGGAAATAATATGTCAGAGACATACTATTTGGCAATTTTAAAAAGAAAAATGTGTCTTTCTTTTTTTAATTTATTTATTGATTTAGGTATTACATGTGTCCTTATCCCCCCATCGACCCCCACCCCCATTGATGCCCTCACCCCCCTGTTGTCTATGTCCATTGGTTAGGCTTATATGCATGCATACAAGTCCTTTGGTTGATCTCTCCCCCTTAATGTTTACATAGATGTTTTGATGCCACCTTATCAAAAAAATCTTACTTTCTTATGTCATATACAACTTTACCTAGCAAGAATCATAGACCTTATAAGTCAAGACTGGAGGTGGAGAGGCAGGTACAAGGAAAGGGATGCTGAGGTCTGGCCAAACAGGCCTCTGGAAGCGGGAAAGGTATAGTTAGACAGCTGTTGGCCTTTCCTAGCCCTCAGCACCCAGTGATCTATGGTTCCATAGGTGTTTTTTTCAGGCAACAATTTCCAAGAGTGAGGTTGACCTGACAACTATACACACAACTGACAACACACCTAAAAGAAAGGAGAAAATATGACAACAAAGGCAGGTTAATAATAATGCCTGAGGTATTTTTATTCATTATTTATTTATCACTCTTTCAATAACTCTTTTTTTTTAGTATGGTCTATGTGCCATGCTTCAGGCTAAGCACTGAGGATCCATCTCTATAAACAAAATTAAATTTTTGTTTTTTGTCAACTCATATGAAAATATCTAGACAGGCTTTTTCACCATATTTATAGGTTATTTTGAGGGATAGATTGACTTAAAATATTGGCATGGTGAGAGATGGTTACTAGACTTAGTGTGGTGATCACATCATCCTATAAAAAAGAGGTAATATGCAAATTGACCATCACTCCAACACACAAGATGGCCACACGCATGTGGTCAAAGATGGCCGCCCCCATGTGGATACAAGATGGCCTCCACAAGATGGCCAGCAGGGGAGGGCAGTTGGGGGCAACCAGGCCGGCAGGGGAGGACAGTGGGGGGAGACCAGGTTTGCAGGGGAGGGCAGTTGGGGAGGACCAGGCCTGCAGGGAAGGCAGTTAGGGGCAACCAGGCCAGCAGAGGAGGGCAGTTGGGGCCTATCAGGCCAGCAGGGGAGAGCAGTTAGGGGTGACCAGGCCAGCAGGGGAGGGCAGTTGGGGGGGGACCAGGCCTGTAGGAGAGGGAAGTTGGGGGGGACCAGGCCTGCAGGGGAGGGCAGTTAGGGGCGACCAGGCCAGCAGAGGAGAGCAGTTAGAGGTGACCAGGCCAGCAGGGGAGGGCAATTAGGGGCAACCAGGCCTGCAGGTGAGGGCAGTTGGGGGGGACCAGGCCTTCAGGGGAGGGCAGTTGGGGGGACCAGGCCTGCAGGTGAGGGCAGTTGGGGGGGACCAGGCCTGCAGGGGAGGGCAGTTGGGAGCGACCAGGCCAGCAGGGGAGGGCAGTTGGGGGGGACCAGGCCAGCAGGGGAGGGCAGTTGGGGGGACCAGGCCTGCAGGGGAGGGCAGTTGGGGGAGACCCGGCCTGCAGGGGAGGGCAGCTAGGGGTGACCAGGCCGGCAGGAGAGGGCAGTTAAGGGCAATCGGGCTGGCAGGGGAGGGCAGTTAGGGGGGACCAGTCTGGCAAGGGAGGGAAGTTAGGGGTGACCGGGCCAGCAGGTGAGGGCAGTTGGGGGCGACCAGGCCTGCAGGGGAGGGAAGTTGGGGGTGACCAGGCCTGCAGGGGAGGACAGTTAGGGGCAACCAGGCTTGTAGGGGAGGGCAGTTGGGGGTAACCAGGCCTGCAGAGGAGGGCAGTTAGGGGCCACCAGACCTGCAGGGGAGGGCAGTTAGGGGTGACCAGGCCAGCAGGGGAGGGCAGTTATAGGCAATCGGATCAAAAAGAGGGCAATTAGGCATCAATCAGGCTGGCAGGGGAGTGGTTAAGGAGTTATCAGGCTGTCAGGCAGAAGCGGTTAGGGGCTATCAGGTAGGCAGACAGGCGAGCGGTTGGGAGCCAGCAGTCCTGGATTGTGAGAGGGATGTCCCAGATTGGAAAGGGTACAGGCTGGGCTGAGGGACACACCCCCCATGCATGAATTTCATACACCGGGCCTCTAGTAAGATATAAAAATGTTGAATCACTATGTTGTGCACCTGAAACTATATACTACTGTATGCCAATTAAACTCTCAGAAACAAAATTTTAATATAGGTATCTCAGAGAACTATATGATCATCCATCCAGGACAGCTGACAGTGTTTATTTCTATAGAGTTACTTCCCAGCCTGTGCCAATCTATGGGTCTGCTCCATGGTGAATAACAGTAGGGTTAATGATACTCCTCAACCCCAGCAGAAAAGTCAGCTAGGGGATGAATAAAACAGAAATGGTCTCTACACTTTGGGAGCTCACAATCTAGTAGGCTGTCGATTTTCAATGCCTATTCACAAACATTACCATATCCAGTTCACACAACAATCATGCAATGCAACCAGAAGAGGTATTATTACACCTACTTCAGAGAGGAAACACCTAAGGCAAGATGGCATTGATGTCACTCAGTTTAATGGGGAAGAGCTAGAATTCTGAGCCCAGATTGATGCTCTGAGTCCAGATTGGGTCCTCTGTCCATTCCATCTCAGTGCCTTTCTGATATGAATATTCACAGAAACATGGGATGTTATGCATGAATCAAGCCTCTAGTGCAGCACATGTTAAGGAATCTGTATCATCTCCTGATTGATCTTCATTTTTATTGTCCTGATGGATCAATTAGAAAAGGAAATTTGCACACACTTTTAAATGACATTTTTCTATGCTCTGAAAACCTCAAAAGGATCCAAGATCAGAAGTCAAAGAAAATGAAGACATCAATAAAACTAGAGTGAATGCCACAAACACAGCAAACCTCTATTATTCATGGCATATTATAGTTTCTTTTTTGTAGTTTTATAACATCTATTAATGTAATCTTTTTATACAGTAGAAAAAAGAAAAAAAAGGTCAAATTTTTCTCCATAGATTCCAATAAAGCATTAATAAAAACACAATATCCATTTTTTATACACTCTTAGTAACCAAAAATATAACATGATAAAATGTATTTGGAGGGGGTCACGAAGGGGAAAGGAGGACATTTGTAATACTTTCAACAATGAAGTTTTTAAAAAAAGAAATCAGCTGACAGCATTCTTTTTTTTTTTCTTTAAATATCTTTAAATTTTATTTTCAACTATACTTCAATTAAGCGGGGGGAAAAACCACCACAAACTTGGTGGCTTATTAACAACAGAAATGTATCTCTCACAATTCTGGAGGCTGAAATTGCAAGTTCAGGGTGCCAGTATGTTTTGTTTCTAGTGAGAACCCTTTTCAAGATTGTAGGTTGCTGATTCCTACCTGGGTCCTCACATGGTGAAAGTGGTTAGGGAGCTCTGTGAGGTTTCTTTTATCAGTACAATAATCCCATTCATAATTGCTCTACTCTCATGACATGATCATCTTCCAAAGACCCCACTACCTAATACAGTCACATTTGACATTGACATTTTTATTTTTACTTAACAGTTGACATACAATATTATATTAGTTTCATTTGTACAACATAGTGAATAGACATTTATATAACTTATAAAGTGGTAGCCCTGATAAATCTAGTACCCATCTGACACCATACATAGTTATTACAATATTATTGATTATATTCCCTATGCTGTACTTTATATCCCCATGACTGTTTTTGTAACTGTCAATTTGTACTTCTTTTTTAATTTTATTTTTCAATTACAGTTGACATTCAATATTATTTTATACTAGTGGCCCGGTGCATGAAATTCATGCATGGGGGGGGGGGCAGAGAGTGGTGTCCCTTAGCCCAGCCTGCACCCTCTCCAATCTGGGACCCCTTGAAGAATGTCCTACTGCCAGTTTACAGGGATCAGGCCTAAACCAGCAGTCGGACATCCCTCTCACAATCCGGGACTGCTGGCTCCTAACCGCTCACCTGCCTGCCTGCCCGCCTGATTTCCCCTAACCACTCTGCCTGCTAGCCTGCTCGCCCCCAACTGCCCCCTGCCACCGGCCTGCTCACCCCCAAATGCCCCCCTGTGCCAGCCTGATTGCCCCCAACTGCCCCATGTGCTAGCCTGCTTGCCCCCACCTGCACCCCCCACTGGCCTGCTCGCCCTCACCTGCCCTCCCCTGCTGGCCTGCTCACTCCAAGTTTCCCCCCTTCTGTCCTGATCACCTCCAACTGATCCCCACTGATGGCCTGCTCACCCCCAACTGGCCCCCCTGCTGGTCTACTTACCCTCAACGGCCTGACCCCCCACCAGCCTGATCACCCACAACTGCTGTCTCAACCTGGCCTGATCACCCACAACTGCCCTCCCCTCTTGGCCTCTAACCGCCTCTACCTCAGCCCTGCCACCATGGCTTTGTCCAGAAGAACATCCGGAAGGTCTCCCAGTCTAATTAGCATATTACCCTTTTATTAGTATAGATAGAGGCCTGGTGCATGGGTGGGGGCTGGCTGGTTTGCCCTGAAGGGTGTCCCAGATCAGAGTGGGGGTCCCGCTGGGGTGCCTGGCCAGCCTGGGTGAGGGGCTGAGGGCCATTTTCAGGCTGGCCACATCCCCTTCAGGGTGGGGGTCCCCACTAGGGTGCCTGGCCAGCCTGGGTGAGGGGCTGGTGGCTGTTTGCAAGCTGGCCAAGCCCCCCAGCGGGGACCCTCACCCCATGGGGGTGTGGCCAGCCTGGGTGAGGGGCTGATGGCCATTTTTAGGCTGGCCATACCCTCTGGCAACCCAAGCTCCCAGCCCCTCCTTTTTTTCTTTTCTTTTTTTTTTTTTTCCAGCGCCTCCTTGAGTGGAGGCCAGGGCCTGCAAGAAGCAGTTATCTGGGATTTATTTATCTTCTATAATTGAAACTTTGTAGCCTTGAGCAGAGGCCAGGGCCAGCCTAAAAATGGGATGTTGCTTCCTCCATTGCCGGAGGCAACCCAAGCCTCCTGCTCACTCCAGCTCCATGGCTGCTGCCATCTTTGTTGGGTTAATTTGCATACTCGCTCCTGATTTGCTGGTGGGTATAGCGGAGTGATGGTTAATGTTTCTCTTTTATTAGTGTAGATTAGTTTCATATGTACAGCATAGTGGTTAAACAATCATGTACTTCACAAAATGGTCCCTCAATATTTCAAGTACCTGCCTAGCATAGTTATTACAATATTATTGACTACATTTCCTTTGCTGTATTTTACATCCCCATGACTATTTTATAACTACCAATTTGTACTTTTCAACCCCTTCACCTTTTTCACTCAGCCCTTTAACTCCCATCCCCTTTATCAACCATCAATTTGTTCTCTGCATCTATGTCTGTTCTTATTTTGTTTGTTCATCTATTTTGTTCTTTACATTCAATATCAAAGTGAAATCACATGGCATTTGTCTTTCTCTGCCTTATTCCACTTGGCATAATACTCTCTAGATCTATCCATGTGGTCGCAAATAGTAAGATTATCAATTTTTCATGGCTGAATTATATTCCATTGTATATATGTTCCACCAATTTTTTCCACTTTTTTTATTTAGGTATTATATGTGTACATATATTACCATTGTCCCCCCCACCTCACACCCATACATGTCCTCACTCCCCAGAGTTTTGTGTCCATTGGTTATGCTTATATGCATGCATACCAGTCCTTCGGTTGATCTCTTATCTCCCCTACCTCTCCCTAACCTTCCCCCTGTAATTTGACAGTCTGATGCTTTACTGTCTCTGTATCTATATTTTTGTTCATCAGTTTATAATGTTCTTTATTATCCATAAATGAGTGAGAACATGTGGTATTTTTCTTTCATTGACTGGCTTATGCCCTTAGCATAATGTTCTCCAATTCCATCCAGGTTGCTGCAAATGATGAGAATCCATTATTTTTATGGCAGCATAGTATTCCACTGTGTAGATGTACCACAGTTTTCTGATCCAGTCATCTGCTGACGAGCACCTAGGTTGTTTCCAAATCTTAGCTATTGTAAATTGTGCTGCTATGAACATAGGGGTGCATATATCCTTTCTGATTGGTGTTTCTAGTTTCTTCAGATATATTCCCAGGAGTGGGATTACTGGGTCAAATGGGAGTTCCATTTTCAGTTTTTTGAGGAAACTCCATACTGTTCTCCACAGTGGCTGCACCAGTCTGCATTCCCACCAGCAGTGCACGAGGGTTCCTTTTTCTCTGCATCCTCGCCAATACTTGTCATTTGTTGATTTATTGATGATAGCCATTCTGACAAGGTGTGAGATGGTACCGCATTGTTGTTTTGATTTGCATCTCTCAGATAATTAGTGACTTTGAGCATGTTTTCATGCGTCTCTTGGCCTTCCTTCTGTCTTCTTTTGAAAAGATTCTATTTAGGTCCGTTGCCCATTTTTTTATTGGATCATTTATCTTCCTTTTATTAAGTTGCATAAGCTGCCTGTAGATGTTGGAGATTAAACCTTTATCAGTGATAGCATTTGCAAATATGTTCTCCCATGCAGTGGGCTTTCTTGTTGTTTTGTTGATGGTTTCTTTTGCTGTAAAAAAGCTTTTTATTTTGATGTAGTCCCATTTGTTAATTTTCTCTTTAGCTTCCATTGCCCTAGGGGCAGTGTCAGTGAATAAGTTCTTTTGGCATATGTCTGAGATTTTATTGCCTGTGGATTCCTCTAGTATTTTAATGGTTTCCCGTCTTATGTTTAAGTCCTGTATCCATTTTGAGTTGATTTTTGTGTATGGTGTAAGTTGATGATCTAGTTTCATTTTTTTTGCATGTATCTGTCCAATTTTCCCAACACCATTTATTGAAAAGACTGTCTTTTTTTAATTTCTTTATTAATTAAGGTATCACATATTTGTCCTCATCCCCCTATTCCCATCCCACACCCCTCCCCACACATGCTCCCACCCCCCTGTTGTCCTTAACTGCTGGTTAGGCTCATATGCTTGCACACAAGTCCTTTGGTTGATCTCTCCCCTTTACCCCCACCCTTCCCTACCCTCCCCCTGAGGCCCGACAGTCTGATCCATGCCTCCTTGTTTTTTTACTCCATTGTATGTTCATGCCTCCTTTGTCAAATATTAATTGAGCATAGTGGTTTGGGTCGATATCTGGATTCTCTATTCTGTTCCATTGATCTATATGTCTGTTCTTGTGCCAGTACCAGGCTGTTTTGAGAACTGTGGCTTTGTAATACATCTTGAGGTCTGGTATTGAGATCCCTCCTACTTTATTCTTCTTTCTCAGGATTGCTGTGGCTATTTGGGGTCTTTTTTTATTACAGATGAATTTTTGGAGAGTTCTTTCTAGGTCTGTGAAATATGCTGTTGGTATTTTAATGGGAAGTGCATTGAATCTGTAGATTGCTTTGGGTAGTATGGACATTTTAATGATTGTTCCACCAATTTTTTATCCACTCATCTATTGATGGGCACTTGGGTTGTTTTGATAGCTTGGCTATTGTAAATAATGATGCAATAAATATAGGGTCGCATATATCTTTTCAAATTAGTATTTTGGACTTCATTGGATATATACCCAGAAGTGAAAATGCTGGGTCATAAGGCAATTCCATTTTTACTTTTTTTGAGGAAACTCCACACTGCTTTTCATAGTGGCTGCACCAATCTGTATTCCAAACAGTAGTGCAAAGGTTCCCTTTTGTCCAAATCCTCACCAACACTTGTTGTTTGTTGATTTATTGATGATAGCCATTCTGACAGGTGTGAGGTGATATCTCATTGTGGTTTTAATTTGCACTTCTCTGATGATTAGTTGAGCATCTTTTCCTATGTCTTTTGGCCATGTGTATATCCTCTTTGGAGAAGTTTCTATTCAGGTCCTTTGACCATTTTTAAATTGGATTGTTTGTGTGGTTTTTGGTGTTGAGCTGTATGAGGTTTTTCAATAAATTTTGAGTACTAACCTTGTCATCAAGATGTATCATTGATGAATATTTTCTTCCATTCAGTTGGTTGTCTTTTCATTTTGTTAATGATTTCCTTTGCTGAGGCTATTTGGGGGTCTTTTGTGGTTCCATGTATAATTTTAGATATTTTTGTGAAAAACGCCATTGGTATTTTGATAGGAATTGCATTGAATCTATAGATTGCTTTGGGTAATATGAACATTTTAATGATGCTAATTCTTCCTATCTATGAGCATGTATATGTTCCATTTATTTATATCTTCTTCAATTTTTTTCTTCAGCGTCTTATAATTTTCTGAGTACAGGTATTTTACCTCATTGGCTACATTTATTCCTAGCTGTTTTTTATGGTTTATATTGATTTCAGAGAGAGGAAAGAAGAGGGAGAAAAAGAGAGAGGGGGGGGGGAGGAGGGAAGAGAGAGAGAGAACAACATCAATGTGAGAGAGAAACATTGATAGGCTACCTCTCGCACATACCCCAACTGGGGACTGAGCCTGCAATCTGGGTATGTGCTGTGACCAGGAATCAAACCAACAAACTTTCAGTGCACGGGATGACACTCAACCAACTGAGCACACTGGCCAGAGCCTTAGGTGTGTGTGGGTTGGTTTTTTTTTTTATGTAACTGTAAATGAGTTTGTTTTCCTAGGTTCTCTTTCTGATAATTCATTATTGGTGTATTAAAATGCAATCAATTTCTGTACCTTGTCAATTTACTGAATTCACTTCTCAGTTTTAGTAGTTTTTTGGTGGAAACTTTAAAGTTGTTAAAGTTTCTGATATGCCAAGCATTATGTCACAGTGTGGATAAAACTGGAAAGAACAAGAAAATGATTTCTATTCAACAACCAATGATAACTTTCTTGTTTTTCTTTGGGTAAGGGGCATTTGGTCTGTTTCCTCATCTGTTAAGGGGAATATTCTCTATTCTACCTTCTATATGGGGTTGGTAAGAGGATAATATCACAGAAAGTTCTTTGAAAGCATAAAGGTTTCAAATCCCAGCAGACTTTAGGAAAAGAGCCTCGCAATAGCGCAATTAAAACATAAACTGTCCGGACAAGGCTCTGTGGAGATGTGAGGGAGGAGTAATACTAAAAAATAAAATAAATAAAATAAAATAAAATAAAATAAAATAAAATAAAATAAAATAATCTCTGCTGATTCAGTGAAAGAGAGGTGGGGGGGGGGCATTTTCTGGCTTTGGAGGAGAGAGGAAGCTCATTTATATCCTCCTTTATTCTTCTTACCTCATCTCCTAGTCAATCAGTCCATCTTTAGCCACTTTTTTGTGGCCTGCAGGTTCAACAATTTCAACATGCAAAACCTAGAGCTGCTCTTGAAGGCCATCTAGAAACTTTAAGTGCTTCCAAAGTGGCATGCAGGCCATCTGCCAAGAACTAACCAACCATATGGATTTCATTAGCCCATCTCTGTTAATCCTCCCAGGTAACCTACTTGCTTACAGAGAGCATTTTACAACCCAGAAAGCCTAAGGGGGTTAAGTTTTCATTCTCTTTGAGGCTGCCAACTCTCTTAGACAACACCAAGGTAAATAACAGAATTTTCAGATCTTTGTGAGAACTCTGACACTCTCTTCCCTAGAGGAACTCATCTCAGAATCTCACTTTCTTATCTGACAAAGTCAAATCACCTAATAGCCTTCCAGTTAGAGGAATGGGGCCCATCTGTTCAATTAAACTTTCCTTGTGTTCACCTGACAAGCTTGAGCAAGTTAATTATTTACAACTAGAGGCCCAGTGCATGAAATTCGTGCACTCAGGGGCGTCCCTCAGCCCAGCCTGCTCCCTCTTGCAGGCTGGAAACCCTCGAAGGATGTCCAAGCAGGCCTAAGCTGGCAGTTGTACATCCTTAGCACTGCTCCAGGGGCAGGAGAGGCTCCTGCCACCGCCACTGCGCTCACCAGCCTGTGAGCCCAGCTTCTGGCTGAGCAGTACACTGACCACCTGGAGGCAGCTCCTGCATTGAGCGTCTGTGGGAGCATACTGACCACCAGGAGGCAGCTTCTGCATTGAGCGCCTGCCCCCTATTGGTCAATGCACATCATAGCAACCGGTCATTCAGCCATTTGATTGATTTGCATATTAGCCTTTTATGATATAGGATTCTCCTTCATCTCCATGCAGAAGTCTAAAATCTTGACCATAAGGATCAAGTAAAATTTCAATTTACTGAAACTCAACAAGAACATTCAATTAACTGGAATGCTTGGTACAGTCCACTTTGAAAGGAAAAGGCAATTTACATAAGCAAAACATTGATATGAGTTTTGTTTTGTTTTGTTTTTCAAAAAGGTTACTAGGTAAGGTTACTAGGAATCTGTGGTCAGATTCATTTTCTACATTTTTAATTAAATAAAATATTCATGTAGGTAAATAAATATTCATGTCCAACATACCAAGTTAGGCACCAGAGATACAATAGGGGAAACATGACAGAATCTCTTCCTTCAAAGAGGTGGCATTCTGTTAGAAGGAGACAAATAATCAACATGTAAACAAATACATGTATCAAATAATTTCAGATACCAATAAGTAATATAGGATATTATGATAATGACAGAGTTAGAGAGCACTGTTTCTTTTGTTTGTTTGTTTTTAATATTTTTTATTGATTTCAAAGAGGAAGAGAGAGGGAGAGAGATAGAAACATCAATGATGAGAGAGAATCATTGATCGGTTGCCTCTTGCACACCCCCTACAGGGGATTGAGCCCGCAACCCGGGCATGTGCCCTTGACCAGAATCGAACCTGGGACCTTTCAGTCCATAGGCCGATGCTCTATCCATGGAGCCAAACCAGCTAGGGCGAGAGCACTGTTTTAACTAGAAGTTTGGGAGGGAAAGCCTCTTTAAGGAGGTAACATTTTATTAGAGACCTGAATAACAAGAAGAGATAGCCATGTGGAAATCTGATGGAAGAGTTCCAAACAAAAGAAATAACAAGTGTCAAGGTTCTGGGGGTAGGAACAATCCTGATATGTTTAAAATATAGGAAAAGACCAGTGTGGCTGAAGAATGGGGTTCTTCATATAACTAGGTTATATAACTGACTTATAGTGATGAAGATTGTGTAAAGTGGTCAGATTTAGGGTATATTTTGGAAGTAAAGTCACAGAATTTGCTGATGGTTCAAATAACATTTGTGAGCAAAAGGGAAGAACCAAGAATGACTCAGATTTTTGGCCTATATTCCTCTTAGTGATCACTAGTGAAATCTATAAGTCCTCCATTCTTTAAATGACCCAAGGATACTTGCTAAACTGTAGTACCCAATGGCTTAAAAGATACATTAGGACTAATTAGGAAATTTTTCCAAGTCAGAAAATAAGAAGTCGTAAGGTTAATCCTTAAAAAGTTTTCATAGTCCAGAAGCCCCTAATGATTCATGCCTTTACTGTGTCATATTCCTGTCTTCTTAGAAGATGGCTTTATGATAGAGATATCTATTCACAGGTGACTAACTCCATTTTGCAAAAACATAACTGGCACCCCATTTTTGCCACATGGCAGAAAAGATAAATCAGATAAATTCAGGCAAAATTAGTAATTTCCTAGTCATTTCAGGATTTTTCACTCCATCCTCACTAGGATGACATCTAAGTTCTAGGAAGTTTGTGTGGTATCATGGCATCAGAGGAAGCCATCTAACCCCAGACCATCATAATCACTTCCAGATATCCACTTCTTAGATAGTAAGTAGTCTTTCCCCTCCACATTAGTATATCTGAGATGTAACCATCCAAATCCTCAGCATCCCCACATCCAGGCCACAAGACCTCTGCAGGCCTGACACTGTATTTATTCTGACACATGTATTCTCATTCACTCTCTCTCTCTCTCTCCCTCCCTTCTATTTTCCCTCCCTCCCTCCTTCTCTGCTACCATTATATGGCTGCTGGAAGAGTCAGTTTCTCTCCTTCTACCAGTCTGGGGACGCTCAGACTTCTCCTAGAGACCTCATGTAGCCATTGCTATTCTATCACACCAGCACTAAATCAAATGTGGGCTATTCTCTTAGGTTCATCATCTCTATGCTATACTCTGGGAAGTGTTTCTACCCTGGGGTCCTCAAAAAGCTAGTAGTCCTATCATCCCTCCCCCATTTGGAGAGCCATGTCTGGCTTCTCTTTTACTTCTCTCTTCCTCAAATTTTATCCAAGGGTAGTTAGTCTGGCTTTTTATCTATCTGATTTCCATTTTATTGAGTGTGGAATAAACTTCATATTTCCCTTGTATACTTTAGAATTTTGAAATTCAAAAACCTTCTTTTTTCTCAAAAAGCCTGACTTTAATCTAAAACTTGGCTTTCAAGATAATGTTGTCTCTGCTATAAATTTTAAAAACAGTTTGGTTGAGGTACAATTCACGTACCATAAAATTTACTCACTTAAAATATACAATTCAGTGGATTTAATTATTGACATTATTAAAAATTTTAAATTATAATAAAATAGATATAACAAAATTTTCCATTTTAACCATTTTAAGTACATAATTCATAGCGTTAATTACATTCACAATGTTGTGCAACCCCACCACTGTTTATTTTCAAAATATTTTCATAACTGAAAAGAGAAACTCCATAACAATCAATAACTTTCCATTCCCCCACCACTGGTAACCACTACTGTACTTTTCATCTCTATGAATCTCTATGGAATCATGCAATATTTTCTTTTTGTTTCTGGCTTATTTCACTTAGCACAATGTCTTCAGAGTTCATCCATATTGTAGCGTATGTCAGTAACTCATTCATTTTTATGGCTGAATTAATATTTTATTGTATATATGTATCACATTTTGCTTATTCATTCATCTTTTAATGGACACTTGGGTTTTTTACACATTTGACTATTATAAATAACTAGAGGCCCAGTGCAAGAAATTCGTGCATGGGGGGGGGGTGTCCCTCATCCCAGCCTGCACCCTCTCCAATCTGGGACCACTCAAGGGATGTTCCACTGCCCATATAAGGCAGTGGGACATCCCTCTCACAATCCAGGACTGCTGGCTCCCAACTGTTCACCTGCCTGCCTTCCTGATTGCCCCTAACCGCTTCTGCCTGCCAGCCTGATCACCCCCTAACCACTTTCCCTGCCAGCCTGATTGATGTCTAACTGCTCCCCTGCCAGCCTGTTTGCCCCCAACTTCCCTCCTTTGCCAACCTGGTCACCCCTAACTTCCCTCCCCTGCAGGCTTGATTGCCCCCAACTGCCCTCCCTTGCAGGCCTGGTCCCTCCCAAATGCCCTCCCCTGCTGGCCATCTTGTGGTAGCCATTTTGTGTCCACATGGGGGCAGGATCTTTGACCACATGGGGGCAGCTATCTTGATCTTGTGTGTTGGAGTGATGGTCAATCTGCATATTACTCTTTTATTAGATAGGATAGAGGCCTGGTGCATGGGTGGGGGCCAGCTGGTTTGCCCCAAAGGGTGTCCTGGATCAGGGTGGGGGTTCCCTTGGGGTGTGGGTCGGCCTGGGCGAGGGGCCTGTGGTGGTTTGCAGGCTGGTCATGCTCCCCGGCAACCCAAGCTGAGGCCCTGGTATCTGGGATATATTTATCTTCTACAATTAAAACTTTGTAGCCTGGAGTGGAGCCAAGCCTCCTGCTCGCTCCCTGGCTGCCGCCATTTCTGTTTGGATTTGTTTACCTTCTATAATTGAAACTTTGTAGCCTTAAGCGGAGGCCTGGGCCAGCCAGGGCAGGTTGAAAGCTTGGCGTCCTCAGTCGCCGGGGGCAACCCTAGCCTGCTCTCTCCAGCTCTGTGGCTGCTGCCATTTTTCTTGGGATTTATCTTCTATAATTGAAACTTTGTATTCTTGAGTGGAGGCCTGGGCCCGCCAGGGTGTGTGGAAAACTTGGCTTCCTCTATTGCTGGGGAAACCCAAGCCTCCCTCCTGCTCTCTGTGGCAGCAGCCATCTTGGTTGGGGTTAATTTGCATATTCACACTGATTGTTTGGTGGGCGTGGCTGGTGGGTGTAGCAAAGTGATGGTTAATTTGCATATTACTCTTTTATTAGGTAGGATGTTGTAATGAACATTGGTGTACAAACATCTATTTGAGACTCTGTGTTCAACTCCTTCTGGTACATACCTAAGAGTGTAATTGCTAGATCATATGGCAATGCTATGTTTATCTACTGTAATTTTTTAAAGTCTATTTTGAAACAAAATATTAAGGCATTTTCTGTTCTGTTTCTTTTCCATTCCTGTTCAAACAACTCTCATCTTCTGTTAGGCCATAGATACGTCTGTCCCAATAGGAAGAGGGTCACTGGGTAACTGTTATTGGAGATAGAACATTAGTTAATATCACAAAGTTTCATCTTGTACATGACTGAAGTTGAGGAGGTGTGTATGTATGTGTTGAAAAATACCTAAAGTCCTGTCTAAGGGAGATTAGGATAGAAAAAAAAAACAGTTTCCAAAAAAATAATTATGACTTTGAAACAATAGTATAACAGTACAAATCAATAAATAGACTTCCAAGGATCAATTGGAAATCACTGCTTGAGACCAAGGTGCTCTGAGCACTGTCTTATTTCTAATTTCTTAATTTACATTTTGCATGTGAAGATGAAGTTCATTGAAAATGGACTCTCCAAAGAATACTTTTCTTTTTAAAATGAGTTTAAGGAACCAGTGTTGAAAAGCAAACTCCATCTATGGTTTGCCTAATAATACCAAATAAAAGAAGATTTCATAACCAACCTTTCATATTTAAAAACAACCCCACTATATTAGACATTATTTCAGCTAAAATAAACAGTCTTTTACCTGAATGTGGTAGCATTAATGGGATAATCATGAAGAGAATCACATTAAAGCCTATATGCACAAATTTTGAAGTTTGATTTCCAAATATTTGTATCCTGCCTCTTTCCTCCAAAGAGACAGATACACACACATGCATGCGTGTGTGCACACACAATTCAGTGGACTTAATTTATGACATTATTAAAATGTCACACACACACAACAACAACAACAATTTGGGTAATTGTGATTAGCAAATAATTGAAATTAATTATATATGAAAGCAGCAGGGAGTAAACTGCTCTGACTGACCAAATCCTGAAGAAAACTTTTGTTTTATTTTCTTGACCTGAGGTTTCATCCAATTGTACAAATAAGAAGGTTGAAAATAATATGGTCAATGATTGAGGAGAAATATAAATAAATTCAATGAGACTTGGATAAATGCATGAAATACACATCCATAGAAAGTAAAAGATAAGGGACAGGTGTTTGAAGGACACCTCCTTCAAGAGGATAACCATGGCTTCTAATAGTTCTTTGTCAATGTTTTCTTAAAACATTCCTATCTGGAATTACCCAAAGATCTGACCTATAAGGACTGGTCTACAATTTTTTACAAGATTGTTTCCGGCTTCACAAGAATTGAGACTATTTAGTCTGAAGAAAATATGTAGCAGTAGAATATATTAGGATTGTCTTCAAATACTTGAAGGGTAGACATTTTAGAGATGAATTATACTTGTTCTGTGGGGCCTTTAGAATGGCTATTACAGGGATAGAGGTGTTTGCTCATTGTAAAAAGAACATTCTAATAGAGCAATTCAAAAATAGAATGAGCTATCTCCATAGAGTGTGAGCTGTTCATCTTTGAAGGCATTCAAGAACATGCTAATGGCCACTTGTCAGGTATGTTGAATAGCAGAGTCAATAATCTGATGAATGACTATACTATACTAGAACACTGGTTGCATATAAAATCATTTGGGGAGGTATTTTAAAATACCAATTATTGGGTCTCATGCCTCCCCTCCAAGATGTTGATTCCATAGGTTCCATTAATCTGCATTTTTAAACTAGCACCCCCAAGTGACTCCAACATAGATGGCTTAGAGTGTTCTTTGAGGAACATTTGAATATACAATATATGAGAGAATTTCTGCTTTGATTTGAATTTGCTTTTTCTTATTAATCCTATGTGAAGGTTGCAGGGAGGAGGCTAGAGGCTGGGCTTATGGTACAGATAGAATCCTGAGTAGGATATATCTGGGGCCTGTCTGGCAGGAAGAAGTATCTTGAGAGTGATCACAGCTGACTGTCTGAGTTGTAGCCTCCTCCTCTGAGTATCCCTGACAGAAAGGGAGAAAAATTAAAAACTTTCTTCTCATCAACAAGGACCAATGGGAGATGATTGTTCCAGGAGGTATAATCTGAGGTCCAGCTGGCTCTGAGGCTTTAGGGTGCCCCGCGTGCAGATCTCCATAAGGAAGGTAAAAAAAAAAAATAGTCTCTAGCTAGAGACTATGAACAATAAAAGGTTATGAAAACTATAAATGGAGGAGAAATGAGACTGCAGGGGAATAATGCCCAAAAGCCTCAAAATGTTTATAATTTTGACCTAATTCTTTCTCCTATGATTCATATGACACCCTTCCTTTTCCACTGTGGGTCTTGGGTAACCAGAACTGTTGCATTAATGTCTTTATGGATCCTTCAGCAACCCCATGATTCAAATGTCCTATCCTAGAGTACTGCAGGTGGCTAGGTCCAAGTGTTGGTTATTGTTCAAGATTTTCAATCAGTATGACCTAGGTAAAGGCTGTAGGTAAGAGAAATTTCTTAGGGAAAAAATGGGACAGAAGTACAAAATAAACCAGAAGTTGAAACTAACCTTAATCCTCCCCCTTTCTCTTTCCTTCTCTTACCTGCTGGGTCTAGAGTTGTGAGGGTTGCTATATTAGTGCTTTTACAGAGGCTTTAGAGAACCTCTTATCTCAAATGTCCCTACCTGGAAGAATTTAGGTGGCCATCCCTAGGTGCTAGTCAGCATCAGAAAACAAAAGCAATAGAAAGAAGTATGAGCACCAGAAATTTCATAAAGAGAGAAAACAATGGGACAGAAGTAAGATATTGCTCAGGAGTTTGAAAACTCCTGAGAACATGACGAAAACTACCCTACAAGCCCCTCCCCTTATATCCTTCCCCATTTAACTTCCAGGATCTCAGGTGGCCAGGGCTGCTATGTTGATGATTTTACAGAGGCTTCCAGGAATCCCAAGCTCCAAATTCCTCAGTCCCTAGAACAGTAGGTGGACAAACAGAAGAACTGGCCTTCACATGGGGAAGTTCGAGTATTAAAATATGGTAGGAAGCTACGTGCAAGAGAAATGTCCTTAAACATGAAAAGGGGCAGAACGAAAAATTGCAACAAGAGCTTTGAACTCTTGGCTGTTAGCTAAAGCTCTCTCCTACTATCACATTACCCCATACCTCCCCAGCTCTTTGTCCTTTTCCATGCCTTTTATTATGAGGCAGCTGTACCCTGTTACTACTTTTAAAAGACTTCAGGGAGCCTCATGCCTAAAAACTTCCAAGCAAGAGGACTTTAGTTGAGTAAACATGAATTTGGTCACCAGGAAGAGCTCAAAATTAGGAGATTGTAAATGCTGTCAGGAAAAGGAACATATTTTAAAACTCGTGCAGAAGGAAAAGACAGACCAAGAGCCAGGAAACTGCTGCTCTTCATCTGGAAATACTTTTCTAATATATCACTGCCTAGTCCTTACCCCCATTCCATTTTCCAATTTTAACCTGCTGGGCCTGCGCATTGGGCAGCCAATGCAATTGCATTTGTTTCTTGCAGAGGCATTAGGGAGACCAGGGGTTCAACCTTTCTTACCTATGAGACTTGTTGAGTAGACAGCTCCAAGTACCCCTACGGCAGGGTGACGCCTCCTGGAAGTAAGTGAAGGTCATTGCTGAGGGGAATTTGAGCTGGACCCCTCCCTCTAGTATCTCTACCAAGGAGGGTTAGTGAGAGCTCATCTTTCTAAAAACGAGTGATAAGGTGGACATTTGTAACCAAAATAAAGTGCTGGCCCTTTAAGCCTTAAAGAAAGAAGTGAGAGTGCTGTGATCTTTTATTCCTCCCTCCCTTTTGTAAATTCTACATTGCCATTATCTTTTTTACATACTATTGGTATTAGGTTTACAGACATATGATGCAGTTGGTGGTAGTAGCAGCATTCCAATTCCCAGGAGGGAGAGAAATGCTTTCCAGGCCGTAGGCCAGATTACCCAGGCTTCATCCACACTATTTGTTCTGGGGAAGTTGGTCAATTTACTAATCAGTTCAATCTGTGTAGGCATTGCTAAGACTCCTACAGAGTGAAGATGGTGTGGGAAACTGTTAACAAGGTAGGAACAGTATTCCAAACACTAATTATTTGTAACACTAATGAATAATTAAGAAGAACCATCCCTCCTTTCTAACCTCCTTTGCAGTGCCATAATCTCCCAAACAAAAGTATGATCTCAATTACTACAGAAAAGAGACCTCTATGCACCCCCCTCTTGCTGAAGAGTAGGTACTTTATCTCTCTTTTATGAAGACCATATCAGTTTTTGTAAGGCTAGTGTCCAATCTTTTTCCACTCTGTTCTCCTGGGACCCTTGCTATTAATGGCGAATGGCACCAGAATGTTAAACCTTAGTCCTGAAGTTTTGGCTAAGAAAGAATTCAGAGTCAAAACTCAAATACAAGCAAAAGTTTATTTAGAAAGTCACAGAGGTAGACATAAGCCATGGAACAAGTGAGGCAGCTGAGCTACATGGGCTCAGAAAACAAGTTACAGAGACAAAAGAAGGGCCCTTGGATCTTAGGTGAAAGAAAGCAAAGGTGCATGCCTTGAGGGAAGGAAGAGGGAGGAAAGGCGCAGGTGTGTGTGTGTGGGAGAGAGAGAGAGAGAGAGAGAGAGAGAGAGAGAGAGAGAGAGAGAGAAACTTCTAGGAAAGAAGTGGGCAGGGAAAGGCTTGGGACCTTTGTCTTAAGGGTTTTTATCTGGAGGTCACAGGGGAGGATCTCAGTAGCATATCCATCAGCTTTCCAGGTGTGTCCTTTCAGAGTCATAGTCTCTACTGATTTGTCATGCCAGGGCAGAGGGTCATTAGTCATCATGTCTGGTCCTGATATCAGAGGTTTTGCCCCACCTGGCCTTGCTGCTTTTCTGGGCCTGGAGCTGAAACACAACTGAGGCCTAGATGTTATCTCTAGGGCACAATGCTTAAGGAATTGGTCATGCAAAGGCTTGTATGGGAGTTGTATTAGACTATTCTCCTGCCCCCTTGTTCCTCCTATAAGGGGGTCTACCACATGACTAGTGATATGCTAGGGGAATAAAGATTAAGGGAGGGTCCAAATGGCATGACCAGAGATATGAAAGGTCAGGGGGTCTAAACTGCATGACCAGCAATATGCTAGGGAAGAAAAGGTCATCCTGAGGGTTCCACCTTACAATTATCCATTGCTAGGCACCCTGGGCTTTCTGCCCTGGTGACCTTCTGTACCAGGCCTGTCATTCTTACTTTGCTCAGGTCTATCTAACTCCTATTATATCACTACTAGAGGCCCAATGCACGAAATTCGTGCATGGGGAGGGGGTGTCCCTCAGCCCAGCCTGCACCCTCTCTAGTCTGGGACCACTCAAGGGATGTCTGACTGCCTGTTTAGGCCCAATCCCAGTGGGATAGGGCCTAAACAGGCAGTGGGACATCCCTCTCACAATCCAGGACTGCTGGCTCCCAACCGCTCACCTGCCTGCCTGCCTAATTGCCCCTAACCACTTCTGCCTGCCAGCCTGATCACCTCCTAACCACTCCCCTGCCAGCCTGATCGACACCTAACTGCTCCCTACCAGCCTGGTCGCCCCTAACTTCCCTCTCCTGCAGGCCTGGTTCCCACAACAGCCCACCATTCCTGGCCCGGTCACCCCTAACTGCCCTCCCCTGCAGGTCTGGTCACCCCTAACTGCCCTCCCCTGCAGGCCTGGTCACCCCCAACTACCCTCCCCTGGAGGCCTGGTCACCCCCAACAGCCCTCCCCTGCTGGCCCAGTCACCCCCAACAGCCCTCCCCTGCTGGCCCGGTCACCCCTAACTTCCCTCCCTTGCCAGCCTGGTCGCCCTTAACTGCCCTCCCCTGCCAGCCCAATTGCCCCTAACAGCCCTCCCCTGCTGGCTTGGTTGCCCCCAACTGCCCTCCCCTGCAGGCCTGGTTGCCCCCAACTGCCCTCCCCTGCAGGCCTGGTCAACTCTAACTGCCCTCCCCTGCTGGCCTGGTCACTCCCAACTGCCCTCCCCTGCAGGCCTGGTCCCGCCCAACTGCCCTCCCCTGCAGGCCTGATTGCCCACAACTGTCCTCCCCTGCAGGCCTGGTCACCCCTAACTGCCCTCCCCTACAGGCCTGATTGCCCACAACTGCCCTCTCTTGCAGGCCTGGTCCCTCCCAACTGCCCTCCCCTGCTGGCCTGATCGCCCACAACTGCCCTCCCCTGCTGACCTTCTTGTGGTGGCCATCTTGTGCCCACATGGGGGTGGCCATCTTTGATCACATGGGGGCAGCCATCTTGTGTGTTGGAGTGATAGTCAATTTACATATTACCTCTTTATTATATAGGATTACCATGGATACCTGTTCCAGTGACA
The DNA here is from genome assembly GCF_027574615.1 of Eptesicus fuscus. Classification (NCBI taxonomy): domain Eukaryota; kingdom Metazoa; phylum Chordata; class Mammalia; order Chiroptera; family Vespertilionidae; genus Eptesicus; species Eptesicus fuscus. The sequence goes on along the minus strand of NC_072473.1, from coordinate 119,544,290 downwards.
CTTATGGGATGCAGCACAGTACCCATTGTATTAGGACTTCCTACCTTGAATTGCTTTATACTGGCTTTTTTGTCTTCCCAGACAATTACTGGGCTTGCCCTCCTTCCAGTTCAAAGATTAACTAGGACAAGTTAAAACCATTTGTTATCTTTTTTTTTTTTAATGTATTTTATTGATTTTTTACATAGAGAGCTAGAAACATCGATGAGAGAGAAATATCCATCAGCCGCCTCCTGCACACCCCCTACTGGGGATGTACCCGCAACCAAGGTACATGCCCTTGACCGGAATCGAACCTGGGACCTTTCAGTCTGCAGGCCGACACTCTACGCACTGAGCCAAACCGGTTTGGGCCCATTTGTTATCTTTTAAGGCTTCTCTCTTCTTCCAAAACCTTTGGCTATGCAACACAGCTGGACCCTACTTTAAGTAATCTATATATCAGAAAATGCACAACTGATAAAAGCAATAAATAGGATTTATGAGTGTATTTTGATGTTTCTAGATCATTAATTGCTTGTCAGAGAAACCAAAAAGGAAGGCTTTAAGAAATAAATATAAAACAGCCAATGTATCAATAGCAAAATAAAATTTGATTTTCAAAAATGAAGCCAATCCATGCCATAATTTTTGTCCCCCTAGGAATTAAACTGTTACATGGTGAAGGCATACTATTATCTAGGCAAAGCAGCACAAATAAGGGAAAAGAAAATTCAAATGGTATTGAAAAACTGAGATTGAGCCAATCTACATATGTGTGGAAACAGCATTCCAGTCTGGTAGCTAATTTCAGAGTCTCCCTTACAAACATGGGTCATTTTCTTCAGTACTTTTGGACCCATGCCTTCCTGACTCTGTACTATATATTTAGGATGTCCTATGTTGCCAAGGCTGAAATGTTGAGAAACTTTAAAAATTATGCATTCCTTGATTTTGTGTTTAAATTTGTAAACTTAATGTTGCATTAAGGGCCTATTTTGCATATCTGTTTGATTGTACCATCTTAAAGATTCATTTAAACCTAGGGAGGACAGCATGACTCTTATCTGCTTCTCATTAATAACATGCTTTTCAGTGAGTAGGTAATGAATAACCTGGATAGAAATGCAGATTGACATTAGGTGGAGAAAGGGTAGGAAATCCACTTTCCCCACAACACTGACAAGCAATTTCCAGACAGAAGGTAAAGAAACCAGGCCTCAAAGACAGAGGACTGTCAAGGAGGGCTCCTAATTAAATATTCTGTAGTCTTTATATGAAGGACTGTGAAGGAAAAGTCATTTTAATGGAAGTGACGTTTAAAATCTTGGGTTCATAGAAACAAGCTATCTAATTATGAAAAAGGAAAGCAGATAACTCTTAGCTACAGCTTATCCTAATAGGCTCTGAAAAACATTCAGGTCTGCATAAGCATTCTTTAATTTGTTGAGTTAACTACTGTATGTGGCACACTGGTGAAGATGAAGGGTGGGAGGTAGTGGGCATTAAGCATTACTGATGACAGAGGTCTGCCATTGGTTGATCAGATTTGGAACAGAAGGCAAGCAGGAGAGTCTTAAAGAAAAAAAATACATAATTTTTTAAAAGTATGATTGTCCTACTCCACTTTTCTGGAATAGCAACAGATAGTAATAGTCTTGCTCGAGATATAAAGGGCCTGTTTTACAAGTTATTTTATTTCTTTGGTAATAAGGTGCAGGCACAAAAATGACCAAGTACTGCTAATAAATTATCCCACAGGCCACAAGTTTCACAGGTACTAGGAAATACATGATGTTCAGAAATGCAACCAATTTCCCTTTACTCTTTTAAATCCTTTAGGATTCAACATGGCTTCCTTCTGCTGTTCACTATTGATATTTACTGAATAAAGGTGATGACTGTATGTATCAGAAACTCTAATCAAATGAAGTAATGGTTTGATTAGGTTTTCTTTGGAGAATTTTCATACTTTGGTTTTGTTTTTGTTCAACAGTGGCAGTAAATACATAGGCTTTAATATAAAACAATCTAGTTTTCTAGATGATTCTTTAAAACACACCTACAACTTTGCTTCAGCTTATGAATCTGTTTCCTGAATTTTTTTGTTTGTTTGTTTTGGTTTTGGTTTGTTTTTTCCTAATGGGGTTAGGTTTGCAAATCTGCAATTTGGCAGCATTTGTTTTAGTTTGGGGTTTTTAGTATATCTTGCTTCAAGCCCCGGGTCACTGTCTGACAATAACCAAACTGAATGGCTCTACCATTCCACTTGCCTAATTCCCCTAGACTTGACCCTCATATGAAATGCAGGTACTATCCTCCTTCTGGTGACGCAGAAAAAGCAAATTTACAGTGGTGACCTTAATGTAACTGTAACTTGGTTTGAAAATGCTAAGCAAAGGCATTTGGAATAAGTACTTGACAATGTTATTTGGAATTTTTAGAGGAAAGTATCTCTGGAAATTTTACCACTTTCAATTTTGATTATATCCAATTCTTCAACCCGTCTATAAGAGCTGAAACAAGGAAGTACTATTTTTTAAAAAACTGGAGGAAATTGTAAATGTTGTTAACTTTCTCCCCACCTTTATTGGAATTCTTCCCTTGGAAAAGAGAATTAGAGAGAGGGGCTCCAAACAACATTTAATAGCAACTCAAAGAGCCAGAAAAAGAATGTCAGGCTAGGTGGAAGTTAAGGGAGTATACTCTCTTTTCTTTTGCACAAATATTTCCTTGTATTAATCTGCTCTCTTGAAGGAAAGTATGGTTCTCAGACAGAAATTACAATATTCTTTCATGACATAACTAGACCTGGGAGTTCATTTATTTTCAATTTTACACAAATAGAGTAAATTTAAAGGAAATAGTTTCTATGTATGCCCATGGGATTGTTGCCCAAGCAAATAATACATTATTTCTTTCTCCTTCTTCCCCTTGCTTTCACCAATACACAGTGATATGGCAGTCACTGATTGAGGCAAAAGGAAACTGACAAGCAGTACTTGTCTGAATGCTTAGAAATGCGCCAACCAAAGTGAATGAAAGAAAAACAATGAAATTTAGATTTGGGTCATGCTTCAGAAATAAAATAATTTCCTGTGTGCCTTGCTCCAAATCAAGTGGAAACCATTTTTTTTAATTAAAATTCAATGATTTCTTTTTCCAAACACACCTCTTCAGATGTGGAAGAAAAGCATGTGTCAGATGCATTTGGCAAGCCAGATGTGCTCTTCTTCTTCTGCCCCAAATTGTTCTGTTCCCATCATGAGGTTAAATGTGAATACTAGTGGCCTGTTACAGGGTTACAATGTATATCAAGAACATTCATTTATGCAGTCCTTAGTGGGAAGATATTGGGGTTAATTTACAATTTACCCCTTAAAAAAAGCTTAAACAAGAAATAAATAACATTTTTAAAGGTGAGTTCAAGAAGAATATTGTCAGTGTTAAAGCTGAAGAGGCTAAGTTTGCTGTGAGAAACAACAAATCTGTCTATAGCCTTGAATTCAACAGACTTAGATGGGGTTTCAGCTTTGTTCCTCATTAGCTGTGTGACCTGGGGCAAGTTATTGAGCCAATGACAATATCCAAATTTCTATATAAGAGGCCCTTCAGGGTGGCATTCTAGGTGGAACTTATTTGGAGAATGTGTTTGCATAGCAAATACACAGTTTCTCCCAGACTTATTTGATTGTGGTGAGTTTGGAGTGGATTAATGAAAATGAGTAGGTAGCCTAAAGCCCATTGTGGCACCTCTTGGCATTGCCACTGGGCATCCTCTCTCACCCTCAATTCTCTCATCTATAAAATGGGCATTCATTCTTTTGTTCAACAAATATTTATTGAGCGCCTGAGTACCAGACACTGCTCTAAGTGCTAAGGATTAAACACTGAACAAAGATACCTGCAGCTCCTACCTCACAGGGTTGCTGTGGGGTTTAAATGAGATAGTGTTTGTAATATCAACTTAGCAACCAGAAACCCTTATGCAAATATAAGACTTAAAGAAATCCAACTATCTCTTGCTTCTGGTCATGACAAAACCAAGGTCTCTCTGAGTAAGAAAGGGGAATACTATGACAGGCAAAGCATTCTTGCCACAAACATCTCCCTTTCACAGTCCTAACCTTAAACAATTTATATAGACCTGAGACTTCTAACCACACTAAAGAAATTGAGAATTGTCCCATCCCTCGAGGCCTTGCCCTTCCCCCTATTCTCCTACCTAGCCCACCACACTAGGTACCTCGTGCTCTTCCAATGCCATGAAACATTAGGAAAGGCAAAAGAGAGAGGGAAGAAAGAAGGCGAGCTTAGGAGCTCCCTTGAGCAGTTGCATTGCCAGCTTTCTTTCCTTCCAGTGGCTTGCCTTCCAAGGATCACCTGTCCACATCCCAGTATTTGGGAAGCTCAGTGAGGTAATATTTGCTGCCGAACATCAGAGAGGACACAGGAAGCACACAGGGGGTCTATAAGCACTCAGTTCAGGTAAACAGAGGCCTAAAGACACCTTTTTGAAATTTGTACCAGCTAGAGATGCCACCTAAACTTTTATTAAAGGCAAACGTTTCAAAGGCAGCTAAATAATTCAGAAGAAAACACACATTATGGTTTTCATTTTTTTTTTGTCATCTATGCTTTTTTTCTCTCTTTATTGATTAAGGTATTACATATGTGCATGTTATGGTTTTTAATGATATTCTCTTAATTAAAGGTATAATCCAGAGAAAAAATTGACTAAATCTATATTAATAAAAGGGTAATATGCTAATTACACTGGACGTCTTCCAGACGTCCTTCCTGACAAAGCTGGGGTGTGGCTGGCCAGCAAACCGCCTTCAACCCCTCGCCCAGGTCGGCTCCACCTCCAAGCGGGGATGCCCCCATCCCAATTGGAGGCATGGCCGGCCTGCAAACCGTCCTTGGCCCCTTGCCCAGGCTGGCCCCGCCCCCCAGCGGGGACCCCCACCCTGGTTGGGGGCATGGCCGGCCTGCAAACCACCCTTGGCCCCTCACCCAGGTCAGCCCCGCCCCCCAGCAGGGACCCCCACCCTGATCGGGGGCGTGGCTGGCATTCAAACCGCCATCGGCCCCTCACCCAGACCAGCCCCATCCCAGCGGGGACCCCCTCACTCTGATTGAAGGCGGGGATAGCCTGCAAACCCCATGGCCCCTGCCCTGGTGGCCCCGCCTCCTAGTGGGAACCCCCAAACCCAATCCAGGGCCCCCTTCAGGGCAGGCCAACCAGCCCCCACCCATGCACCAGGCCTCTATCCTATATAATAAAAAGGTAATATGCAAATTGACTCTAAAGTTAGAACGACCAGAATGACTGCTGGACCAGTTACTATGAGGTGCACTGACCACCTCTTGGTCCGTTTCCCCAGCTGGCAGGCTCTGATCACCTGATGGCCACCTACTGCAGGGGTGGAGCTGGTGAGCGGGCAGGAACAGCCAACCTCTCAGTCCCTTCCCCCGGCCATCAGGCACCAATCACCCAATGGCAAATGGGGAACCAGGGGTGGGTGGCAGTTGGCAGTGGACAGCTGGGAAAGATGGCCCTGATCACAGGCCAGGCCTAAGGACCATACTCACGCACAAATTTCATGCGCCGGGCCTCTATTAGTTAAATAATAAATAATCCACAATAAAATAAGAGAAGGCAAAAAGGAGTGAAACTATTGCCATTTCCCCCTTTCTTATTATCCTGTTCACAGGACTAGCCTACTCCAGACCCTAAAAGGCAACTTTTACAATGCCAAGAAACCCACTCTCCTTTTTAAGATATGAGTCTCCTATTCAAATAAAAATGATCTCTTGCTCAAGGGTAACAAAAGTTCTTACAATATCAGTAAATACCTTCATGAGAACCAAGCCTACTGATGGCAAAAAATGGGTACAGGATAGACCTCTGAGGGAGGAAGACAGTGAAATCAGGGGAGAGGGGGAGAGACTGAGAACCCAAAGTCATATCTAGTCTTTATTTGACATGTTTGTACAAAGCTAGTCCTGTACATACAGTGATAGAAATGGACACATAGGCATAATGACAACAGTGGCCAAAAAGTAAATAAATACATGAAGCTAGACTATTCCCTTTTGAGGAACAATGGAGTGCAAAGTACATAAAACCATCTTACCCTGACCTTTCCTTCATCCTATCTTCTCAATACTCAGAACACATTGTATATATTTGGGGCAGAGAGATATCATAAACACCAATACTCTCTTCTCAAATTATGTAAAACTTGTCTGCAAGCTGATACTAAAGTAATACCATTAATACCATTACCAGATTATGCCTCTGTTGATAGTTATGTTTCCAATTTATTGATCTGTTTGTTATCTACATATCTGTTTTGTTATCTACACTATGAACATATCTAAACATGTCTATTGAAGCTTGTCAAAGTTAAAAATTACACTCAAGTTCAGATCATAAGAAGAGATGGCTTCATTGTCCTTTGTTCTAGTGCCACTATATTGTGCATATTGTGGTCAATTCTGGGGGCCACCCTTTAGGAGGGACTTTGAAAATTTATATATATACTAGTGGCCCAGTGTACGAAATTCGTGCACGGGTGGGGGGGGTCCCTCAGCCCGGCCTGCACCCTCTCTAATCTGGGATCCCCCTCACAATCTGGGACCACTGGCTCCTAACGGCTCACCTGCCTGCCTGCCTGATTGCCCCTAACCATTCTGCATGCCAGCCTTCGGCCTGCTCTTCCCCAAATGCCCCCCCACCGGCCTGATCACCCCCAACTGCCCTTCCTTCCTGGCCTGATAGCCCCTAACTGCCTCTGCCTTAGCCCCACCACCATGGCTTTGTCCAGAAGGACGTCCGGAGGTCTCCTGGTCTAATTAGCATATTACCCTTTTATTAGTATATATATATATATATATATATATATATATATATATATATATATACTTTGCACTCCATATATATATAATGGCCAGAGGGGAGAGGAGGAGAAGGACTAGAATTTGTGTCATACAAGTAACATATGAAGGCTCTTAAATGTTTACTTTACAAAAGATGATAAACTGGTGACATGGTGGTGGTACTCTTCAGACTCTTCAGGCCATACATCATGTGGAAAAGACAGCATATTTATTCGGTATCATTTCAGAGGGTAGAATTAGGACCAGTGTGTGGAACTACAATTTTAGCATTAATTTATTCCACAGATGCATAGTGAGTTTCCTACATGCCAGGTATTAAGCTAAACACTAGGAATGAGAAGCTCAGATTCCACTGGAGATGATAATTACAAAGCAATATTATCAGTGCTACCTACAATGGGGAAATGGAAGCACAGTGGGAGGACTGACCAATTTAAGCAAAAGGCAGAAGATTGGAAAGGAGAGAGACTCTCATGAAGGATGCCAGACCAACAAAAAGAACTTTCTACCAACTTGAACTTTCTCACCATGGAGTAAGCTACCTCCTGAGCCTCTTCTGGGATAGGGAGTGTCTCATCTCTAGAGACATTTGAGCAGAGAAGCCATTGCTGCATTGGGTAAGAGGTTGAACCAGATGTTTTTTAAAGTCTCGTCTATCTCTGAAAATCTATTATTCTACTAAGTCCAATTGGATGTTCCATTGATCAAGTAGATATTCTAATTTAACTCTTAGAGAAGCAGAATATTTCATTCACCAGATCTCCCCAATAGCAGTGTTCTGGTTAATGAGGATTTTAATATATGTACTTCAACTGAAGTACAAGACATAAATTTTGCCATCCTAAGTATTTTTCCTCCACCAACAAGATTTTTAAATTGAAGTCAAATGATTATGATTTTTGTTGATGGTAGATCATGATCATTCACCAGGGATATGTCTGGAGATTCAAATGAGTGAATAATACTTGAGCATATGATTTCCTCCATAAAATGAAGTAATGATTCTATAAATATGGACTGAAGTAATTTATAGTGCTATTAAATTCTGCCACTAAAATAAATTATACTTTCTGTACTATAAAATATGTGACATTTTTCAGCACTTCTTGTATGCAAGGCACTGTTCTGAGATGCATGTATTAACTCATGTAATTTTTCCCAATAAACCTTTGAAGTAGGTACTTTAAAAAAAGTTATCCCATTTTATGGATGAGGAAATTGAGACAGATAGGAACTAGATAACTTATGCACCTAGCAAATAGGATTCAAACCCAAGCAGTATGATTTTGCACTCTCAAACATTGGACTATGCAGTTACCTTGTACTGAACTGAGTCTACAGAGGAATACTTATATGCACAATGATAAGCAACACCATTGCAAAAAGATACAAGGTCTAAGTGATAGGCTAAATGCACTCAATAACCACTTGGTTCCACACACCAGATTCACTGGGCCTGATTCAAATTTTTACTTCAACAAAAGGCAAATTTCTCCATATTGTTTATCTTAATCATTTATTACAAATAGTTGGAACAGTGACTGTTGAATCCATAAATGCTAAAGCTCTACTTTACTGTTTTTTGGATTAATCTGCTCCTCCTCCACTCATGTATTTCTCCTTAGGGATTTTATTTGCTAATTATCTAGCAGTTCTAAGAGAAAGTCTTGTGGCTTCTCTGCATAACCATTGTTTATTCATTCTTAGGTACAAAATGGTGCTCCATGAGGTGAAATAAATGAATTGTGGCAGGTTGAAGAAAAATGAACTTGCTATTACACATCCTGCCCATAATTTTTAAATTTCTCCCAGATGATTAAGATTCAATCCCTTTTATTGCCTTCAGTTTTCAGCCAAAATAAGACAGACTGTAAAAAATGTAAAAAGAAAGAAAGAAATGCTAGAGATTGTTTTCTTCTTTTTGGTCTGAATGTTATACTGTCACTTAAATACTAGTTAGGAAGATAAATGTCTCAGCTTAATTTTTCTCAATTATGACCCATTTCTTTTCCCCCTTCCTAACTGCTTTCAGAATTCAGTCATCAACCAGGGCCCAATCATTTCTGCCACTAACCAACTTTGCATTTACTGCATTCATTAATATATGCTGCATGTACACCAAACACGTTTAAAGTGCACACTTTAAGCACAGCCATTTATTCTCCTAGAAATGCATCATTACCTAAAAGAGTAAATCTTTTAACCTGTATCAGCAATCAAAGAGCTCAAGTAAATGTTGAAGTAAATGAGTCAAAATTAGAGTGCACTCAGATCAGAATTCATAGACCCATTTGCCCTTGGCTTCAATTTATCTTTGGAAGCAATGGTCTGTTCGTAAATAGTGTAAGAGACTAATTGTTCTAACACCCTCCCCTTGTCACTCACGTTTAATTAGGCCAAAATGAAGAACACAAAATACCTGTTTGTATGGCCCAAAGACACATCTACACCACAGTGTCATCTATAATGCAAAAAGAAAAAAACAAAGAAACTGACCTTAAGAGTCCTTCAATAGGGAATTGGATAAATAAATATGGTATATCTATTAATTGAAATGCTATGCAGCCATTACAAATGAGATAAGTTTATTCTAATAATTTTATTTTTCAATTACAGTTGGCATACAATATTATATTAGTTTCAGGTATGTATCCTAGTGATTAGACATTAAATAATTTACTAAGTTATTATCCCAATAAATCTTATACCTATCTGACACTACACTTAGTTATTAGAATATTATTGACTATATTCCCAAAGTTTATTCTCATAAAATTATAAATATATGCAAGGAAATTATAAAGACCAGCCCTAGCCAGTTTGGCTCAGTGGATAGAGCATCGGTCTGCAGTCCAAAAGGTCCCAGGTTTGATTCTGGTCAAGGGCATGCACCTTGGTTTCAGGCTACCCCCCAGCTCAGGCCCCGGTCAGGCGCATGCAGGAGGCAACCAATCCATGTGTTTCTCTCACATCAATGTTTCTCTCTGTCTTTCCCTCTCTCTTCCAATCTCTCTAAAAAAAGAGAACAATAGAAAAATATCCTTGGGTGAGGATTAACCAAAAAAAAAAAAAGAAAAGAAATGATCAAGACCAAATTCAGTATAGTGGATACTTTTGACCTGGAAGAAAAAGTATGCAATTAGAGAGGGGTACATAGGCAGACTTCAACTAACTCATAACGTTTTTAATTTTTAAGTTTTGTGGTGGGTACATAGATGTTCTTAACATTATTTTTAATATATTTCTGTTCATCTGAATTATTTACTATTTTTTTAATTCTTTGAGCAACTGACTAGAAAATTCCTGCTGAAATAAAGTAATTGAAAATATTTTTCAATATGATGCTTAGAAATTGTTTTCTGGGTCAGATGAGAATAATGTAATATGAAATGAGCATAAATGTCAATGGATGAGGTTTTGATCTTATAAGGCCTTAATTATTAGGGGGGAAATTATTGGTGTGAACATCAAAAGAGGATAATTGGGGGGGAAAGGATTATAAAACATATATCCTGATTGGTTAAGCTGAGAATTTGGCCCAATGATCTTTAGAGTAACTTTAACTGTAGAATTCTACAGTGCTATAAAACTAGTGCTGATAGCCATTTTTCACCAACATTCTGATATCTTTGACCAACAATCCAATTGTCACCCTGACCAAAGCTTAAGTTAAGGAAATATATCTTGAGTGCCTACCATTTAGGCACTGTACTGACTGCCAAGAAGGCTACAAAAATTAATTGGACATGGACTTTGTCCTCAAGAACACCCAAGTAATGTGGGGAAGACAGACACATAGCCAACTCACCTTAAAGTAATATAATCAGCTCTATAGCAAAAGTATGAGCAAACTGCTTTTGGCAGATAGCCGAGAAAGCACGTCTGTGGGGCAGAGGAGAGTCAGAAAAGGTTTCACAGAAGACATGATGTTTATTATGGATCTTGTAGGGCGAATAGGGATAATTCAGGCAGAAGCAAAGCATAACCAAAGGCATAAGATGTGAAAGTGTGTAGCATATTTCAGTGAACAGTGAATAGTAGTCCAGTATGACTGGAACATAAGAGAATGTATCCAAGATCATAAAGACTCATACATAAGAAGTGGATTTTGTCCTGTAGGTACTATCAGAATTTTAAACAAGGAAATAGCTTATCAGATTAACATTTGGAAGGATCACTGGATAAATTAGAGAGATGAAACCAGTAGATCAGTTAGGAGGCAATGTAGTCCAGACCAAAAACTGATGGGAGCCTACCCCAGGACAATGGTAATGAGAATGGAAAGAATACAAAAGGACAGATTCTACAGGCATTTCTATGTTAGAATGAACATGGCATAACAAATAAAAGCACCTAGCTTGGATGTTAGGTCCTTTACTGATAGAATTTAGAAGGAGAGCCAGGCTATTCAAGGAAGATAATATATTTGGTTTAGAAATGTTTAATCTTAAAGTATCTATGGGACAATCAGATGAAAATGTCCATCAATGAGAGTTTTCCACTTTCTCCCTAAAACATACCTTGATACCAATCTCTTCTCTCCACCTCCATTTCTCCCAGCCTAGTCCATGCCACAAACATCTCTCCCTGAACTATGAAAAGAGTTGCCTAACCAATCTTCTTATTTCCACTCTTGCCCACCTTAGTTGGTTCTCCATATAATAGCTAGAGTAATCCTTTAAAATTTTAATTCAGATCTTATCCCATCCCACCTCAAATCCTCCAATAGTTTCTTATCACATGTAGAATAAATCCAAACTTTTTACCATGACCTACAGAGCCCTACTAGATCTGACCTCTGATTATTCTCCTAAGCTCATTTCCTACCAAACTCTCTTGTTCATTTGGCTTCAGCCATATTGGCTTTTTTTTCTGTTCCTCATGTTCCAGTCACAGTGAATCATTTCAGTGACTCAGTGAAGGCCTCAGTGAGGATTTGATTGCCATAAACACAATGTATATTTCCATGGTAATAGCTCCAGGAATTCTAGCCCTCTGAAATTATTTCAGCAGGTCTAAGCAGGTCTCAAAAAGATGCAATGCAGCTTGCCAAAGCCCATAAAAAAGCAACTAAATAAACAATCAAAAAAGCTGAAGCGGGATCAAGGAAACCCCATAAAAGGACAACTGAAGGTTGAGGACAACCAAGATGGTGGCATAGGTAAACACCTGAACTTGCTGCCATGCACAACCACATTAGAACTACAACTAAAAGACAAAACGAGTATCATCCAGAACCATGGGAAGGCTGGCTGAGTGGAAATTCTACAGCTAGAAGGAAAGAGAAAAGTGCATTGAGTCTGGTAGGAGGTGCAGAGGTGTGGAAGTGTGGAGGTACAGAGGCTCACGCAAAAGGGGCTGGCAGCTGGGTACGCTGTTGTCTTTTTCAATCAAGAGGGGGATACAAGCTCCCAACTGCTCTGAACTCCAGTTCTGGACAAGACTCTGGGGACCCAGACTCATACAGAGAGAAAATGGACTGTCTGGCATCGGGCCGGAACTCGAAGGCAGCCTTCTCTCAGAGGTGCTTGCAGCGATCATTGTTCCTGCATGGTGCCATGGGACACAGAGACCTGGGGGCCTCTTCAGGGCAGGGCTGACAGGCAGCCATTGCTATTTGCTCCACCCTGGTGATTCCCAGAGACCCCGCCCCACCCAATGTACAACCCCACCCAAGCTGTGCACAGAGGCTTTTGCATACGAATGGCCTGGCCTTTCTCCACCTAAAAACCTGTCAAACTGCAGCTGGGTCAGAGAGCACCAGAGCCTCCAAAAGAAGGCCCAAGGCTGGACAGCAGCTTCACAGCTGGGGCTCATATGGGCACCTCCAAACCCCAAACAAAGAGGAGGAATCTGCAGATCTTTCTGTAGCTCCTGCTGGGTGGCCTCAGGCAGTGGTTGACTTTGCACCTCCTTGGAGATCCAAGAGTCAGTGTACCTAGTGGTCAGAGTGAGACCATCCAGATTACAATTCTTCACATCCATAAGAGACACACTCAGGGGGAAGACTCAGTGAGCACCAAACCCCCACTGAACCAAGTTCTGCCCCATAAGGGTGTCTCCAGCATAGTTCTCCCATTGTAGACACAACTGATCCTCACAGCCAATTGGGCTGGAGGTCAATTTCTCCCAGTGATACCAACAACAATCAAGGCTTAACTACAATAAGACTGTGCACACAGCTCACAAAGGGGTGCACCAAGAGTGTCCACCTCAGGTAATTAGGGAGGCTGAGCCACTGGGCCCTATAGAACACCTAGCACACAAAGCCACTCTATCAACACAGGGAAGCAGCCAAAATGCAGAGACAAAGAAACAGGTCACAAATGACAGTAATGGAGGAAAGCAAATGACTGGATATAGAGTTCAAAACCACAGTTATAAGGTTACTCGAGAATCTTCTAGAAACCTCCGAGAAATATAGTGAGACCCTCAAGGATATGGAAAAGGACCAATTAGAAATTAAGCATACACTGACTGAAATAAAGAATAATATACAGAGATCCAACAGCAGACTACAGGATCCCAATAATCAAGTCAAAGATTTGAGATACAAAGAAGCAAAAAACACCCAACCAGAAAAGCAAAAGGAAAAAAGAATACAAAAATATGAAGATAGTGTAAGGAGCCTCTGGGACAACTTCAAGCAAACCAACATCCAAATTATAGGGGTGCCAGAAGAAGAGAGAGAGCAAGATATTGAAAACCTATTTGAAGAAATAATGACAGAAAACTTCCCCTACCTGGTGAAAGAAATAGACTTACAAGTCCAGGAAGTGCACAGAACCCCAAACAAAAGGAATCCAAAGAGGAACACACCAAGACACATCATAATTAAAATGCCAAGGGCAAAAGACAAAGAGAGAATATTAAAGGCAGCAAGAGAAAAGCAGTTACTTACCCATAAGGGAGTACCCATACGACTGTCAGCTGATTTCTCAACAGAAATTATGCAGGCCAGAAGGGAGAGACAAGAAATATTCAAAGTGATGAATAGCAAGAAGCTACAACCAAGATTACCCAGCAAAGCTATCATTTAGAATTGAAGGTCAGATGAAGAGCTTCACAGATAAGAAAAAGCTAAAGGAGTTCATCACCGCCAAACCAGTATTATATGACATGCTGAAGGGTATTCTCTAAGAAGAGGAAGAAGAAGAAAAAGGTAAAGATAAAAATTATGAACAACAAAGTAACAACAAATACATATCTATAAACAAGTGAATCTAAAAATCAAGTGAATAAAAAATCTGAGGAACAGAATAAACTGGTGAATAGAATAGAATCAGGGGCATAGAAAGAAAGTGGACTGACAATTCTCAGGGGGAAGGGGGTGTGGGGGTGCGGGAAGAAACTGGACAATAATTGTACACCTATGGATGAGGAGAGTGGGGTGGGGGTAAGGGCAGGGGGTGGGGTGGGAACCAGGTAGAGGGGAGCTATAGGGGGAAAAAGAGGAACAACTGTAATAATCTGAACAATAAAGATTTATTTTTTTAAAAAAGTTTTAAAAAAGAGTGAAATGAAAAAAATTAAAAAAGGACATATTGTTTAGTTTTTAACTTGTATAAATAAAATCATATTGTATATATAAAAAGACTACTGAAAATATAGCATCCTATATAATAAAAGGGTAATATGAAAAATGACCAAATGGCAGAACGACCAGTTGCTATGACGTGCACTGACCACCAGGAGCTGCCCCCTGGTGGTTATGCGTTCCCACAGGGGGAGCACTGCTCAGCCAGAAGCCAGGCTGATGGCTAGCCAGCACAGTGGTAGTGGCGGGAGCCTCTACTGCCTCCACGGTAGAGCTAAAGATGTATGACTGTTGGATATCCTCTAAGGGCTCCAGGACTGTGAAAGGGCACAGGGATGCAGGCTGGGCTGAGGGCCCCCCACCCCAATGAGTGCACGAATGTCGTGCACAGGGCCTCTAGTATGTTTATAATTTCTATCATGTTATCTTACTTCTGATCAAATATGACTTTAGACTTTTTCTCTAAGGTTTTCACTCCCAATGACCTAAATCTCAACTGACTTGGAAGTCATGGAGTCATTGAGACCATGCTTCCTTTATATTCTCCAGAATATCTAGCATAGAACTATAAGCATTTAGCACATGTTTAAGGACTACCTAAATAGAGATGAAATTTAATAAAATTAAATTCAAATTTCAAAAGGGTAAAGATGAAGGAAATTTGAATTGGTAGAAAATATTAACATTTTTGGTTTGGCCTCACTCAACCTGAGTTGACGGAGGGACTATATTCACTGGGTTATATTCTCACACCTCCAGTAGAGTACTTTAAAATTGTGAAAGAATAGATGAAAGATTAAATATGTTAATGCAAACTCAGGCAGCATTGATGGAAAATAATGCTCTAGTGACAAAAATATCAGTTTTCTTTTTTATTCTGTCTTATATTTCTGGAATATCATGTTTATTTCTAGAAACTCTAATTTAAGAGACCTTGCTAGCTAGAATGGGCCTATGGAAGAAAGACCAAACTTGTGAGGGTTCTGGAAATAGTAGTAGATGTAGGTAGAGCTAGCCTGATGAAGAGATGAGAAGGGGGCATAATAACAGCCTTACAATATTTGAAGAACCATCTGTAGAAGAAGGAACAGAACAGGTTTGTATAGCTCTAGCGGGTAGTGCTAAAGGGTGGGAGTTATAGAGAACCAAATTTCAGTTCAGAATAAGGAAGTGCTTTCTTACAATAATTAATATCCTGTGCTGGAGTGGGCTGACTAAATGGTTGTACACTGCCTTTCAATGGCCTTTTTTTTCAAGCAGGTAAAGGGTAATCACATAGCATGATATTGTCGGGGAGATTTCTGCATTAAGATGAAGATTGAACTAAGAAAGTGTTTTTCAAATTAGATTGCAACCCATTTGTGGAGCCATGAAATCAATTTAGTGGGTCCTGATCAGCATTTTTAAGTGAATTAAATGGATAGACTAGAAAATATCAGAAAGCATCACACAAAGCAAGGATGAGTGTGGTTTGAGAAATCTATTTTGGAACCATGTTTACATATGTATGAATATATCTACTGGGTTGCAGTGTAATATGCTTTGCTTATTATGGATTGCAATAAAAATGTTTGAAAACAATTTTTTTCAAATTCACTGGGGCCTCTTCCAGTTTTAATATCTAGTAGCTCTAAGAAGTTTTATCTCTATTGCAGAGGTCCAAAATTGCTGTTTATGAGAAAATGTGGTCTTACATGAAATCAGCAGAGCCATCTGTGTTTACCAAAACAACAGCAGACGGCGTGGCCCGAGTGCGGAAGTCCAAGGGAAAGTTCGCCTTCCTGTTGGAGTCAACCATGAATGAGTACATTGAGCAGAGAAAACCATGTGATACGATGAAAGTTGGTGGAAATCTGGATTCCAAAGGCTATGGTGTGGCAACCCCTAAAGGCTCAGCATTAAGGTGGGTGGAATAATATAACAATATCCGTGTTGTTATAGTATTCCACCTACCCTGATGCATTTTGTTGTCATTTTCTTTCTTGTGGATTTTGAGGTAACTTTTAAAAGTTTAAAATCTACAATATTCCATGGAGTTAAATAAGACGGTAAATTATGGTTTCATCTATTTAATGCATCCATTTTTTTAATGTTCTCTCTCTGTGTTGTCCTCTCTGACTGTTTGTTGCTGTTTTAATTTTACAGTTCAACGGCTTTTTCAATTTAAATGGTAAAAGCCAAGTTATGGTGCCATATGTGACGAATGTTAATTGCATGGATGTGGTGTTCTTGTTACTTTTTTTCTCAAAGACAATTTCCCCATCCCGCACACTTCAGTTTTGAGCAAATGTTATCCTCCATGCCACCTTCCAATATTTAACCCTGTATTTGCTGTACAGACATTTTTATAGCTCCACGTTCTGTGAAATTTAGCCAATTTGTCCTCTTGTGCTCCTTTTTATACGTTAACGATTTCCTAAGCATTTGTGCATTTTCTTACAAGTTATGTTTTATCGTTTCAAGAAATGCTGTTAACCTGGCAGTATTAAAACTGAATGAGCAAGGCCTCTTGGACAAATTGAAAAACAAATGGTGGTACGACAAAGGAGAGTGCGGCAGCGGGGGCGGTGACTCCAAGGTCAGCCTCAATGTCACCACAACCGGGTACCCTTAGTGACGAGTAATCGGCAAGACTGTTATCTTATTATTGAGGAGAGAGCACAAGACTCACACATAAAGTGGAATGACCAGGTTATTCCCCTGCCTGGCAGCTTTGGGAACCAGAAAGACTTCATGGCGCTGCCTGCATTTTTGATCTAACTTGGGTCCCTTCTTAAACTCCCAGACAGAGGCTCCCTATCCACACCCCTTCTTTCCCCTCATACACCAGACTGGTTGCCTTATGAAGGCTATGGTGTGGGTTTCACTGCCTTAGGCTTTCAATAGCCCAAGGCTTTCCTTAAGACTGTCCCCCACCTGCCTCAGCTGAGTGGTGTGATAAATCAAATCCATCTACTAAAAAGTCAGGTTACACCCTCTTTTTCCCCACTAAGGCATGATGTTGCTCACAGATGTTGGTTGGTTGATTAGAGTTGCCTTCTTCAATTATGTGTTTGAGTGATGAGATGTTGTTTTCTATATGTGATGGCCTATTTAAGCTGGCCCCACTTAACTTGAAAGCCAAAAACAAGCTTGGTTTCAAGTTAAATGGGGTCTTTCTTCAATAGGCCACCTCATATATAGACTTTGAAAGACATTTTGTATATTTAAACAAGTGCGTCGCCTAACTGTGTACTCTTTGTGTATAAATTCCTGATTTGGCTTTCTTGGCCACGTTCTTGGTTCAGGTAGGTCACATTGTTATCCAGGCTACCATTATGAAAAAACACATCTTACTTGGCATTCCTTTGACTCCTTAATGCTCTTCAGGGCTAGTAAGAATGAATAGTCTTCCTCCAAGCAACAAGAAATGGAAGCAAGCTCAGAAGCCAAGTTACCAAATGATGGAAGGACAGATTGGGTAAGTACAGGAGAGGATCTGAAAACAGAATTCTCCATGGGCCAAAGGGAATGACAATTATATTGAAACATGTAAGATCGACTGTTGTACAACCAAGAACTCATGGGCATCTTAAGGTGAAGAACAGTGTTTCCCAACCACAGATCATCAAACAGGCAAGACAAAACTTTTCTCCTTCAAAGACAATGGTTACACATCTGTTCTTCTTTCCCTCTCCATTCTTCAGCATCCTGACAAAAAAGTTAGTTTACCAGTCTGCAGAATAATATGGGTTTAGAAACACTAATACAGAGTATATTCAAAGAAATAAATTTAAGAATAATTTTCTTCAGTACATAATCTTACCAGGCATTGTGAGGTCTTTTATTGCAAAACCTTGATTAACCAGAACTCACCTAACCAGACCCCAATTAACTGAATTGAGCCCCCCCCTCCAAGTAATCCACAATGATGAGAAAGCAGCAATAGTACTAAAAGAGAAGACAGAAAGGAATTGATTTTTTAATCACTTGCTAAGCGATGACCTGTGGTTAGATCACATTCAGCTCTGTCTCCTATATCTTCTCTTCATCTGGATTTACCCTCAAATATTAGAGGTTTCTTCCCTGATGGAAAAAAAAGTGGATACAAGCATTTTGAGGGGGAAAATGTTATTAACCAAGAATGAAACAAAATGAGTATTGAAAATTCCATTCATTCCTTATGGATTCCAATTAATCAAGGTTTTACTATGTGTCAAAAAGCAGTAACTTCCTTTCCCACCTATGTGAATTAATGACATTGATAGCTTGGCCAAGCTTTTGACCCATTTGAGTTTTGGAATGGCTAGCCTGATGCCTAGAGTATTTAGCAGCTTCTTTCTGGTCTTCTTCTCATATTAATAGCAGACCACAGAGAACCCAATTATATCATTGAAATTAGTTGTGGAATGAAAATTGAGCTGGATTGGATACATTACTCTGAGGAATTCATCTCAGCATGGTTAAAAGGAGCTATGGACTGTTTCAAGATGACTCTAAAACATCCACATGATGCCAACTGCCCAGAAGTTTTCAAATAACCAAATGTTTGATGTTACATAAAAAAATCTACACACATTTGGCTGAATTTTCACTTTTTACCCAGATGTTTTGGTATCATGAAGAACCATGAAACTTTAGACCAGCTATTTACTAATTACAACCAACAATCAACTTTCTTTTCTCAGCT
The DNA here is from genome assembly GCF_027574615.1 of Eptesicus fuscus. Taxonomy (NCBI): domain Eukaryota; kingdom Metazoa; phylum Chordata; class Mammalia; order Chiroptera; family Vespertilionidae; genus Eptesicus; species Eptesicus fuscus. The sequence continues at coordinate 119,525,199 of NC_072473.1, read as the reverse complement.
GATACTGCTGCAAAGTTATCAAGTAACTTAATCGCCAACTCATAGTTTCCAGATTATATGATTTTTATATGCAAATAGAAAAATATTTCAGTAGATCTTAAATGTTTTCAACTTCTTTGACAATAGTGCTACCAGCCAGGTATCCTTCAAATTACTTTTTTCAGTCATTGTTCCAGCAAATCTTTTGAAATAAGTCAACCGTTTTCTCAACTATCGATAATAGTATGATCAGTGCTGCATATCCAATGATTGCTTATTCTGTTTCTGGATTACCAAGGAGCTTGCCTTTATCTTCTTCCTTCTTGCTACCTGCTGTTTTCTAAAAGTGATTGAGAGAAGGGGCAAGAGATGAACTTGACTCTCTTTTACCACTATTTAGTGGTGATGCCAAAAACAAATCAATGGAGAAGAAAGTAGAAAAGGCAGTGAAACCTCATTAATTTGGAGCCCTCTAATTTGTAATCTGTGATAAACTGGACAGGGACCAGTCTATAATCTAACTTTATATTATCAGGGATGCAGCCAAGAGAGGTTTGTTAAGCAAATGAAGAGTTGGGACTAGATTGTCAGTTGAATTTTTCTTTAAGAGAACAAACCTTTTTCAAATGTTGGAAGCATATATTAGATATAATCATATTCATTACAAATATATCTGCTAAAGTAGTGCTCAGAAAGACCTCCACAAAGCAATGTTTTATAGTGAGTTAGAATTACAAAATAGACTTAAAGTAGTAAAATTGCCATTCTTCAGATTTTGTAATTCATGACTTTTTAATTCAGATAACCCCTCCCTTCTGTTAGTCCAAATCAGTGAGGTTTAAATGTATTAGTAAAATGGCTTGAGAATTATAGTTCTTTATTGTATCCCATCCCCAGTTAACATGACAATTGACTGCTGAATATACCATCATCTAATAGAGAAAATGAGACCCAGAGATGGTGGTGACTTTGAGAAGGTCACACAGCTAATGCTGTTATAAATCTCTTCAGACTTTCAGGGTCACCTCCTGTGATAATATTGCAGATAGCAATTTATCACATCTAACCATCCAATGAGCAATGTCAATCTGATTGCATGTGACATATTTCCATAAAAATCAGGTTCATTCTTAACTACCTTGGTTACAATGCAAATGGCATATTTAAGCCATTATAGACCTCCGTACTGATTACTAAAAATGACAGCAATCACAAAGCCTGACATTTATGAGTGCTTTTACTTGTTCAAAAACACTTCCACACCTATTATCTCTGAAACCAGGAGAGGGAGAAAAACCTACACTACTGATCTCTTTGTCTGTCTCCTGAAACCTTTAAGTAATGATAAATGGGCAATTATATTAAATTGTTGTATTTTTCCCCCTGGCATACAACATTACACATCTTAAGCCTATTCTCAAAAAGTCACAATTCTATAGAAGGAACCAACAACTATTCAGACTGTTTTAAATATGCACATGCTTAAACTAATGAAATAGATATTTATTTTATTTTAATTTATTTTATGAATAGAAGGAATTAATTCAAAGTCGGTCACTAAATTAGCCTCTGAACCAGACCTACAGACTAGAACTAAAATACTTCTTAGTTTTACCATTTTTCTGAACTTGAGCTAATAGAGCTCAAACAAATCAGAATTGATCCTTCCTTGATGGACTTTAAATGCAAGGCAAGGATCATGGAAATTAGAGCTGTGGTTTGGGGGATTTTAACCTGCAAATCAACCTTTTGTGTTAGTGCTTTATTACAATGTGTGTGCAAATATGCTAATTAAGAGCCAGTAGGTTGCCCTACCAGGTTTGGCTCAGTGGATTGAGCCTCGGCCTGCGGACTAAAGGGTCCCGGGTTCGATTCTTGTCAAGGGCACATGCCCAGGTTGTGGGCTCAATCCCCAGTAGGGTGTGCAGGAGGCAGCCAATTAATGTTTCTCTCTCCTTGATGTTTCTATCTTCCTCTCCCTTCCTCTCTAAAATCAATAAAAATATTTTTTAAAAAGAGCCAGTAGGTTATTTCAGTGATAAACCCAGTTCACCGGGGGTTTGTGACACAGCCAATGAAAGTCTGTCATTGTAAATCACAGCAGAATGGGGATTTAGCTGCTGAATTACCTCATAAACATAACTGCCCTCCCTCTACAGTTTCCCGTCATCTCAAACTTTCAAATTCTTCTGAGAGAAGCACCGCCATATTTAATTCTCTTAATCTTGGGTAAAGTGCACCAGATTAGCTTTCCCCTGTAGTCCTACCTTACTAGAGGGGGTCAGGTCAGTGAAACAAGCTATTTGTGACTGGAGTGACAAGGCATTATAAACCTTACCCCACCTTACCCTAGAATTGCCCTGCCTTTAGTTCTATCCAGGGATTTAAATAGACGCCCAGTGTCCATATTTTCTAAGCTGAAAATCATGACACTTTATGTGCTTTAGGGGACATTGGAACAGAATGTTTAAGTGAGGCCATTCTGAACTGCTTGACTTCAATGAGAGTTGTACCACAGGTGACTTAACTTGTAAGGCATATAGGTAAGTAAGGGATGAGGATGGAATATGCAGTTAAGCTTCCATTAATTAACTAAATCATTTGCTGATCATTATGATTTGTAGAATATTGATAGAGAAATGCAGTTTTATTATCTTCAAATATATATAGGGACTAGATTATACTAGGCAATGTAATGCTAAGAAAGAACTTAGGGAACTTGTTTTAATAAATTCAAAACATGACCTGCAATTGAATTAGTTGTTTCCTTCTGTACTGGTGCTTTTAAAGTACCTAAAACAGTTTGTTCTCTTAAGAAATTCAAACATGATTCTCCTCCCTATCAGTAGCAATCTTTTTTTTAAATCCCATACATTTGCTTAGCGAATCTTCTACTCAAAGATAGGGAAAAGTTACACTTTTAAGACAGTCCATTTCCAAATGCCTTCAGCTTCCTATTCAGTGGTACATAGATGACTGAGGTGATACTATGTTACCCATATGCATAAATGAGATCCTCAGTTTTGTGTGTATTTCTTCTTCTTCCATGTATGTCCTCAATTCTCTATTGCCACCATCTCTTAACCACTTCTCTTCCACACCCAGAAGTCTTTGATATTTTGGGGCCTTGAATAATCGATGTGAATCTGCATCTGCCTTTTACCTGCAACAAGATGGACCTTTTATTGGCAGGAGCCATCCCCAAAGGTAGACATTTTGGATACCCAGGGTTAAGATGGATCCCAATGACTCTGTACTGACACTGTTATGTGTGTAGGCAAGAATCATTACAGATTGATGGCATTTCCTTCTTGGAAGAAGTTCCCATGAACCATTGAGACTGGTTTGGGATCGAAGAGTAGGGTGAGTATACTATGCTCTTCGTTGATTTGCATGTCTCTGTGCTGGTGCTGCCTCCTGGAAGTATGAAGAACCTGACAATTTTCTTTTCTGGTAGTGACTAAATTTGCTCCTTGAACTTACTCAGGTCTTTCTCCCAAAAGCAAATCCTCACTTTCTCTCAAGTGGCTGCTTCAAGCAAGGGACATCTTTGCCTTAAGAACTGAACCAGTCCAGTGACTGCCAAAGCCATTGAGTTTGCAAGATGGTGTTAAAGAATAAATTCTACCACCGGAAAAATATTGTAATCCAAAAAGAAAACATTTTTGTTCAATTAACCCATTCTAGTGATGTTTTAATTTTTAAATTGACTGTGTGGCCTTACCATGATTTCTATGATTAAGACATGATTATTTGCCTTTGGTGTTATCCTGATAATTTGAATGTGTTTCTTATTGAAAAATAATGACCAAGTGTCCAACACCAGAGCTACAGAAAGAGCAGCAGGAGTAAAAAGCCTGAAGGTAAGAATGCTGTTATATAATTTCCAAAAGGAAAGACACGGTTGCAGTGGCATAGTGAAATGGTGTATGTCTATGCCTTTTCTGCCCCTCTAAGACCAAATAAATCGGTTTCCTTTCATTTGGAGAGGATGTTATAGAACCACACTCTCTGAAAGGTAGGGCAGCCCATGGAAAAGAAACATGAAAGATTTGAAACAAATAAATGCATTCAATGAGGGTGGGAACTGAGGTTGGTGGAACAGGGTGGGGCAGATGTTTTTACTGAGAACAATTGAAATCCATTCTCTTTTGACTTTCTAGAGAGCGGTATAGCATTTGGCCCTTGGCACATGAGGAAAATCCCTATTGGTCAGAAGTGGCAAAAGTGTGGTCCAAGTCTAGATTCATCTTAAAGCTTAATTTCATCTGGCCTTGAAGCAGATGTTTCTCAAAATATGGACATAAGGCTATAGCATGCTTTACACTTTTTAAAAATAGAAAGAGATTGAATGAGAAGAGAGAGAGAGAGGAGAGAGAGAGAGAGAGAGAGAGAGAGAGACTGACTCTGCTGGGTGTTCTGTCTAGCTTCACTACTGAAAATGCAGATAAATGAATGCTTGAATGCTCGCTAGACAAAGTTGGCAACCAACTTTCAGATCTGATATTAGACTCCATTTGTTTCTATCTATTTGGGTGTAAGCTGAACTGATTATTCTTCTATGGGTCATGGTCAAGGGAAGGCTATTGAGGAAAAAGAGAATGTTGGCACTCATCATATTAAACTCTTAATAAAAATTTGGCTAGAGTCAGGGGAATGAATTAGGTGTCTATGCCTCTCTTTCTCAGGGTCATTGGGATATCTAAATAAAACACACTTATAATAAAACCCAACCAAATTTTAGTTTTAATTTTAATGGAATTTAAAACCAAATTATCAAGAGAATCATATCAATTATGAACTTGGGAAAGTACCTGCAGTCACATTTTAAACAAAACTGCCTTCTCCAAGAGCTTAGCATTTTCCCTGAGTTCCTTCTCTCTGTCAGGAACAAATTGAATAAGAAGTCCTCTCAGACAAATTGGGTTATGTCCACAACCAATAATTGTTTTGGATTCCTGTTCTAGAGGGAAAGGTTGGACAAAGGCCCAGTTTGGCAGAAATCCATCAGTGAAATTCACAACTTGTAGAATCAAAGGGTCTATCACTTTGAATTTGAGAGGTTATCATTTGGAAATGCACTGGTTTTGCCCACATATCTACAAGTGGCTTTGGGACTGCTACTCTAGCATAGATGCTCATCAATAGGTTTCAATCACCAGCATTCTTAAGCCCTTCGTAAAATGATTCACAGCTTTCAACTCCTAATGTTACATGCATGCATTATTGAATTTGCTCTTTGCACTTATATTAAATTATGATCTCATTAGCAAGGAGTTAAATAGGTTTGAGCTACATTTGTGAACTACATAGATATAAATACTCTCTCAGAGGGAGCTTCTAGCAGCTAAGCACTGCATAGCTCTGCAAATCATTGTAGCTGCGCCTGTGAAATGAGGGTCATCTAGGTGGCCAGAGTCCCGTAATGCCAACAGTCATACGAGCATGCGCTCTAGTTGTAAAGAAAGCTTGGGCTTTCTCCAAGGGTAGAAGGATTGAAATAACTTAAATCCCCATTCTCTCAGAATCTTGCACCCAAAAACCCCTGTGCAAAGAAATGTGTAGAGATATTTTAAAAGAGCTCTAGACACTAGTATAGTCTAGGGCCTATTTTGAAATGCCACAGCCTCCAACAGCTACTATATGGAGAGGTAAATTTTTTACTACACATATCCCAAGGTAACCTAGAGAAAAGAATATAAAAGACCTTAGAGTAAATTTTCTCATCCAGCAAAGATTCTTCTCTTGCTTGGCCTTCAATAGTCTTCAACTTAATAAATCAAGACCTACCTGGGCAGAGATGTGTGCAGCTGCCTATCTATACAGCTGGACCTCAAATAATGTCATTTCATTCAACATTGTTTTCACTATAACAATGAGATGTCATACAAACTTAACTCTTGTTTATATCAATTAGCCTTTGGTAATATTGATTTTGTCATATATCATTTCACTCGAAGCCACAGAACCTATCGATAACATTTTAAGTGAGGTCTTACTATACATACCTGTGATTTCCTGAGTGATTCTAGGAGTTCTCCAGAAAAGGCTAGAAAAGCAAGTGAGCTATTAGGAAAGGTGACTTGTCACCATTAAAACCTGAAATGTCTTCAGTTAGAGAGAGAGAGAGAGAGAGAGAGAGAGAGAGAGAGAGAGAGAGAGAGAGAGAGAGAGAGGTGGCTGTCCTCCCTCCACTGGGCCAAAGATATTCTCATAAATTGTTCAAAAAAAATCACTACTAAGTACGTACCAAGAAGCAAATGTTAGTAATTGGGAATGAGGTTTGGATGAGGCATATGGTGAGGGGAGGGCTTCCAGCTTAGGTTGTGATAAGTTTCTATATTCATTATCCAGATATTGTGTTGTTAGAGCAGGTTTCTAATTAACTATGCAAATACACCATCCTTGTGCATATATTTCTTTTACTTCTCTCTGACCTCCTTGTCTTTCCCCACAATCTACATATTTACACATATATGTATCCTTCCTAAGGACTTTATTGAAGATCTTCTGGCATTATTAATTAAACAGACATTTGCTCTTTAGGTGTCCCTACTCAGAAGTGAAGCCATTCAGAGCAGAATATATCCCATAGTCTCTTGGGTGAATGAATCATATTACACCCTGGGTTCCTATATTTTTCAGGCCTAGAGCCATATTTATAGTACAAATTCTTATCTCAGCCCTTCTAGGATCGCCATTTAGAGAAATCAATTTGGTTGTTAATTCACAATGTTATTTTTTCTTCTTTACCACTATCGGGGAACTCAGCACCATCACACCATTCTCACCACATTTCATTGTTCATAAGAAAGAATCCAACATGGTTCCAACTACCTATTTTAAGTCTACCCTAAAATTAAAATCGAAAAAAATTGGACAGTGCTTTTGAAATACATATATCAAAAAATTTAGTTACTTTTAAAGAATAAACAGTTTCTACTTTCACAGGGAAAAAAATGGCTTTATCATCATTTGTAATGTTGGCCATCACTAAGATAACATTGAACTTTAAAATGGCTGGTTGGTACATCCCAGGAGTGACCTGGGAACCTAAACAACTGCCACCTGGGGTTGATGCCTTGGTTTAGTGAATACAGTCTTTTGTAGCTGAGTTATTGCCAGGTGTGGATAGGAGAGATAAGCAGAAATTTTTACGAGCCAATTATGTTTTCTTTAAAAATAGAACTCATTTTCAAGGCATTATGAATTATATTACTACCTCTATTTTTTTAAATTGACATTATTCCATGTTCCCCACACTAAGGAATCATCATCCTACCACAGGTCAGCACTACCTTCCCATACTTGTAAATGACTCTCTTATTTACATTTACTCTTACCCTCTCCATCTAATCAACAATCACATACTTTTTATGACTTAAGTGCAGTAAATCATTTTATTCTTAGAAGAACTTTACACTCTTCCCAAAATATTTTTTAAACAATATGGAACAAAGATTTGGAGTTTGTGAAGATTACTTTGTTTCGTTTCCCATTTATCAGGAAGCTGTGTGTTTTAACAAGAAATGTTGCTCTGACTTAAAGGTGTGCAATTCTAATGGGAGAATTTCAGGTGAAAATATTTCTGGATAGGGAGGCATTCCCAGACCCCCTAAAATTGCATCACAAACCTCTCCTGTTCTCTCCCTAAGCCTGCCACCCATGCCCTTGTCTTAGGAGGGCTCTCCTTAGCAAAAAGTTTATAGCAAGCCCTTCAGAGGAAAGAATGCCTAACTAATTTCCATGATAGGAATCTGACCTACTTTGTGTAATTCTTTCTGTTCTCTATTGAGGTGAGTATAATAAATATTTCTGACTTGTAATTCTCTTAGGTACCAGTTAAGGGCCTACAGTAATTGCTCTGAAATATTACCCTGGAGACATATTGCTACACCACAGTGCCAGGCCCCAGCTGCAAGATATGCCCTTGCTAGGTTGATAGTTATTTGGAGTACTGTGGTCCCTAAAGAAAAAATTCATTGTGAACATCCAAGCCCAAAGAACAAAAATAAGGAGGACTGCTACCATTATGTGTGTTCCATTGTAGAATGCATGTACAGAGCTGGCAGTACATTAATTTGCCTTCTGGCCTGCCCCGTAATTGCTGTGCATGCTTGAGCAGATTGCTTAACCCATCTACTAGTATACTTCAATCCCTTTACTTGTAGAGACCATAAATCTACCTTCTTAGAGTGATCATTAAGCTTGACCAATAATAATAGTTATTATAATAATTATGTGAAGTACTAGGCTGAAAAACAAATTCTAAAAGTTATCTATTCAATAAATATTTATGGAGAGAACTGTTATTCTAAGAGGGGATAAAAATACATAAGCCATGGTCCCTGCTCTTGAGAAGTAAAAAGTGTAGTGGGAGTTACAAGACATAGGTATAAATAACAAGCAAGGTAGGAGATGAAGGAGGGAAGAGAAAATATTGGAGCGGACAGTTAAAATGGCTTCATGAAAAAAGTGACATTTAAAATGACCAAATGCCCACCTAATTCCATGTCCTTTAAAATACCAAATCATGTGCATGTGTGTGTGCTGGGGGAAGGGTGTCAATAGATTTGGTTGATTTGAATTGGGCTAGGCAGTACATCCAGTAAGGTACAGTAAGAGAGAAAATTATGGCAGTTTTACTCTGCCACCTTGGGAATGTATTCCACCCCACAGAGACATACTGTTCTAGAAGATTTGGCCTTTACAGTACTTTCTTTTCTTGGCAGCTATCCTAACCTTGTTAAGTGGTATTATCTGTGATTTCTGATTACAGCTTTATGCTTCTTGGCTGTGCTGCTGCTTGAAATGTTTGTTTTTCTCCTTCATTTTTATTTAGACGTTCCCAAATGCACATTGGCTCCCTGCCAGATTTCATAAGCCCTGTGATTTTTTTTCCAATCAAAAACTAAACTTCTAGAGTATATCATTTGTCAGATTTCTCTAAAGTCCTGGAGCATCCAATGAGGTCTGGATGCTGTAAGGCAGGGTTCAACTTTAGCACAATTGACATTTGGAGCTCTGTTGGGAGGGGCTGTCCAGTACATAGTAGAGTGTTTAGCATCATTTCTGGCATCTACCCTTTAAATGCCCATAGTATCCCACCACCCAGTTGTAACAATGAAAAATTACTCTAGACATTGCCAAATATCCCCTGGAGGACAAAATGACCCCAATGGAGAACCATTACTCTAAGGCAGTGGTTCTCAACCTTTCTAATGCCAAGACCCTCTAATACAGTTCCTCATGTTGTGGTGACCCCAAACCATAAAATTATTTTTGTTGCTACTTCATAACTGTAATTTTGCTACTGTTAATGAATCGTAATGTAAATATCTGTGTTTTCCAATGGTCTTAGGCTCTACAGCAGTGGTTCTCAACCTGTGGGTCGCGACCCACAGGTTGAGAACCACTAGCGGGGTTGCCTAAGACCATCGAAAACACAGATATTTACATTACGATTCATTAACAGTAGCAAAATTACAGTTATGAAGTAGCAACAAAAATAATTTTATGGTTTGGGGGTCACCACAACATGAGGAACTGTATTAAAGGGTCGCGGCATTAGAAAGGTTGAGAACCACCGCTCTAAGGTAACCTCCACTGTAACTCTGGAGGCCATGGGAATGGGGAGGAATTACCAGCCATTCTGTGGAAACCACTGGTTGGCCTAAGGCAGAGATAGGCCATTTATCAGAAGTAGGATGCTAAATTGCCTACATACTAAGCCTAGGTTTTGGCAAGAGTACATGGTGGCAGCCCAGAATAGGCCTGGCACAGGAAAAGCCTTCCTTCCTCCAAAACCAGTGCTTCTCAAAATATTTTGTCCCAGGATCCCATTACACACTTAAAAATTATAGGGAACTCCCCAAAATATTGTTTATGTGTGTTATATCTATTAATATTTAACATATTTAAAATTAAAATTGAATAATTTTAAATGAATATATTCATTGATTCAGTTTAAAAATAATAAATCTATGGTAACATAATGTACTTTTATGAAAAATAACTATATTTTTCCAAAACAAAAATAAATTATCAAGGAGTGGTATTGTCCTATATTCTTGCAACTCCTGTTAATGTCTGGCTAAATATAAGAGAATAGGATTCTCATTTCTGCTGCTTTATTCAATCCGTTGTGATAGCACATGTCATGTAGCCTCCAGGAAACTCCACTTGTACATCATTAGAGAATAAGAGTGAGAAGGGCAAGGGTGCCTTAGTATTATAAAAATAGTTTTGACCTCACTGACCCTTTGATGAAAAGTTTTCAAGGATCCTCCAGGGGTTCTTGTACCACACTTGGAGAACCACTACTTTAAATTAACATGTCTCACTTTTATCAGCCTATTTCATTTAAGGCTGACAAACTTCTTTAAAACTCAGAATCTCTAGGGAGAGATCTCTATTTGGACCTTAGCGTGAGTGAGTCTAAATAGAGATCAGACTTCTCTGTTCCTGAGACCTAGTGAAAGTAGCTGTACTGAAGAAATTGAATGAAGTAATTTGAAGAACATAGTACCTGGAGGGAGGACAAGGACTGGTAAGGGCTTAGAGAAGCAGTCTGAGTAATTTGGGCCCTTTGTAATAAGAAAAGAGGTAATACAGAAAGGAAGAAGGAAATGCTTTGTACTTTTTGGTCCTGATGGAATCAGTCACCCATATGCATCTCCCCTGCGATCTGAGCTAACTGCCAGAATCCTAAACCTAGGTGCCAGCACCTAGCTTAAGGCATAGAGCACTGGGGAGAGGTGGTAGTGATAAAACAAAAAGTAATAGGGAAAAGGAGAAAAGAGAGCCACACAGTGGGGATTGGGGGAGAAGGCAGTTCCAATACTTATGTCAGAGCCAGAGATGGTCTGTCTGTCCTTTAAAAGTCTAAGGCTTAATTTTCACTGCCAATAATATCTTAAAGAGGCTCAAAGTTTTGAGTATATTTTGTTTCTTTGCATTCTAAGCATCTCTGGTTGGCATTTGAAAAGCCTAAGACTGTAAGCATTGATTGAAGGAACTTGTATAAAAGGACTTCAATTTCCTGGTGAAATACTAATGCAGATATTCTGGCTTCCAAGCCCTGCACTAACTGAGAAAGTGACACCTCCCTGACACTAAAAGTTTTTAGTTTTTCAAATCTCAAGTACTCTGAAATTACATATTATTTCAAATGATGATACATTTCTCAGAATATCTCAGGTTGAGATGCTCCCTCTGCTCTCAACAGCAAAGTGGGGAAGAAAGGAAATAGGCTTTGAGGACTTGGCCTGATAGAGACCAGATCTTTGTGACTATAGGAAGTCCAACTTATCCAAAATAAGCTAAGAAAATTTATGACATGTTCATAGTTACATAAGTGTGTATAAATATGTCTGCTTTCCTCCTCGTAAATCCGTGGCATTCAAACTAAAATGCACTGGTATTGGCAATATTGTTCACATGTGTCTGAACACCCAGTAGTTTATTGCCTTGTAATAAAATTATGCCGTGCTCTATATATAATGTATTATCCAAAGTTATTAGAGATACTGTATTTAAAATTCATTAGCTCTAGAAAGACACCAGGATAAAGGTCATTATTCACATTTTATAGCTGAAGAAATTTCTAAGAGAGAAAATCTTTATCATGGGACCAGTAGGGTTTCCTATATTTTGCCCAATGGCTCCAAATATAGTCCTTATGCTTTAAGGTGTGGAGGACTAGGTAGCAGTGGCCTAGCCTCCTGGTGATATATTAGCCTCTCAGTCAAGGATGTCTTATCTTCCCAGAACAGCTTACCTAAGCTGTTCCTCTACAGTGCTACCCACAGTGGCAGTCAGTTTGCATTTTAGGTCATGCTGTATTAATAATCTAGTTTAAAACAATCTGGTTCACTCTCTGGTAGCCTGAGTTGAGCATTGCAGAGAGACAGCTAGTCAGTAACTCAAAAACAACCCATAAGCCAGTTCTCCCACTTTTGGATAAGTATTCCTCTTATCCAAAACACAGGGGTCCACATTATCGTATACTTTTAATACTAAGATCAGGATGTATATAAGAATTTAGTTTGTAGAGTGAATACATGTATGGAATACAGTTCTTTCTAAGATCATTTTCGACTGAGCAACTTATTTGTGTAATAAAGGACAATCAATCAGAAGGCCTGTTATTCACAAAGAATCTATTCTCTTTTCTGTTCGGATTCACCCTTTTGTCTCATTTCACATATGGAAATGCTGCCCATTCTGGCTCAGTCCCCTTCCCCATTCCTCCATAGAACTTGCTTTCTGTCTGGAAGTACAATAAGACACCCAGTTAGATCAAACCTAATACATCTCCATCACAAAACTACTGCAAGCTGCCGCCGACAATTGTCACTTGAGGGGAGACCCTCCTCACCACACACAGCCTATCTGAGGAGTGCCTTTTTTTCTATCCTCATTATTTAACAGTGTGTGCCGATTACTCAAAGCGATATGGGCAGGCCCTGGTAAATATAGCGTTGCTGTAGTGTTAACTTTTTATAAGGTAATGCTCAGGTTGCCTGCAGTGTCTAAAATTACTCTGTGGCCAGGGCCCCCTGCTTTATCGCTTTCTATAGTTTTAAAGTAGTTTGAAGCTTGAATAACATAAAATAACATAATATAATGTTATTTATGTTATTTCCCACGTGAAGAACGCCTGTAAACCTTGCAGTATTGAAACTCAGTGAACAAGGCATCTTAGACAAGCTGAAAAACAAATGGTGGTACGATAAGGGGGAATGTGGAGCCAAGGACTCCGGGAGTAAGGTCAGTCGCTGAAGGTCTTTTTGTACTGATTAGCAATCACATTTTGAACCACTGTTTATTTTCTACCCTAAAAAGGCTTTTCTTCCCAACACACACTCCCTGACACAGTGGGACCCCTTTATAACACCAGCGTTAAAAGAATAAGGCAAACACCAGCCTCAAAGGCCTGCCATGTGACATCAATCATTAACTCTAGAGAGTTATTGTTATGATTAGGGGATTCAATCTGGCCCACTGCATTTCCAAAGCTATAAAAGAAGAAACTGTGTTATAAGGGGGTTTTACTGTATTTTACATTTTCAAAGTTCAAAGAGAAAATATAACAACAACCAAAAAAAAATCCAGTTGTGACAGTACTTTGTCTTAACCTGTTACAGTGTCAGAGACTTTGTAGTTGTAAATACCCTTGGTTCTTAATATATTATGTCAATCCCATCTAAAAACAGTCAAAGAAATAAATAACTAAGACTGGTCTCTGTAAGCAGAATGATTAGCTTCCTCCTAGCTGCTGTCGTACTGAGTTCAGCATCTATTTGGATCTCGAATCTCATTAAGTCTGTCACACTTCTCTCTTCCAAAGGTGTCATTTAAATCTCTGTACATAATACTTTTTTAAATTCAGTCACATGATCCTTAAGGGTTTACATTGTCAGGATAACATCACATTGATAAGCATGAAACACTCTTCCCTGCCTCCTTCCTGCCCCCCTTTGTTCCCCTAAGAAAGTTTTTTTTTTTTTTTTTGTCGATTTTTGCCTTTCCTTTTTTTTTTTTTTTTGAACTAATATTGTGGTATCAGTTAATTCATTTCATGAAATGCCACTCATTTTCCCTGTGCAGTGAACCATTTTGCTACTGGTTTTTTACATCCTACAACAGGGAATTCTGTGAAACTTAAATACATGAAACTTGAAACTGTTCTTGTTACTGCAGCTTTCATGGGGTATGTCAAAGGACACTTTTCCCCCATCAAATACCACATATATATAAAAGTCTCATGGCAGAGGAAGGGTTATCAGAAATTGGTCCATTTCCTAATGGACTGTGGAACATATTTGAAGATAGCCTCACCAGCTTCCTTAAAGAAATGATCCATTGTTCCATAAGTGACAAATTGTTATTACTTGTCTAGCTGTCAGTCATCCTAGAAGAATGACTATTTTCAAGGTTGTTTAGACATGAAGCATACACTTACCCCCTTCCTGAACATGTGATCCAATTCCAATTGGCCGTTTTAGTAAACAAGTACAGGACTGGCTCCTATGAAAATAGAATCAGGACAAGGCCATATTATATTTACATTTAATTCTTTAAATGGTGGCAGGACTAGCTGAGCCACAGAGCATTGAATGTCAGCAATGACCATCATCTGCTCACTATGTTATCATTTGAATAAGATTCTCAATTCACTGACTTAACAATTTGGATATTCCATTCAATTGCATTCAGCAGCAAAATGGTTACATTCACTCTAAAAAGACTACAAAATGCTGTATTTTTTTTGTTTGTTTGTTTCAAAGAAAGGCTCCTGGCCCTTGGTGTGTCCTACCTCAAGGTAGGGCTCAAGGCACCAACGTTTTTCTTTCCATGGTTCAGCAATTCAGTTTTTGCTTTTTCATTCAGGCAGATAGCTTAGTCAGATTTGCAGTTTGACCTGAAAGTCACTGACCGGCTTCCTTAAATTTTCCCCTATTTTGAATAGAAAGCAGATAAGTGTAGCCTTTTTTAAAAAATTATTTGCTACTTCCCTGGAATAAAAGCTAAAATGAGCTGGATTTTTAAGAAATCCTCAGCCTCCTGGAAAAGCTTTCTGATTTGTATAGAGCCAATTCAGGACCCAATGAGTCCTCCTGACAGTTTCCTTAAACTCTCAGGAAGATGGATTAGAGCCAATTCTTTGTGCTGCACCCTTGTTCCAGCAGCACAAAGACTTGCTGCCCTAAGAATGAACACTTAGCAACCAGTCCCCAAAGGAAGCAATTTCTCAACCACTAGGGGAAAAGGGGGTGTTAATCCTTTTTAAACAAACCTTTGTGAAGTAAATCTCCAAATAAGAATATCAGGAACATCTAATAGTCTCACCTGGTATCTTAAAGACCGGTTGTTGACAAGTTTGTCACAGAGAGAACAAGGGAGAAAGGGGTGTTGCGGGGCAGAGAGGGGAAAGAGTGCTTCAAGTTCCCAAATGAGAAGAGTGTTACATTTATAGAGATTATGTCACAGCTCAACTCTGGCAAATGGTGTTTATTGAGACTGGAAGAGGAATGAATTGTGGTTATGTTTACAGTTTTGCTCCCATGACCAAGTGCTATTTTATTTAGTTGTTGACACTATTTTGAAGTACTAGAGGATTTAAGGAGTCAACATAAAAGAATATATAGGTGAGGATCACAACTGTTAACAGAAACACAATCTATCATATTGCTGGCCATTGTGAAACATCAGTCAGTTGCCAGAGTTGAGTCATAACATGTCCATCAATGTTTAGCTATTTTACAACTTAAAACTATCCTATACTGTTGTAATGTATTATAATGTCCCATTGCCTTTGCTTTTCCCACGAACTAATAACATTGTTCATTTCTCTTAGGACAAGACCAGCGCTCTGAGCCTGAGCAATGTGGCAGGTGTTTTCTATATACTTGTCGGAGGTCTGGGGCTGGCCATGATGGTGGCTTTGATAGAATTCTGTTACAAATCACGGGCAGAGTCCAAACGCATGAAACTTACAAAGAACACCCAAAACTTTAAGCCTGCTCCTGCCACCAACACTCAAAATTATGCTACATACAGAGAAGGCTACAACGTGTATGGAACAGAGAGTGTTAAGATCTAGGGGTACGGTTAAGGTCTAGTAAATTAATCAGCCTTACATTGTTGTATGTTAATCTCTTTTTTATTTTTTGTTTCTTAGTTTTTTTCTTGTTTCAAGCATTGTCTATTCTTTGCAACCACTTGATTCTTTGAAAACAATGGTTGTGCTTTCTTGTCTGTAGTGCTTTTCTAATAGCATAGTTGTAATTAAACTGTGGTCTGTGACCCAAAAGGCAAAAAATTCTCTAGAGCAGCACAGTTCAATAGAAATGTTTAATTTAATGATATATTTTATTTAACCCCAGGTATATTTTCAACATGTCATAATTATAAAAATAAAGATTTTTTACATTCTTTTCTGCATACTAAGTCTTAAAATCTGGGTTATATTTTATACTCAAGGCACATCTCAACTAGTACTAGCCACATCATCAAGTATGTATTCAATAGTCATATGTGGCTAGTGACTACTATATTGGACAGTGCAGCCTTAGAGAAAGCAGCTGCTCCAGAACTGATGTTAAAATAAGGAGTGAAAATGGGGCACTGCCACAATGAGAAATGCAATGCTTCCATAGGGGAACAGTGTTCTCTTAAGTATAAGCTTGAGAAAAATTTTTTAATCTTTGAGTCCTTTTGTTGTCCCTTTCTTGAAACTAATATTCTGGTAAGTATTTCCCAAAGAACAATCTAGGATCCTTGCTGCTGGCTGCCCCAAATTCATACTTAGATGAACCTGACTGATGCCACCTTGACTCTGGCAGCTATAGCCAACCCCACCACCACCATCACCAATAACTCAGATGTGTTCAAAGGCAAGCTTGAATTAGGATAATGCTTTATTCTGGAAGTGTTTAAAATAATATAGTCTTGTTATCTTCAAGTGCATCTGTCATCACTAACACACCTATCTGAAGTGGAACAGAACATTTAGCAACTTCATAGCCCTTATTTTATGTGGGAGATTTTTTACCTCATGAGTCAATGTCAATGTGCTTGAATTTCTACAAATTTATTTATTTGTGTTTTGATCTCCTTATATTTCACATTGTGAATCTAAATTCAGCTGATTTTTAAATAACATTTCATCCAACTAAATAATTTGTCTTCACCATGGAAAACATTACCTTGTTTGATGAAGTTGCTGGTTGTTCTTTTCTGCTGCACACTGTAAACTTTTGCTACAATAGATTAAGTACAATGAACTAGCCCACTAACAAAGTGTTCCCATTGCATTGTTGAATGTACAATGCATGCATTTGTCTGTAATTAGAACTGTTTGCATGCAAGCATTTAATGTGCTATGTGCTTAAAATATTTTCTTTTTGAGTAGGTTATATAGTCCCATTACAATTTGGGGCATATTATTTGCTTTTTCATAGAATGGTAAATGGGTGATTTTGGCCTAGTTTAATTATCCCAAATTCTAAGATACTGGCATCCAAAGAAATAGCATTTTTCCAAGTGCTCTCAACTTTATTGCCTCATTTGATGTAATAGGTCAGAAAGATTTTTCCTTTTAAGCAACTAAGACCCAGCCACACCACATGACTTGTTCAAGGTAACACAACTAGATAGTGACAGTTCTGAAACTAGAACCCAACCCTTCTTTCTCCTATGGCTATATTCTTTATTAAACCATGCCACCTCTAATCCCCATGGCCTGGTAGTTTCCAGGAACCTTGAAATCCCAGTGGAATTCTATCAAACAGAAAGCAGATCTCAAGTTTATGCCCCACTTGTTTATAAAAAGTCTTGAGGGACTGACTTCACCAAGCCTCCATATTACTCACTTATGCACTCTACATGAGGTTGTATATTCACTTCTACTTTCCCCAGAAAGAATTTTTTGAAACAAGGGTCTCAGAGCTCAGGGCCACATAGCCTCCAAGCCCTCTTTATTATCAGCCATTCCATCTGAGAATCTAGGTCCCTGTTCCCCAATTAGTATAGCCTCAGTCCCTTGTTAAAGCCTCAGAGCAGTGCTTCTCAAATGTCAGTGTGCATGTAAGTCACCTGGGGATCTTATCAAAGTACAAATCCTGATTCAGCAGGTCTGGGATAGGGACTAAGAGTCTACATTTCTCACAAGCCCCCAGGTCATGTTGATGATGCTGGTCTAAGGCTAGAAAAAAGTATCTCAGAATATGTAACTTAAGGGAAGAAAGGAGGAAAGGAAGAAGGGAAAGAAAGACAGAAAGGGAAAACAGAGATAGAATGGAAAGAGAAAGGAAGGGAGGGAGAGAGAGAGAGAGAGAGAGAGAGAGAGAGAGAGAGAGAGGGAGAGAGGAAAGGAAAGGAAAGGAAAGGAAAGGAAAGGAAAGGAAAGGAAAGGAAAGGAAAGGAAAGGAAAGGAAAGGAAAGGAAAGGAAAGGAAAGGAAAGGAAAGGAAAGGAAAGGAAAGGAAAGGAAAGGAAAGGAAGGGAAAGGAAAAGAAGGTAAAGGAAGGGGAAAGGAAGGGGAAAGGAAGGGGAGGGAAGGGAAGGGAAGGGAAGGGAAGGGAAGGGAAGGGAAAGGAAAGGAAAGGAAAGGAAAGGAAAGGAAAGGAAAGGAAAGGAAAGGAAAGGAAAGGAAAGGAAAGGAAAGGAAAGGAAAGGAAAGGAAGGGAAAGGAAAGGAAGGTAAAGGAAGGGGAAAGGAAGGGAAGGGAAGGGAAGGGAAGGGAAGGGAAGGGAAGGGAAGGGAAGGGAAGGGAAAGGAAAGGAAAGGAAAGGAAAGGAAAGGAAAGGAAAGGAAAGGAAAGGAAAGGAAAGGAAAGAAGGAAAGGAAAGGAAAGGAAAGGAAAGGAAAGGAAAGGAAAGGAAAGGAAAGGAAAGGAAGGGAAAGGAAAGGAAGGTAAAGGAAGGGGAAAGGAAGGGAAGGGAAGGGAAGGGAAGGGAAGGGAAGGGAAGGGAAGGGAAGGGAAGGGAAGGGAAAGGAAAGGAAAGGAAAGGAAAGGAAAGGAAAGGAAAGGAAAGGAAAGAAGGAAAGGAAAGGAAAGGAAAGGAAAGGAAAGGAAAGGAAAGGAAAGGAAAGGAAAGGAAAGGAAAGGAAAGGAAAGGAAAGGAAAGGAAAGGAAAGGAAAGGAAAGGAAAGGGAAGGTAAAGGAAGGGGAAAGGAAGGGAAGGGAAGGGAAGGGAAGGGAAGGGAAGGGAAGGGAAGGGAAAGGAAAGGAAAGGAAAGGAAAGGAAAGGAAAGGAAAGGAAAGGAAAGGAAAGGAAAGAAGGAAAGGAAAGGAAAGGAAAGGAAAGGAAAGGAAAGGAAAGGAAAGGAAAGGAAAGGAAAGGAAGGGAAGGGAAGGGAAGGGAAAGAAAGGTAAAGGAAGGGGAAAGGAAGGGGAAAGGAAGGGAAAGGAAAGGAAAGGAAAGGAAAGGAAAGGAAAGGAAAGGAAAGGAAAGGAAAGGAAAGGAAAGGAAAGGAAAGGAAAGGAAAGGAAGGGAAGGGAAGGGAAGGGAAGGGAAGGGAAGGGAAGGAAAGGAAAGGAAAGGAAAGGAAAGGAAAGGAAAGGAAAGGAAAGGAAGGGAAAGGAAGGGGAAGGGAAGGGGAGGGAAGGGAAGGGAAGGGAAAGGAAAGGAAAGGAAAGGAAAGGAAAGGAAAGGAAAGGAAAGGAAAGGAAAGGAAAGGAAAGGAAAGGAAAGGAAAGGAAAGGAAAGGAAAGGGAAGGGAAGGGAAGGAAAGGAAAGGGAAAGGAAAGGGAAAGGAAAGGAAAGGAAAGGAAAGGAAAGGAAAGGAAAGGAAAGGAAAGGAAAGGAAAGGAAAGGGAAGGGAAGGGAAGGGAAGGAAAGGGAAGGGAAGGGAAGGAAAGGAAAGGAAAGGAAAGGAAAGGAAAGGAAAGGAAAGGAAAAGGAATGGGAAAGGAAGGGGAAATGAAGGGGGGGAAGGGAAGGGAAAGGAAAGGAAAGGAAAGGAAAGGAAAGGAAAGGAAAGGAAAGGAAAGGAAAGGAAAAGGAAAAGGAAAAGGAAAAGGAAAAGGAAAAAAACTGAGATCAGCAAACCTTTGGGAAGAATGTTGCTGTTCTAAAGTAGAAGATCAGGACATTAAATGTGGGAAAAGAGCCACAGGAATGAACTTAACTGTCCCCCAAGTCTGTGAAGTCTCCAGATGAAAAAGAAAAAAAAAAGTTTCAGAGGATGTTGGAAAAAAAGACTTACATGTGCCAGTCAAGAGGCACAAAGCAGGTTGAGCCTGGAGTAGAAACCTCTCTGCTGTCTTCAGCCAGTTTGGTGATGTAATGTTAGGGAAATGTTGGTTAAGTGAAGAGTGAGATTTTCATTCATTCATCCGTTATTTCCCAAGAAGTTCCAGAATATCTCCTAGGGACTTCTAATTTGTTGCCTAATTATTAGACTTGCAGTTCAATGCATTGGTCTAGATCTGTCAGGGTCTACTCAGGGGCACAGAAATGAAGAGGCACCCTGAGGTGTAACTTTTATTACTAATTATCACAGCCAGCCTTGGGAGTTTATGGAATCCGTAATTCTGCAGGAAAAAATTCTTAAGGGCAAATCACCTACAAAAATGTGATCCAGGTGAAATCTGGTTAATAAAAAGGCATCCTTGAAAGAGGAGGAAGTCCTCTATGGGTGAGAGTAGAGTCAGGATTATTAAACTCCTTATGGGAATATGTGCCTCAGCCCCAGATCCAGCACCCACGTTTATTCCAGGGCCAGTGGTAGAAATTTTCATGCCATTCCTTTAGGCAAGTAGTCAAGAGACTACCTGCTGCCTCTCTGGGTTACTGAGCTACTACTGGAAGTGTGGTCCCCAAGCATAGCTTGGCAGTTGACTGACTGCCAAGTGTTCCAGATTCACTGCACCCTAGGGTTAATTCTGCTAATTGTTTTAAGAAATATTTTCCAATTTTTTTTCATTACTATTCAGAACTACTTCTGGCTTCTTTGGTTTCTTCAAAAGTATTTTTGAAATCCTTCTCATTTTCAAGACCTCAAGATGCTGAAGTGAAGGAAGATTTCCATTTTTCCTCTAAGACATTCTTCCTAGAAAATATTAATTTTGTTCATATAGCCATTTTCAAAGTCACCAATCTTCTTTTTGCAGCCTACTCATAGACATCCTTGCTGGGGAAATTTTTCTGCTTAAAGACTTGATCCTATGTTAAGTGGAATAGCTGGAGTAGTGATGTTCTTTGTCCTCAAAGGACTTTTACCTCAGAGATAATTTGTCATCTATTGCTATTTAAAAGCAGGAAACAGAGGCACTGAGAGATTAAGTCGCTTTCCCAAAGTTATGCAGCTATGGTCAATGGGAACCAAGGAGGGGACTTTGATCTTTATGCCATAGATATGAAATTTCTCTACATTTCTGGACAGATATGATTCAGGAATCTGGGCATTCCAAAGAAAAGATTTCTTGTTAACACTTTCATGTTAGTGTTATGCTGCCCTCTGGTTTTTGGGCTTCATGTGCATCTTTGTTAGTCTTCTTATAGATACATTTATTCCAGGGCCAGTGGTAGAAATTTTCATGCCATTCCTTTAGGATAAAATTCATTGTTAGCTCAGGAGGAGAAGGGTCCCATTGGTGTACAGGGAAAGGATAAAGAGGAGGGATATGAGGTTAAAGAAGAGACAAAAAAGTGACCTTAAGTTTTCAGAGCCAGGGGCAAATGAATCCTCTGCACTAGTTAATGCTCCAAGAGGAGAGTGGCATCAACATCTCCATCAGGCCCACAATATCAGGGCAAAGACCCCATGAATGCCAACCCCCTTCATGGGTTTCACTGTTCTGGCCTTTCCCTAAAATGTGTTTTCCCTTTAAAGTCTCTGTACTATTTTCAGACTTTAATAACTAAGGTTGTAGGTATTAAGAGAAATAAAGCTGCCACCTTTCTGGCAATGAGCAGCAAATTTTCTTCTCACAGGCAAATGGATTTCATTCGAGCAAGCCACAGAACACTATTTACCCTCTGTACCAGGTAAACAGTCCTTGGTCACAGGTTCTGCAATCAGAATACACTCCTAAATGCAGTTATCCTGAATATCTATATTTAAATGCTACTAAGACTTTCTAGTATACCTACATCCTAAGTGATTAACAGCTTGAGTTAGACTTCATGCAATGCCTATATATTCCTTAGTACAATACATAGCAGAGAAGGAACCTAATTTAACTTGTTGCAAAGCATTTCCATAAGGTAAAATAATTTAAACAAACCTGTTACCTAAAACCAAACTGGGTGCAGCCCCAGAGATGCCAATTTGAGAAAACAGCCATAGTTCTTGTCCAAGATAGACTGAGCCATAATAAACTTCTCAATTTCCAATTTTTTAAAAAAAGCCCATTCAAATTTAAATTTCCCCCTTGCCTTTGCAGATCCCTTCCCATTAGAGGCATGTGAGGAGAGGAATCACCGAAAATGTGGCTGCTTCAAGGATCCTGAGCCAGATTTCACTCTCCTTGGTGCCGGGCATGACATGAATATTGCTGATGGTGCAATGACCTTTCAATAGGAAAAACTGATTTTTTTTTCCTTCAGTGCCTTATGGAACACTCTGAGACTTGCAACAATACAAACCATCATTGAAATCTTTTTGCTTTGCTTGAGAAAAATTAAAATAAAACCAACAAAAAATGGACATGCAAGATTCCAGTATGTGAAAAAAAATCTTATTAAAAAAAGTCAATTCAACAAAAGCCATTCTTTGATACCACTACACAGTACTTAAACACCATGTTCTTTAATACACACACACACAAATTTAAAATTCCAGTTCAGCAAATAGGCCCATCTTAGCTAAAATAATTTCTCCTGATAAAAATTCTTTGACTCCCTGTGTGTGGGAAGACAGACTGGCATTTCTTCTAGGATCTGCTGACCAGATGTTTTTGGTATTTCCTGTTGGTGATGATGTTCTGTGCACACTATTTCTTTTCAACGTTGCTGAAATGTGTATATCTTTAGACTGTAAATGCAACACTTAAGAAAATTCAAATACTTTGGAAAAAGGGACTCATTACTTCTCTGTGTTCTTGAAATGGTTTCGTGAACATGCTTTGATAACTTCCCACTCAGTGAAGGGATTAACAGAGTTTTCGAAATTGACTTTTGTGTGTAGCGAGGGATGGGGCACGATCAGGCATACCTCTCGGTGCTTCCCTAAAGCGAATCCCTAGGGCTTTTCAAGAAGCCTGGAATTTCAGCTCACAGATCTGTTTTTCTTGCTTCAGTGTGCATTTTAAGTCAATATAGCTCAGTATCTAGCATTGAGGTGAGGGAAATGCTGCCTATACTCCCAAATATGTTTAGAATATCTTTCTCAGAAACAACACTGTGTTTAGCTCTGCTTTATCTGCTAAGTATGCCTTTCAAGTGTACATCACGGAGACAGTACTGCGGTGCAAAGCAAGCCAGTGGGTTCAGACCACAGATCTCAATCTGACTTTACTCTTGCTAGGTCTGTCTTACCAGCTGTTGCCTGTTACTGCCCACGGCTCTCCGTCAGACTGCATGTGTCCTTTTCTAGTTTGCAAAGAATAAATGCATTCCCAAACCTACTGCTAAACTGAGGGCCTCAGCATCACTCCCAGGTCCTTGCTTGGAGCGGTGTCTCTACTGACTCTCTAAGAAGATTGCGCTGCTGCTCCACGGGCTATCAAGTAACTAATTGTGTACCTGCCATTGGCATCATCAGAACAGTCAGAGGAAATAGTCGCTCACTAATTACCTCTTATATAACAATGTATGCTTTCTGTAGTTCAATAGTTTGCTCTCATCAGTGACATGCATTGGGAAGTTTCCAGACTGTAAAAACAAAGAGCTCGAATTTATTTCCCAAGTGTGACCTGTAGATGCTTAGTTGACGTGCTGCAAATTTGCTCTTGTCTTCAGAAAAGAAAGGAAGAAGTCTCGTTCCAACAAAATGTTTCTAGAAAAGTGTAATATAAACTTTCATTCCAAAAAAGTGTGTCATAAGTGAATAACTTATCTGTCAAATTTTAAATGGTATTGAACAAAAAAAGAAAGCTGTTGTGTTTTTGTTTTGTTTTCACGAAACTGTAATTTTCAACTTCTGAATGCTATAATGTTCCAATGCGGGAAGCTAATGCTGTGCGAATATGAAGTTAACATAAAACAAACCAACCTACCTACAGACAAATGTTTTCATAGGCACTGTATAAAAAGAAATGTATGTTTATTGACTCAAATAAGTTTTTCAGAGAGAAACTTAACTGGGAATGAAAAGGCGGGTAAATTGGTTTGTTATTTTTTAAAAATTTGCATGTTTAAAAAAACATTGATTGCTTCAAATTTCTGCTACTAACTTCAAGCTATGGGAGTTTGGCGGTAGTCACTTGAGGATTTTTTTTCAAAGTCTTTTCTTTTTGTTGTTAAAGCTGTACTTCAGTGAACAGAAAAATTGCCAAGCAAACTAATGGCTGTAAAAGCATAAATTGCATGTATGGGTACAAATTACGGAGCCTCATTGCCATGAGGTATTGTACAAAGTTTTAATACATTTTGTAAATAAAATTGTAAAGAAAGAATTCTGTTTCTGTGCTTTGTGTAAAATTGGCTTGGATGCAGGTGCCAAGAAATAATTATTCACTAATTTCCTTCCCACCAGAAGCTTTGCCAATGTAAGTCACCTTACTGATAATTTTCACAAAGGATTATGCCTTTCCCCACCCCAACTGCAGCTGCAGTCAGACTCAGACCCCTTCATCTAAGTGGAACAGTACACCAAACTTTAGATTAGGTTTGTCAGGATCACTAACAGTGAGATGGTGTCTACAAACAGCAATACACAGGAACTTGGTTCATATGCAAAGGAAGAAAGTTTCATTTCAGGGCCTTCCATTCCCACTATCTGCCTCCTCCACCCTTTGGGACTCTCTCCTCAGAGACTTGTCTTGACTCTAACTTTGGTCCAATCCTCCCATTTCTAGATATGATCTCCCATGAATGTGCACAAACTTAGGACTGATAAACCTCAAAAACACTTCTAATTCCTTTCCCACATAATCACAAAGCATATGTCCTAGTACTTAGTTAATTAGCTGAGTTTTGTACTGCTGTCTTAATTACTGACAATAACTTAATGTTCTATTGGAAAATCTTTACTCCACCAAGGGTCTCTGATCTAGAATGAGGGAAGAATAATGAACTTAGGGATATACTGATTTTAAATTATTTCTGAGAAAGAAGCAAAGGCTAATGATCTAATCTGATTTGTAGATACTAAACATGGAATCCTAGTTTTATCTAATAAATAAAGCAAGTGTTTAAATATAAAGAAGATTTATACTATGATCACTATAGAAAACAGGGGATACTGATAGGAGAAAAGGAAAGGTGATAGTTTGCAACTAAGAAAAGAAGAGTGGAGTTGAGATGCTAAAGAAATAAAGGAAGAACGATATCTGGAGTTAGGGAGCAAGAGAACAAGGAACACAAGACCTTGGAGAGGAAGACAAATTGATGCTGGAAAGGAAAATTCTTAGAAGATTCTGAAGTATAGGCTGATATAACACACTGTGGTTGATTTGGTCTGTGGGCTTCAGCATATTACTGCCATTTTCAATGTCCTCTGAAATGTCCATTAGCTGGTAAACCACTTGCATTTAAAACGCTTCAACTGCTTTCCTTCAACTCCTTTTCTGGAAGTTCCACCAGAAGAGAACTTGATTCTCTAGGGAGCAGATTCAGTGACTAGATTAGAGTGATGATCCCCTTGATGGACCATCACTCTAATGGTGCCTGATGAAGTCAGTTCAGGTACAGCAAGTCTTTGATTAACAGTATTTTGTTCAATGTTGTTTCATTTAACATTAATGAGATGCTGTAGGAACTTAACTCTTTTTTAAAATACATTTTATATTGATTTCAGAGAGGAAGGGAGAGGGAGAGAGAGATAGAAATATCAATGAAGAGAGAGAATCATTGATTGGCTGCCTCCTGCACACCTCCGACTGGGGATCGAGCCCAAAATTGAGGCATGTGCCATGACCAGGAATTAAACTATGACCTCCTGGTTCATAGGTTGATGCTCAACCACTGAGCCACCCTGGCTGGGTGGAACTTAACTCTTGTTTATATCAATTAGCTTATGGTCTCATTATACATTGTTTTGCTTAATATCCTAGAACCAATCAACAGCATTAAGTGAGGACTTACTATACCAAATATGTCCCCAGATCTTCCAAAATAATAGATTTATATTTTATCAGGGACTCTACTTCCTTACCCCAAAGGAGAAGCTAATCTCAGGTACTGTGTGTGGTAGATGATGGTGAAGTACAGTTTAGGTGGGATTTGTGTGGGGTTTTTTCTCCTTAGAGGAAAGGAGACACAAAGGAGGTACTTTTACTCTTTCTCAAATTAGACTATAGGTGGCTATATATCTTGTTTACACATAGAGTCAGACTCACCAACCAGATTTGCAAAATGACCTTGAACTTCAAATAGCATGCTCCTCCTATGTACAAAATGAGAATGTCTCTTTGGTCTCTACATTAATTTTCTTGACCTGTTACAACTCACATATAATCACATTCTGTCAATAGTATGATCTTCAAATAGGGAGGGCAAATGTATTTAAGGAAACCTTAGTAGGATCATGGAAGAAATAGTTCTGCAAATCACCTTCCTGATAGTGGGTGGGGAAAAGGGTTGACTGTGAATTGGGGAGATTAACTTAGAGGGGGGAAAAACATACTGAGAAAAAAAGCAAAACCATTATTCCCCAGAATCCAGACTCAATAAAGCAAAAGATGCATCAATATGCTGTCTCATAAGGGTCAGAAACCCATTATAGTACCAAAATCTATTACTAAATGGAGAATTTCAGAACTTGAGTCAGCTATTCAGCTACTCTGGACCAAACTTCTCTCCCCTTATCATAGCCCTATTGAACTAGGCTTCCTGGATGCCAATTTATTACCAGATCACTTGGCAGATATAAAACTCAGCAGCAATATATCTGCACTCAGTTGTGGGTACACACAGAACTTAGCATGTCATCAGAAAAATCTCTTTTGAATCTGGGGATACTGGAAGCACTTACAGTTTTACCTCTATCATTCTGGACTGAAGGAAAGGCAAGTCTTAGAAGAAAGTGGTCAGTGGCATTAAGAATTAATAAAACTTGCCTCTTGAACTGAAAGTGGAAAAAAAATGTGGCACTTGCTAAACTTCCTATACAACTAATACTAAGAGTTATTACAAGCCATTTATATTCAGTGAAGACATAGGGCACTTGGACGTCCTCAAAAGAACCCCAGGGAGGGCATTGTTATGGGAGAGGATGGAGGGAGGTTGGGGTGGGGGGTTTGTCATTGCCCCAAACTACCACTTCCTTAGCATTGTCAAAACTGAGAGTTCATATTTTAATTGGCAAATTGCCCAAGTTCTTTGACAGTCATTGTCATTGTAACCAAACATCACCTGGCAAGACTGTTGAGGAAGGGCTACACTCTTTCCCTGCTCCAGGCTAAGGGGAAAGCATAGATGATAAAGTAACAAACTTGGCTCCTGCCCTCAGGGGGGTTTTCAGTCTTGCTGACAAGGTAGATGATGACTAGAAAGAATCTGAATCCATTCATGCCCAATGCTGTGCTCAGAGAAAAAATTATAAGAAATCTAAAATAAAGACTCTCCCTCTGCCCCTTCCTAATACAATCAAGTGGAACCTAACTGAATTTCTCTTTGTGCCTCAAAAGCTGTGAGCCTTTTCAACTGAGGAGTTATATCCAACCCCTGTAAGCCTCTAGCTGCTGAGAACTTTATAATGCCCACATTCTTGACAGCCTGCCCATCCTCTGAGCAGGAGGCATTTGCTTATTTATTAACTCATGATGCATAAGCTATAAAAGTACAAAAGAACCTATAATGACAGCCTAGGAAATAATCCTCTCCCCATGTCAGCAGCTTTGACAAAATTGCCCCCGCAGTGGTTTCATTAAGTTTCAATCTTGTAGCAAATTGTTGATTTAATTTTTTCTTAATAAATATTCATTAAGCCTGAACAAGTCAATTAAAGCTCTGGCAGCAGCTCACAGGAATCTTAAATGTAGGCAGACAGGGGGAGAAATTTTGAAAATATTTCCAACAACATTGCAGTCTTCCCCCATAAGAGTGCTAGTTTTCCTGAACAACTGGGAACACTCTCAAACCTGGGGAAGCCATCTGAGACCTCCATTTTCCCCATTTACAGTATAGCTTTAGAAAATATTGCTACATCCTATCTCCTCTTCCACAATTATTGTACTGCCCTTCCCAAAGTCATCAATAAACTGTAATCTATACTTTATAGCAAAGAATGACAGACTTTAGCCCATAGGCTAAATCAGACCCACCACCTGTTTTTGTTAATAAAGTTTTATTAGAACATACCACTCTCATTCATTTACATATTATATGTGGCTGCTTTTGACCTCCACTGGCAGAGTTGAGTAGTTGCAACAGTATTTCCCAAAAAGCCTAAAATATTTACTGACTTAATCTTTACAGAATAAGCTTGCTAATTCCTACTTTACCCTACTTGATAGTCATTAGCTTATTTGACCTCTTTCTAGAATTTGGTGCTATTAACCTCTCCCATCTCAAAAATCTCTATTCCTGCCTGGCTGGTATGGCTCAGTGGTTGAGCATCGACCTATGAACCAGGAGGTCAGGATTCGATTTCTGGTCAGGGCACATGCCCAGGTTACAGGCTCAATCCCCAGTGGGGGGCATGCAGGAGGCAGCTGATCAATGATTCTCTCTCATCTTTGATATTTCTATCTCTATCTCCCTCTTCCTTCCTCTCTGAAATCAATAAAAAATTATATTAAAGAAACAACCAAAAAAAACATATATTTTTTAAATCCCTATTCCTTTGACTTCTGTGACAGCCCTATCTCCTGGTTTTCCCCGTAGCCTGCTGCTGCTAATTTTTCTTCTGCTTTCTGGTCTCATCTTCTCTCTTAATATCAATGTTTTCCTGAGTTCCACCATGTTCATTCTTCTCTTCTCACTCTGTACACTCTCCCATGGTGCTATCCCAAGGTTTCCATTTCTACTTATGATTGTTCACAAGTGTCCATTCCCATCTCAAAACTCTCTCCTGAGCACTAAACAAGTATAGATAATCCCCAATTTATGATGACTCCGCTTAAAATTTTTCAGCTTTATGATGGTGCAAAAGTGATACATATTCAGTAGAAACTGTACTTAAAATTTTGGATTTTAATCTTTTCCGGGACTAGTAAATACATTTCAACTTACAATATTTGCAACTTATAATATTTTCAACTTACAATGGTTTAGTCAGGATTAATCACATAGTAAGTCAAGAGGCATCTGTATATCCAAATGTCTATGGTATCTTCTGACCTGGATGATCCCATAAACACATCAACTTACACAGCTATAAGATATAGTGAAAAGTAAGCATATGATTCTTTTTATCTTTTGGATCCCAGAATCATAATATGGTTTGCACTCATGTGGAAGAAAACCAACTAGTGTTATCACCAAAGAAAGAATATGCAAACACCAAACAAGCTAGCCAAAGACCTGCAAACCACACCCTGAAGCATAATATAAGGAGATGGTTCTGATCACCTTGAGGGAGATGTTGTTTGGAACCTGGATGCAATAAAAGAAAGAACATAAAGCATGGGATGGATGCATTTGGGATATATATATATATATATATATATATATATATATATATATATATATATTTGTATATATCCAAGTTGTATATTTTTATAAGTGTACAGAGTACTCTAAACAGCCAATTCTCTAGATTTTTTTCCTTCCCCTTGCCATTGCCACAAAAGGTTGAGCCACGGGATGGGGGTCAATCACCAACATAAACCTATTCACCCACTCCAGAAAACTGGTAATCAATCTTGCCAGCTCCCTCCCTCTTGCTTATCCTCACTCAAATCCTGGTGATTCTGCTCCTTTGATCTCTGAAATCTATCTACTTCTATGAATCCCTATCTTTGTTTGAGTTTGTAACACTTTCTGTATGGCTAAAGCAATAGCCTCTTACCTGTCCCTCTTGTTTCTAGTTTCTGTCCCTCCAATTCTCCCTTCATATTGCAGCCAGAGTGATTTTCCTCATCTCATCACTCTTCAGCATCAAATGAGTCCCAATTGCCCTTTGGCAGAAGAGTAAATCCCCTTTGTTTTTCACAAAAAGCCCTTTATAATCTGCCTGCTACCCATGTCTTCAGCCTTATTGTTTACCACCCCTTTACCTCCATTCTCCACTCCATCACAAATATCCACTAAGACCCAATTATACTTAACTACTTAAAATGGCTTTTTAAGTAGTTAAGTATAATCTCTTTTCATGCCTGGAATCTCCTTTCCCTCACTTTTATGTCTGACTATTTCATACTCTGTCTTTAAGACCAAATTGGCATAGTTTTCTTTGGGAAGCTTTCCCTGCCTATCCTCTCCCCACAGGACTGAGTTAGAGAATTTTCCTCCATGTTCCCATATCAGTAGTGCTTACTTCTTTCATAGCACTATAATGATATATCATCTTACCTACTAGATCATGGGCTAAGACCATGAGCAGAGTTTCTCTTAGTCATTTCCATAACTGAAACAGAGTTGTAAATATTTCATTAACAAATGAATGAATGAAAGAAAATGAATGAAATGTGAGAGTGGGGGAAAACCAGAGGAATAACTTAGGAAGTAATGTTGAGGACAGAGAGGAAGTGCCACCTAATACTCTACAAAATGAAAATAAAAAATCTCATAAACCTTCTTTCCAAAGAGGTCTACTTTCCACATTGTTGATCCATCAGCAAAGGCAGTTTTCCACAGCCTGGCCATTCAATGTCTTTCTTCTCCCAAAAGAAGCCCTACATTAATCCCATCATCCAGGCAACCAAGCCCTCTATTTCCTTTGGATGTGGAGTATCCACTGTACTAATCACTACTGCCACTACTATGGGCACCCTCCCTGGCCAATACCCCAATTTACTGCACTCTATCAAGGTCATTCACTCATAGGACAGTCAGATGTACAAATCTAATTGTTATAAGACTCAGCCATTAGATAGTGGATGGGCAATATAAATGTTAGTCTAAACAGATACATTCAGCTCATACACAGTAGTGTTAAACTCAGTCCAAATTATATACCTCTTATACCCCCTTCAAGAAAAGATTTACTGCCAAGCCTCCAGCTGTTAGCAACTTCAGAATCTGCCTCAGCTTTTGAAACAAGGTCACACTCTTGTTGGGTCATCCCACAGCCAATGACTGAGCAAAATGGTTATAATCAAAGTCAGACCTTCTCAGAGTAACCCCAGCTAATGACCAAGCAAAGCAGTGGTACAAAAGCCTAGCCATTTTCACCCAGCATAAGACTTCTCTAATGAGCAATCTTTGCTCCAAAGAGCCCCCTCAGGTGGCAAAGAATTTTTCAGGTCCACATCCCATTCTGGTGTCTCAACCCTACTTCTTCTTCCCTATTCCTTAACAGGTGTTATTCTCTAAGTAACCTTTTGTACTCATAACTCCTTTCAGTACCTGTTTCTCTAAGAGTTCAACCTGTGACATTTGGTACCAGAAGGAGTCCAAGAAAATAGGTCACAGATGGAGTTTTGACACTGGATTCCTCACTACTAGGTGGAAAGTTGTATACATACAGCTCATGGCACAAGGCAAGCCAGTTGTTAAAGCTTTTACCTGTGGTGTTTTGGGAAGAAAGTGCCAGTAGAAAGGATGTGGTAGTTGGTGAAATAATTCAAGCATTTAAAATGCATGGGAGATGGTGGCGTAGGTAAACCCCTGTACTTGCCACCTCCCACAACCACATCACAATTACAACTAAAATACAGAATAACCATCATCCAGAACCACCTGAAAGTTGGCTGAATGGAAGTCCTACAACTAGAGAAGTAAAGAAGAAAGCACACTGAGACTGGTAGGAGATGCAGAGGCACGGGCTGGTCCAACACCCACGTATGCTGCCTTTTTAATTGGGAGGGAGATCGTCTCTGTGGAGGTCACCAGTGAGGAGCAAGGGGTCCCAGCCCCACATCAGAAGCCCAGCCCAGGGTCCCAGAGCTGAGAAAATAAGTCCCTGTAACTACAGGCTATAAAAACCAGTGCAGATTGGGGCTCAGTGACACAGAGGCTGCTGGAGATCCAGCTGTTCTGCTTAAAAGGCCTGCACCATGAACTGAACTTACAAGGCCCTGCTTCCTCAGAGCTCCAGCACCAGGATGAGGCTCTGGGGAACTCATTTGTCTGGCATCAGGGCAGAAACTTGGGGGCAGCTTTCTCCCAGACAGAGAAGCTTGCAGAGATCATTGTTTCTATGCTGGGAACTCCCTGGTCGCAGGGCTGACTGGCAGCCATTTCTGTTTGCTCAGCCTGGTGATTCCCTAAGACCTCACCTCATCCAATTTACAACCCTACCCAAGCTGTCTGCAGCAGCTGTTTCATATGAATGGCCTGTCCTTGCTCAGGCTAAAATCTCTCAAACAAGCTGCAACTAAGTCAGGGAGCCACAAACATACCAATAAAAGGCCCAAGACCCAGCACCAGCATCAGCCTGCCTTGCTTCATAGACAAGCCTCGTCTGGACACTTTCAACCCCAATACAAAGAGGAAGAATCTGCAGAATTCTCTGGAGATCCTGCTGGATGGCCCCAGGCAGTGGCTGACTTTGCACCTCCCTGGAAACCCAAGAGCCAGTGTACCCAGTGGCCAGTGTCAGATCATACCAGATTACAACTCTTCACATCCATAAGCAACACACTCAAGGAGCAGACTCAGTGAGCACCAAAGCCCCACTGGAGCAAGTCCTTCTCCATAAGGGTGTCTCCTGCACAGCAGCTCTCCCACTGTAGTCACAGCTGGTCCTCATAGCCAATTGGCCTGGAGGTCAATTCCTCCCAGTGACACCAACGGCAATAAAGTTTCAACTACAACAAGACTGTGCTCACAGCCCACAAACGGGTGCACCTAGAATTCCCAGCTCAGGTGACTGGGGATACTGAGCCACTGGGCTCTGTAGGACACTTACTACACAAGGCCACTCTCCCAACTCAAGGAGACATAGCAGCTCTACCCAATACATAGAAACAAACAAAGGGAAGCAGTCAAAAGCAGAGACAAAGAAACATGTCACACATGAAAAAAAAAATGGAAGAAATCAAACCATTGGATAAAGAGTTCAGAACCACAGTTAAAAGGTTACTCAAGAATCTTCTAGAAACCCCCAAGGGGACTTAGTGAGACTTTCAAGGATCTTAGTGAGAATGCCAAAAAAATGAAAAAGGACCAGTCAGAAATTAAGCATACACTGACTGAAATAAAGAATAATATACAGGGACTTAACAGTAGAGTAGAGGATTCTGAGAATTAAATCAATGATTTGAAATATGAAGAAGCAAAACACACCCAACCGGAAGAAAAAAAAAGAAATAAGAATTCAAAAATATGAAGGTAACGTAAGGAGCCTCTGGGACAACTTTAATCATACCAATATTCGCATTATGGGGGTGCCAGAAGAAGAGAGAGAGCAAGATGCTGAAAACCTATTTGAAGAAATAATAACAGAAAACTTCCCCTACCTAGTGAAAGAAATAGACTTACAAGTCCAGGAAGCACAGAGACTCTCAAACAAGAGGAACCCAAAGAGGACCACACCAAGACACAAGCCAGCTGCATGAGAAGTTAGCCCAGACTCTCACATCACCCACTATAGCTACACCAGCATAACTCCATCATCTCACACTGATGACCATACTGTCAGGGTTCCATATAAGCAGCTAAAGGAGGAAGAAAAATCCTGAATTTGGTTTGCAGATGGGTTTGCTTGATATAAGGGTACAAGTAAAAAATGGAAAGTGGCTACAATACAGCTTCACTCAGGGTTAAATTTGAAAGACAAGGAAAGCAAAAAAATACTCAATGGACAGAACTATAGGATGTGCACCCGGCCAGCTACTTTGTGTGAGAGGAGATTATACAGTTTGTAAGAACATGAATGAACCTTAAGGGTATTACTCTCAGTGAAATAAACCAGCCTCAAGAGGTATCTTAAATAGTCAAACTCTGGAGGTAGGAAAAGGTCATAGAGGGGATAAATGGTAATGAAATTTTTTTAATTTAATTTAAAAAAATAAAATAGTCAACCTCATAGAATCAGAGAATAGAATGGTGGTTACCAAGGGTTGGGGGAGGGTGAGATGGGAAGTTATTGTTCAATGGGTATAAAGTTTCAGTTATGCAAGGTGAGTAAGTTTTAGAAGAATCCTATACAACACAGTGCCTATAATTAGCAACGCAGTATTATGCACTTGAAATTTTAAGATGGTGGATCTCATTTGAAGCATTCTTATCACAACAAAAAATGGGGGATACAAAGGAACTTTTGGAAGTGATGGATGTTTTATTACCTTGATTGTAGTGATAGTATCATGGGTGTATGCATAGGTACAAACTCATCAATTGTATACATTAAACATATGCAATTTTTAATATCAATTATACTTCAATAAAGCTGTTTTTTTTTTAAAACCCACCACAAAAATTAAGACTAGTATTATAAGCCCTACCTGGTTTGGCTCAGTGGATAGAGCATCAGCCCTCGGACTGAAGGGTCCCGGGTTCAATTCCAGTTATGGGTTCAGTCCAGGGGCATGTACCTCAGTTGTGGGTTTGATTCCCTCTGCTTACTCCATACCTGAGATAACAACATTCACTTTCAGGAAAAATATACAGAAACAGTTCCCACCTATTTCAAAATACATTCTGCCTATTTGGAAAACTTCAGTCAATTACTTCATACCACCTGGTGCTAACCAGATGGTAGCTTTTCCCACTTGAAAGAGATGAAAAGTGATTTTTAAAGACTTTTTTCAAATAAATGTTTATTTATTGTTTCAATCTCCTTTAGAAAGCAAATAAATATTTAATTCTTACATGGGCTTAATTCTTTGTGTAGTTTCACCTCTTATCCCCCCAATTATAAAAAGGAGTAAATCTTTTTTGCTAAGGAATTATGTTTCTAAGATCTCCCTTTAAAGCTAAAATAATTCACACTCATGTTTAAAGTGTGCGCATTTCTGTGTCTTCAAGGAGGCGACACAGCTGATGTTTCTGAAACCCACAATTCTGCTCTTTCATGAAATCAACAAAGGCCTTCTGTGGCTTTCTAGGAAGACAAAAGATTCTATTTCTAGTCACCTAAAGATAGAATAGCTTTTCTGTACCATGAAGATTCAGAATACCTTATATCAAGTGTCTTTGAGGCTTGGTAATTACTTGACAATCCTACTTTTCTTTGCTCAAGAAAATCTGAAGCTCTAAAAAACCATTCAAATGAAATTTCCCACAGAATACAATCTTTAGTAGCCATAGAATCACGTTAGGACAAAAATGTGACTTTTCTTTTCCATGTCTAGGATCTTTTATTAAAATTGTAAAGGACAAAACAATAAGAAAGCCCACTGCATGGGAGAACATATTTGCCAATGTTATCACCGATAAGGGTTTAATCTCCAACATTTACAGGGAACTCATACAACTTAACAAAAGGAAGATAAACAACCCAATCAAAAAATGGGCAACGGACCTAATAGATACTTTTTGAAAGAGGACATAAGGAAGGCCAAGAGACATATGAAAACATGCTCAAAGTCACTAATCATCTGAGAGATGCAAATCAAAACAACAATGCAGTACCTTCTCACTCCTGTCAAGAATTGCTATCATTAACAAATCAACAAATGACAAGTGCTGGAGAGGATGCAGAGAAAAAGGAACCCTCGTGCACTGCTGGTGGGAATGCAGACTGGTGCAGCCACTGTGGAGAACAGTATGGAGTTTCCTCAAAAAACTAAAAATGGAAAACAGAGGAGGACAAAATGGTGGCCAAATAGACAGACGTGTCCTGAGCCTTGTCCTGGAACTGATACAATGATCAGCTGAATCGAATAACATCCACCCCGAATTGGCGAAGGAGACTCAGCTGGTGAGACAATTTGCAGCCGGGAAGGGCAGAGGACCCCTGGAGAAAGGTGAAATGAAGGATCTGGGCAGGCGAGTTTGCCAGATCTATGAGCCCAGAGAGTCAGGGGGAAACCGCATGGCACCGAGCCACATCCCCTGGGACAGGCACAGCTTCTGACTGTGGAAAGGAGGTCCACAGGACTGCTGGTGGCAGGGGATTCTAGATCTGGGTCAACAGTCATGAAAGACTGAGCCCAGAGTGGGCAGCCTGGATGGCTGCCCAGACCATACTGTGCCAGCAGGAGAGGGGCT
The DNA here is from genome assembly GCF_027574615.1 of Eptesicus fuscus. Lineage (NCBI taxonomy): Eukaryota > Metazoa > Chordata > Mammalia > Chiroptera > Vespertilionidae > Eptesicus > Eptesicus fuscus. The sequence goes on along the minus strand of NC_072473.1, from coordinate 119,489,405 downwards.
TGCAGAGGCACAGCTCTTTCCCCTCTTTGTGGCCTTTGCTTTTCTTTGCTGAACCTAGTTCATAGGACCTTTCAGATATGGACACTCACCCGTGGCTGAGGTGTAGGAGAAGGTACGGACTTGAGGAGTCTGGGGAAAGGCTGGGGTGAGGAGAGGGCCCAGGAGAAGCGGCCACGAGTCTAGCACTGAGTCATCCCTGATGCTTGGGACCTAGGTAGCCATTTTCTCCTGAAGAGATAGCCCCTCCTTGTAGTCTCCAGGCAACCAATACAGCCACACCCAGAATATACCCTGAATGGTACAAAGGATTAAAAAAAATCTAAATTGTCCCTGAGAATCCACAGGGCCTGGCCTAAAAAGAGGCCTTCAGTCCCAGGAACAGGAAACTGAGAAGCCACAGACAGTACAGAAGAGTGGGATCTTAAACCAGCCAAAGGAACGACACTTCACTTTTTCATTTTTATTTTATTTTATTTTATTATTATTTTATTATGTCTTTTTTCTGTTTTCTTTATTTTCCTTTTTTCATTTATTTATTTATTTTCTATTTCTTTTCACATTATTTTTCCATCATTCCAATTTATTTTATTTTTTATCCTAATTTTTTTATTAATTTTTTTAAAAAAAAGTTATTGTTATTATTTCCTTCTCTTTCTCTTTCTTCTTATCCACTCATCCCTTTTCTACTCCTCTATACTGAACTGAGGTCCTCCCCATATTCATCCAATTCTTAACCTTACTTTCTGTATATAAGATTCTGCCCCCACTCTCTTTACTGGGAATTTGGTGTTTGTAAGTTTTGGTTTACCTGTTTTTTCTCTGGTGTTTTTCCCCATATATATTTTTTTTCCTTTTTCTTCCTTTTTTCTTCTTTTTATTTTCTCTCATACCATTTTTTCTCTCTTTGATATCATTTGTGCTCTCTTTTCTCTCCCCTAATTCTCTTTTCTCTGGTGGTCACTTATACTGGGGTTATCAGTGTCGTGAGTACATTCGTGTTTTGTTCCCTTTGTGTTGTGTCTTGTCAAGGTTAATTTTATCCTGTCCAGCCAATGTGCTAGAGAGCGAGCCACATAACCAGACACCCAGAGAGGAAACTCCATTCACAAATGGGTCAATAACAGCCCAGACTCAGCAAGAAGGTGGCAGTGAGTGAGAGAGCGTGAGTGAGTGAAGGAGCAAGAGAAGTGTGTGATCATATGGTGTGTGTGTGTGTGTGTGTGTGTGTGGGGGGGGGGTACAGGACCTTCAGGGGCAGGACACAGGGCTCGCATAACTAGGCAGCCTCTGCTGCCATTGCAAACAGTACGAGGAGGCTGGCTCTTCCTCAGAGAACTTGCCTTTTTGAAGGGGAGTGCTGCTGTGACTGGGAGCCCAGCCTCACCTCCACCCAGAGTGCCCTCAGATAACACCTGGGACTCTACAGCCACCACTGCCAGGCACCTGCTACCTCGGCTGTAGTCCCACAGTCACCAAGACTCCAGCCACCCTGGGTGTAGGCCCCTGTGAGTTCCAAAGCGTGCTCCCCTCTGACCAGCCCAATGCTTTAGCCCAGGGCACTGCAACCACGTGAGCAGCAGACACATTAGCAGCCCACTCCTGTCCAAAGAGAAGCAGCCCCGCGAGCAGCCCGGCCCAGGCCTAAGAGCAGCAGCCTCTCACAGCCTGCCCCTGTCCAAGGAGCAGCAGCTATGTGAGCAGCCCGCCACCCCATTTGAGGAGCAGCAACCATGAGAGCAGCCCTCTCCCATCCAAGGAGTAGCAGTTGCGCAAGCAGCCCATCCCAGTCCAAGGAGCAGCAGCCACACAAGCAGACCGCCCATGTCTGAGGATTGGCAGCTCCATGCAGCCCGCCCCCATCCTATGAGCAGCAGCCAGGTTAGTGGCCCGCCACCATCACAGGAGCAGCAACCATACATGCAGCTCGCTACCATCCGAGGAGTAGCAGCAGCACGAGCAGCCAACCCCCATCCAAGGAGCAGCAGTCCCCATGAGCAGCCCACCCCCATCCGAGGAGCAACAGCTCGTGAGCAGCCCACCCCCGTACCAAGAGAAGCAGCTGTGCGAGCAGCCCGCACCCATTCGAGGAGCAGCAGCCCCATGAGGAGCCTGCCCCCATTGAGGAGAAGCAGCTGCATGAGCAGCCCACCCCCATACGAGGAGCAGCAACCCTGCAAGAAACCTGCCCCTGTCCAAGGAGCAGCAGCCATGCGCAGCCAGCCCCCATCCAAGGAGCAGCAGCCATGCGAGCAGTCTGCCCCCATTCGAGGAGCAGCAGCCACACAAGCACCACACCTCCATCCGAGGAGCAGCAGCCACATGCAGCACACCCCTGTCCAAGGAGCAGCAGCCTTGTGAGCAGCCCACCCCTGTCTGAGGAGCATCAGCTGTGCGAGCAGCCTCCCCCACACCACCACCAGCCAGAGGAGCCACCACTGCTACGAACAGCACCCACCAGAGGAGCCGTTGCCAACTGAGGAGCAGCTGCTGCCATGACCGCCCAAGGAGCAACCGCCACCCGAGGAGCCACTGCCACCCAAGGAGCAGCCCCTGCACAATTCGATATCTAGATCCTTCGGTGAGACCAAAAATGGGTAGAAACAGAAACCCCCAAAGGAAAGAAAAGGAGGAATCACCAGAAAATCAGCTAAGTAAAACAAAGGCATGCAATATGTCAGAAAAATAATTCAGAATAAGGGTCATACAGTTCATAAACTGGATGGAGGAAAAAATCAACAACTTATGTGAGAATCAAGAAATGAAGAATTATATAGCTGCAATAAAAAACACCATGGAAAGTTTCAACAGTAGACTAGGAGAAGCAGAGGACCGAATTAGTGAATTAGAAGACAGAGAAGCAAAACACACCCAAACTGAACTGCAATTGGAGAAAAAAATTAAAAGACATGAGGAGAGCCTAAGGGACTGTGGGATAACATGAAACGAAGCAACATACGAATAATAGGGGTTCCAGAACAACAGGAAGAGGAACAAAGGTTAGAAAACCTATTTGAAGAAATAATGTCAGAAAACTTTCCTAATGTGGGGAAGAAAAAAAGTCACACAAGCACAGAGAATCCCAAACAAGATGAACCCGAAAAGACCCACACCAAGACACATCATAATTATGATGGCAAATGTTCAAGACAAAGAGAGAATCTTAAAGGCTGCAAGAGAGAGACAGAAAGTTACATACAAGGGAGCTCCCATTAGATTATCAAATGATTTCTCAACAGAAACACATCAGGCCAGAAAAGAATGGAAAGAAATTTACAAAGTGATGCAAAGGAAGGGACTGAATCCAAGAATACTCTATTCAGCAAAGCTGTCATTCAAAATTGAAGGGGAAACAAGGAGCTTCACAGACAAAAAAAAAAGGCTAAGGGAGTTTATCACTACCAAGCCAGCAATGCAAGAAATGCTAAAGGGATTGGTGTAAAAAGAAGAAATAAAAAGGTAAGAAGAAACACAGGCACAAAAAATAAAAATAGCTATAAATAAGTACCTATCAATAATAACTTTAAACATAAATGGAATAAATGCTCCAATCACAAGACATCGAGTAGCTGAATCGATAAAAAAAATTACCCATATATATGCTGTCTACAAGAAACCCACCTCAGAACAAGGGACTCACACAGACTGAAAGTGAAGGGATGGAAAAATATCTTTCAGGCAAATGGAAATAAAAAAAAAAGCTGGGGTAGCAATATTTATATCTGACAAAATAGACCTCAAAGTGAAGGCCATAACAAGAGACAATGAAGGCCACTTCATAATACTAAAAGGATCAATACAATAAGAGGATATAACCCTTATAAACATATATGCACCCAATGCAGAAGCACCCAAATACATTTAAAAAAAAACTCCTGGAAGAAATCAAGGGAGAGATCGACAACAATACAATCATAGTAAGGGGCTTTAATACACCACTGACATCACTGGATAAATCCTCTAGACAAAAAATTAGCAAAGAAACAGCAATCCTAAATGACTCACTAGATCAGATGGACTTAATTGACATCTTCAGAACATTTCACGTCAAAGCCACGAAATATATGTTCTTCTCAAGTGCACATGGGACATTTTCAAAAATAGACCACATATTGGGTCACAAGCAAAGTCTCTCAAAATTCAAGAAGATTGAAATCATATCAAGCATCTTCTCAGACCACAATGGCATAATATTAGAAATAAACTACGATAAAAACCAATAAAAAAATTCAATCACTTGGAAGCTGAATAGCATGCTATTAAACAGTGATTGGGTTACCAAAGAGATCAAAGAATAAATTTAAAACATCCTGGAAACTAATGACAATGAAAACACAACAATCCAAAATCAATGGGACACAATGAAAGCAGTCCTGAGAGGGAAGTTTATAGCTCTACAGGCCTACCTTAAAAAAACAAGAAAAAAAAATTGTAGTAAATCATCTAACTCTACAACTTAAAGAATTATCAAGAGAGCAACCAGAAAAGCCCAGAGTGAGCAGAAGGAAGGAAATAATAAAGATCAGAGCAGAAATAAATGACACAGAGTCAAAAAAAACAAACAAACAATATACGTAAAAGATCAATGAAACCAAGAGCTGGTTCTTTGAAAGGATAAAAAAGATTGATGAATCTCTAGCCAGGCTCACCAAGAAGCAAAGAAAGAGGACCCAAATAAACAAAATCAGAAATGAAAGAGGCAAAATAACAACAAACCCCACAGAAATATAAAGGATTGTTTAAAAAAAATACTATGAACAACTCTATTCCAACAAACTAGACAACCTGGAGGAAATGGACATATTCCTAGAAAAATACAACCTTCCAAAACTCAATCCAGAAGAATCTAAAAATCTCAATAGGCCAATAACTATGGAAGAAATTGAAGCAGTCATCAAAAAGCTTCCAACAGGGGAAAAAATGGCGGTGGAATAGACAGACGGGTCCTGAGCCTTGTCCGGGAGCAGAAAGAAAGAACAGCTGAGGGTCGCATGGGGAGTATTTGTTGGCGAGTTAAGGGACAGCTATACTCCAGGAGAAGGTGGGGGACTGCTGAACGGGGTTTCCCTGACCAGGCAGCCCCACTGCTGCTAGGTCCCCTCACGGAGCTACGGGCTCGGATGCAAAGGCCACGCCATCTTGAAGGAGAAAGTGGATCTTATCGGAAGCTTGAAAATCTACAACTGAGGCAACCACCAAACAGCTGCGAGCCCCAAAACACCGATCCCCAATTGACACAAACACACGGATTCAGAAGAGCTCTACACTCCACCAAGGAAAGGTCAGATTTTGCCTGGGATAAGGTGAGGTCTCTGGTCCCGGCAGGAGAGAGAAACACACGCACTGCGGGAGCTGGAGGACCAGGGGAAGTCTGTGCCTAGAAAAATCCATGGCTGTTGGGGCTGGCATGATCTGTGAATGTGGAAGGGGGTCCTCAGAGCTGCTAACAGGAGGGATCTCTAAAAAGCAACCCGTTTTGTTCTGATGCAAAAGGACAGCCTAAAAAAATTTTTAAAGTGTGCCAGCTACTTAGACCCAAGGGGAAAGGGGGACTGTGCAGACTTGCCTGCAGCCCCGTTGTTAACACACTTGGCCTTTTTCCTCTTCAAATCCTTGCTTCTGATTACTAAGCCCAATACATAGGATCACCCAGTTGGGGACACCCTGGGAGACTGCAGGGGAAAGTTGTTTTTCTGGAACCTGGGGATTGGAGCGAGGAATGACCTTCGGAGAGCCAGCTCTGGGGCAGCCCACTCCCACAAAGCGCTATTGAGTGCCACAGGGAAAGCAGGATCTAAGCACAGGCTAGAGAGGCCATATAGACCTGGAAGCCAATCCAGAAACACTGCCACCCAGAGGCTGAATCACAAATTGACTCTTGTGTAATCAAAAATAAAGGAATACAAGAAATTAAGACACCACCTGCTTAAAAATCAGAACTGGCTGACAACACTGAGGAGCAGTGGAACGCATGGATCTGCAATATTGTCTTGACTGGGAAACAGGCGTGCCAAACAGAATAGAGGAAGTGGATGACCTTCACTACTGCAAATTTTATTTTTTTATTTTTTGTTTTTTATGGGTTTTTTTATGTTTTCATCTTAATTAAGAAACTAATTTTTTTCTTTTTTCCTCACTTGATTTTACCTTTTTAATTATTACATTTTTATTTTCAATCAGTATTATTACTACTACTATTTTACCTTTTTTTTAAGTTTCATTTTATTTTCTCTTTATTTTACTTTGGGATTAGTGTTCTACATTCTATTTTCATCTTTCCTTTAGCATCGTTTTAATCTATCTCAACTCTACCTTTATGCCATCACTCTCTTCCTAACTTTTCCCCTTTTGGTGTCCTATTTCTCTTACCCTTTTCCTGCTTTAGATTTTCCCTATTCTTTCTGTTTAACCCCTGTTAAAATTTCACCCTACTTATATATCTAATTTCCAATCCCCTGCTCCAAGTCCATACACACTTCTGTCTTCTCTGTCTTAACTCTCCAAAAAATTGTTTTTCTCTCTGTCCTTATGTTGTTGTTTGCTTGAATGTTGATTATATCGATTCTTTATGCTTTTTTTGTGAGACTGTTTTGCTTATTCTTTTTGTTTGTTTGTTTTGTTTGCTTTGTTTTTGTTTGTTTTTTTATTCTGTTTTCCCTCACCTTGCTTGATATTAGTTGTTGTTGTAGTTTGTATTAATCTCCAGGTACTTGTTGCTGGCATTTGCTGGGATTAGTAGCTGTTCTCTTGAAGTTTTCTCCCCATATATATATATATCTTGTACCCCATTTCTTTCTTAGTCTCTTTCTTTTCTCTATTACTTTTTTATTCCTTTTCCCAATTTCATTTTGGCACTCCTTTTCTTTTCCCTCTTCTTTCTCTCATATCCCCGTTTGCCTTTCTCTGGTGGTCACCTTTATTGGGGGTTATTAATATCGTGAATACATTTCAGTTCAGTGCCTTGTGTGTTGTACCTGGTTGTGTTTTATTTTGTGCCTTTAAATCAATGCAGGAGAGAGAGAACTACATAACCAGACATCCAGAGAAGAGAGACGATGGGGAGACAAAGAAACAGCCCACATATGAAAGAAAAGCAGGCATCACCAGAAAAGGAAATAAACGAAATAGAGGCAAGCAACTTGTCAGAGAAATAATTCAGAGAAATGGTCATAAGGTGGCTGAAAAGAATGGAAGACAAATTCAACAATATGAGTAAGAACCAAGAGGAAATGAAGAAGAACCAAGAAAAAATGAAAAATGACATCACTGCTGTAAAGGACTCAATAGAAAGCATCAAGAGTAGACTAGAAGAAGCAGAGGACCACATCAGTGAGCTAGAAGACAAGGTGGGAGAAAATACCCAAGTAGAGCAGCTTCTAGAAAAAAAATTAAAAAGCAAGAGGAGAGCCTAAGGGAACTTTGGGACAGCATGAAACAAAACAACATCCACATAATAGGGGTTTCAGATGGAGAGGAAACTGAACAAGGAATAGAAAATCTTTTTGAAGAAATAATGACAGAAAACTTCCCTAATATAGGAAAGAAAAAACCCACACAAATCCAAGAAGCTCACAGAGTCCCAAGCAAAATGAACCCCAAAAGACCGATGCCAAAGCACATTAAAATTAAATTGGCAAACACCAATGACAAAGTAAGAATCTTAAAAGCAGAGAGAGAGACAGAAAGTTACATACAAAGGAACCCCCATCAGACTAGCAACTGATTTCTCAACAGAAACACATCAGGCCAGAAGGGAATGGAATGAAATATACAAATTCATGCAAAGGAAGGGTCTGAATCCAAGAATACTGTACCCAGCAAGGCTATCAAACAAAATTGAAGGTGAAATCAGGTGCTTTACAGACAAAAAAGGACTAAGGAAATTTACTACCACCAAACCAGCAATGCAAGAAATGCTAAAGGGTCTGCTGTAAAAGATATATATATAGGAAGTGAAGAAGGAACACAGGGGTAAAGAATAAAAATGGTGACAAATAAGTACCTATCAATAATAACTTTAAATGTAAATGGATTAAATGCCTCAATCAAAAGACATAGGGTAATGGATTGGATAAGAAATAAGACCCATATATCAGCTGTCTATAAGAAACCCACCTCAGAAAAAAAGACGCACACAGATTGAGGGTGAAGGGATGGAAAAAGGTTTTTCAGGCGAATGGAAATGAAAAAAAAGCTGGGGTAGCAATACTTGTATCTGACAAATTAGATCTCAAAGTGAAGGACATAACAAGAGATAAGGAAGGCCACTTCATAATACTAAAGGGAGCAATCCAACAAGAAGAAATAACTCTGGTAAACATATATGCACCCAATACAGGAGCACCCAAATACATAAAAAATAAAAACCTCAAGGATATCAAGGGAGAGATTGACAGCAATACAATCACAGTAGGAGATTTTAATACCCCACTATCACCATTGGACAAATCCTCTAAACAAACTATCAGCAAAGAAACATCAATCCTAAATGACTCACTAGACCAGATGGAATTAATCAACATCTTCAGAACATTTCACCTGAAAGCCACAGAATATACATTCTTCTCAAGTGCACATGGGTCATTTTCAAAGATAGACCATATTCTGGGATATAGGCAAAGTCTCTTCAAATTCAAGAAGATAGAAATCATATCAAGCATCTCCTCAGATCACAGTGGCATAAAACTGGAAATCAACTACAATAAAAAAAATCAAACACATGGAAACTAAACAGCATGCTATTAAACAATGACTGGATTACCAGAGAGATCAAGGAAGAAATAAAAAACATCATGGCGGGAGGAATCAAGATGGCGCAACGTTAAACAACTAAACTGCCGCCTCGCACAACAATTTCAAAATACAGCTAAAATACAAAACGTTTACCATCCAGAACCACGGGAAAGCTGGCTGAGTGAATGATTTACAACTAAGAAGAGAAAGGAGCACAAATGCTGAGAAGCTGAGGTACGCAGGCGCGCAAATTGGGCTGGTCCTGGGCAACTGGGCGCGAAGCTTTTCTTCAACCTGAAGGGAGACAAGCTCCCGATCACTTTGAAATCCAGTTTCTGGGGACACGCGGGGGACCCAGATGCCTATGGGGAGAAGCTGTACGCTCGGCCATCGAGTCGGAAAGTGAGAGTGACTTTTTTGCAGAGGTGCGCCCAGCAATCAGTGTTTACTGCACTGGAGCACGGGACATGGGGACTTGGAAATGTGAAAAGGCAGAGACGGCTGACTGCAGCCATCGCTGTTTGCCACGCCCTCGCCTAGTGATGCCCTGAGACCCTGCCCCGCCCTGAGACCCCGCCCCGCACATTCTACAAACCCGCCCAGGTTCCACACAGCGGCTTTTCCATATAAATGGCCTGTTTTGTGGCAGCTTAACCCAATTAACTGCAGCTCCAGTCAGACTGATCCAAAACCGCCCAAGCAAAGAGGAGAAAACTGTAGTTCTTGCTGTAGCTCCTGCTGAGGGGCCTCATACGGTAGGTGACCTGCACCCCATTGGAGATCGAGACACTAGTGTATCTAGTGGTCGATGTGAGACAACACCAGATTTCAACCACTCTCAAAAGGGACACATTCAAGAGGAAGACTCAGTGAGCAACAAAGCCCTACTGTGTCTCCAGCACAGCAATTCTTCCTTTAAGATTCTCTCTTTATCATTTATATTTGCCATTGAAATTATGACATGTCTTGGTGTGGGTCTTTTGGGGTTGATCCTGCTTGGGACTCTCTGTACTTGTGTAAATTTCATCTTTCCCATATCCAGGAAGTTTTCTGTCATTCCTTCTTCAAATAGATTTTCTAATCCCAATTCTTCCATTATAGACACAGTGGGTCCTCACAGCCAATTGGCCTGGAGGTCAATTCCTCCCAGTGATACCAACAACAATCAAGAGTTAACTACAACAAGGCTGTACACACAGTCCACAAAGGGGTACACCAAGAGTGTCCACCTCAGGTAACTGGGAGGCTGACCCTTTGAACCAACAGGACAACTAGTACACAAAGCTACCTAACCAACTCAGGGAAGCAGCGAAAATGAGGAGGCAAGGAAACAGATCCCAAATGAAAGAAATGGAGAACAAACGAATGGACATAGAGTTCAAAACCACGGTTATAATGTTTTTCAAGAATTTCATGGAAAAGGCTGACAAATTTAATGAGACCCTTGACTATATGAAAAAGGACCAACTAGAAATTAAACATACACTGACTGAGATAAAAAATATTATACAGAGACCCAACAGCAGACTAGAGGAATGTAAGAATCAACTAAAAGATTTGGAATACAAAGAGGCAAAGGACACTCCTCTAGAGAAGCAAGAAGAGAAGAGAATTCGGAAAGTTGAAGATAGTGTAAGAAGCCACTGGGACAACATCAAGCATACCAACATCCGAATTATGGGGGTTCCAGAAGAAGAGAGAGAGCAAGACATTGAAAACCTATTTGAAGAAATAATCACAGAAAATATCCCCCACCTGATGAAAGAAACAGACTTACAAGTCCAAGAAGCACACAGAACCCCAAACAAAAGGAATCCAAAGAGGAACAAACCAAGACACATCATAATTAAAATGCCAAGGGCAAAAGACAAAGAGAGAATCTTACAAGCAGCAAGAGAAAAACAGTTAGTTACCTACAAGGGAGCACCCATATGACTCTCAGCTGATTTCTCAACAGAAACTATGCAGGCCAGACGGGAGTGGCAAGAAATATTCAAAGTGATAAATAGCAAGAACCTACAACCAAGACTACTCTACCCAGCAAAGTTATCATTCAGAATTGAAGGGCAGATAAAGAGCTTCACAGATAAGAAAAAGCTAAAGGAGTTCATCACCACCAAACCAGTATTATATGAAATACTGAACGGTATTCTTTAAAAAGAGGAAAAAGAAGAAAAAAGTAAATATAAAAATTATGAACAACAAATACATATCTATCAACAAGTGATTCTAAAAGTCTAGTGAATTAAAAATCTGAGGAACAGAATAAACTGGTGAATATAATAGAATCAGAGGCATAGAATGGGAGTGGATTGATAATTCTCAGGGGGAAAGGGTTGTCTGTGTGGGGGTACAGGAAGAGACTGGACAAAATCATACACCTATGGATAATGACAGTGGGGGTGAGGAAAGGGCAGAGGGGGGTGGGAACCGGGTAGTGGGCAGATATGGAGGGGAAAGGAGAAACAATTGTAATAATCTGAACAAAAAAGATTTATTAAATTTAAAAAAAAACACATCATGGCAACAAATGACAATGAAAACACAACAATCCAAAATCTATGGGACACAGCGAAAGCAGTCTTGAGAGGGAAGTTCATAGCTCTGCAAGCCTACTGCAAAAAAACAAGAAACAATGGTAATAAATTACCTAACCCTACAACTCAAAGAGTTAGAGAGAGAGCAACAAGAAAAGCCCAGTGTAAGCAGAAGAAAGGTAATAATAAAGATCAGAGTGGAGATAAGTGACATAAAGACCAAAGAAACAATACAAAAGATCACCAAAACAAAGAGCTGGTTCTTTGAAAGGATAAACAATATTGATGAACCTCTAGCCAGGCTCACCAAGAAGCAAAGAGAGAGGACCCAAATAAACAAAATCAGAAATGAAAGGGGTAAAATAACAACAGACCTCACAGAAATGCAAAGGATTGTTAAAAAATATTATGAACAACTCTATTCTAACAAACTAGAAAATCTGGAGAAAATGGAAATATTCCCAGAAAGATATAACCTTCCAAAACTCAATAAGGAAGAATCTAAATAGCTCAATAGGCCAGTAACTATGGAAGAAATTGAAGCAGTCATAAAAAAGCTTCTGGCAAACAAAAGCCCGGGGCTAGACAGCTTCACAGGGGAGTTTTACTAAACATTCAAGGAAGAACTAAAACTTATCCTCCTCAGACTATTTCAAAAAATTCAAGAAGAAGGAATACTTCCAAGCTCCTTCTATGAAGCCAGCATCACCCTAATACCAAAACCAGATAAAGACAACACAATGAAAGAGAATTACAGGCCAATATCCCTCATGAACATAGATGCCAAAATCCTCAACAAAATTCTAGCAAATCGGATCCAGCAGTACATCAGAAAGATCATACACCATGACAAAGTAGGATTTATCCCAGGAATACAAGGATGGTACAATATTCGCAAATCAATAAACGTGATACATCACATAAACAAATTGAGAGATAAAAATCACATAGTCATATCAATTGATGCAGAAAAAGCATTTGACAAAATCCAACACCCTTTCTTGATAAAAATTCTCAACAAGGTGGGAATAGAAGGATCATACCTCAACATAATAAAAGCTATATATGATAAACCCACAGTTAACATCATACTCAATGGGCAAAAACTAAAACCATTTCCCCTAAGAACAGGAACAAGACAGGGATGTCCACTCTCACCACGCCTATTCAACATAGTGCTGGAAGTACTAGCCATTGCGATCAGACAAGAAGAAGAAATAAAAGGCATCCAAATTGGAAAAGAAGAAGTAAAACTGTCCTTATTTGCAGATGACATGATACTGTATATAGAAAACCCTAAAGAGTCCATTAAAAAATTATTAGACTTAATAAATGAATTCAGCACTGTAGCAGGATACAAAATTAACGCCAAGAAATCTATGGCATTTCTATACACCAATAGTGAACTTACAGAAAGAGAGACTAAAAAAGCAATCCCATTTACCATTGCACCAAAAAAATTAAGATACCTAGGAATAAACTTAACTAAGGCGGTAAAAGACCTATACGTGGAAAACTATGCATCACTGAACAAAGAGATAGAGAAAGACATAAACAGATGGAAGAACATACCATGTTCATGGATTGGTAGAATCAACATAATCAAAATGTCCATACTACCCAAAGCAATCTATAAATTCAATGCACTTCCCATTAAAATACCAACAGCATATTTCACAGACCTAGAATGAACTTTCCAAAATTTCATCTGGAATAAAAAAAGACCCCGAATAGCCACAGCAATCCTAAGAAAGAAGAACAAAGTAGGTGGGATTTCAATACCAGATTTCAAGCTGTATTACAAAGCCACTGTTCTTAAAACAGTCTGATACTGGCACAAGAACAGACACATAGATCAATGGAATAGAATAGAGAACCCAGAAATTGACTCAAACCACTAGGCCCAATTAATATAGGACAAAGGAGGCATGAACATACAATGGAGTCAAGACAGTCTTTTCAACAAATGGTGTTGGGAAAATTGGACCAATACATGGAAAAAAATGAAACTAGATCACCAACTTACACCATACACAAAAATAAACTCAAAATGGATACAAGACTTAAACATAAGACGGGAAACCATAAAAATACTAGAGGAATCCACAGGCAACAAAATCTCAGACATATGCCAAAAGAACTTCACTGATACTGCTCATAGGGCAATGGAAGCTAAAGAGAAAATAAACAAATGGAACTACATCAAAATAAAAAGCTTTTTTTACAGCAAAAGAAACCATCAACAAAACAACAAGAAAGCCCACTGTATGGGAAAACATATTTGCAAATGTTACCACTGATAAAGGTTTAATCTCCATCATCTACAGGCAGCTTATGCAACTTAATAAAAGGAAGATAAATGATCCAATTAAAAAATGGGCAACGGACCTAAATAGAATCTTTTCGAAAGAAGACAATAGGAAGGCCAAGAGACACATGAAAACATGCTCAAAGTCACTAATTATCTGAGAGATGCAAATCAAAACAACAATGCGGTACCATCTCACACCTGTCAGAATGGCTATCATCAACAAATCAACAAACAACAAATGTTGGCGAGGATGTGGAGAAAAAGGAACCCTCGTGCACTGCTAGTGGGAATGCAAACTGGTGAGAACAGTATGAAGTTTCCTCAAAAAACTAAAAATGGAACTCCCATTTGACCCAGTAATCCCACTCCTAGGAATATATTCTAAGAAACTAGAAACACCAATCAGAAAGGATATATGCACCACTATGTTCATAGCAGCACAATTTACAATAGCTAAGATGTGGAAACAGCCTAGGTGCCCGTCAGTAGATGACTGGATCAGAAAACTATGGTACATCTACACAATGGAATACTATGCTGCCAAAAAAAGAAGGAATTCTTACCATTTGCAGCAACCAGGATGGAACAGGAGAACATTATGCTAAGTGAAATAAACCAGTCAATGAAAGAAAAATTCCACATGATCTCACTCTTTTGTGGATAATAAAGAACATTATAAACTGATGAACAAAAAGATAGATACAGAGGCAGTAAAGCATGAAACAGACTGTCAAATTACAATGGAAAGGTTAGGGAGAGGTGGGGGAGATAAGAGATCAACCGAAGGACTTGTATGCATGCATATAAGCATAACCAATGGACGCAAAACACTGGGGGTGAGGGCATGTATGGGAGTAGGGAGGGGGACAATGGTAACATATGTACACATATAATACCTTAATGAAATAAATGGAAGGAAAAAAAGCTTCCAACAAACCAAAGCCTGGGGCCAGATGGCTTCACAGGGGAGTTTTACCAAACATTAAAGGAAGAACTAAAACCTATCTTCCTCGGGAGAAACCAAGATGGAGGCATAGGTGAACACCTATACTGCTGCCTCGCACAACAATTTTAAAACTACAACTAAAAGACAAAGCAGACATCCAGAACCACCAGAAAGCCGGCTGAGTGGAAATTCTACAACTAGAAGGAAAAAGAAAAGGACACTGAGACTCAGGAGCAGCAGAGGGCAGAGGTGCAGAGACACAGAGATGTGTGCACATGAGAGGAAGGGTTGGGTGGCTGAATACTTGGCTGGCTTTCTCAAAACCAGAGCGAAACAAAAGCTCCCCATAGCGCTGAAATCCAGTCCCGGGCAAGACTCGGGGAACCCAGACACATACGGGGAGGAACTGGACTGTCTGGCAGCAGGCAGGGCTTGAAAGCAGCTTTCTCTCAGAGGTGCATGCAGCCATTGCCACAAGGCACGGAGACCCAGGGGAACTGCGGAAGACAGAGGTGAGGAGGCGTGCAGGCGCAGAGAGGGCTCAGGCAGTTGAACACGTGGCTGCCTTTCTCATTCCAATGGAAAACAAAGCCTCCTGACTACACCGTACTCCAGTTCTGGGTGAGACTTTGGGTACCCACACTCATTGGGGGAGAAACTGGACTGTCTGGCAGCGGGCAAAACTCGAGAGCAGCTTTCTCTCAGAGGTGCGTGCAGCCATTGCTGTGGGACACTGAGACCCAAGCCTCTTAGGGCAGGGCTGATGGGAAACCAAGGCTGCCTGCTCTGCCCTGAGACCCCGCCCCATCCAAACTGAGCACAGAAGCTCTCCCAGTGTAGATACAGCTGATCCTCACAGCCAATTGGCCTGGAGGTCAACTCCGCCCAGTGATACCAACAACAATCAAGACTTAACTACAACAAGACTGTGCAGCCCATAAAGGGGTGAACCAAGAGTGTCCACCTCAGGTAACTGGGGAGGCTGAGACACTGGGCCCAAAGGACACCTCGCACACAAAGCCACTCCAACAACTCAGGGAAGCAGCTAAAATGGGGAGACAAAGAGGCAGATCACAAATGAAAGAAATGGAGGAAAGCAGAAGACTGGACATAAGAGTTCAAAACCACATTTATAAGGTTACTCAAGAATCTGCTAAAAACCTCTGAGGAACTTAGTGAGACCTTTAAAGATCTTAATGAGAATGCCAAAAAAATGGAAAAGGACCAGTCAGAAATTAAGCATACACTGTCTGAAATAAAGAATATACAGAAATTCAACAGTAAATCAAAGGACCAAACCAAAGATTTGAAACATGAGGAAACAAAAAACACCCAACCAGAAAAACAAAAAGGAAAAAGAATCCAAAAATATGAAGATAGTGTAAGGAGCCTCCGGGACAACTTTAAGCATACGAACATCCGAATTATTGGGGTGCCAGAAGAAGAGAGAGAGCAAAATATTGAAAACCGATTAGAAGAAATAATGACAGAAAACTTTCCCTACCTGGTGAAAGAAATAGACTTACAAGTCCAGGAAGCACACAGAACCCCAAACAAAAGGAATCCAAAGATGAACACACCAAGACACATCATGATTAAAATGCCAAGGGCAAAAGACAAAGAAAGAATCTTGAAAGCAGCAAGAGAAAAACAGTTCGTTACCTACAAGGGAGTACCCATACGACTGTCGGCTGATTTCTTGACAGAACCTATGCAGGCCAGAAGGGAGTGGCAAGAAATATTCAAAGTGATGAACAGCAAGAACCTACAACCAAGATTACTCTACCCAGCAAAGCTATCATTTAGAATTGAAGGTCAGATGAAGAGCTTCACAGACAAGAAAAAACTAAAGGACTTCATCAACACCAAACCAGTATTACATGAAATGCTGAAAGGTATTCTCTAAGAAGAGGAAGAAGAAGAAAAAGGTAAAGATGAAAATTATGAATAACAAATACATGTCTATCAACAAGTGAATCTAAAAATCAAGCGAATAAAAAATCTGATGAACAGAATAAACTGGTGGATATAATAGATTCAGGGGCATAGAAAGGGAGTGGACTGACAATTCTCAGGGGAAAGGGGGTGTGAGGGGTGAGGGAAGAGATTGGACAGAAATTTTACACCTATGGATGAAGACAGTGGCAGGGGTAAGGGCATGGGGTGGGGTGGGGAATCAGGTGGAGGGGAGCTATGAGGGGAAAAAGAGGAACATATGTAATAATCTGAACAATAAAGATTTATTTTTAAATAAATAAATAAATAAATAAATAAATAAATAAATAAAAACTATCCTTCTCAGAGTATTCCAAAAAACTCAAGAGGAAGGAACACTTCCAAGCTCATTCTATGAAGCCAGCTTCACCCTAATACCAAAACCAGATAAAGACAACACAATGAAAGAGAATTACAGGCCAATATCCCTCATGAACATAGATGCCAAAATCCTCAACAAAATTCTAGCAAATCGGATCCAGCAGTACATCAGAAAGATCATACACCATGACCAAGTAGGATTTATCCCAGGAATGCAAGGATGGTACAATATCCGCAAATCAACAAACGTGATACATCACATAAACAAATTGAGGGAGAAAAATCACATAGTCATATCAATTGACTCAGAAAGAGCATTTGACAAAATCCAACACCCATTTTTGATAAAAACTCTCAGCAAGGTGGGAATAGAAGGATCATACCTCAACTTCATAAAAGCCATATATGACAAACCCAGAGCCAACATCATACTCAATGGGCAAAATCTAAAACCATTTCCCCTAAGAACAGGAATAAGACAGGGATGCCCACTCTCACCACTCTTGTTGAACATAGTACGGGAAGTACTAGCCATTGCTATCAGACAAGAAGAAGAAATAAAAGGCATCCAAATTGGAAAAGAAGAAGTAAAACTGTCCTTATTTGCAGATGACATGATACTGTACATAGAAAACCCTAAAGACTCCATCAAAAAATTATTAGACTAAAAGGAGGACCAAGATGGAGGCATAGGGCGGACGCCTGATTGTTGCCTACCACAACAATTTTGAAACTGCAGCGGGAAAACAGAGCAGACACCATCCAGAACCACCGGAGGGCTGGCTGAGCAGATGCTCTACAACTAGAATAAAAGAGAGGGGCATGCAGGAAGATGCTGATGCCGGTGAGCCAAAGATCACACTTTAAGAACTATGGCTCTGGCGACACAATGGCAGCCTAGAACGTGCTCGCCACAGTTCCCCCGGCGGTCACCGGCTGAGGGGACGGCTCCACTCGCTGCCGAGCACGAACAGACGAGCCCCTGGGAGACATGGGGTGGGAGACCCCGCGCTTGCTGACCTCCGAGTCCTTCGAGAATCTCAGCGCACCAGAAGTGGCCAGGTGCGCACGTCCGGCTACCGGCCGCTGCTGCAGACCCGAGCGCCGAAGCAGCGACCCCGGACCAGCCCGACACCGCGCACCGGGTGACTGGAGCTTCACCGAGTCAACTGCCCAGAGAGTTCCGCGGCAGCAGCCCCGGAGCTTTGAGAGAATGGCCGGAGGAATTGCTGAGAGGGAATTGATGGATGAGAGTTGGGATCGGGAAGACGAGGCCCCACTGGGTCCTGGATCCAGGAGCACTCGCACGGCGACTGGTCGCCGCTGCAGACCCGAGTGCCACCGCAGCGATCTTGGACCAGCCTGCCGTCGCACACTGGGCGCACTGGAGCTTCGCTGAGCCTGCCACCCAGCGAGCTCCGCAGCAGCCACCCCGGAGCTTTGAGAAAATGGCCGAAGGAATTGCTGGGAGGGAATTGACTGACAGGAATTGGGATCGAGAAGACGAGGCCCCGCTGGGTCCCCGGTCTGGGTGAGGCCGCGCGCCCCTGGGTCTGGGTGAGGCTGGGACCTGGATCAGGGTGAGACTGAGTCCCGGGTCTGGGTGAAACGGCATGCCCGTGGGTCCGGGTGAGGCCACGCACTCCTGGATCCAGGTGAAGCCGCACGCCCCTGGGTCTGGTAGAGGCCACGCGCCCCTGGGACCGGATGAGGCTGGGTTCCGGGCGCGGGTGCAGCCGTGCGCCCCTGGGTCCAGGAGAGGCCATGCGCCCCTGGGTCCGGGTGAGGCCACGCGCCCCTGGGTCCGGGCGAGGCTGGGTCCCAGGTCCGGGTGAGGCCGCACCCCTGGGTCCGGGAGAGGCCACACGCCCCTGGGTCCAGGTGTAGCTGGATCCTGGGTCCAGGTTAGGCCGTGTGCCCCTGAATCTGGATGAGGCTGGGTCTTGGGTCCGGGCAAGGCCGTGCACCCCGGGGTCCAGGTGAAGCTGGATCCCGGGTCCAGGTGAGGCCGTGTGCCCCTGGATCCGGGTGAGGCCATGCGCCCCTGAGTCCGGGTGTAGCTGGATCCCGGGTCCGGGTGAGGCCATGCGCCCCTGAGTCTGGGTATAGCTGGATCCTGGGTCCAGGTTAGGCCGTGTGCCCCTGGATCCGGGTGAGGCTGGGTCTCGGGTCTGGGTGAGGCCGCACGCCCCTGGGTCCGGGTGAAGCTGGATTCCGGGTCCAGGTGAGGCCGTGCGCCCCTGGACCCGGGTGAGGCTGGGTCCTGAGTCCGGGTAAGGTCGCTCCCCTGGGTCTGGGTGAAACGGGATCCCGGGTCCGGGTGAGGCCGTGTGCCCCTGGGTCCGGGTGAGGCTGAGTCCCAGGTCCGGGTGAGGCCGTGCCCCTGGGTCCGGGTGAGGCCATGCACCCCTGGGTCCGGGTGGGGCCGTGCGCCCCTGGGTCTGGGTGAAGCCGTGCCCCTTGGTCTGGGCGAGACCAGACCAGGGGGAGTCGGACCTGCACTACCACCATTTGTTCACCATCCAGAGCTAAAAAGTCAGTACCGACATGTACACATAAGGAACTGGTGGACATTGAAATTGGGTCTCAAAAGAACTGTTGGTCCAGAAAGAAACTCACTACAGACTGATTCATTTGCCTGTCAGCATTACTATTATTGCTCGTCTCACATTCGGTTCTTATAAGTATATTTCTAGTAACACATGATCTCACTCATCTAGGGGAAATGATGAACAACATAGACTGATGAACAAGAACAGACCCAGAAACAAGGAGGCATCGATCGGACTGTCGAGCCTCAGAGGGAGGGTAGGGGAGGGTGGGGGTAGGGGGGGAGAGATCAACCAAAGGACTTGTGTGCATGCATATGAGCCTAACCAATGGTTAAGGACAACATGGGGGTGGGGGCATCTGTGGGGAGGGGTGTGGGATGGGAATGAAGGGATGAGGACAAATATGTGACACCTTAATCAATAAAGAAATTTTTAAAAAATTATTAGACTTAATAAATGAATTTGGCAATGTGGCAGGATACAAAATTAATGCCAAGAAATCTATAGCATTTCTATACACCAATAGTGAATTTACAGAAAGAGAGACTAAAAGAGCAATGTACCAAAAAAATTAAGATACCTAGGAATAAACTTAACTAAGGAGGTAAAAGACCTATATGCAAAAAACTACCTGACACTGAAAAAAGAGATAGAGGAAGACATAAACAGATGGAAGAACATACCGTGTTCATGGATTGGTAGAATCAACATCATCAAAATGTCCATACTACCCAAAGCAATCTATAGGTTCAATGCAATCCCCATTTAAATACCAATAGCATATTTCACAGACCTAGAACGAACTCTCCAATAATTCATCTGGAATAAAAAAGACCCCAAATAGCTGCAGCAATCCTGAGAAAGAACAAAGTAGGAGAGATCTCAATACCAGATTTCAAGCTGTATTACAAAGCCATTGTTCTCAAAACAGCCTGATACTGGCACAAGAACACACATATAGATCAAGGGAATAGAATAGAGAACCCAGAAATCGACCCAAACCACTATGCCCGATTAATATTCTACAAAGGAGGCATGAACATACAATGGAGTCAAGACAGTCTCTTCAATAATTGATGTTGAAAATATTGGACAGATACATGCAAAAAAATGAAACTAGACCACCAACTTACACCATACACAAAAATAAACTCAAAATGGATACAGGACTTAAACATAAGATGGGAAACCATAAAAATACTAGAGGAATCCACAGGCAGCCAAAATCTCAGACATATGACAAAGAATTTCTTCATTGATACTGCTCCTATGGCAATGGAAACTAAAGAGAAAATAAATGGGACTACATCAAAATAAAAAGCTTTTGCACAGCAAAAGAAACCATCAATAAAACAATAAGAAAGCCCACTGCATGGGAGAACATATTTGCCAATGTTATCACTGATAAGGGTTTAATCTCCAACATTTACAGGGAACTCATACAGCTTAACAAAAAGAAGATAAACAACCCAATCAAAAAATGGGCAACGGACCTAAATAGAAACTTCTCGAAAGAAAATAGAAGGAAGGCCAAGAGACACATGAAAAAATGCTCAAAGTCACTAATTATCTGAGAGATGCAAATCAAAATGACAATGAGGTACCATCTCACACCTGTCAGAATGGCTATCATAAACAAATCAACAAACGACAAGTGCTGAGGAGGATGGAACCATCGTGCACTGCTAGTGGGAATGCAGGCTGGTGCAGCCACTGTGGAGAAAATTATGGATTTTCCTCAAAAAACTAAAAATGGAACTCCCATTTAACCCAATGATCCCACTTCTAGGAATATATCCCAAGATGCTAGAAACATTAGTCAGAAAGGATCTATGCACCCCTATGTTCATAGCAGCACAATTTACCATAGCTAAGATCTGGAAACAGCCTAAGTGCCCATCACCAGATGAGTGGATTAAAAAACTATGGTACATCTACACAATGGAATACTATGCTGCACTAAAAAAGAAGGAATCCCTACCATTTGCAACAACATGGGTTGAACTGGAGAGCATTATGCTAAGTGAAATAAGTCAGTCAGAGAAAGATAAATATCACATGATCTCACTCATCTATGGGAAATAATGAACAACATAAACTGATGAACAAAAACAGATCCGGAGACAGAGAAACATTGATCAGACCATCAAACCTCAGAGAGAAGGTAGGGGAGGGTGGGGTAAGGGGGAGAGATCAATCAAAGGACTTGTATGCATGCAAATAAGCCTAACCAATGGACACAGACACCAGGGGAGTGAGGACATGAGTGGTGGAGTGGGGGGCAATGGGGGTATAAGGACACATATGTAATACCTTAATCAATAAATAAAGGGGGAAAAGAGAATTGTAAAGGATTTGTTTCACTGTTTTTAAGAAAACAACTTATCACACTCGCAGGTTTTTTTCTCCTAGGATCATTAACTCAATTGATTTGTGTTTATTGTTAATGAGACTACAGTCTTGATAGATTCAGTCCCAGTATAGATCAGCTGAGCTTTCCGTAGGCAGACTGCACCCTTGACTCTAAATTCAATCTGATCCTTGATTTTGGCCAGGTCATCTTCCACTCCAGAAGGACAAGTGATATTATGACTATATCTGTGCAAATATTCCCACCATGGGAATAACTCATTCTCTCTTTATAGTACCATTGCTGAGTTCTTCCTTTGACCCAACTAGCACAGGGGGGCCCTGCATTTTCATTTTGCACTGGGTCCCACAAATTATGTAGCCCAGTCCTGCATGGGGGAAATGGAAAGCTGATGGAGAAATGCTTTTTTCTCTCTAACTCTCAGAAAATGGTGCTGAGACACATTTCATAAGTCTTCTCAGATATCTAGGAGGATTGAGAAAATCATCACCTAAAGCTGTGGTCAACTCTATAACCGAAACTTATATCAGCTCTCCCTCCTTCCCTGTTTTGCTTCCCTTTCTCCTGATTTCTGAGATCACATTCCTAAAGAAATGACTTGCACAAAAGCTGCTATGGTCAGCATTTAAACAGAGACCTTAGATGGTGAATGATCTCTGCAGATATCTAGGGGAAGATGATTGCAGGCAGTGGGAATAGTAAGCAAAGGCTGAGGTGGTATCATGCCTGGTGTGTTTCAGAAGCAGCAAAGAAGTTAGAGTGCAGTGAGTAATAAGAGGTGAGAGAAATAAGAGATGAAGTCAGTGAGGTCACAGAGATTTATAAATCCCCTAAAGACTTGAGGTTTTACTCAGAGAAAATGGGGTCTGTTGGGGCATTCAGTCAGAGAAGTGTTATGATTTGACTTAAGTTTTGAAAGGGTCATCTGGCTGCTATGTTGAGAATATACTGTAGAAGACCAGGGCAGGAGGCAGGAAAAAATTTAGAAGACTATTGCAATAATTCATGTGAGAGAGAAAATGATGGCTTGGACCAGGGTAGTAGCAGTAGAGGTGGTAAGAAGAGGTCTGATTCTGGATGTATTTTGAAGTAGAGCCAAAGAATTTGCCAATGAGCCCTAGCTGGTTTGCTCAGTGGAGAGAGCATCGGCCTGCGGATTGAAAGGTTCCAGGTTCGATCCTGGTCAAGGGCACATGCCTGGGTTGTGGGCCGATCCCCAGTAGGGAGTGTGCAGGAGGCAGCCAATCAATGATTGTCTCTCATCATTGATGTTTTTATCTCTCTCTCCCTCTTCCTTCCTCTCTGAAATCAATAAAAATAAATAGATAGATAGATAATAAAAAATAAAAAAATATGGCCTTGCTTAATGAAAAAAAAAGTATTTGCCAATGAATTAGATAAAGGTGGTAAGAGGAAGAGAGGAGACTATCCACAAGGTGCTTAGACTCAGGAAGAGACATGGCCTGGAGACTTAACGTAGAGCAGGTCCCTGAGGGAATGTGAGACAGGATGGAGTGGGGATGGCTCAGAAAAGACACAGGATGATCTGTAGAACAGACAGGGAATGTCCAAAGAAGGAGCTATGGGACTCATAGTTCAGGGTTAATCTTTGTCTATTTACCCCTTCCCCCTGCCCAAAAAGGAATAACTAATGAGTACACTAAAAGGCTAAAGAGAAGAAGGGTCAGTTCCATATATGTAGCCACTCTCTTTGTGTGTACGTGCTGTTGACTTCACACAGTCATATTTGGTCTCTGAAACTCAGATATTAGGACAGCCAATGATGACAGAACTAGGTAAATAAGACAAATCAGCTTTCCAGGAAAGAGCACGGAACTGATAGGCACTTGTGCTAAGCTGCTGTAACCCATAGATAGTAGTTCCCCATTGGGCAGCATCTGTTTATACCCACCTGTCTTGACACTTCTTTGCATACCCCCAAAAGAAAATCTACTGACAAAGCAATTATTATACCAAAGATTTCACAGTGGAGAAAGAGGAAACATTTACGTACATCACACAGTTTTTATCAACACCCTCTTGATATGTCTCTTAGTTTTAGTCTCTTTCTTTAACTATTCCATCAACAGAATACTTTTTCCATTCATCCACTTAGAGCTGCCTAGTTTCATTAACCTTCCCCACTCCTATGGCTCTCATTCCTGTTCCTAACCCAACTAGCTTCTCCAAACTTGTAACCTAGCCCATTTTGGCAAAAGAAGGAGGCTTTTCTAGTTACCATGATCCATCCCCTTTGGGTGGATGGTGGATGGGGGAGAACAAGAAGGAATTATAAAATCTCTTTTTCCTTTGTACTAAGAAATGGTGCTGAGCCCGGCTGGTGTGACTCAGTGTTTGAGCGTCAACCTATGACACTGATTTGCCTATTTATTTTTCCTGCTCCACTCTCCACCGTCATTACCAGGACCAAGGAAGTCTAATCTTCACTGAATTTCCTTGGAACCACAGTGACATTCAGTGACCACTGGAGATTTAAAAACAAGTGTCAGAGAAAGTACTTGTCTTTAAACTGCAGGATGGAGTAAGGCAAGTTTTCAAGAAACTTTTCCATTTAAAATACTACAATCTGATTGGCTCCTACTAATGCTCATGGAAATTTAACATTGGGCTAATAGGCTGGACCCAGTGCAAGACTATACCTAACACACTGTCCTCATTCAGTTGCCCTTATAGACAAAAGAACAAACCAAAAAGTTTACAGTGTAATACTGGTTTTTAATTTTTTCCTAAATAATGCTCCCCTCAATGTAAAAAATGAGGAATAAAAATGTAAAAAATGCAAAACGTTAAAATCATCCACAACAGCCTGGGTGGCATGGCTCAGTGGTTGAGCATCGACCTATGAACCAGGAAGTCACAGTTCAATTCCCGGTCAGGGCACATGCCTGGGTTGCAGGCTCAATACCCAGTGTCGGACATGCAGGAGGAAGCCTATCAATGATTCCTTCTCCTTTCATCTCTGTAATCAATAAAAATATTTTTTAAAAAGAAAAAACACAACTTTACCACCAGAAATAACCCTCATTGATATTTCCCTCCTGTCTTTCTATGAATAATAAAATGTTATCACCAAATACACACAGGATCATTGACAGTTTTTTGTACTTAGTGCTATATCATGGACATTTCTTTCATTCTTCTATAACATTATTTATAATGGCCAAATACGATTTCAACATGTGGATATACTGTGATTCACTTACAGAAGTATCATAATTAGTTAATCAACTCCATATTGGGTTTTTTTTGCAGCCAGTAATTTTTAGTTTAATCAATAAATACTCTTTTTTTTAATCCTCACACAAGGATTTTTTTTTTTTGCAAATTCATTTATTAGGTCATCAAAAGTTACACTTTTAGCAACTTCATTTTCTTTTTATTATTGTTGTTGTTGTTGTTTAAAGTATTACAAATAGTAGTACATATGTCTCCTTTTCCCCCATTGACCTCCCCCACCCCGACATGCCCTCCCCCCACTACTGTCTGTGTCCATTGGTTATGCTTATATGCATGCATACAAGCCCTTTGGTTAATCACTTACCCCCACTCCCCAACCTTCCCCTGCCTTCCCACTAAAGTTTGACATCTGTTTGATGCTTCTTTGTCTCTGTATCTATTTTTGTTCATCAGTTTAGGATGTTCATTATATTCCACAAATGAGTGAGATCATGTGATATTTATCTTTCTCTGACTGACTTATTTCACTTAGCAAAATGCTTTCCAGTTCCATCCATGCTGTTGCAAATGGTAAGAATTCCTTCTTTTTTACAGCAACGTAGTATTCCATTGTGTACTATAGATGTACCACTGTTTTTTAATCCACTCATCTGCTGATGGGCACTTAGGCTGTTTCCAAACCTTAGCTACGGTGAATTGTGCTGCTATGAACATAGGGGTGCATATATCCTTTCTAATTAATGTTTCTAGTTTCTTGGGATATATTCTTAGAAGTGGGATTACTGGGTCAAATGGGAGTTCCATTTTCAGTTTTTTGAGGAAACTCCATACTGTTCTCCACAGTGGCTCCACCAGTCTGCATTCCCACCAGCAGTGCACAAGGGTTCCTTTTACTCCACATCCTCGCCAGCACTTGTCATTTATTGATTTGTTGATGATAGCCATTCTGACAGGTCTGAGGTGACATCTCATTGTGGTTTTTATTTATGTTTCTCTGATGATTAGTGATGTTGAGCATCTTTTCATATGTCTCTTGGCCTTCTGTATGTCTTCTTTCAAAAAGTGTCTATTTAGGTCCTTTGCCCATTTTTTGATTGGATTGTTTATTTTCCTTTTGTTAAATTGTATGAGTTTCCTATAAATTTTGTAGATTAAACCCTTATCGGAGATAACATTGGCAAATATGTTCTCTCATGCAATGGGCTTTCTTGTTGTTTAGTCGATTGTTTCTTTTGCCATGCAGAAGCTTTTTATGTTTATGCAGTCCCATTTGTTTACTTTCTCCTTTGTTTCCATTGCCCTAGGAGCTGTATCGGTAAAGATATTGCTACGACAAATGTCTGCTATTTTGTTGCCTATGGCTTCTTCTAAGATTTTTATGGTTTCCCCTCTTATGTTTAAGTCCTTTATCGATTTTGAGTTTATTTTTGTGCATGGTGTAAGTTGGTGGTCTATTTTCATTTTTTTTGCAAGTATCTGTCCAATTGTCCCAAGACCATTTATTGAAGAGACCATTTATTGAAGTATGCCATTGGAATTTTAATGGGGATTGCATTGAATTTATAGATTGCTCTGGGTAGCAAGGATGTTTTTTCCACTGGGGGGGGGACTATTTATTTTGCAATTGCAACCAAAAGAATAAAATACCTAGTGAATGATTTCTAGTTTTATACCATTATGGTCAGAGAATATGTTTAATATTTTTTTCACTCTTCTTAAACTTATTAAGACTTGGTTTGTGTCCTAACATGTGGTCTATCCTAGAAAATGTTCCAGGTGCACTGGAAAAGAATGTATATTCTGCTGCTTTGGGGTGAAATGCTTTGAAGATATCAATTAAATACACTTGATCTAGTATGTCATTTAAGGCCACCATTTCATTGTTGATTTTCTGTTTGAAAGATCTATCCATTGATGTCAAAGAAGTGTTAAAATCCCCTACTATGACTGTATTACTGTCAATCTCTCCCTTTATGTCCATAAAGATTTGCTTTATATATTTAGGTGCTCCTATGTTGGATGTATAAATGTTTACAATCCAAACAATCCTCTTTCTGGATTATTTCCTTTATTATTATGTAGTGTCCTTCTTTGTCTCTTTGTTTTAAAGTCTATTTTGTCTAATATAAGTATTGCTAACCCAGCTTTTTTTTTCATTTCCATTTGCATGAAATACCACTTCCATACCTTTACTTTCACTCCGTGTGTATCTCTCATTCTGAGGTAGGTCTCTTATAGACAGCATATGTATGGATCTTGTTTATTTATCTACCTTATGTCTTTTTTTAAGTTCTTTATTGTTGAAAGTATTACATATGTCTCCTTTTTTTCCCATTGACCTCTCCCCAGCCACTACCACCCCTCAGCACATGCCCTTACCCCCCTACTGTCTCTGTCCACTGGTTATGCTTACTAGTATATGCATGCATACAAGATTTTTGGTTGATCTCTTAACCCCCCTCCCCTGCCTTCCCTCTGAGGTCTGATGGTCTGTTTGATGCTTCTATGTCTCTGATTCTATTTTTGTTCATCAGTTTATGTTGGTCATTATATTCCACAAATGAGTGAGATCATGTGATACTTATCCTTCTCCAACTGGCTTATTTCACTTAGCATAATGCTCTCCAGGTCCATCCATGCTGTTGCAAATGGTAAAGTTCTTTCTTTTTTACAGCAGTGTAGTATTCCATTGTGTAGATGTACCACACTTTTTTAATCCACTCATCTGCTAATGGGCACTTAGGTTGTTTCCAAATCTTAGCTATTGTAAATTGTGCTGCTATGAAAATAGGAGTGCATATATTCTTTCTGATTGGTGTTTCTGAGTTCTTGGGATATATTCCTAGAAGTGGGATTGTTACCAGGAAACCCCTAATTGGGCTCAGGCTGCCCGTCACTGTGTCCAATAACAAAGGCAGGGTCGAATCATATTAGGCATTTATTGAGAAGACTAGCCAATCAAGAAGACAGGGCACTTACAGGCATCAAATCTTGCCTCCCAGCAAGATTCAGGGGACAGAATTATAAAGAGAAAGGGGCTGGGGTGAGGAATGCACCTACGTGCAGGCCTGGGGGTCCACAGACGTCAGCTATTGTAATTAGTCACCAGGTGATGAGATGATGTTGATGAGATGACGTTTTGACTCCGGGTGGGTCGGCCTGACCATGCATATCAGTTCTGCTTGCTGGATTCACAGCTGAGTCACCTCCCCTGTCACTTTGCACAGGCCTTGAAAAGGAAACTTTAAGAAAAACTTAACCCCCTATTCACATATAAGAAACTTAACCCCCTATTCATGTAAGTATATGTGTTCTAAGATTTAAAATAATATGATTACTTTTCAGCTTAAGTCAGGTGCTCTATCTATCAGGTTATAGGTTCCTCCTATCAGGATTACTGGGTCAAATGGAAGTTCCAGTTTTAATTTTTTGAGGAAACTCCATACTGTTTTTCACAGTGGCTGCACCAGTCTGCATCCCCACTAACAGTGCATAAGGGTTCCTTTTTCTCCACATTCTCGCCAGCACTTGTCACTTTTTGATTTGTTGATGATAGCCATTCTGACAGGTGTGAGATGGTACTTCATTGTCATTTCGATTTGCATCTCTCGAATGATTAGTGATTTTGAGCATGTTTTTGTTTGTCTCTTGACCTTCTGTATGTCCACTTTCAAGAAGTATCTATTTAGGTCCTTTGCCCATTTTTTGATTGAATTGTTTATCTCCCTTTTGTTAAGTTGTATGAGTTTCCTGTAAATGTTGGAGATTAAACCCTTATTGGAGATAACATTGGCAAATATGTTCTCCCATGCAGTGGGCTTTCTTGTTGTTTTGTTGATGGTTTCTTTTGCCATGCAGAAGCTTTTTATTTTGATGTAGTCCCATTTGTTTATTTTATCCTTAGTTTCCATTGCCCTAGAACAGTGGTCGGCAAACTCATTAGTCAACAGGGCCAAATATCAACAGTATAACGATTGAAATATCTTTTGAGAACCAAATTTTTTAAACTTAAACTTCTTCTAATGCCACTTCTTCAAAATACTCACCCAGGCCATGGTATTTTGTGGAAGAGCCACACTCAAGGGGTCAAAGAGCTGCATGTGGCTCGCGAGCCGCAGTTTGCCAACCACGGCCCTAGGAGATGTATTGGTAAACATATTGCTACAAGGTATGTCTGATATTTTGCTTACCCTAGGTATTTTGATTGGAGTATTTAATTTATTTACACTTAAAGTGATTATACTAGTACAGTGATGGGCAACCTTTTGAGCTTGGTGTGTCAAACTTCGCCAAAAAACTGAGCATAACTCGGGTAGTGTGTCACTTTGCGGAAAAAAACATTATTTCACAAATGTTTCATCCTCAGCATGCTGCTGCCTCAGCGGCCGCGTGTCATCAGAAATGGCTACATGTGTCAGTGCTGACATGCGTGTCATAGGTTCGCCATCACTGTACTAGTAGATAGGTAAGTATTTATTGCCATTTCATTCTTTGTAACTCTGTTCTTCATCTTCTTCTCCTTCTTCTTCGTCTTCGTCTTCTTCGTCTTCTTCTGCTTCTGCTTCTGCTTCTGCTTCTGCTTCTTCTTCTTCTAGAAGATCCTTTAACATTTCTTGTTATACTGGCTAGGTGGTAATAAACAACTTTAGCTTTTTCTTATCTGGAAAGCTCTTTATTTTTCCTTCAATCTATCTATACTAATAAAAGAGTAATATGCTAATTAGGCCAGTCATCTTCTGGACAAGTCACGGTGGCAGGGCCAAGGCAGAGGTGGTTAGGGGGCAATCAGGCTGGCAGGGGAGGGAATTTAGAGGGTAGTTAGGGGTGATCAGGCCAGCAGACAGAGGTGGTTAGGGGTGATCAGGCTGGCAGGGGAGCAGTTAGGGGAATCAGGCCAGCAGGCAGAGGTGATTAGGGGTGATCAGGCAGGCAGCCAGGTGAGCAGTTAGGAGCCAGCAGTCCCGGATTGCGAGAGGGATGTCCCGGATTGGAGAGGGTGCAGGGAGGGCTGAGGGACCCCCCCAACCATGCATGAATTTTGTGCACTGGGTCTCTAGTATATATATATAAAAGCCAAGTGACCAAACAGCAGAATGACCAGAACGACCAGTGGCTATGAACCACACTGCAGCGGCCAACTGGCCCAATCAGGGGAGGGGCTGGCCAGCCAAACACCTATGGCTCCTCCCCCCTGCCAGCCTCACCCTCAATTGGCTCCCCCCACTCCAATCACTGAAGTGTGACCTTCAGTGATTCTAAGTAAGTAAACGCTCTCCAGGCTTCATAGACCAGGAAACTGCATGATGAGTGAACAGGAGGAAAACAGCTCACGGTCTAGACCATCAGTCAGGTGTCCAGGAGAGGTGCCCAGCACAACCACCATCTTCCTGCATTCTCTCTCCACTGCTTACTACCAAAGAGGGAAGCCACATCACACCACAGCCTCTCTTTAGAGGATTTGTCAGCAGGGAACTAAACTGCATTACCTGTCTAGGGAGAGGCTTAGAAACAGAAGCTGTAAGTGTCCCTGACACTAAAGCGCCTTTGAAGCTTCAACTCATCCAAAAGCCAACAGCAAAAGTGTATACACCCTGCAAAAATTTTTGACACTAATAACTCCCCCTGGCCAGCCCCGCCCTTGATCGCCCCACCTTACCCCTGATCAGGGGCGGGGCTGGCCAGCCAACTGTCCTCGGCCCCTTCCCCCAGCCAGCCTCACCCCAATCAGCCCCCCCCCACCCCGATCAGGGGCGGGCGGCCGAACCCCACCCATGCACAAATTCGTGCACTGGACATCTAGTTTTAAATGATAGCCTTGCTGAGTAAAGTAGTCTTGGTTGTAGGACCTTGCTCTTCATCACTTTGAATATGTCATGCCAATCCCTTCTGACCTGAAATGTTTCTATTGAGAAATCAGCTGAATGCCCTGGCCAGAAGGTAGTGGGTTCAATTGCCAGTCAGAGCACATACCTAGGTTTCAGGTTCAATCTCTGGTCAAGAAGCAACCTATCAATCTCTCTCTCTCTCTCTCTCTCTCTCTCTCTCTCTCTCTCTCTCTCCTTCCCTCTCTCTAAAAAATAAAATTTAAAAAAGAAATCAGCTGACAGTTTCATGGGAGCTCCCTTGTAGGTAACTATCTTTCTCTGGGTTTGAAATATCTTCTACCAAATATGTGAACTTACATGAGATTTGAAGGCAGAAATGAAGCCAAGGCCACCTTCCTTGCCATTTGGGGCTCCTTTACCCTTGCAATCACATGAGAATGTTCTACAACAGTGTAACAGCCTCTATTCTGCAGCTTCCTGGGTGTTAAGAGGCAATACATCAGTGTCAACAGTATTTCCTGACTCCAGCTTCTATTCCCTGGGCCACAACAATGGTGCTATGTTCTTGAAATCAAGCATTCCAGTGGCTGTCTCAGAGGTAGTAGCCAACTGATAGATGAGTTCTATAAGAATCTGGGAGCAAGTTCTTTAGGCCCAGCCTAGAGGCCATTCTTCCAACCCTTCCAAAGATTTTTAAACTATCTAAATTCCTTATTAAATCCCTTTCTACCAAAAATGCTTAGACTAATTTCTGTTTCTTATACCGAATCCTGACAGAAACAGGCAGCCAAAGTCAGAGTCCAAGATCTTTAACCAATTTCACACAAGAGCTGACTCTGGAAAAATATGGGTTATAGACAGGGGCACTTCAGGTAACAGCCAGCTAATATAGCAGGAAAAACCTCTTTATCCATCATTGTCCTGAGTCACAGATACTGGCATACTGCCCTTGATTAAGACCAACACTAGATGTAAATACATAACTGTGGAGGAGCAGAAAGGAAGGGAGCTAGGAAGGTAACACAAAGTGTCAACTATGTATCAATTACTAACCTAGACCCTTTCACATGTTCTCATTTAATTCTTACGATAGCTCAGGAACATACGTACAATTATCCCCAACTAACCCAACCCTGTGCATACACATTTCTGAGTATAGTACACATTTCTGAATATAGTAATGTCCATTTCCTTTGGGATTGTGTGGCTCAATGGTTGAACATAAACCATGAACCAGGAGGTCATGGTTCAATTCCTGGTCAGGGCACATACCTGGGTTATAGGCTCAATCTCCAATAGGGTGTGTGTAGGAGGCAGCCAATCGATGTTTCTCTCTCATCATTGATGTTTCTATTTCCCTCTCCCTCTCCCTTCCTCTCTCTGAAATCAATAAAAACATTTAAAAAAAAAAAAAACATCTTACCTAGCCTGAGGACCAGAATGTTGGGTGGGTCTAGATTCTAAGTCACTCTGAGGACCTCAGTTGCAGAAGTATGTGACCTTGTGTCAAGTGCTCTGCAATTAACATGACTTGGCTCCAGTCTCTCTGTCTACTTTTTTCTGTTCTGCTACCAACTGGTAAGTTTACTGTATTATGAATCAAACTTCCTGAAGAAATAATCTGTATCTGTTCATCTTAAGCCTGGGCCACAAAAGTCAGCTTCTAGCCTATGGTTGGGCAGCATCCCTTAAAGACAGGTATCTGTCCCTAGTCCAATCAAATGTGATTCAGAGGAGGGGTCCCAGGTCCTGGTAGGTACTCAGCAGGATGATGAAATTGGAAGAACAGATTTGGGCATCTCTTGAAAAACCAGAATATTTAGAAACATTGATCCCACATTTCCATAGGTAACAGGAGGAAGGAGTTCCCCTTCACAGTTTGTTGCATGTCACTTCTTTATGTTAATTGCCTGGTCCTTTTAGACATTTGAGTTTAATAAATCCTAAATTCCTTCCAGCTCTAATAATCTTTAATTCTGAGATTCTCTACTCTTCTGGATTCTTTTACACTGAAAACATTGTGGATTGACATGGGCCTCATTGAACAGATAATTTGGAAACAAGCTGGGAATGCATTTCATATTTCTACTGATTTGATTTTCTAAATAGGGACTCTACATTTCCACACTACAAAGCCATTATTCTCCTCTATTGGCGCTACTGTAATTCTCAATGTGCCATGTATTATCATCATCCTGTCAAAATGAAAATCTTACAGAAAGCCTGCGAGGGCCTTATCAAATCAAGTGGAAGTGATTAAGGACAGTAGAAAAATTAGAATTATATATATACACTATTAAATAACGCAACAGATGAGAATCCAACTAGTCTTCAGATTTTCATAAGGTTTGTAATTTGATATTTTTTTAACTCAATAGCAAATTATCAATTCATTAAATGATTAAACCATTTATCAAAACTGAGAATGACAAAACAATCAGAGGCTACGATAATCAGACTCTAAGTCTGTTCTTCGTGTAAAATTCAAATGCACCCAGCACAATACAATTTTGTACTTAATGTCATTCATCTAATCAGCATATTTCTGCTCCAGTGTGAGATATTTATTTGAACATGAGATGCAACAGATATGGAAGCCACAAAAATCTCATTTATATAATCATAACAAGCATGTTATCATGGTTGTCAAAATTAATTAAATCTAATTCGCTCTATTTTCTAAGTTAAAATTGATGCAAAACATTTTTGTGAGAGGCAAAAATGCTGAAAAAATCACAGAAATAAGTATAAACATGAATATTTTAAATGCCTATGTTTTTAGAGAGCTAGCTAATATTGATTATAATAGATTAGATTCCCCCAAACATTTTAAAAAGATTAGTTGAATGTGAACATTTATTCTATGAAAGTCCAAACCTTTGACTTCTTTTGAGTATTAATGAGTCCCACTGGTGCAATTACAATAAATGTAAATTTTTAAAGCCTCTATTAACACTTCATTTCTCAGGAAGACATTCTTTCCTAAGGCAAGGGCCACCGTTATTTTATACTACACTGTTATGTTAATCATCCTCCTTTTAGAACCAAAGTTACACCAGTACTTGTCAAACTTCTGGTATACATCAGTCACTTGGAGAATCTGTTAAACGTGCAGGTTTCAGAGCCCAACACTGGTCTTGATTCAAAAGGTCTTGGTGGAGCCTGAAAACTCTGTATTTTTAACAAATAACCCAGACATTTTTGTAAATGATTCAAGGACCATATTGTGAGAAACGTTGACCCACACACAATGTTTTCTTTCTCTCTTTGCATTACGCTGTCTTGAATCCTTACATTATAAAACTTTCCAGTGTCTCTCTTGAATACATTTCACATGTCCCAATCAACCTCCACTAATATTCCATGGGCTCCACCTCATCTCATGAGCCTGATTCATACCCCTCAGGCCTTCACACTTGTACTATCTCCTTTGAAAACCCCAAGTGTTTCAGAACAGGAGCTCTTCAAGAAAATACATAAGCTCTGTTTCTTAAAAACCTCTCTGTTGCCAAGGAAAGGCTTATTATCTATGTGCCTTTTGTGTCCTCAGTACTACTCCACAGAGTGGACAAGACAAAACAAAGAAGAAGGATCTCAAACCTATCTATTTAACATATTATTAGCAGCTAAAAAAGAGTTGTCAGTAAAGAGCTAAAATCATACATTCTTGAAAATTCACAATTGTCTGTTGATATGAATTATACAAGTTATTACTGAGTTCTCATACCACAGATACAGAATACATAGGAAGCTATTACCTGGGAACTCACTTGGGGAGCTTCATATAACCCTGTATATCAATATCTGGGCCTGCCCAAAACCAGAGTTTCTCAACTTTGACATTATTAACATTTTGGTCAGATAATTCTTTTCATGAGAGGCTGTCCTGTATATTATAGGATGTTTATTTTTTTATTTTTTATTAAGGTATTATATGTGTACATATCTTACCATTGTCCCCCCCACCCCACTCCCATACATGCCCTCAACCCCCAGAGTTTTGCGTCCATTGGTTATGCTTATATGCCTGCATACAAGTTCTTTTTATTTTTTTTATTATTTTTTTATTTTTTTTTATTGAGGTATTATATGTGTACATATCTTACCATTACCCTCCCCCACCCCACACCCATTCATGCCCTCACCCCCCAGAGTTTTGCATCCATTGTTTATGCTTATATGCATGCATACAAGTCCTTCGTTTGATTTCATAACTCCCCCACCTCTCCCTAACTTTCCCCCTGTAGTTTGAAAGTCTGTTTGATGCTTTACTGTCTCTGTATCTATATTTTTGTTCATCACTTTATAATGTTCTTTACTATCCCTAAATGAATGAGATCATGTGGTATTTTTCTTTCATTGACTGGCTTATTTCACTTAGCATAATGTTCTCCAATTCCATCCAGGTTGCTGCAAATGATGAGAATTCCTTCTTTTTTATGGAAGCATAGTATTCCATTGTGTAGATGTACCACAGTTTTCTGATCCAGTCATCTGCTGATGGGCACCTAGGCTGTTTCCAAATCTTAGCTATTGTAAATTGTGCTGCTATGAACATAGTGGTGCATATATCCTTTCTGATTGGTGTTTCTAGTTTCTTCGGATATATTCCCAGGAGTTGGATTACTGGGTCAAATGGGAGTTCCATTTTCAGTTTTTTGAGGAAACTCCATACTGTTCTCCACAGTGGCTGCACCAGTCTGCATTCCCACCAGCAGTGCACGAGGGTTCCTTTTTCTCCTCATCCTCACCAACACTTGTCGTTTGTTGATTTGTTGATGATAGCCATTCTGACAGGTGTGAGATGGTACCTCATTGTTGTTTTGATTTGCATCTCTCGGATAATAAGTGACTTTGAGCATGTTTTCATGTGTCTCTTGGCCTTCCTTCTGTCTTCTTTTGAAAATATTCTGTTTAGGTCTGTTGCCCATTTTTTTATTGGATCATTTATCTTCCTTTTATTAAGTTGCATAAGCTGCCTGTAGATGATGGAGATTAAACCTTTATCAGTGATAGCATTTGCAAATATGTTCTCCCATGCAGTGGGCTTTCTTGTTGTTTTGTTGATGGTTTCTTTTGCTGTAAAAAAGCTTTTTATTTTGATGTAGTCCCATTTGTTAATTTTCTCTTTAGCTTTCATTGCCCTAGGGGCAGTGTCAGTGAAGAAGTTCTTTTGGCATATGTCTGAGATTTTGTTGCCTGTGGATTCCTCTAGTATTCTTATGGTTTCCCGTCTTATGTTTAAGTCCTGTATCTATTTTGAGTTTATTTTTGTGTATGGTGTAAGTTGGTGATCTAGTTTCATTTTTTTGCATGTATCTGTCCAATTTTCCCAACACCATTTATTGAAGAGACTGTCTTGACTCCATTGTATGTTCATGCCTCCTTTGTCATATATTAATTGAGCATAGTGGTTTGGGTCTATATCTGGGTTCTCTATTCTGTTCCATTGATCAATATGTCTGTTCTTGTGCCAGTACCAGGCTGTTTTGAGAACAGTGGCTTTGTAATACAGCTTGAAATCTGGTATTGAGATCCCACCTACTTTATTCTTCTTTCTCAGGATTGCTGTGGCTATTCGGGGTCTATTTTTATTCCAGATGAATTTTTGGAGAGTTCTTTCTAGGTCTGTGAAATATGCTGTTGGTATTTTGATGGGGAGTGCATTGAATCTGTAGATTGCTTTGGGTAGTATTGACATTTTAATGATGTTGATTCTACCAATCCATGAACATGGTATGTTCTTCCATCTGTTTATGTCTTCCTCTATCTCTTTTTTCAGTGTCCTGTAGTTTTCTGCGTATAGGTCTTTTACCTCCTTAGTTAAGTTTATCCCTAGGTATCTTAATTTTTTTGGTGCGATGGTAAATGGAATTGCTTTTTTAGTCTCTCTTTCTGTGAGTTCATTATTGGTGTATAGAAAAGCCATAGACTTCTTGGCGTTAATTTTGTATCCCGCTACATTGCCAAATTCATTTATTAAGTCTATTAGTATTTTTATGGAATCTTTTGGATTTTTTATGTACAATATCATGTCATCTGCAAATAAGGACAGCTTCACTTCTTCTTTTCCTATTTGGATGCCTCTTATTTCTTCTTCTTGCATAATTGCAATAGCTAATACTTCCAGTACTATGTCAAACAGGAGTGGTGAGAGTGGGCATCCCTGTCTTGTTCCTGTTCTTAGGGGAAATGGTTTTAGTTTTTGCCCATTGAGTATGATGTTTGCTGTGGGTTTATCATATATAGCTTTTATTATGTTGAGGTATGATCCTTCTATTCCCACCTTGTTGAGAGTTTTTATCAAGAAAAGGTGTTGGATTTTGTCAAATGCTTTTTCTGCATCTATTGATATGACTATGTGATTTTTATCTCTCAGTTTGTTTATGTGATGTATCACGTTTATTGATTTGCGGATATTGTACCATCCTTGCATTCCTGGGATAAATCCTACTTGGTCATGGTGTATGATCTTTCTGATGTACTGCTTGAGCCGATTTGCTAGAATTTTGTTGAGGATTTTGGCATCTATGTTCATGAGGGATATTGGCCTGTAATTCTCTTTCATTGAGTTGTCTTTATCTGGTTTTGGTATTAGGGTGATACTGGCTTCATAGAAGGAGCCTGGAAGTGTTCCTTCCTCTTGAATTTTTTGGAATAGTCTGAGGAGGATAGGTTTTAGTTCTTCCTTGAAAGTTTGGTAAAACTCTCCTGTGAAGCCGTCTGGCCCCGGGCTTTTGTTTGCCAGAAGCTTTTTGATGACTGCTTCAATTTCTTCCATAGTTACTGGCATGTTGAGCTGTTTAGATTCTTCCTGATTGAGTTTTGGAAGGTTGTATTTTTCTAGGAATATGTCGATTTCCTTTAGGTTGTCCAGTTTGTTGGAATAGAGTTGTTCGTAGTATTTTGTAACAATCCTTTGTATTTCGTCGGGGTCTGTTGTTATTTCACCTCTTTCATTTCTGATTTTGTTTATTTGGGTCCTCTCTCTTTGCTTCTTGGTGAGCCTGGTTAGAGGTTCATCAATCTTGTTTATCCTTTCAAAGAACCAGCTCTTGGTTTTGTTGATCTTTTGTATTGTTTCTTTGGTCTCTATGTCGTTTATCTCCGCTCTGATCTTTATTATTTATTTCCTTCTGCTTAAACTGGGCTTATCTTGTTGCGCTCTCTATAACTCTTTGAGTTGTTGGGTTAGGTAATTTATTACCATTGTTTCTTGTTTTTTGCAGTAGGCTTGTAGAGCTATGAACTTCCCTCTCAGGACTGCTTTCGCTGTGTCCCATAGATTTTGGATTGTTGTGTTTTCATTGTCATTTGTTGCCATGATGTTTTTTATTTCTTCCTTGATGTCTTTGGTAACCCAGTCATGGTTTAATAGCATGCTGTTTAGTCTCCAAGTGTTTGATTTCTTTGGGTTGTTTTTATTGTAGTTGATTTCCAGTTTTATGCCACTGTGATCTGAGAAGATACTTGATATGATTTCTATCTTCTTGAATTTGGAGAGACTTTGCCTATGTCCTAACATATGGTCTATCTTTGAAAATGACCCATGTGCACTTGAGAAGAATGTATATTCTGTGGCTTTGGGGTGAAATGTTCTGAAGATGTCGATTAATTCCATCTGTTCTAGTGAGTCATTTAGGATTGATGTTTCCTTGCTGATTTTTTGTTTAGAGGATTTGTCCAATGGTGATAGTGGGGTATTGAAGTCTCCTACTATGATTGCATTGCTGTCAATCTCTCCTTTGATATCTTCCAGGAGTTTTTTGATGCTCCTGTATTGGGTGCATATATGTTTACCAGAGTTATTTCTTCTTGTTGGATTTCTCCCTTTAGTATTATGAAGTGGCCTTCATTATCTCTTGTTATGTCCTTCACTTTGAGATCTAATTTGTCAGATATAAGTATTGCTACCCCAGCTTTTTTTTCATTTCCATTCGCCTGGAAAACCTTTTTCCATCCCTTTACTCTCAGTCTGTGTGCATCCTTTTTTTTGAGGTGGGTTTCCTGTAGACAGCAGATATCTGGGTTTTGTTTTCTTATCCAGTCTGTTACCCTGTGTCTTTTGTTTGGGGCATTCAATCCATTTACATTTAAAGTTATTATTGATAGGTACTTATTTGACGCCATTTTTATTCTATACCCCTGTGTTCCTTCTTTGCTTCCTATTTCTTTCTTTTTTTTTTTTTTTTTTACAGCAGACCCTTTAGCATTTCTTTCATTGCTGGTTTGGTGGTGATAAACTCCCTTAGTCCTTTTTTGTCTGTGAAGCTCCTGATTTCACCTTCAATTGTGATTGATAGCCTTGCTGGGTACAGTATTCTTGGATTTAGACCCTTCCTTTGCATGACTTTGTATATTTCATTCCATTCCCTTCTTGCCTGATGAGTTTCTGTTGAGAAATCAGTTGCTAGTCTGATGGGGGTTCCTTTGTATGTAACTGTCTGTCTCTCTCTGGCCGCTTTTAAGATTCTTACTTTGTCATTGGTGTTTGCCAACTTAATTATAATATGCCTTTGCGTCGGTCTTTTGGGGTTCATTTTGCTTGGAACTCTGTGAGCTTCTTGGATTTGTGTGGGTTTTTTCTTCCTTATATCAGGGAAGTTTTCTGTTATTATTTCTTCAAACAGGTTTTCTATTCCTTGCTCAGTTTCCTTTCCTTCTGGCACCCCTATTATCCTGATGTTGTTTTGTTTTATGTTGTCCCGAAGTTCCCTTAGGCTCTCCTCAATCTTTCTAATTTTTGTTTCTAGAAGCTGTTGTAATTGGGTATTTTTTTCCATCTTGTCTTCTAGCTCACTTATGCGGTCCTCTGCTTCGTCTAGTCTACTCTTGTTGCTTTCTATTGAGTTCTTTACAGCAGCGATGTCATTTTTCATTTCTTCTTGGTTCTTCTTCATTTCTTCTTGGTTCTTACTCATATTGTCGAATTTGTCTTCCATCCTTTTCAGCCACTTTATGACCATTTCTCTGAATTCTTTCTCTGATAGGTTGTTTGCCTCTAAATCGTTTACTTCCTTTTCTGGTGATGCCTGCTTCTCTTTCCTGTGGGGGCTATTTCTTTGTCTCCTCATGGTCTCTCTTCTCCGGATATCTGGTTATATAGATTTCTCTCTCCGGGGTTGATTTAAAGGTATAAAATACAACACAACCAGGCACAACAGACAAGGCACTGAACAGAATTGTATTCACGATATTAATAACCTCCAATAAAGGTAACCACCAGAGAAAGACAAATTAGGGAATAGGAGTGGAAGAGGGAGAGTAAAAAGAAAGAACAACAACAACAAAAAAAAACAAAGAGTGTGAATCTGAACTTGGGAAAAGTGCAGAAAGAAAGAAAAGAAAAAGAAAACAAAGAAAAGAAAAGAAAAAAAAAAGTAAGAGAGACAAGAACGATACTAAGAGAGAAAAGGGGAACAAACTATATATATGGGGAGTAAACTCCACTAGAACAACCACTATTCCCAGCAAATTCCAGCAACACGAGCCTGGAGATTAATACAAACTGCAACACCAGCTAATATCAAGTGAGGCAAGGGAAAACAAAAGTAAAAAAGAAACAAAAACAAAGCAAACAAAAGAACCAACCAAACCAACAAAAAGAATAATCAAAACAATCTCATAAAAAAGCATAAAAATTCAATCTAATCAACATTCAAGCAAACAACAACAAAAGGCCAGAGAGAAAAATAATTTTTTAAGGTAGCGTAGAGAGAGGTTTGTATGGATTTGGAGCAGGGGGTTGGGAATTAGATATATAACTAGGGTGAAGTTTTAGCAGAGAGTAAACTGAAAAAGTAGGGAAAATCTAAAGCCAGAAAGGGTTAAGATAAACTGGGGACCAAAAGGGGAAAGGTTAGGAGGAGAGTGATGGCATAATGTTAGCTTTGAGATAGGGTAAAACGATTGTAAGGGAAAGATGCAAATCGAATGTAGGACACTAATCCAAAAATAAAAGAAAGAGAAAATCAAATGACATTAAAAAAAAAAGTAAAATAATTGTAATAATAATGCTGATTGAAAATAAAAATGTAATAATTAAAAAGGTGAAAATCGAGTGAGGAAAAAGAAAAAAAATTTAGTTTCTTAAGTAAAAGATGCAAAAAATGAAAATAAAAAATATGAGAATAAAAAATTTTAAAAATTGAAAATTAAAAAATAGGAAGACTAAAATGTGCAGTAGCGACTGTCATTCACTTCCTCTATTATTCTGTTTGGTACGCCTGTTTCCCAGTCTGGGCGGTATTTCAGTTCAGCTTCATTCCAGGGCTCCTCAGTGTTGGAAGCCAGTCCTGCTTTTTAAGCCGGCCATGTCTTAATTTCTCGTATTTATTTTTGATTACACCAGAGACAATTAGCGTTTCAGCCCCTGGGTGGCGGTGTTTCTGAATTGACTTCCGGGCCTCTCTAGCTTTTTTTTTTTTTTTCCCCCTCTATGGCACTCACTACCGGTTTGTGGAGGTGTGCGCCTCAGAGCTTGTGGAGGTGTGCGCCTCAGAGCTGCCTCTCTGATGGTCACACCAAGCTCTGCTCCCCAGGTTCCGAAAAAACAACTTCCCCCTGCAGTCTTTCAGGGCCCCTCCACCTGGGTTTTTCTATGTATTGGGCTTAGCAATCAGAGTCGGAAAGAGCCCAAGTGTGCGGTCCGTGGGTCTGTGCGCCAGACTAAGGATCCTGCACTCCTTTGAAAATTCTTAGTCTGACCCTCCTCGTCAGATTAAAATGAGTTGCTTTCAAGAGGTCACTTCTGTTAGCAGCTCAGAAGACCCCCCTCCACATTCACGGATCATGGCAGTTCCAACTGCCGCCGATTTTTCTAGGCACAGACCTCCCGGCTCCTGCAGCTCCTGTGGCTGCCGCGCTTCCCTCACCCAGCGCTTCCCTCACCCACCGCAGGGATTAGAAACCACACCTTATTTCAGGCGAAATCTGACCTTTCCGTGGTGCAGTGAAGAGTTCCTTTGAATCCGAATGTTTGCGCTGATAGGGGACCGGTGTTCTGGTGATCGCAGCAGTTCAGTGTTTGCAGTTGTCGCAGAAAGTCAGGTTTCCAATAAAATCCTCCTTTCCTTGCAAGATGGCGAGGTGCCCGGTGAGCCCGCAGCTCTGGGAGGGGACCCAGCCCCTGTGGGTGCTGCACGGTCAGGGGAACACTGCCCAGCACTCCCCCGCCTTCTCCTGGAGTTTAGCTGTCCCTTGGCTTGCCCACATACACTCCCTCTGCGAGCCTCTGCTTCTCCTACACTCCGCCCCAGGAACAGACTCCAAACCCGACCCTATTCCGTCGCCATTTTTTTCTCTCCATGCATACAAGTTCTTCGGTTGATCTCTTATCTCCCCCACCTCTCCCTAACCTTCCCCCTGTAATTTGACAGTCTGTTTGATGCTGTACTGTCTCTGTATCTATATTTTTGTTCATCAGTTTATAATGTTCTTTATTATCCATAAATAAGTGATATCATGTGGTATTTTTCTTTCATTGACTGGCTTATTTCACTTAGCATAATGTTCTCCAATTCCATCCAGGTTGCTGCAAATGATGAGAATTCCTTCTTTTTTATGGCAGCATAGTATTCCATTGTGTAGATGTACCACAGTTTTCTGATCCAGTCATCTGCTGACGGGCACCTAGGCTGTTTCCAAATCTTAGCTATTGTAAATTGTGCTGCTATGAACATAGGGGTGCATATATCCTTTTTTTTTTAATTTCTTTATTGATTAAGGTATCACATATTTGTCCTCATCCCCCCATTCCCAGCCCACACCCCTCCTCACACATGCCCCCACCGCCCTGTTGTCCTTAACCGCTGGTTAGGCTCATATGCTTGCACACAAGTCCTTTGGTTGATCTCTCCCCTTTACCCCCCCTCCCCTTCCATCCCACCCCACCCCCCACCCCCGCCCTCTGAGGCCCGACAGTCTGATCCATGCCTCCTTGTTTCTGGGTCTGTTCTTGTTTATCAGTCTATGTTGTTCATTATTTCCCCTAGATGAGTGAGATCATGTGCTATTAGAAATACACTTATAAGAACCGAAAATGATACAAGCAATAATGGTTATGCTGACAGGCAAATTAATCAGTCTGTAGTGAGTTTCTTTCTGGGCCAACAGTTCTTTTGAGACCGAATTTCAATGTCACACTGGTGTTTCTATTTTCTTCGGATATATTCCCAGGAGTGGGATTACTGGGTCAAATGGGAGTTCCATTTTCAGTTTTTTAAGGAAACTCCATACTGTTCTCCACAGTGGCTGCACCAGTCTGCATTCGCACCAGCAGTGCATGAGGGTTCCTTTTTTTCCGCATCCTCACCAACACTTGTCATTTGTTGATTTGTTGATGATACCCATTCTGACGGGTGTGAGATG
The DNA here is from genome assembly GCF_027574615.1 of Eptesicus fuscus. NCBI lineage: Eukaryota > Metazoa > Chordata > Mammalia > Chiroptera > Vespertilionidae > Eptesicus > Eptesicus fuscus. Next base: position 119,446,250 of record NC_072473.1, on the reverse strand, counting down.
GTACCACATTGTCATTTTGATTTGCATCTCTCGGATAATTAGTGACTTTGAGCATGTTTTCATGTGTCTCTTGGCCTTCCTTCTGTCTTCTTTAGAAAAGATTCTATTTAGGTCTGTTGCCCATTTTTTTATTGGATCATTTATCTTCCTTTCATTAAGTTGCATAAGCTGCCTATAGATGTTGGAGATTAAACCTTTATCATCAAATATGTTCTCCAATAGAGTGGGCTTTCCTGTTGTTTTGTTGATGGTTTCTTTTGCTGTAAAAAAAGCTTTTTATTTTGATGTAGTCCCATTTGTTAATTTTCTCTTTAGCTTCCATTGCCCTAGGGGCAGTGTCAGTGAAGAAGTTCTTTTGGCATATGTCTGAGATTTTGTTGCCTGTGGATTCCTCTAGTATTCTTATAGTTTCCCATCTTATGTTTAAGTCCTGTATCCATTTTGAGTTTATTTTTGTGTATGGTGTAAGTTGGTGATCTAGCTTCATTTTTTTGCACGTATCTGTCCAATTTTCCCAACACCACTTTTTGAAGAGACTGTCTTGACTCCATTGTATGTTCATGCCTCCTTTGTCAAATATTAATTGAGCATAGTGGTTTGGGTCGATATCTGGATTCTCTATTCTGTTCCATTGATCTATATGTCTGCTCTTGTGCCAGTACCAGGCTGTTTTGAGAACAGTGGCTTTGTAATACAGCTTGAAGTCTGGTATTGAGATCCCTCCTACCTTCTTCTTCTTTCTCAGGATTGCTGTGGCTATTCGGGGACTTTTTTTATTCCAGATGAATTTTTGGAGAGTTCTTTCTAGGTCTGTGAAATATACTGTTGGTATTTTAATGGGGAGTGCATTGAATCTGTAGATTGCTTTGGGTAGTATGGACATTTTAATGATGTTGATTCTACCAATCCATGAACATGGTATGTTCTTCCATCTGTTTATGTCTTCCTCTATCTCTTTTTTCAGTGTCCTGTAGTTTTCCGTGTATATGACTTTTACCCCCTTAGTTAAGTTTATTCCTAGGTATCTTAATTTTTTTGGTGTGATGGTAAATGGGATTGTTTTTTTAGTCTCTCTTTCTGTAAGTTCACTATTGGTGTATAGAAATGCCATACATTTCTTGGCATTAATTTTGTATCCTGCTACATTGCCGAATTCATTTATTACTTCTATTAGTTTTTTGATGGAGTCTATTGAGTTTTTATTTACAATAACAGGTCATCTGCAAATAAGGACAGCTTTACTTCTTTTCCAATTTGGATGCCTCTTATTTCTTCTTCTTGTCTAATTGCAATAGCTAATACTTCCAGTACTATTTCAAACAGGAGTGGTGAGAGTGGGCATCCCTGTCTTCTTCCTGTTCTTAGGGGAAATGGTTTTAGTTTTTGCCCATTGAGTATGATGTTTGCTGTGGGTTTATTATATATAGCTTTTATTATGTTGAGGTATGATCCTTCTATTCCCACCTTGCTGAGAGTTTTTATCAAGAAAGGGTGTTGGATTTTGTCAAATGCTTTTACTGCATCAATTGATAGGACTATGTGATTTTTATCTCTCAATTTGTTTATGTGATGTATCACGTTTATTGATTTGCGGATATTGTACCATCCTTGCATTCCTAGGATAAATCCTACTTGGTCATGGGGTATGATCTTTCTGATGTACTGCTGGAGCCGATTTGCTAGAATTTTGTTGAGGATTTTGGCATCTATGTTCATGAGGGATATTGGTCTGTAATTCTCTTTTATTGTGTTGTCTTTATCTGGTCTTGGTATTAGGGTGATGCTGGCTTCATAGAAGGAGCCTGGAAGTGTTCCTTCCTCTTGAATTTTTTTGAATAGTCTGAGGAGGATAGGTTTTAGTTCTTCCTTGAATGTTTGGTAAAACTCCCCTGTGAAGCTGTCTGGCCCTGGGCTTTTGTTTGCCATAAGCTTTTTGATGACTGCTTCCATTTCTTCCATAGTTACTGGCCTGTTGAGCTGTTTAGATTCTTCCTAGTTGAGTTTTGGAAGGTTATATTTTTCTAAGAATATGTCCATTTCCTCCAGGTTGTCCAGTTTGTTAGAATAGAGTTGTTCATAGTATTTTGTAACAATCCTTTGTATTTCGGCAGGGTCTGTTGTTATTTCACCTTTCATTTCTGATTTTGTTTATTTGGGTCCTCTCTCTTTGCTTCTTGGTGAGCCTGGCTAGAGGTTTATCAATCTTGTTTATCCTTTCATGGAACCAGCTCTTGGTTTTGTTGATCTTTTGCATTGTTCCTTTGGTCTCTATGTCGTTTATCTCCACTCTGATCTTTTTTATTTCCTTCCTTCTACTTACACTGGGCTTTTCTTGTTGCTCTTTTTCTAACTCTTTGAGTTGTAGGGTTAGGTAATTTATTACCATTGTTTCTTGTTTTTTGCAGTAGGCTTGTAGAGCTATGAACTTCCCTCTCAGGAATGCTTTCGCTGTGTCCCATAGATTTTGGATTGTTGTGTTTTCATTGTCATTTGTTGTCATGATGTTTTTTATTTCTTCCTTGATGTCTCTGGTAACCCAGTCATTGTTTAATAGCATGCTGTTTAGTCTCCATGTGTTTGATTTCTTTGGATTGTTTTAATTGTAGCTGATTTCCAGTTTTATGCCACTGTGATCTGAGAAGATGCTTGATATGATTTCTATCTTCTTGAATTTGGAGAGACTTTGCCTATGTCCTAACATATGGTCTATCTTTGAAAATGACCCATGTGCACTTGAGGAGAATGTATGTTCTGTGGCTTTGGAGTGAAATGTTCTGAAGATGTCGATGAATTCCATCTGTTCTAGTGAGTCATTTAGGATTGATGTTTCTTTGCTGATTTTTTGTTTAGAGGATTTGTCCAATGGTAATAGTGGGGTATTAAAGTCTCCTACTATGATTGTATTGCTGTCAATCTTTCCTTTGATAGCTTCCAGGAGTTTTTTTATGTATTTGGGTGCTCCTGTATTGGGTGCGTATATGTTTACCAGAGTTATTTCTTCTTGTTGGATTGCTCCCTTTAGTATTATGAAGTGGCCTTCCTTATCTCTTTTATGTCCTTCACTTTGAGATCTAATTTTTCAGATATAAGTATTGCTACCCCAGCTTTTTTTTCATTTCCATTCACCTGGAAAACCTTTTTCCATCCCTTCACTCTCAGTCTGTATGTGTCTTTTTTTCTGAGATGGGTTTCCTGTAGACAGCAGATATATGGGTTTTGTTTTCTTATCCAATCCGTTACCCTGTGTCTTTTGATTGGGGCATTCAATCCATTTCATTTAAAGTTATTATTGATAGGTACTTATTTGTCACCATTTTTATTCTATACCCCTGTGTTCCTTCTTTGCTTCCTATTTCTTTTCTTTTCTTTTTTTACAGCAGACCCTTTAGGATTTCTTGCATTGCTGGTTTGGTGGTGATAAATTTCCTTAGTCCTTTTTGTCTGTGAAGCTCCTGACTTCACCTTCAATTTTGATTGATAGCCTTGTTGGGTACAGTATTCTTGGATTCAGACCCTTCCTTTGCATGACTTTGTATATTTCATTCCATTCCCTTCTGGCCTGATGAGTTTCTGTTGAGAAATCAGTTGCTAGTCTGATGGGGGTTCCTTTGTATGTAACTTTCTGTCTCTCTCTGGCTGCTTTTAAGATTCTTACTTTGTCGTTGGTGTTTGCCAATTTAATTTTAATGTGCCTTGGCGTCGGTCTTTTGGGGGTTATTTTGCTTGGGACTCTGTGAGCTTCTTGGATTTGTGTGGGTTTTTTCTTTCCTATATCAGGGAAGTTTTCTGTCATTATTTCTTCAAACAGGTTTTCTATTCCTTGCTCAGTTTCCTTTCCTTCTAGAACTCCTATTATTCAGATGTTGTTTTGTTTCATGTTGTCCCAAAGTTCCCTTAGGCTCTCCTCCTGCTTTCTAATTTTTTTTTTCTAGCAGCTGCTCTACTTGGGTATTTTTATCCATCTTGTCTTCTAGCTCACTGATGCGGTCCTCTGCTTCTTCCATCTAGTCTACTCTTGATGCTTTCTAATGAGTTCTTTACAGCAGTGATGTCATTTTTCATTTTTTTTTTTTTTGGTTCTTCTTCATTTCCTCTTGGTTCTTACTCATATTGTCGAATTTGTCTTCCATTCTTTTCATCCACCTTATGACCATTTTTCTGAATTCTTTCTCTGATAGGTTGCTTACCTCTAATTCGTTTACTTCCTTTCTGGTGATGCCTGCTTTTCTTTCCTATGGGGGCTGTTTCTTTGTCTCCCCATGGTCTCTCTTCTCCGGATGTCTGGTTATGTAGTTCTCTCTCTCCTTATCCCAGGTGAAATCTGACCATTCCATGGTGCAGTAAAGAGTTCCTTTGAATCCGCGTGTTTGTGCCAATTGGGGACGGGTGTTCTGGTGCTCACAGCTGTTCAGTATTCGCCATTGTTTTGGAAAGTCAGGCTTCTGATAAAATCCTCTTTCTCTTGCAAGATGGTGAGGTTTCCCCCTCTGAGCCTGCAGCTCCAGGAGGGGACCCAGCTGCTGTGGGTGCTGCCCGGTCAGGAGAACCCTGCCTAGCACTCCCCCACCTTCTCCTGGAGTTTAGCTGTCCCTTAGCTTGCTAACAAATCTCCCCGTTCGAACCTCAGTTGTTCTTTCTTTCTGCTCCTGGACCAGGCTCGGAACACGTCTCTCTATTCTGCCGCCATTTTCTTGCCTCTATCTATAGGATGTTTAGAAGCATCATTGGGCCTACTCTATGCCAGTTTACTTCCTTCTCAGTTATATCTCTAGACATTGCCAATTGTATCCTAGAGGGGAGCAAAATTTTCCCCAATTGAGAGCTATGGTACTAGACCAATTAAATCAGGATTTCTAGGTGTGGGGCCTGATACTCTTTAAAAGCCCCCAGATAAATCTAATGTGTAGCCAGGGTTGAAAGCCAGTGCTTTAGGCAAATCTCTGATTGTCAGCTTTCACATCTATAAGATGGTAAGATGAGAATAGATATACTTCATAGAATTGTTAAATAAATGTAATGTGATAGTTCTCCCATCTCTCTGAAACACTAGTCCAGGGGTCATTAAATTGCAGCCTGCAGGACAAATCCAGCTCATCTCCTGTTTTTGTATGATGTGAGCTATGAATGGTTTGTATATTTTATCATGGTTGAACAGAAATCAGAGGAATAATGATATTTTAGGACTCATGAAAATTATATTAAATTCAAATTTCAGTACTCATAAAGTTTTATTGAAATTTAGGCATGTTCATTTATTTACAGATTCTATGGCTGTTTTTGCGTGATAAGTTGAGGAGTTGTGACAGAGACCTTATAGCTCACAAAACCTAAATATTTACTATCTGGCCCTTTACACAAAGTTTGAGGACCCCTGCACTAAATGAATTAGCCACTTACTCTTCAAGTTTTCAGGGAGACTAAGGAAGGAAAGAGAGGCAAAAGTGAGATGATAAACTTCTATCACTTATTTTAAACCATATAAATGAAGTTGAAATAGCATAAAAGCATCACAATCTACTGAAAGACAAAATAATTTCTTCCTCTAATTAAATTTCTTTTAAAAAAAAAACACACTCCATGTCCATTTCACTGGCAAGACCTTTACAAACTTTCATCTTAGAGATTAAAGTGCTTTGTATTTATTCATGTTTACAGGAATTCTGTTTTCCTGAAGGTAATCAAAAGTTCTGAACTTTACTTCTTCTATCTTAGCTACTATGAAACCACCTCCTGGGGTGGGAGGGAGCCTATTAGTATGTTCCTGATCTCAATGTTCCTGATCAGGAAGCCCATCTCAATGTTCCTGATCTGGAAGACTGTCCCTGCTATATGGGGACATTAACTAGAAATAATGAGTGTTAGAGCAAGGCTGTTAAGGGCTGATTAGGACAACTGCTTTACACACTGAAGTAGTTACAGATTATATGATGTCTGGAAGTTGCATTGAAATAATGGGAGAGAGTGGATAGAGATATATATGAAACAAGAGTGACTATCACTAATGATCGTTGAAGCCTAACAATAGGCACATGAATGTTCATCATATTATTCTCCCTATATTGAAAATATATGAGAGTTTCAATAATAAACATTTTTTAGATATAAAATTCTGCTTCAAGTGCCAGATGAGGCCAACATGCTTCCAAACAAAAAGGAAAGATCCTCTATTTTCTTCAGAAGCAGAACTTTAAATGTTTTGATTTGTTGGAACTTGGGCCAAAAGGAGACAGTTCCCTAAAGTTTTTTAGCACTAGTTCTTAGCAAAGTGCCTAGCATGATGTAGATACAAAATAAATATTTATTCAACTGATGAATAAACCTAATACCACATGATCTCACTCATTTAGGGATAGTAAAGAACATTATAAAGTGGTGAACAAAAAGATAGATACAGAGACAGTAAAGCATCAAACAGACTTTCAAATTACAGGGGGAAAGTTTGGGAAAGGTGGGGGAGTTTTGAAATCAAACGAAGGACTTGTATGCATGCATATAAGCATAAACAATGGACGCAAAACTCTGGGGGGGGAGGGCATGTGTGGGTGTGGGGTGGGGGGGTAATAGTAAGATATGTACACATATAATACCTCAATAAAAATATTTAAAAAAAAATAAAAATAAACCTAGACCTTTTATTCTGCAAGATCCTCCAGGAGAGTAATAGCAACCATGATAACAGTGGTAAGTAACAAATATTGAGGATTTCTTATGTTCCAGGTATGGTGCCAAACACTGTGAATACACCGTTATTTCTTTTAATCCTCACTACACCCTTATAGGATACATAAGAGCATGGATTTTTACTGTTTTCTTCATTGGTTTTCCCCAATGCTTAAAACATGACTGACTCAATAAAATGTTGAAAAGTAGATACTATTATCAGACCCCTCATGCAGAGGAGGAATCTCAGGTTTAAAAAGGTTAAATGACCTGCCCAGCTAGTAAATGACAGGTTTAGATTCAAATTCATATAACTTAAACCTCTCTTTCAACCACTAACACACACTTTAAAGTCATGTCTATTATTATAGCTGTGCAAACCAGGGGCCTCCAAAAACCCTAAAAATACAGTATTATGATGGAGATATTTTGATAGCAACTCGAACTGAATAGACTTGAGTATGGGATACTCAATGTCATTAATTTTACAACTCAAGCTAGTCTTGTTTTCTTGCTCTCTCAAGTCAAAGTCAGACATACTTGGGAGGCTTGCCCTGCTCTCCTCAGGAAAGCCTCAATCCTGTAAGTAATAAAGCCTTACATACCCTTTTGGTATATGTGTTGTGGCATCATTAGTCTTGACATCTAAACCAATTTTGGGGTTGGAGTCCTGTTTCTTTAGAATGGTCACAACAGAAACAGAGATCTGAACAGGAGAAGAAGGCAACATAATAGCTAAAGCAAGATGTTACAATGCTGGCTTTTAAGATGGATGAAGGCATCATGAGCCAAGAAACGAAGGAACATAGCTCTAGAAGCTGGAAAAAGCAAGGAAGCAGAGTCTCCCCTAGAGCCTCTGGAGGGAGTATAGTGCTGCCAACACCTTCATTTTATTTATTTATTTATTTATTTATTTATTTATTTATTTATTTATTCATTTATTTATTTATTTATTTATTTTATTTAATCCTCACCAAGGATATTTTTACATGATTTTTAGGGAGAGTGGAAGAGAGGGGAAAGACACAGAGAAACATCAATGTGAGAGAAACACATTGATTGGTTGCCTCCTGCATAAACCCTGACCAGGGCCTCAGGCCTGGGAGGAACCTGCAACCAAGGTATGTGCCCTTGACCGGAATCGAACCTGGGACCCTTTGGTCCACAGGCCAATGCTCTATCCACTGACCCAAACTGGCTAAGGCCCAATACCTTCATTTTAGCTCATGAAACTGATTTCAGACTTCTGACCTCCAGAATTGTAACAGAATAAATAAGTGTGATTTTAAATCACCAAATCTGTAGCAATTTGTTACAGCAGCCCTATGAACCTAATAAGTAGTACCAAACAGTACTAGCAGTTATTGTGTTCATCACCGCCATATGCAGTTTAATAGAAAATGCCAGTTGCACTTAAGAATGGCTTTGATGGAGCAGTGACAATTTTATTAGTTATAAATACTGACCCTTGAGTACATGGGTTTTTAATATTTTTATGACAAAATGGGAAGTATGCATAAAGCACTTCTGCATCCTGAAGTATAGTAATTGCCTCAAGGCAAACCAAATTTTTTTAAAAAACACCATTTTTTCTTAAAAGAATTACTGACAAACTTTGGTTATCAGACTTGGGTTCTTGGCAGGCATTTTCTCTAAAATTAACAAAGTGTGCCTGTCACTTCCAGGAAAACAATTGATGGCATTTTTGCCAATTATAAAATTCAAGTTTTCAAGTAAAAATTAGAATTATAGGAAACTTGTATTTGCCAACATGAGCTTCACTGCTTTCCAAAACATAAATACTGTCCCGATGAGAGCAATTATAATTGTAACAAATGTGATATTTTTATATAGTATCATGAAATTTGTCAATATTTGGCAGATCTGCATAACTCAGTGAAGAAGTATTTTTCAAATGATCAATGCATGATGTTACAAAATCACTGTATGGTTAAAAAAATTATTCAAAGTGAGGATATACTAATGGATTTTACACAAAAAGTTCACTGAATACTGTAGGCAATTGTAACATAATGATAAGTATTTGTGTAAGTAACATGGAAAAGGTACAGTAAAAATAAGGTATAAAAAACTAAAATTGGTATACCTTTACAGGGCACTTACCATGAACAAAGTTTGCGGGACTGAGGTTGAAACACAAAAAGTTCACTGATATGATTTCAGATTTCATATTGGCACTAACCTCTAAGAAACTTCTACTTGTAAACTTTTGGTGTCAAAGAATATCCACAATTACCTGGAATGCCTAATAAAATACTCTTAGCTTTTCCAACTACATATATGTCTGAGAAAGAATTTTTTTCCTATATTTCAACCAGAACAGCATATCACAGCAGAGCAAGTGGAGAAGCATATAGAATCCAGCTCTCTTCTATTATAACAGACATTAAACAGATTTGAAAAATGTAAATCGATGCTACTTCTCTCACTAGATGTTTTGTGGTTTGGAAAAATATAGTTATTTTTATAAAAAAAACAATTTGTGCTAACTTGTAATAGATATATTATCATTTTTAAATGAATTCCTGATTAGGTATTTTTTAATTTCTCAGTTTTAATTTTGAATACAATTACTATTAACAGACAAAATTCACATAAACAAAAGCTCTTTGGGGTCCTCAATAATTTTTGAGTAAACCAATAAGTTTGAGAACTGTTCTCCCTCTTTGAGAAACTCTTACACATATATTTAAGAAAACATGCCTGAAGAATCAAGATGGTGGTGTAGGCAAACGTCTATACTAGCTACCTCCCACAACCACATCAAAATTACAACTAAAATACAGAACAACCATCATCCAAAACCACAAAAAATCTGGCTCAATGGAAATCCTACAACTAGAGAAGTAAAGAAGAAAACACACTGAACTGGTAGGAGGTGCGGAGGCATGGGCTGGTCCAGTGCCCTCATGGGCCACTTTTTAAATCGGGGAAAGAGATCACCTCTGCAGAGGCCACCTGGAAGAGCAAGGGGTCCCAACCCCACATCAGACCCCAGCCCAGGGTCCCAGAGCTGGGGAAAGAAGTCCCTATGAGCAGTAAGAACTACGGGCTGTGAAAACCAGTGCAAATTGGGGCTCAGTGACACACAGGCTGCTGGAGACCCAGCTGCTCCTTTTAAAAGGCTGGTGATCATTAACTGAACTTACAAGCTCCTGCTTCCTCTGAGCTCCAGTGCTGGGCGAGGCTCTGGGGGACCCAAACACATATGAGGAGAAACTGGACTGTCTGGCATCAGGGCAGGAACTGGGGGCGGCTTTCTTCCAGACAGAAGTGCTTCTAGCAGTCATTGTTCCCATGCTGGGACCTTCACAGTTGCAGGGCTGACTGGCAGCCATTTCTGTTTGTTACATCCTGGTGATTCCCTGAGACCCTGCCCCACCCAATTTACAACTCCACCCAAACTGTGTGCAGTGGCTTTTGCACATGAATGGCCTGTCCCTTCTCAGGCTAAAAACCTGTCAAATAAGTTGCAACTGAGTCAGGCAGCCCCAAACCTATCAATAAAAGGCCCAAGACCTGGCACCAGCACCAGCCTGCCTTGCTTCACAGCTGGGCCTCCTCTGGGCACTTCCAAACCCAATACAAAGAGGAGGAATCTGCAGATCTCTCTGTAGCTCCTGCTGGGTGGCCCCAGGCAGGGGCTGAATTGCACCTCTCTGGAGACCCAAGAGCCAGTGTACCCAGTGGTCAGTGTCAGACCATACCAGATAACAACTCTTCATATCCATAAGTGACACACTCAAGGGGCAGAATCAGTAAGCACAAAAGCCCCACTGAAGCAAGTCCTGCTCCATAAGGGTGTCTCCTCCACAGCAGGTCTCCCACTGTAGTAGCAACTGGTCACCATAGCCAATTGGTCTGGAGGTCAATTCATCCCAGTGATACCAACCATAATCAAGGCTCAACTACAAGATTGTGCTCACAGCCCACAAAGTGGTAGACCTAGAGTGTCCACCTCAGGTGAATGGGGAGGCTGAGCGACTGAGCCCTATAGGACACCTACCACAGTTATAAGGTTACTCAAGAATCTTCTAGAAATCTCCAAGGGACTTAGTGAGACTTTCAAGGATCTTAGTGAGAATGCCAAAAAAAAAAAAATGGAAAAGGACTAGTCAGAAATTAAGCATACACTGACTGAAATAAAGAATTGCCAAAACCGGTTTGGCTCAATGGATAGAGCGTCGGTCTGCGGACTGAAAGGTCCCAGGTTCGATTCCGGTCAAGGGCATGTACATTGGCTGCGGGCACATCCCTGGTAGGGGGTGCGCAGGAGGCAGCTGGTCGATGATTCTCTCTCATCGATGTTTCTAGCTCTCTATCCCTCTCCCTTCCTTTCTGTAAAAAATCAATAAAATATATTTTTTAAAAAAAGAATAATATACAGGGATTCAACAGTAGACTAGAGGATCCCGAGAATCAAATCAATGATTTGAGATATGAGGAAGCAAAGAACACCCAATCAGATGAGCAAAAAGAAAAAAGAATCCAAAAATATGAAGATAGTGTAAGGAGCCTCTGGGACAAGTTCATTCTTGTTCCAGACATCGAAATTATGGGGGTGCCAGAAGAAGAGAGAGAGCAAGATATTGAAAACCTATTTAAAGAAATAATGACAGAAAACTTCCCCTACCTGGTGAAAGAAATAGACTTACAAGTCCAGGAAGCGCAGAGAACCGCAAACAAGAGGAATCCAAAGAGAACCACATCAAGACACATCATAATTAAAATGCCAAGGGCAAAAGACAAAGAGAGAATATTAAAAGCAGCAAGAAAAAAGCAGTTAGTTACCTACAAGGGAGTGCCCATATGACTGTCAGCTGATTTCTCAACAGAAACTATGCAGGCCAGAAGGGAGAGACAAGAAATATTCAAAGTGATGAATAGCAAGAACCTACAACCAAGATTACTCTACCCAGCAAAGCTATCATTTAGAATTGAAGGTCAGATAAAGAGCTTCACTGACAAGAAAAAGCTAAAGGAGTTCATCACCACCAAACCAGTATTATATGAAATGCTGAAGGGTATTCTTTAAGAAGAGGAAGAAGAAGAAAAAGGTAAAGATAAAAAATATTTAGCAACAAAGTGGCAACAAATACATATCTATCAACAATTGAATCTAAATCAAACGAATAAAAAAATCTGATGAACAGAATAAACTGGTGAATGAAATAGAATTAGGGGCATGGAAATGGAACAGACTGACAATTCTCAGAAGGAAGGGGGTGTGGGAAGAGATTAGACAAAGATCTTATATGCATGTATGCATTACCTATGGACACAGACAATAGGGTGGCGACAGCCTGGGGCGAGGCTGGAACTGGGTGGAAGGGAGCTATGGGGGGAGGGGAGAGGGACCTCTGTAATAATCTCAACAGTAAAGATAAAAATATCAAAAACTAAAAGATAAAATTTTAAAGCAAAAAAAGAAAATATGCCTATAACAGCTTTGTGAAAAACTGGAAATAATTTAAGTATCCTTGAAGATGTGACTGAATAAACTGCATATTCACACAATGTAATAATATATAGCTGTTAAAATGAAAGTAGGGTTACAAGTATTAATGTGAGTGAATCTCAAAAACAATGGTGAGGAAGGGATAAAATATGTACAAGATGATAAATTTATATAAATATATTGAAAATCTATATATATAAAAACCTAAGCAACCATTACAACTGGTTGCTATGACGAGCACTGACCACCAGGGGGAAGACACTCAACGCAGGAGCTGCCCCCTGGTGGTCAGTGCACTCCCACAGCCAACTTCCCACAGCCAGCCAATTAGCCAACTTCCCACAGTCCCTCCCCCTGGCTGGCTGGCCCTGATAGACCCCAATCCCCAGCCCCAATCAGCCCTATTGGGACTGGGCGACACAGCCCCAATTGGCCCCATTGCCACCAGGCCGAGGGACCCCATCCATGCATGAATTCATGCACCAGTCCTCTAGTCCTACCTAATAATAGACAAATATGCAAATTGACTGTACCTTCACTGTGCCCATGATTGGCCAGGAGGCGTGGGGGGGTGGGACTCGGGGTGGCCGGGGTAGCTGATTGGGCCGGTGGGACGCTGAGCTGCGTCACCAGCAGCGGCACCAGCTCAGCGTCTGCGCCATGGCTGTGCTGCAGCACAGAAGGGGCCTCTGGGGCAGCGAGCTGACGTCCCGCGGCGCGGACCATCAAAAGCGGGGAGCTGAGTGCCTGCTGCCTGAGCAGACAGGCACTCAGCTCCCCCGCAATCGAAAGCAAAAGTGTGGGAGCTGGGTACCTGTCCACTCAGGTAGCAGGCCTTTCAGAAGCCTCCGGCGCCTGGTGCACCAGCAGACAGGCACCCAGCTCCCCAGGATCGAAAGGGAAAGCATGTAGGGGACCCTACACGTGCATGATTCAATCATGCACTGGGCCTCTAGTATTTATATAAAGTTTAAAGCACTCATAACAATATAGTCCTGCCAAAGCCAATAACATTTTGGTAAAAGGTGGATCACCTATACCAGTAATGGGCAACCTTTTGAGCTTGGTGTGTCAAACTTCACCAAAAAACTGAGCATAACTCGGGTAGTGTGTCACTTTGAGGAAAAAACTCCAGCAGCATTATTAATGATGAACATCTCCCAAGCCTATTATTTTCTAGACATAACTTACAATCTTATGAATTCATGATATTTTTAAACATTGCTTATTTCATCTTTATCTCATGTCTTTACATGTTATGCTTATAATTTGCATAACATACTAATATAGTGTACATGTATAATTCGTAAGTATATGAAATTGTGTATATATAATATATATCACTGGTTGTTGCCTCCAGCAATTCACCCTTTTAGTTTTCTTAATAAATTTTGAAAGGTATATGCTTTCAAAGGTATATGCTGCTTGCAGGGCTTGGGTCCTTTTAAGACTTTTAAAAATTGCTGTCAGAATCAGTCTGTAGTGGGCTTCTTTCTGGGCCATCAGCTCTTTATGGGTTCCCTTCCCAATCACTGTCCTCTTGTGACATGACAGCAATTATATTCGAGTTCTGGATGGTGAACAAATGGTGGGCAATGACAATGCAGGTCCAACCTTCTTTGGCTTTGTCCAGGGCAATCTGCATCGACACACTGCTGATGACTGCTAGCATGGCAAGGCGTCTTTACCATCCCCTATCTCTGGACTGTTTCTCCTCTGTCTCGTCAGCATGTTGCTTGGGGCTACTGCTATCTATGATTGGAGTAGTCTGGTCAGTTCCTCTCTCAGATTCATGTTGTGGGAATCCACACGGGCTTGGGAGGAGTTTTCTGGAAATACACAAGCATATCCTCAACTAAATGTTAGTAAGGAGTCGGGGCCCTTCCATTAACCAGACTCGGGATCTTTCCATTTAACCAGACCATTTTCCTTCGGTTTATTTTGACACCAGTGTAATTCCATGGGTGTCTTGCCATCAGCATTACAAATGAAAAATTTTAAAGTAATTAAGGCTTGATGTAATTTATTTACAGGAGATTTCTTCACTATTCCCCCTTTTTTTGATTTTCAAGCTGGGATTTTAGAAGCCCTTGAGACAGATGTAACATGCAAATTATTTATTTTTCTTTTTGAGGCCTAATACATTGGTTTTTAATTACAGTTTTCTAGATATTCAAGGGAATCTCCTTCTGTTTTTTCTCCCAGAGTAATTTCTAGGCCACATTAAGGGAGTTTCTTTTAAAAACTTTTTTTCTTTCTTTTAAACAGAGCAAGAAACTTGGTTGCTTTTCAGAAATACCAATAGGAGGCATGTATGCTGGCCAATACTGCAATGCATACATATCAAGTAAAAGTAACTCTCTTTTTACTTAAGGTGTCTTATTAATGGTGAGATTTAATGCTTGAATAATAACTTTTACTTTGTAAATAGTAGCAGAAGAGATTTTAAAATTTCTCCTTTTTATTAAGCTTAAAATTTATTTTTAATTTAATAAATCTTTATTGTTCAGATTATTATAATTGTTTCTCCATTTTTCCCCCATAGCTCCCCTCCACCTGGTTCCCACCCCACCCTCTTCCCTTATCTCCCCCCCACTGTCCTCATCCATAGGTGTACGATTTTTGTCCAGTCTCTTCCCATACCCCCCATATAACTTTCACCCTGAAAATTATCAATCCACTCCCATTCTATGCCTCTGATTCTATTGTATTCACCAGTTTATTCTGTTCCTCAGATTTTTAATTCACTTGATTTTTAGATTCACTTGATAGATATGTATTTGTTGTTCATAATTTTTATCTTTACTTTTTTCTTCTTCTTCCTCTTCTTAAAGAATACCTTTCAGCATTTCATATAATACTGGTTTGGTGGTGATGAACTCTTTTAGCTTTTTCTTATCTGTGAAGCTCTTTATCTGACCTTCAATTCTGAATGATAACTTTGCTGGGTAGAGTAATCTTGGTTGTAGGTTCTTGCTATTAATCACTTTGAATATTTCTTGCCACTCGCATCTGGCCTGCGGTTTCTGTTGAGAAATCAGCTGACAATCGTATGGGTGCTCCCTTGTAGGTAATTAACTGTTTTTCTCTTGCTGCTTTTAATATTCTCTCTTGTCTTTTGCCCTTGGCATTTTAATTATGATGTGTCTTGGTGTGGTCCTCTTTGGATTCCTTTAGTTTGGGGTTCTCTGCGCTTCCTGGATTTGTACGTCTATTTCTTTCACCGGGTGGGGGAAGTTTTCAGTCATTATTTCTTCAAATAGGTTTTCAGTATCTTGCTCTCTCTCTTCTTCTGGCACCACCATAATTCTGATGTTGGTATGCTTGAAGTTGTCCCAGAGGCTTCTAACACTATCTTCAAATTTTTGGATTCTTTTTGCTTTTTGCTTTCCTGGTTGAGTGTTTTTTGTTTCTTTGTATTTCAAATATTTGACTTGATTCTTGCATTCCTCTAGTCTGCTGTTGGGTCTCTGTATAATTTTTTTTTTTATTTCAGTCAGTGTATGTTTAATTTCTAGTTGGTCCTTTTTCATATCCTCGAGGGTCTTGTTAAATTTATCAGCCTTTTCTAGGAAATTCTTGAAAAACCTTATAACTGTGGTTTTGAACTCTATATCCAGTTGTTTGTTTTTCTCCATTTCTTTCATTTGTGACCTGTTTCTTTGTCTCCGCATTTTGGCTGCTTCCCTGTGTTGATAAAGCGGCTTTGTGTGCTAGGTGTCCTATATGGCCCAGTGGCTCAGCCTCCCTAATTACCGGAGGTGGACACTCTAGGTGCATCCCTTTGTGGACTGTGTGTACAGCCTTGTTGTAATTATGTCTTGATTGTTGTTGGTGTCACTGGGAGGAATTGACCTCCAGGCCAATTGGCTGTGAGGACCTGCTGTGTCTATAATGGAAGAACTGCTGTACTGGAGACATGCTTATGGGGCAGGACTTGTTTCAGTGGGGCTTTGGTGCTCACTGAGTCTGCCTCTTGAATGTGTCACTTATGAATGCGAGTAGTTGAAATCTGGTGTCGTCTCACACTGACCACTAGATACACTTGCTTCTGGGTCTCCAATGGGGTGCAGGTCAGCTACTGTCTGATGCCACCCAGCAGGAGCTACAGGGAGAACTACAGTTTTCTCCTTTTTGCTTGGGGTTTGGAGGTTTTGGAGCTGTCTGACCAGAGCTGCAATTTGTTAGGTTAAGCTACAATAGGGCAGGCCATTGATATGCAAAAGCCACTGCATGGAGCTTGGGTGGGTTTGTAGATTGTGCGGGGCGGGGTCTCAGGGAGTCACTAGGCTAGGGCGTGGTAAACAGCGATGGCTGCCAGTCAGCCATCTCTGCGTTTCCGCATTTCCAAGTTCCCGTGTCCCGTACCCCAGCGCAGTAAACAATGATTGTTGGGCGAACCTCTGCAAGAAAGTCACCCTCACTTTCTGACCCGATGGCCAACTGTTATAGTAATAATGATAAGAATAATATAGAATAAGTATCAAAGTGTGGAATTACAGTGTGATATTAAAATATGATGTTAAGAAGTATTAAATGTAATGTAAACAGGTTGATTAAACACCCCTGAGTGGCCTGTATGCAGAAAAAAAAAGTAAAGTGATCTGTTCCCCATATGTAAAACCAGATATGCAAGGCTCCTGGGACCCGCTGATAAGACACACTGAATACGCCCATCTAGGCACATAAAAAGAGGAAGCACCAGAGGAAGATCAGAGAGGCTGTTCTGCTCCTCCACAGACGGTCACTCTCCACCCCCCTTCCTGCAATCTGCCCAAGCTCTGCCGTGGACTGTGAGTCCAAACAGTGAGCCGGAAACTGAGGCCTCAAGCAAGACGCCGAGCTGCAGCTGCAACGTCCAACGTCCAGTGTGTGTGTCTGTTGGCGCGGATCCCCGGGTGGCCTGCCGAGGTCTGGAAACCACCAGGACTCTGGTAAATAAACCGTGTGTGATTCGTGCATTGCATGTCTGTCTCCTGTGTAATTTATGCTCAGTCAATATAAAGTAAGTACCAAGGGAAGAGAAAAATGGCGACGGAATAGAGTCGGGTTTGGAGTCTGTTCCTGGGGCGGAGAGTAGGAGAAGCAGAGGCTCGCAGAGGGAGTGTATGTGGGCAAGCCAAGGGACAGCTAAACTCCAGGAGAAGGCGGGGGAGTGCTGGGCAGTGTTCCCCTGACCGTGCAGCACCCACAGGGGCTGGGTCCCCTCCCAGAGCTGCGGGATCACCGGGCGCCTCGCCATCTTGCAAGGAAAGGAGGATTTTATTGGAAACCTGACTTTCTGCGACAACTGCAAACACTGAACTGCTGTGATCACCAGACCACCGATCCCCTATCAGCACAAACATTCGGATTCAAAGGAACTCTTCACTGCACCACGGAAAGGTCAGATTTCACCTGAAATAAGGTGTGGTTTCTAATCCCCGCGGTGGGTGAGGGAAGCGCTTGGTGAGGGAAGCGCGGCAGCCGCAGGACCGGCAGGAACCGGGAGGTCTGTGTCTAGAAAAATCGGCGGCAGTTGGAACTACCGTGATCCGTGAATGTGGAGGGAGGTCTTCTGAGCTGCTAACAGAAGTGACCTCTTGAAAGCAACTCATTTTAATCTGACAAGGAGGGTCAGACTAAGAATTTTCAAAGGAGTGCAGTATCCTTAGTCTGGCGCACAGACCCACTGTCTGCACACTTGGGCTCTTTCCGACTCTGATTGCTAAGCCCAATACATAGAAAAACCCAGGTGGAGGGGCCCTGAAAGACTGCAGGGGGAAGTTGTTCTTTCGGAACCTGGGGAGCAGAGCTTGGTGTGTCCATCGGAGAGGCAGCTCTGAGGCGCACACCTCCACAAACAGGTAGTGAGTGCCATAGAGGGGAAAAAAAAAAGAAGCTAGAGAGGCCCGGAAGTCAATTCAGAAACACCGCCACCCAGAGGCTGAAACGCTAATTGTCTCAGGTGTAATAAAAAATAAATATGAGAAATTTAGACACGGCTGGCTTAAAAAGCAGGACTGGCTTCCAACACTGAGGAGCCCTGGAATGAAGCTGAACTGAAATACCGCCCAGACTGGGAAACAGGCGTACCAAACAGAATAATAGAGGAAGTGAATGACAGTCGCTACTGCACATTTTAGTCTTCCTATTTTTCAATTTTCAATTCGTTTTTCAATTTTTTAAATTTTTTATTCTCATTTTTTTATTTTCATTTTTTGCATCTTTTACTTAAGAAACTAAATTTTTTTCTTTTTCCCCACTCGATTTTCACCTTTTTAATTATTACATTTTTATTTTCAATCAGCATTATTATTACTATTATTTTACTTTTTTATGTCATTTGATTTTCTCTTTCTTTTATTTTTGGATTAGTGTCCTACATTCGATTTGCATCTTTCCCTTACAATCGTTTTACCCTATCTCAAAGCTAACATTATGCCATCACTCTCCTCCTAACCTTTCCCCTTTTGGTCTCCAGTTTATCTTAACCCTTTCTGGCCTTAGATTTTCCCTACTTTTTCAGTTTACTCTCTGCTAAAACTTCACCCTACTTATATATCTAATTCCCAACCCACTGCTCCAAATCCATACAAACCTCTCTCTACGCTACCTTAAAAAAATTATTTTTCTCTCTGGCCTTTTGTTGTTGTTTGCTTGAATGTTGATTAGATTGAATTTTTATGCTTTTTTATGAGATTGTTTTGATTATTCTTTTTGTTGGTTTGGTTGGTTCTTTTGTTTGCTTTGTTTATGTTTGTTTTTTACTTTTGTTTTCCCTTGCCTCACTTGATATTAGCTGGTGTTGCAGTTTGTATTAATCTCCAGGCTTGTGTTGCTGGAATTTGCTGGGAATAGTGGTTGTTCTAGTGGAGTTTACTCCCCATATATATAGTTTGTTCCCCTTTTCTCTCTTAGTATCGTTCTTGTCTCTCTTAATTTTTTTTCTTTTCTTTATCTTTTCTTTTTTTTTCTTTTCTTTCTTTCTGCTCTTTTCCCAAGTCCAGATTCACACTCTTTGTTTTTTGTTGTTGTTGTTCTTTCTTTTTACTCTCCCTCTTCCACTCCTATTCCCTAATATGTCTTTCTCTGGTGGTTACCTTTATTGAAGGTTATTAATATCGTGAATACAATTCTGTTCAGTGCCTTGTCTGTTGTGCCTGTTTGTGTTGTATTTTATACCTTTAAATCAACCCCGGAGAGAGAAATCTATATAACCAGATATCCAGAGAAGAGAGACCATGAGGAGACAAAGAAATAGCCCCCACAGGAAAGAGAAACAGGCATCACCAGAAAAGGAAGTAAACGATTTAGAGGCAAACAACCTATAAGAGAAAGAAATAGGACAAATGGTCATAAAGTGGCTGAAAAGGATGGAAGACAAATTCGACAATATGAGTAAGAACCAAGAAGAAATGAAGAAGAACCAAGAAGAAATGAAAAATGACATCGCTGCTGTAAAGAACTCAATAGAAAGCATCAAGAGTAGACTAGACGAAGCAGAGGACCGCATAAGTGAGCTAGAAGACAAGATGGAAAAAAATACCCAATTACAACAGCTTCTAGAAACAAAAATTAGAAAGATTGAGGAGAGCCTAAGAGAACTTCGGGACAACACAAAAAAAAACAACATCAGGATAATAGGGGTGCCAGAAGGAAAGGAAACTGAGCAAGGAATAGAAAACCTGTTTGAAGAAATAATAACAGAAAACTTCCCTGATATAGGGAAGAAAAAACCCACACAAATCCAAGAAGCTCACAGAGTTCCAAGCAAAATGAACCCCAAAAGACCGACGCCAAGGCACATTATAATTAAGTTGGCAAACACCAAACACAAAGTAAGAATCTTAAAAGCGGCCAGAGAGAGACAGACAGTTACATACAAAGGAACCCCCATCAGACTAGCAACTGATTTCTCAACAGAAACTCATCAGGCAAGAAGGGAATGGAATGAAATATACAAAGTCATGCAAAGGAAGGGTCTAAATCCAAGAATACTGTACCCAGCAAGGCTATCAATCACAATTGAAGGTGAAATCAGGAGCTTCACAGACAAAAAAGGACTAAGGGAGTTTATCACCACCAAACCAGCAATGAAAGAAATGCTAAAGTGTCTGCTGTAAAAAAAAAAAAAGAAAGAAAGAAATAGGAAGCAAAGAAGGAACACAGGGGTATAGAATAAAAATGGCGTCAAATAAGTAGCTATCAATAATAACTTTAAATGTAAATGGATTGAATGCCCCAATCAAAAGACACAGGGTAACAGACTGGATAAGAAAACAAAACCCATATATCTGCTGTCTACAGGAAACCCACCTCAAAAAAAGGACGCATACAGACTGAGAGTAAAGGCCTGAAAAAGGTTTTCCAGGCGAATGGAAATGAAAAAAAAAAAGCTGGGGTAGCAATACTTATATCTGACAAATTAGATCTCAAAGTGAAGGACATAACTAGAGATAATGCAGGCCACTTCATAATACTAAAGGTAGAAATCCAACAAGAAGAAATAACTCTGGTAAACATATATGCACCAAATACAGGAGCACCAAGATACATTAAAAAACTCCTGGAAGATATAAAAGGAGAGATTGACAGCAATACAATCATAGTAGGAGACTTCAATACCCCACTATCACCATTGGACAAATCCTCTAAACAAAAAATCAGCAAAGAAACATCAATCCTAAATGACTCACTAGACCAGATGGAATTAATCGACATCTTCAGAACATTTCACTCCAAAGCCACAGAATATACATTCTTCTCAAGTGCACATGGGTCATTTTCAAAGATAGACCATATGTTAGGACATAGGCAAAGTCTCTCCAAATTCAAGAAGATAGAAATCATATCAAGCATCTTCTCAGATCACAGTGGCATAAAACTGGAAATCAACTACAATAAAAACAACCCAAAGAAATCAAACACTTGGGGACTAAACAGCATGCTATTAAACCATGACTGGGTTATCAAAGACATCAAGGAAGAAATAAAAAACATCATGGCAACAAATGACAATGAAAACACAACAATCCAAAATCTATGGGACACAGCGAAAGCAGTCCTGAGAGGGAAGTTCATAGCTCTACAAGCCTACTGCAATAAACAAGAAACAATGGTAATAAATTACCTAACCCTACAACTCAAAGAGTTATAGAGAGAGCAACAAGATAAGCCCAGTGTAAGCAGAACGAAAGAAATAATAAAGATCAGAGCGGAGATAAACGACATAGAGACCAAAGAAGCAATACAAAAGATCAACAAAACCAAGAGTTGGTTCTTTGAAAGGATAAACAAGATTGATGAACCTCTAGCCAGGCTCACCAAGAAGCAGAGAGAGAGGACCCAAATAAACAAAATCAGAAATGAAAGAGGTGAAATAACAACAGACCCTGACGAAATACAAAGGATTGTTACAAAATACTATGAACAACTCTATTCCAACAAACTGGACAACCTGGAGGAAATCGACATATTCCTAGAAAAATACAACCTTCAAAACTCAATCAGGAAGAATCTAAACAGCTCAACAGGGTAGGAACTATGGAAGAAATTGAAGCAGTCATCAAAAAGCTTCCAGCAAACAAAAGCCCGGGGCCAGACGGCTTCACAGGAGAGTTTTACCAAACTTTCAAGGAAGAACTAAAACCTATCCTCCTCAGACTATTCCAAAAAATTCAAGAGGAAGGAACACTTCCAGGCTCCTTCTATGAAGCCAGTATCACCCTAATACCAAAACCAGATAAAGACAACTCAATAAAAGAGAATTACAGGCCAATATCCCTCATGAACATAGATGCCAAAATCCTCAACAAAATTCTAGCAAATCGGCTCCAACAGTACATCAGAAAGATCATACACCATGACCAAGTAGGATTTATCCCAGGAATGCAAGGATGGTACAATATCCGCAAATCAATAAATGTGATACATCACATAAACAAACTGAGAGATAAAAATCACATAGTCATATCAATAGATGCAGAAAAAGCATTTGACAAAATCCAACACCCTTTCTTGATAAAAACTCTCAACAAGGTGGGAATAGAAGGATCATACCTCAACATAATAAAAGCTATATATGATAAACCCACAGCAAACATCATACTCAATGGGCAAAAACTAAAACCATTTCCCCTAAGAACAGGAACAAGACAGGGATGCCCACTCTCACCACTCCTGTTTGACATAGTACTGGAAGTATTAGCTATCGCAATTAGGCAAGAAGAAGAAATAAGAGGCATCCAAGTTGGAAAAGAAGAAGTGAAGCTGTCCTTATTTGCAGATGACATGATATTGTACATAAAAAACCCAAAAGATTCCATAAAAAAACTAATAGACTTAATAAATGAATTCGGCAATGTAGTGGGATACAAAATTAATGCCAAGAAATCTATGATTTTTCTATACACCAATAATGAACTTACAGAAAGAGAGTCTAAAAAAGCAATCCCATTTACCATCGCACCAAAAAAATTAAGATACCTAGGAATAAACTTAACTAAGGAGGTAAAAGACCTATACGCAGAAAACTACAGGACACTGAAAAAAAGAGATAGAAGAAGAGGTAAACAGATGGAAGAACATACCATGTTCATGGATTGGTAGAATCAACATCATTAAAATGTCAATACTACCCAAAGCAATCTACAGATTCAATGCACTCCCCATCAAAATACCAACAGCATATTTCACAGACCTAGAAAGAACTCTCCAAAAATTCATCTGGAATAAAAAAAGACCCCGAATAGCCACAGCAATCCTGAGAAAGAAGAATAAAGTAAGTGGGATCTCAATACAAGATTTCAAGCTGTATTACAAAGCCACTGTTCTCAAAACAGCCTGGTACTGGCACAAGAACAGACATATTGATCAATGGAACAGAATAGAGAACCCAGATATCGACCCAAACCACTATGCTCAATTAATATTTGACAAAGGAGGCATGAACATACAATGGAGTCAAGACAGTCTCTTCAATAAATGGTGTTGGGAAAATTGGACAGATACATGCAAAAAAAATGAAACTAGATAACCAACTTACACCATACACAAAAATAAACTCAAAATGGATACAGGACTTAAACACAAGACGGGAAACCATAAGAATACTAGAGGAATCCACAGGCAACAAAATCTCAGACATATGCCAAAAGAACTTCTTCACTGACACTTCCCCTAGGGCAATGGAAGCTAAAGAGAAAATTAACAAATGGGACTACATCAAAATAAAAAGCTTTTTTACAGCAAAAGAAACAATCAATAAAACAACAAGAAAGCCCACTGCATGGGAGAACATATTTGCAAATGCTATCACTGATAAAGGTTTAATCTCCAACATCTACAGGCAGCTTATGCAACTTAATAAAAGGAAGATAAATGATCCAATAAAAAAATGGGCAACAGACCTAAACAGAATATTTTCTAAAGAATACAGAAGGAAGGCCAAGAGACACATGAAAACATGTTCAAAGTCACTTATTATCCAAGAGATGCAAATCAAAACAACGAGGTACCATCTCACACCTGTCAGAATGGCTATCATCAACAAATCAACAAACAAAAGTGTTGGCGAGGATGCGGAGAAAAAGGAACCCTCGTGCACTGCTGGTGGGAATGCAGACTGGTGCAGCCACTGTGGAGAACAGTATGGAGTTTCCTCAAAAAACTGAAAATGGAACTCCCATTTGACCCAGTAATCCCACTCCTGGGAATATATCCAAAGAAACTAGAAACACCAATCAGAAAGGATATATGCACCACTATGTTCATAGCAGCACAATTTACAATAGCTAAGATTTGGAAACAGCCTAGGTGCCCATCAGCAGATGACTGGATCAGAAAACTGTGGTACATCTACACAATGGAATACTATGCTGCCATAAAAAAGAAGGAATTCTCATCATTTGCAGCAACCTGGATGGAATTGGAGAACATCATGCTAAGTGAAATAAGCCAGTCAATGAAAGAAAAATACCACATGATCTCACTCATTTAGGGATAGTAAAGAACATTATAAAGTGATGAACAAAAAGATAGATACAGAGACAGTAAAGCATCAAACAGACTTTCAAATTACAGGGGGAAAGTTAGGGAGAGGTGGGGGAGTTATGAAATCAAACGAAGGACTTGTATGCATGCATATAAGCATAAACAATGGATGCAAAACTCTGGGGGGTGAGGGCATGTATGGGTGTGGGTTGGGGGGGTAATGGTAAGATATGTACACATATAATACCTCAATAAATATATATATATATATATATATATATTAAGTAAGTACCTTGGGTAGTACGTGTCAGTTTAGAGACTGGCTGAGGCACCCTTGGTCACCTGTGCTTACGTCCCTGAAGGAGAAATTGGGACACCAACAGTCCACCTTCTCCCTGTAGAAGTTTGGGTCCCCAGCGTCTCCCCAGAAACTGGAGTTCAGAGTAATCAGAAGCTTGTCTCCCTTTGGGTTGAAAAAAAGCAGTGCATCCAGTTGCCCGCCACCAGCCTGATTCATGCGCCTCCGTACCTCAGCTTTTCAGTGCCTGTGCACATCTCAATGCTCTTTTCTCTTTCCTTCTAGTTGTAGAACTTCCACTCAGCCAGCTTTCCCATGGTTCTGGGTGATAGACGTTTTTTCTTTTAGTTGTAGTTTTGAAATTGTTGTGCGAGGCAGCAGTTTAGGTTTTTACCTATGCCGCCATCTTGGTTTCTGTTAAAATTTACTTTTAAACAGCATTCTTTTTGGCTAGTGCTCATTTGTTTATGTATGCAAATTTTTACTTTGGACTTTGTTAGAACCAATTGCTTATAAAATATTGGCTTCTCATATAACTGAGCTTATATGAGACCTTGATTATATTGTAAAAAGCTAATTTGTTAAGTAATTAAAGTATGTTAAGCAAACTTATACATTTGACCTATGAAGTAGAGATGCCACCCCATCCCTCTAGCCTATTTGAAGAGCAGGCTGTCTGAGGCTTCTTGTTTTAAAATGCTGCTGCTGAATAATCTGGTTTTGCTTAAAAGATATTTAGCAACTTTGTCCTGCCCTCCCTTAGAGGTTGAGACTTTTATAACATTTAAAATACATGTATATAAATAGAACACAGTTATTAATTTTTATTTGATAAATCTTTCCACGTGATTTCAAGTATATTAGATCAGCCTAATTTAGTTCAAAAATATTTGTTTTAAGAAGAGAGTAAATCCTTGAATCATTTCTGGGCCCTTGAAATGTCCCAAAGCTATCTCTTGGTTAAAGTTTTGACATTTAACTTAAAAAGACTATCAAATATATATAACCTAAAAATTATATTGTACACTTTTTGTAATTATTCTAAAAGATATTAATTAAATTTAAACTGGTTTTTATATTAAAAATTTGGTTTAGACCATAGAATTAATCCTTCTTTTTTTTTAATCCTTCTTTTTTAATCAAGCCAATAAAATATTATATTCTAGGTTGAAATTTTACTACACATAGGACTACAATATATTTTGAACTACTAATTTCTCCAGAGAAAATGCAAGAATTGTTTTTCTTAAACATGAATTTCTATACTTTATGTATTTTATTATCACAGCCATGTAATTTCTCCCAACTTAATTTGAACTTTAAACTCTTAGAAGCCTTAAATTTTAGGTGGCAAGTTAAATACTTAGCATTTCTTAGATTAGTAATACCTTCACATTTTTAAGGATATATTTCAAATAAAATACAAGACAAATTTAATAGATTCAATTCTGTCCTCTAGATTTTTCATATGAGGCAAACTCAGATTAATATGTCAGTATTTTGTCATTTAAAATACCTAGATATTTAATAATTTTTTATTAATTAATCAGCAATGTTGTAAAGTTTTAAGTTACCAAAGGCTTTGGAAAACTATGTTTAGACTTATGAGGTTGGTGAGTATCCCCGCCTGTCACGCGGAAGGCTAATGAAAAGGCAAGGGGAGGAGGGAGCAGGCCCATAGCTGCTTGAATGTAAAACTGCCACATTCTTCCTTAGAGATAACATCTAATGTTACTGCTGCAGGAAATGTGATCGGCTCCCTCCTCCAACAGAGAGCATAGTCAGCCCTCTCCTGAGTGACTGGACCCTTATCATTAATATATTTATAATTATTACTGAAAAGTTTCACCACAAATTCTTCATTTTAGCTACATACATTCATCCATGTTTCAAAAATTTTGAGATTCCAAAGGCAATTATCACCATCTACGGCATTTTCTTTGTCAAATTCTGTAACAGAGATAACTTACTGACTTTCAGTGGCTTTAATGTTAACCTTGGAATGCAATCTATTATTATTCAAGAACTACCCATTATTATGGAAACACTAATCTTGTTGCCCAAACCCAGCCTGTATATTTTCCTTGTGTCATTTTTGCCATATTTTAAAGAAAAACAGTCTTGAGTTTATTCTATAGCATCCATAAAGAGATGGGGCTCAAATCAAGAGGGCACCCACAATCAGGCCAGGCGTGCCTTCTCTAAGCTAGCCTTTTTCTCTTCATGGGTACAGAAATCCCAGATGTATCCCTTAACTTGTGAGAAATGTCTCATCTATCCAAATTTCAAGTGACGGACTGGGAAATAAAAACATGGTGAAATGAGATTTTTAATAGCGCTCTTGAGAGTGGGCATACATTTTACAGGATCACCAAAAGACCTAGTAATTAATGGGCTAGGGCCTTTGTTAGATATTTAGTAATGGCCTGTCCATCTACTGTTTCTTTTCTTATTAAATTAAATTAAAGGCATGCTTAATAGACTAACAATAAACAACGATAGATAAAACAACAATCAATAGACAAGCACACATAACATATAGACAAGACTTAATAAATCAGAGTTTTTTTTCATGGATCATATCCTATTCTGCTCTCCATAGTATTGACTGGCCTCTAAAGTCATTTTAGCTAAAATCTGCCTGTCCCAAGGCATCTTATGGTAATTTTCAGACAAAGCATTAAGGAGTCCTTTTGTAAAATGACTGTTAGCCCTATTTTCTCTAGCTGTTGAGCCTTTCCACGCTGGAGGCGGAGAATCCAGGGCCTTAGATATTACAGACTTTTAATCCCCAGTACAAATTAGGCATAATGCAGTTTTAACAAGAGCCCACATAATTAAAGATGACAAGGGCACTTATTTTCCTTGAGCCTGATTTAAGAGAGTACCTTTTGACATTTTAATTTCTTTATCCTTGAGCATATAAGCTAAAAATTTACAATGATGTTTTTGCCTTTTACTCGAATTCTTCCCCATTATAGCCTGGCTGAAATAAAAGACGTTCCTGCCCACTTTACGGTTTGCAACTTCTGAAGCTGGTACAAGCTTTGTGCACAGTGAATCTCCCCACCTTTTCAGTGATCCCACCTTTCCAGTGAACTTTCTTCATTTTTCACTCCAGCAAATCTTCTCCAGATGTCCCTTTCAAGGTGCCAGATGTGAAGGCCGAATCCATTTGCAACTAGGGTTCAAGGTCTGGAGAAGGGGATGATGCACAAATGAATATACTAGACAAGAAATATAAATTTAGAAGGCATGGGGGAGCCAGATAGAGACCTTACTCTCTAGCAGAGAGGCTCTCTGAAACCCCAGATGCATTCTCTTTTATTTATTTGAATACACATTTCCCCTTTAGGAATGCAAACAGGTATATCAATGGTAAAGTTTAAAAAAAATAAAAAGATTATTAGTTTAGGGGATTGCCTTCAGCCATTCAGCCAAAAGCAGGGCAATATTATGCTGATTTTCAGCCCTTGCTGAATATCAAAGTCCACTAGCCTTCCAGGGGACTTCTTGCATAATTATGCTAACTACTTGTTGGGCTTAAACTCCAGCAGCATTATTAATGATGAACATCTCCCAAGCCTATTATTTTCTAGACATAACTTATGATCTTATGAATTCATGATATTTTTAAACATTGCTTATTTCATCTTTATCTCAAATCTTTATATGTTATGTTTATAATTTGCATAACATACTAATATAGTGTACATGTATAATTCATAAGTATATGAAATTGTATATATATAATATATATCACTGGTTGTTCAAAATTTTTCAAAACTTTGACATTCAATGTTTTTTAACTGACAGGGGTGTGCAATCAGAAAAACTAAAATCCACTGGTCTATACCAGTGGTGGATCCAGGCCTTATGGTGCCTGAAGCTCATACCAATTAGGGGGTGGGGAGACACATTAAGAAAAGGAATGTAGGATGGAAGATGGCTGCCAATGGGAAGGCAGACTGCAAGATAGTGTGTGAGTGAGAGAACAAAGGAAGAGTGTGTGGTCGCATGGGGTGTGTTTGTTGGTGAGTTAAGGGACAGCTATACTCCAGGAGACTGTGGGAGACTGCTGGATGGGGTTCCCCTGACAGGCATCCCCCACTGCTGCTGGGTCCCCTACCAGAGCTGAGCGACCAGCTCTGACGCGGAGACCGCACCATCTTGAGGGGGAAAGTGGATGTTATCAGAAGCCTGAAAACCCTGGGAATCTACAACTACAGCACCCAGCGAACAGCTGCGAACCCGAGAACACCAGTTCCCAAATGGTGCAAGCACGCGGATTCAGAGGAGCTCTGCACCTCCTCATGAAAAGGTCAGATTTCACCTGGGATAAGGTGAGATCTGTTGTCCAGGCAGGAGAGATAAATGTGTACTGTGGTAGCTGGAGGACCTGGGGAAGTCTGCACCCAGAAAAATCCGTGGCTGTTGGGGCTGGCATGATCTGTGAATGTGGAAGAGGGTCGCAGAGCTGCTAACAGAAGGGAACTCTAAAAAGCAACCCATAGCTAAACTGGGCGCAAAAGGACAGCCTAAAAATTTTTAAAGTGTGCTTAGACCCAAGGGGAAAAAAGACTGCACAGACTTGCGCACAGCGCCGGAGTTCACACACTTACTCTGGCTCTTTGTTATCTTTTTCCCCCTCTTTAAATCCTTGCTTCTGATTACTAAGCCCAATACATAGGATCACCCAATTGGGGACACTCTAAGAAATTGCAGGGGAAAGTTGTTTTTGTGGAACCTGGGGATCAGAGTGGGGAATAATGATCAGAGAACCAGGTCTGGGGCAACCCATTCCCCCAAACTGGTATTAAGTGCCACAGGGAAAACAAAATCTAAACACTAGCTAGAGAGGACCTATAGACCTGAAGGTCAATCCAGAAACACTGCCAACCAGGGGTTGAATCACAAATTGACTCTTGTGTAAACACAAATAAAGGAGTATAAGAAATAAAAACATACTGCCTGCTTGAAAATCAGGACTGTGGCCTACAACACTGAGGAGCAGTGGAATGCAGGGAACTTCAATACTGTCCTGACTAGGAAACAGGCGTGCCAAACAGAACAGTAGAGGAAGTGAATGACTTTCACAACTGCACATTTTTATTTTTATTTTTTTAATCTTTTACTTAAGAAACTAAATTTTTTCTCTTTTCTTCCTCACTTGATTTTATCTTTTTAATTAATTACTTTACTTTTCAATCAGTATTATTACTACTATTTTACCTTTTTTAAAAGTGTCATTTTATTTTCTCTTTATTTTACTTTGGGATTAGTGTTCTACATTCTATTTTCATCTTTCATTTAGCATCATTTTACTCTATCTCAAATTTACCTTTATGCCAACCAGCTCTTCCTCACTTTTCCCCTTTTGTTGTCCTGTTTCTCTTACCCTATTCCTCCTTTAGATTTTCCCTATTCCTTCTTTTTACCCTCTGTTAAAATTTCACCCTACTTATATATCTAATTTCCAATCCCCTGCTCCAAGTCCATACACACCTCTCTCTTCTCTTTCTTCACTATCGAAATTTTTTTCTCTCTGTCCTATTGTTGTTTGCTTGATTGTTGATTATATTGGTTTTTTTATACGTTTGTGAGATTATTTCGCTTTTTCATTTTGTTTTGTTTTTTATTTTGTTTTTGTTTGTTTGTTTTGCTTCTGTTTTCCCTCGCCTCGCTTGATATTAGTTGTTGTTTGTAGTTTGCATTCATCTCTAGGTATTTGTTGCTGGCATTTGTTGGGATTAGTGGCTGTTCCATTGGAGTTTTCTCCCCATATAAATAGATTTTCCCCTCTTCTTCCTTATTCTCTTTCTTTTCTCTCTTACTTTTTTTTTCTTTTTCCCAATTTCATTTTTGCACTCCTTTTTTTCTCTTCTTTCTTTCTTATCCTCTAATTCGCATTTCTCTAGTTTTCACCTTTATTTGGGGTTATTAATATCATGAATATATTTGTGTTCAGTGCATGTGTGTTGTGCCTTCTTGTGTTGTATTTTGTGCCTTTAAATCAATGCAGGTGAGATAGAACTACATAACCAGACACAGAGAAGAGAGATCATGGGGAGACAAAGAAACAACCCGCATATGAAAGAAAGGCAGGCATCACCAGAAAAGGAAGTAAACAAAATGGAGGCAAGCAACCTGTCAGAGAAAGAATTCAGAAAAATGGTCATAAGGTGGATTAAAAGAATGGAAGACAAAATCGACAATATGTGTAAGAACCAAGAGTAAATGAAGAAGAATCAAGAAGAAATGAAAAATTACATTGCTGCTGTAAGGAACTCAATAGAAAGCATCAACAGACTAGAAGAAGAAGAGGAGCACATCAGTGAGCTAGAAGACAAGGTAGGGAAAAACACCCAAGTAGAGCAGCTTCTAGGAAAAAAAATAAAAAGCAGGAGGAGAGCCTAAGAGAACTTTGGGACAACACAAAACGAAAAAATATCTACATAAGAAGGGTGGCAGAAGGAGAGGAAACAGAGCAAGGAATACAAAACCTGTTTGAAGAAATAATGACAGAAAACTTCCCTGGTATAGGAAAGAAAAAAACCACAGAAATCCAAGAAGCTCACAGAGTCCCAAGCAAAATGAACCCCAAAAGACGAACGCCAAGGCACATTAAAATTAAATTGGCAAACACCAATGACAAAGTAAGAATCTTAAAAGCAGAGAGAGAGAGAGAGAGAAGAGAGAGAGAGAGAGAGAGAGAAAGTTACCTACAAAGGATCCCCCATAAAACTAACAACTGATTTCTCAACAGAAACACATCAGGCCAGAAGGGAATGGAATGAAATATACAAAGCCATGCAAAGGAAGGGTCTGAATCCAAGAACACTGTACCCAGAAAGGCTATCTATCAAAATTGAGGGTGAAAAAAAGGAGCTTCACAGACACAAAAGGAATAAGGGAGTTTATTACCACCAAACCAGCAATGCAAGAAATGCTAAAGGGTCTGCTGTAAAAAAAAGAAATAGGAGTAAAGAAAGAACACAGGGGTAAAGAATAAAAATGGCAACAAACAAGTACCTATCAATAATAACTTTAAATGTAAATGGATTAAATGCCCCAATCAAAAGATATAGGGTAACTGATTGGATAAGAACACATGACCCAGCCCTGACCGGTTTGGCTTAGTGGATAGAGTGTCAGCCTGCAGATTCAAGGGTCCCAGGTTCGATTCCAGTCAAGGGCATGTACCTTGGTTGCGGGCACATCCCCAGTAGGAGGCGTGCAAGAGGCAGCTGATCATTGATGTTTCTAACTCTCTATCCCTCTCCCTTCCTCTCTGTAAAAAATCAATAAAATATATTAAAAAAAGAAGAAAAAAAAAGAACACATGACCCATATATCTGCTGTCTACAAGAAACCCACCTCAGAAAAAAAGATACACACAGACTGAGGGTGAAGGGATGGAAAAAGGTTTTTCAGGTGAATGAAAATGAAAAAAAGCTGGGGTAGCAATACTAATATCTGACAAATTAGATCTCAAAGTGAAGGACATAAAAGAGATAAGGAAGGCCACTTCCTTAATACTAAAATATTAAGGGAGCAATCATAATACTAAAGGGAGCAATCCAACAAGAAGAAATAACTCTAGTAAACATATACGCACCCAATACAGGAACACCCAAATACATAAAAAAAACTCCTGGAAGATATCAAAGGAGAGATTGACAGCAATACAATTATAGTAGGAGACTTTAATACCCCACTATCACCATTGGACAAATCCTCTAAACAAAAAATCAGCAAAGAAACATCAATCCTAAATGACTCACTAGACCAGATGGAATTAATCGACATCTTCAGAACATTTCACTCCAAAGCCACAGAATATACATTCTTCTCAAGTGCACATGGGTCATTTTCAAAGATAGACCATATGTTAGGACATAGGCAAAGTCTCTCCAAATTCAAGAAGATAGAAATCATATCAAGCATCTTCTCAGATCACAGTGGCATAAAACTGGAAATCAGCTACAATTAAAACAATCCAAAGAAATCAAACACATGGAGACTAAACAGCATGCTATTAAACAATGACTGGGTTACCAGAGACATCAAGGAAGAAATAAAAAACATCATGGCAACAAATGACAATGAAAACACAACAATCCAAAATCTATGGGACACAGCGAAAGCAGTCCTGAGAGGGAAGTTCATAGCTCTACAAGCCTACTGCAAAAAACAAGAAACAATGGTAATAAATTACCTAACCCTACAACTCAAAGAGTTAGAGAGAGAGCAACAAGAAAAGCCCAATGTAAGCAGAAGGAAGGAAATAATAAAGATCAGAGTGGAGATAAACGACATAGAGACCAAAGAAACAATACAAAAGATCAACAAAACCAAGAGCTGGTTCTTTGAAAGGATAAACAAGATTGATGAACCTCTAACCAGGCTCACCAAGAAGCAAAGAGAGAGGACCCAAATAAACAAAATCAGAAATGAAAGAGGTGAAATAACAACAGACCCCGACGAAATACAAAGGATTGTTACAAAATACTACGAACAACTCTATTCCAACAAACTGGACAACCTAAAGGAAATCGACATATTCCTAGAAAAATACAACCTTCCAAAACTCAATCAGGAAGACTCTAAACATCTCAATAGGCCAATAACTATGGAAGAAATGGAAGCAGTCATCAAAAAGCTTCCAGCAAACAAAGGCCCGGGGCCAGATGGCTTCACAGGGAAGTTTTACCAAACATTCAAGGAAGAACTAAAACTTATCCTCCTCAGACTATTCCAAAAAATTCAAGAGGAAGGAACACTTCCAAGCTCATTCTATGAAGCCAGCATCACCCTAATACCAAGACCAGATAAAGACAACACAATGAAAGAGAATTACAGGCCAATATCCCTCATGAACATAGATGCCAAAATCCTCAACAAAATTCTAGCAAATCAGATCAAGCAGTACATCAGAAATATAATACACCATGACCAAGTAGGATTTATCCCAGGGATGCAAGGATGGTACAATATCTGCAAATCAATAAATGTGATACATCACATAAACAAATTGAGAGATAAAAATCACATAGTCCTATAAATTGATGCAGAAAAAGCATTTGACAAAATCCAACACCCTTTCTTGATAGAAACTCTCAGCAAGGTGGGAATAGAAGGATCATACCTCAACATAATAAAAGCCATATATGACAAACCCAGAGCCAACATCATACTCAATGGGCAAAAACTAAAACCATTTCCCCTAAAACAGGAACAAGACAGGGATGCCCATTCTCACCACTCCTGTTCAACATAGTACTGGAAGTATTAGCCATTGCAATTAGACAAGAAGAAGAAATAAAAGGCATCCAAATTGGAAAAGAAGAAGTAAAACTATCTTTATTTGCAAATGACATGATATTGTACATAAAAAACCCGAAAGACTCCATCAAAAAACTAATAGACGTAATAAATTAATTTGGCAATGTAGCAGGATACAAAATTAATGCCAAGAAATAAATGGCATTTCTATACACCAATAGTGAACTTACAGAAAGAGAGACTAAAAAAGCAATCCCATTTACCATCACACCAAAAAAATTAAGATACCTAGGAATAAACTTAACTAAGGAGGCAAAAGACCTATATGCGGAAAACTACAGGACACTGAAAAAAGAGATGGAGGAAGACATAAACAGATGGAAGAACATACCATTATGCTAAGTGAAAGAAGCCAGGCAATGAAAGAAAAATACCACATGATCTCACTCATTTATGGAAAATAAAGAACATTATAACCTGATGAACAAAAAGATAGATACAGAGGCAATAAAGCATCGAACAGACTGTCAAATTACAGCAGGAAGTCTGGGGAGTGTTGGGGAGGGGGGCAAGAGATCAACTGAAGGACTTGTATTCATGCATATAAGCACAACCAATGGACACGAGACACTAAGGGGTGCGATGAGGGCATGCGACAGGGGTTAGGGAGGCTGGGGAAGTTCAATGACGGGGGGGGGGGGATATATGTACCACTATATGTAATACTTTAAACAATAAAAAAAAAGAATGTAAAATTATAAATACAAAATTAGGTATTTTGTACTTATTTAGAATTTGTATTTTGTACTTATTTAGAATGAGAAAAGAAATCACAACAAACTATAATTTTTAAAAGCTTGTAAGTATCACTGGCATCACAAAATCCAGAAAAATATGTATTATATTCAAAAGTAACTCCCTGACACCATTATAGACTCCCAAAAATTCTGCAAGCAAGAAACAAGCTAATAAAACTTCTCAGCTGCATGCTACTCTTCATGAAAAAGGAAGGACACAGAGGTCAGAGCTGCAGCCTCAGAGGATAGAGCCATGGACACAGAAGGCAGAACCATGAACCACAGAGGTTTGTTTACAGCAAGCATATCAAACTCAAAGGCTAATATGGGCCAAATAAACAAGGTTTAAGTTTATGTGGGCTGCAAAAAAAACCAAAAGCTTCAATTTTCATAGAAACGTAGGTTTATTTCAATAGAGACATGCTGAATACAAAGGGCTAAAATAAATAAGTAATCATTAACATAAAATAATAGAACATTTTAATAAAACAATATTTTTTCTTGAACATTAACTTACCAGACACTGAATAACTGCACAAATTAATAAACATAATGCAAACAAACCTATTTTTCTTGTTCTCCAAAAG
Organism: Eptesicus fuscus; assembly: GCF_027574615.1. Taxonomy (NCBI): domain Eukaryota; kingdom Metazoa; phylum Chordata; class Mammalia; order Chiroptera; family Vespertilionidae; genus Eptesicus; species Eptesicus fuscus. The sequence continues at coordinate 119,411,171 of NC_072473.1, read as the reverse complement.
CGAAATATTTCCTGTTGTGCACACCAAACAAGTCAGTCCAAGACTAAGGACATGGCCATCGGCTGCTAAAATATTCACTGCTAGTATTAGTGGAGAGAAATGGTGCGCCTGCACGTAAGGCATGTAAGGGAAATGAATGCAACACAATTATTAGTAATCAGTCATTAGCAAACATTGTAGTTCATTATTAATAATTATGTATAACAGGATTTTGTAAAAATTAAGTTATGAAATTTTTATTAAAACATTTCTTACCTACCGTTATGTTGGCTGAGCCGCAAAAATATTCCTTGTAGGCCACATGCGGCCTGCGGACCACAAGTTTGACATTCTTGACTTACAGGCTTTGAAAACTAATGTTTGCTCATCAAGATTTTGAATCTCTTAGAACTGGTGACTCCCTTTTGCCTTCCATTTTCCCCTACTTTGAATAGGAATGTCTATAACTAATATCCTATGTCATCCCACCATTGTGTTTTCACAGCAGATAACTTGCTTTCTCTTCATGAATCCACAAATGGAGAGGAATTTTGTCCCAGAATGGATCACATCCAGAGCCTGACCCATTCCTAATTTAGATGCTTTATGTAATATTTGGGACTTTTGAACTGATGAGACTTAGATGGGATTTGGGGTTTGAGTTGATTTTGTAATGGGGTGAGCTGTTGGAGGGCCTTAAAGTGGGGTGAATGTATTTTTCATGTGAGATGGACATGAATCTTTGGGGGCCAGAAGACAGACTGTGATAGACACAATAATGCAATCCAAAGATGACCACGTCCTAATTCCCAGAACCTGTGGATATATTCATTTACAAGGCATAAAAATACTTTGCAAATATAACTAAGTTAGAGATCTTGAAATGAGGGGATTACCCTGGATACTCTTGGGTCAACTCAATATAATCACAGCAATCCTTATAAGAAGGCAAGAAGATCAACATCAGAGGAAAGAGATGTGACAACAGAAGCAGAGGTCATAGAGAAAGATTTTTGAAGATCTGATGCTGCCAGCTTTACAGATGAAGGAAGGGATTAGGAGCTAAGAAATGCAAGCAGACCTTAGAAGCTGGTGAAGACAAAGGCTGTATTCTTCCCTAGAGCTTGTAGAAGCCTGATAATACCTAGAATTTAGCTAAGTGAAACTAATTTCAAACTTCTGGCCTTCAGAACTGTAAGATCTTATTACTTGTGTTGTTTTATACCATTAATATTGTGGTAAATTTCTATGGCAACTTTAGGAAACTTACACAGTAACCTAGAAATACATTCCTATTAGGATTATGAAATTTCTCATTTGTTTTACTGAGATGTTCCAAAATATTTCCAAATAGCATTAGTGCTTTATTAACCTTTTGAATAGTTTTTGTATCTCATTTGTGCTTGGGTATTCCTTCCAAGTCTTCACAAATATATTTTAGAGTTCTTAAAATATCATTATACCAAATCCACAAGGCTTGAACAGCCTTATACAATGTAATAGGAAGAATATTTTATCATATTTATTCTTTAAAAGAAGAATTATGCTTCTCTGGAGGAGTGTCCTTGGCCTCTTTGTTTTCCAAATCTTTGAGTTGATGCTTGCGATTCTCTTGTCTGCTGTTGGGTCTCTGTATAATATTTTTTATCTCAGTCAGTGTATGTTTAATTTCTAGTTGGTCCTTTTTCATATCCTCGAGGGTCTCATTGAATTTATCGGCCTTTTCCATGAAATTCTTGAAAAACCTTATAACCGTGGTTTTGAACTCTATGTCCAGTCGCTTGTTCTCCTCCATTTCTTTGGTATGTGATTTGTTTCCTTGCTTCCTCATTTTCACTGCTTCCCTGAATTGGTAGGGTAGCTTTGTGTACTAGATGTCCTATTGGTTCAATGGGTCAGCCTCCCAGTTACCTGAGGTGGACACTCTTGGTGTACCCTTCTGTACTGTGTGTCCCCCAACAGGAGCTACAGCAAGAACTAGTTTTCTCCTCCTTTACTTGGGTGGTTTTGGAGCAAGAGAAGAGAATTCAGAAAGTTGAAGATAGTGTAAGAAGCCTCTGGGACAACTTCAAGCAAACCAACATCCGAATTATGGGGGTACCAGGAGGAGAGAGCAAGATGCTGAAAACCTATTTGAAGAAATAATGAATGAAAACTTCCCCCACCTGATGAAAGAAATAGACTTTAAATTCCAGGAAGTATACAGAACCCCAAACAAAAGGAATCCAAAGAGGACCACACCAAGACACATCATAATTAAAATGCCAAGGGCAAAAGACAAAGAGAGAATCTTACAAGCAGCAAGAGAAAAACAGTTAGTTACCTACAAGGGAGCTCCCATACGATTATCAGCTAATTTCTCAACAGAAACCATGCAGGCCAGACGGGAGTGGCAAGAAATATTCAAAGTGATGAATAGCAGGAACCTACAACCAAGACTACTCTACCCAGCAAAGCTATCATTCAGAATTGAAGGGCAGATAAAGAGCTTCACAGATAAGAAAAAGCTAAAGGAGTTCATCACCACCAAACCAGTATTATATGAAATGCTGAAAGGTATTCTTTAAAAAGAGGAAAAAGAAGAAAGATAAAAAATTATGAACAACAAATGCATATCTATCAACAAGTGAATCTAAAAGTCAAGTGAATTAAAAATCTGAGGAACAGAATAAACTGGTGAACTTAATAGAATCAGAGGCATAGAATGGGAGTGGATTGATAATTCTCAGGGGGAAAGGGGTGTCTGTGTGGGGAGTATGGGAAGAGACTGGACAAAAAATCATACACCTATGGATAAGGACAGTGGGGGGGGAGGTAAGGGGAGAGGGGGGGTGGGAACTGGGTAGTGGGGAGATATGGGGGGGAAAGGAGAAACAATTGTAATCTGAACAATAAAGATTCATTAAAAAAAAAAAAGAAGAATCAAAGTTGGCATGTGTATTTAAACTACTACATCTATAAGATAAGCCAAAATATGTAGTAGTTTGAAGTGGCCTTCTTTGTATCTTGTTATGGCCTTTGTTTTGAAGTCTATTTTGTCTAATATGAGTATTGCTACCCCAGTTTTTTTTACCTTTTCATTTGCATGGAATGTATTTTTCCATCCATTCACTCAGTCTGTGTGAATCTTTTGTTCTGAGGTGGGTCTCTTGTATACAGCATATACAGTATATGGGTCATGTTTTCTTAACCATTCAGTCACCCTATGTCTTTTGACTGGAGCATTTAATCCATTTACATTTAAGGTTATTATTGATAGGTATTTATTTATTCCCATTTTTATGTTCTTTGTGCCCATGATCTTCTCTCCTTTTCTTCTTCTTTTTTAAATAACTCTTTATTGTTCAGATTATTACAGTTGTTCCTCTTTTTTTCCCCCATAGCTCCCCTCCACCCGGTTCCCACCCCACTCCATGCCCTTACCCCCACGCCCACTGTCCTCATCCATAGGTGTATTTTTGTCCAGTTTCTTCCCGCAACCCCACACACCCCTTTCCCCCCAAGGATTGTCAGTCCACTCCCTTTCTATGCCCCTGATTCTATTATATTCACCAGTTTATTCTGTTCATCAGATTTTTTATTCACTTGATTTGTAGATTCACTTGTTGATAGATATGTATTTGTTGTTCACAATTTTTATCTTTACATTTTCTTCTTCTTCCTCTTCTTAAAGAATACCTTTCAGCATTTCATATAATACTGGTTTGGCGGTGATGAACTCCTTTAGCTTTTTCTTATCTGTGAAGCTCTTTATCTGCCCTTCAATTCTGAATGATAGCTTTGCTGGGTAGAGTAATCTTGGTTGTAGGTTCTTGCTATTCATCACTTTGAATATTTCTTGCCACTCCCATCTGGCCCGCATAGTTTCTGTTGAGAAATCAGCTGACAATCGTATGGGTACTCCCTTGTAGGTAACTAACTGTTTTTCTCTTGCTGCTTTTAATATTCTTTGTCTTTTGCCCTTGGCATTTTAATTATGGTGCGACTTGGTGTGGTCCTCTTTGGATTCCTTTTGTTTGGGGTTCTGTGCGCTTCCTGGACTTGTAAGTCTATTTCTTTCACCAGGTAGGGGAAGTTTTCAGTCATTATTTCTTCAAATAGGTTTTCAATATCTTGCTCTCTCTCTTCTTCAGGCACCCCCATAATTCGGATGTTGGTATGCTTGAAGTTGTCCCAGAGGCTCCTTACAATATCTTCAAATTTTTGGATTATTTTTTCTTTTTGCTGTTCCTGTTGGGTGTTTTTTGCTTCTTTGTATTTCAAGTCTTTGACTTGATTCTTGCAATCCTCTAGTCTGCTGTTGGATCTCTGTAAATTATTCCTTATTCCGGTAAGTGTATGCTTAATTTCTAGTTGGTCCTTTTTCATATCCTCAAGGGTCTCACTAAATTTATTGGCCTTTTCTATAAAAACCTTATAACCATGGTTTTGAACTCTATATTCAATAGTTTGCTTTCCTCCATTTCTTTCATTTGTGACCTGTTTCTTTGTCTCCGCATTTTGGCTGCCTCCCTGTGTTGATAAAGCGGGTTTGTGTGCTAGGTGTCCTATAGGGCCCAGTGGCTCAGCTTCCCGTTACCTGAGGTGGACACTCTTGGTGCACCCCTTTGTGGGCTGTGTACACAGTCCTGTTGTAGTTAAGCCTTGATTGTTGTTGGTATCACTGGGAGGAATTGACCTCCAGGCCAATTGGCTGTGAGGATCAGCTGTCTATGATGGGAGAACTTCTGTGCTGGAGACACCCTTTTGAGGCAAGACTTGCTTCAGTGGGGCTTTGGTGCTCACTGAGTCTGCCCCCTGAGTGTGTCCCTTATGGATCTGAGGAGTTGTAATCTGGATGGTCCCACTCTGACCCCTGGGTACACTGGCTCTTGAATCTCCAAAGAGGTGCTAATTTAGCCTCTGCCTGAGGCCACCCAGCAGGAGCTATGGAGAGATCTGCAGATTCCTCTTCTTTGTTTGGGATTTGGAGGTGCCCAGATGAGGCACAGCTGTGAAGCAATGCAAGCTGCTGTGGGGCCTTGGTCCTTCTTTTGGATGTTCTGGGTCTCTCTGACTCAGCTGCAGTTTGTTAGGTAAGTTTAGATTTCAAAGGACCAGGCCATTCATATGCAAAAGCCTCTGTGACAGCTTGGGTGGGGAGGGGTCTCTGGGCGAAGTAAACAGCAATGGCTTCCCATCAGCCATGCCCTAAGAGGCCCCTGGGTCTCAGTGTCCCACGGTAATTGCTGTAAGCACCTCTGAGAGAAAGCTGCCCTTAAATTCCTCCCGAAGCCAGACAGTCCAGTTTCTCCCCGTATGAGTCTGGGTCCCCAGAGTGTCGCCTGGAACTGGAGTTCAGAGCAGTGGGGAGCTTGTGTCTCCCTCCCGCTTGAAAAAGACAGCCATGTACTCAGTTGCCAGCCCTCTCCACATGCACAACTCCGTACCTCTACCTTTACTTCTGCAGCTCCTCTGAGTCTCAGTGTGCTTTTCTCTTTCCTTCTAGTTGTAGAATTTCTACTCAGCCAGCCCTCCTGTGGTTCTGGATGATATCCATTTTGTCTTTTAGTTGTAGTTTTGAAGTTGTTGTGCGAGGGAGCAAGTTTAGGTATTTACCTATGCCGCCATCTTGGTTTCTCTCCTTTTCTTCTTCTTAAAGGAGTCCCTTTAATATTTCTGGCATTGCTGGTTTGGTGGTAATGTGCTCCTTTAACCTTTTTTTTTTTTTTTTTTGGTCTGGAAAGCTTTTTATTTTACCTTTAATTTTAAATGATAGACTTGCTGGATACAGCAGTCTTCGATTTAGGCCCTTGCTTTTCATTACATTGAATATGTCATGCCCCTCCCTTCTGGCCTGAAGTGTTTCTACTGAGAAGTCAGCTGACATTCTGCTGGGAATTCCTTTGTAGGTAATTTTCTGCCTCTCTCTTGCTGCCTTTAAGATTCCTTCTGTCTTTTACGTTTGCCATTTTAATTATGATGTGTCTAAGTGGTCTCTTTGGCTTCATCTTGATTGGGACTCTCTGTGCCTCCTGAACTTGTGTGTCATTTTCCTTAACCAGGTTGGGGAAGTTTTCTGTCATTATTTATTTAAATAGGTTCTCTGATCCTTGCTCAACCTCTTCCCCTTTTGGTATTCCTATAATGCAGATGTTGTTACATTTCATGTTTTCCCAGAGCTCCCTTAAGCTATCTTCCTGCTTTTAAATTCTTTTTTTATTTGCTGCTCTAATTGGGTATTTATTTCTACCTTGTCTTCCAAATCACTGATTTGATCCTCTGCTTCATCCAAACTACTTTTAATACCTTCCAGTGTGTTTTGATATTAGATATATCATTCTTCATTTCTGTCTGGTTCTTGTTCATGGCTTCTATTTCCCCTTTCATGTTGTTGTAATTTGCACTAAGTTCTTTAAGCATTTCTATAACCATAGATTTGAACTCTATGCCTGATAGGTTGCTTGCCTCCATTTCCTGGGGCTGACCAGCAGACCCTGAGCAACAGATGAACGATTAATTTGACACAGGATTGCTATGAAAGAGAGGGCTAAGGGGCTGCCTGGCTAAAGGAACCAGACAGCCTCGATCGCCTGCCTCTTCAGGCTTTTATTGTATCAGCAGTTTGAGATAAAGTTTATCTTTTAGATACAATCAGTAAGGTAAGTATTATTGGGAGGACACATGTGTCTGCAGTGTCCTTTAAGCAAGGACACCTAACAATTAAGCATAAAGATTCCAGTAAAAACCCAAGGGTCTGCATGTGCACAGACTTGTTTGAAAAGGTCAAGGAACAACTAGGGGCAGCCGCCTTCAGCCAATTCCTCTAAGTTAGAATTTTGATAAACAGGGGCGGGCTGCCTTCAGCCAACTACCCTTTTTGGAATTTCCTCCTTACTGACTTTCCAACCAAGTCTCCCATGCTTCCCTACATCCATTTCATTTAGTTCCTTTTCTGGAGATTTCTTCTTTTCTCTCATTTGGGGTTGTTTCTTTGTCTCCCCATTTTAGCTGTCTCTTTATCTTTGTTTCTATGTATTAGAATGCCTCCCAGTCTTTGTGAAATGGCCTTATGTAGAAAGTGTCTTGAGGAGTCCAGTGGTGCAGTCTCTTTGTTCATCTGAGCTGGGTGCTCTAGGAATGCCCCTTGTGTGCATTATTTAGGCTCTCCTGTTGTAATTGGGACTTGATTGTTGATGTCCCATTCATGGGAGGGATCTCCCCTCCGACTTGCTGCCAGTGAGTTTCAACCCTGATGTCATTGTGCCAGCTGTTATACAGGTGCTTTGGGTCTGCTATTTGAGACATGCTGGATTTTGCTCTGTTGTTGAATCTGGTCCCTTGGTGTGTCTATCCTGGGCCTCCTAGGAGCTTCTCTAGTGCAGGTGAATATGAGTCACTGTCCCTTTCTGGCCCTGGACAACCTGATTGAGATCCAAGAGATTAAATCCCCTAGTAGTCCAGTGGTTGGGGACTCTTTAGCCCAGAAGCTGAGTCTGCCTTGTCTCACACCTTGATTGTCTCTGTTATGAGCTGTACTCCCTTCCCCCATGGAGCTGGTCCCACAGGTGTCAGCTACAGGCACTTGGGGTCCTACTGGCTTTTGACTCACTCCGTGGTCTGGGATGGTGTCTGTGGCAGGGACTCAGATGCTGTCTCTGACTAATTAGATCAGGCAAAGACTCAAAGCCTCCAGAGACCTTCCTCTGTCTGCAGACTGATTGGATTCAGTCAGAGTAGCCTCAGGCCATTGTCCACAGGTGGGGTGAGAGGTTTTTCCAACAGGGTGGGGCAATTGCTTCTGCCTGGAGGCTAATTGTTATTCTCAATCTTTTAATGGGCCTCAGAAAGTCCACAGGGTGGCAAGGGGTTTTCCAATAGGGTGGGGCAACTGTCTTCCCCCTAGGCAAGAACCACCTGGATAGCAAGGGTCTGCCTAAGAAAGATGACCTTCACAGGGTGAGGGAATGACTCAGCACAGGAAACCAGGGTGTCTGCCTTCTGAGATCTAATCCTAGAGCACCCAACCCTGGCTTATGCTTACACAGCACCAGTCCACTCTACCCTCCCTCTGCTGGAGCCCAAGGTTAGTGGCTGCACACAAAATTTTGTGTGTTGGCCGTTTAAGAGGGTGCCTGCATTTCTAGCCATCTCTTCCTGGTAGACAGTGACCCTGCTGCTTTTTATAGCCCCATGTTATGTGGGAACCTTTCTCAGTTCTGATGAGAGGGGGCAGCTTGGGTATCAGACCCCAGAGTTCTGTGGCAACCCCCCACAGCTGAGATATCTCTCCTGAAATTCAGCTGCTGTCTGTGGGAACCTGGCCAGCCATTTCGTGCCTCTACCCTTCCTACTAGTCTCTATGCAGTCTCCACTTTCTGTCCTTGGTTACCAAGGTTCTTTCCAGCTAGTCTTCAATTGATTATTCAAGATGGTTTTTTTGTATTTTAGTTGTAATTCCAGTTTGGTCCCGGGAGCATGTCTGAGTAGCATCCACTTATTCTGCTGCCTTTTTAAATCTACTGGTATATTACTACTGATAACAATTGCTAACAGTTATTGAGTGTCTGTATTATTAGATTTAATTCATTCAGAAAAGAGCATTGTGAAGACCAGGTGTAGCTCATGGTCAGTCAGAGGAAACAAGGAAAGTAATCTTGACATAGAGGCAATAACTTCGATTACCTGTAAAGATATGAAAAATGTGACTAACACTGATTAAAGAAATAAAAAGTCTGATGTCAAGCTTAGAAATGAGAAAAAGACAGAAAAAGGAAAAAGTCTTGAGGCAACATGGAACAGCATCCAAAGAGGTAGAAAACATTTGTCTCTCAAATATGATCCAATCCTGGGCTAGTATGATAACAGGTTGGCTTCAAAGATTCTGTACTATACCAGAATGGGTCTGAATTCCAAGTTCAACGTTCTTTCCCCTCTAGTGCCAATTTAGGGTTAAAGCAGACCCCAAAAACCTACATCCTCTAGGTCTGAGTAGAAATACAGGTTGGGACAAAAGTAGGTTTACAGTTGTGAGTACACAAAACAAAATTTATTCTTATAATAATAATTTATTCTTATAATAATAATTTATTATTAATTATTGTATTATTTTTCCATACGAACTACTATAAACCTACTTTCCCCCAACTCTGTAGATTAGCTTCTTGAAAATCCAAATCCTTCATGAAGTATTCCCAGATCAACCTGTTGAGAATAAGACTTCCCAAATCACACCTAGTCTAAGGTCATTCTTACCCTGAGCACTCAACATCATCTTAAAATATAACAGGACCCTAGTTTCATTGGTATGAGTACTTTATTCATTTTACATTTCATTTCCTGCTTGTAACTTCTTAGCATGATCTTTTTTCTGTATTATTACATCTTGGATCAATTATCCTGGAAAGTACATAATAGTACCTAGCAGTGGCATATCTAATTACAACTCATATATGTAACCCTAGGAGATGAGTACCACTACATATGCACAAAAATTAGGATCAAGGTCTTGAATGTAATACAATATCATTCTGCTTAGAATTTTGTGGGGACAGGGGTAATAGTAGGTCTTCATCAACCTGATACTCTAGCCCAAGGACATCTAGCTATCATCTGACAAAAACCAGCGTTCAGACTAAAATACAAGTTAAGGTCATTTTCAAGTTCCTATCCCTGAAGTGAAGGCTACTTCTGACTTACAATAATGCACTTCTCAAGTTTATGTGCCCTGTCCTCAATAAAAATATTCTCCTTTCCTGTTTCCTCTACTAAACACCTCCAGTTAACATCACAGGAATTAAACTGTTAGCCTGACACAAATAGAAATAATGGTCATTGAACTTAAAACAATACCTAAGAATCAGAAACAAAAAGCAATTATTCTTACATTAAAGTATGTCTTCTCAGGGTGCCACACTTTCTTTAGTCATTATTTCCAACATCCCTTCTATTATTCTTAATTATCATGTCCATTTGTATCTATAAATACAAAATCTGAATTCAGTTAGCATGAATTAGCATCTTTTAAGCAGCTCCTCTTTTTATTCTCTAGACCCAATAAAATCCCTTTGGCCCTGGCAGTGTCTCTAGAAATGTTTCTTCAATTTAAAAAATTAAACACTTGAACCATGCTTCTGATAAGTGATGAAAATATTAAGCAACTGTAACATTGTTTCATTCTACCTAAGAGGCAGCCTTAGAGATCAGTATCAATAAAAATGGGAAAAAAATCTAAAGGCCAGGAACAGAATTTCAGCTAATGAGATTGTATGCTAAATGGGATCATGGGCCCTTTCCCATACTCCAGCTCCCCCTCCCACCCTGTGGGAAATAATAGTGAAGGCCATCTGTAAGCAGATTGTGAGACCTTGGGAACCTAGCTAGCAACTCAGTCTAAGAAAGACCAAAGAGAAACTGCTTCTAGATGTGAGCCTGGATTGTAAACAGCTCGTGTTTTAATCTCACAGAGCTTGCACAGAGGCCTGTCACCCTCCCCCTGCATGCCCTGTTTTTCTGTTTTCTGTACTCTATAAAACCTTATGCTGGGAAAGTCTGGGAGGCAGCAAAACAATAGCATCAGCTGGTCGCCCCAGTGCAGCCTGTCCACAGGTTCAGTGGGACTTAGCAGGACTTCACTGGTGGCAGTCGGTATAGTGGTAAATTTCACCAATTGGCTGCCACTGGTGCGCACATAAATTCTAATAAACCCATGTCTTTCACAGTCATGGGAGCTCAGCACTTTGCATAGCAGAGATATTATGTTACTTATGTCATGGGGACCAAACAATGGTTGTATGAGTTTCTGATTATGAACATGCTTAGAAAAAGTAAGGCCTTCATAAATGCCAGTTGAGGAATCCTGTCCCAAATATTCAAAAATATTTTCCTGTACTAAACCAAATCACCTGGATGCCTGGACCACATATTTTGGTGTCAGTGTAGAAATATCCTTACTAAAATGAGTTGAGGTATTGGTCATCAGCTAACATTTAGGTCCATTACAAGATACATACCTCTGATTTACTGAAAAGACAGGGTTTCTTCTTTATGAGAATGCAAATTAAGTTTCACTGCCAGAAAAATGTTCTTCTCCACCATGACTGGCCTTTTAGATGGTGGACACTGTAATTACTGTAACTGATCACATTACCTTCTCTACGTAGCCTGTCAGGATTCTCAGAGCTGATTCATGGCCCACGTGTACAGAGCATCTTGGGATATTAACCTCATTTTAGGTACTAATTTCACCCAGAAATTTTCTCATTTACTTTTTATAGTGTACTGCATCTTTCTTCATAAATCCTTTTTGGAATATGGTAGGATTGAAAAAATAATCATTTGCGGGGAAAGGGGAGAGAAGGCTATTAGTACTTCCACCCATACTTGGCTAAAGTGCTTCCCTGAAATAGAAAATGGCATATACCATGAACTAGTGACTTCCCAATAAATTGCAAATCACTTGTATCTTTTGACAAGGCAAGATGTTCTAATTTCTGCCCCTATAAGACAAGGTAGGAATGGACAACTGTCTTCCAACTTCTTGCCAACCCAATACAGGTTCAGGGTTAGTTATAAAAGTTAGAATTCTTTTTAACAAGACCCAGAAAACCAAACTCACCACCTTAGGTCTCTCTTTTTGAGAATCCAGTGAAAGCTATATACCCAGAAAAATGCACATAACATAACTTGCATTCAATTCCTGGGTGGTCCATAGATATCCTCCATGTCCACTTATGAGTCTTAAGTTACAGCTCCTTTCTAGAAAATGGCTAGCTTAGACACCAGCCACTAGAGTTCAGAGCCTACATCCTGAGAGAAACCCTATGTATTACACGATTTTCATGTAAAGGTTCAAAGATCAGAGGAGGATTAAGGAGAGCTCCTGCTCACATTACTTAGTAATAAAATAATAATACTGTGAAAACTGCCTCATATAGTCCTGCTTTGCATATAGTCACTCCACATGATCACTCTCGTATATAAAGAAGTAAAACACTGCCTCATCCAACCTCGTTATCCAGTTTTATTTTTCCTCAGAGGACCTCCTTCCACCTAACATTAAATATTTGTTGTTTGCCTCCCTTGACTAGAAGTTCCATAAGGGCAGGGAGTTTTTCTCCTGGCTACATATGTGGTGCATAAGAGGCACTCAGATATGTTACGTAAATCTTGCATAGGATTCTCTATAACAGGTTTTAGTAAATAAAATTTTACTGGAACTCAATCATGCTCACTCACATATCATCTATGCCTGCTTTCATGCTATAGTGGCAGAGATGAGGGGTTGCAACAGGATCCACCTAGTCTGCAAAGCCTCAAACATTTGCAACAAACTTTCTGTAAAGGAAATTTCTCTTTCAAACTTACAGTCGTGTAATCTTTAAAATGTGAATGCAACATAACAACTGGCAAGCTCTTCCCTGATATATTTCAGACAAAATGATTTTGAGATAAACCATAGTTATTTTGTCCATGTCAAAATAATTCTAAGACGTATCATATCTTTTATGCCAGGGACAGTTCAAGTCATTGAATAATTATTGTGGTCATCAAATTTTGCAAATTACAATTACCTGAAAGGGAGCATCAAGATTTATATCCCTTTGCCAATTCTAGAATATATTCAGCACTGTCAATCCTTTTTAAAATTATAGCCTCTGTTGTCATTCTAAAAAAAAAAAAAAAATTTAACTTGCATGGGCATCATTGGTTCCAGGGAACTGAAGAGTAAATGGTAATTCTTGGCATAATTTCAGCCTACTGTTTACGCCAGGTGCAGAGGTGAGCAAAGAGAATTTTTTCTTATCGCTGAATGAGATTTCATTCAAAAACATTATAGTCCAGGGACTAAGACAGGAGGGAGAAGAGAAAAGGCTAGGAAACTTACTGAATTATCTCTGCTAAGTTATTTTGAATAAGCAAGAATACACACAATGATACACAATCATTTGAGAAAACTATCGTTTATTTAGAAAAAAGGTTACACTGGTAGAATTCGGTAGATTAAAATTTTTTCTTTTAAAAATGTCACTGAAACTTTTCCAGATGAAAGTTCAGCAATACAAAGCTCCTCTAATGGTAGAATTAGAACACAACTAACTTTTGATACCCACTCCCCACCGCAGATTTGTCTAACATAATTACAAGAAAAAATGGCAAGGGACAAGTGAATGCTGGTAACTTTTTCTTTTTTAAACAGGTTTTAATGTTGTACATGTACTATATAAAGTGATCCCTAAGTATTGCATTAGACACTGCTCCTACTTTGTTTTTAGTGACTAATATTAAAAACAGCCCAAATAATAAATCAAAATTAGTTTTAAAATGAGGTAAATTCAAAATGGTTCAATAATTGTTTATTTTCAGCTTCAAACAATAAAAAGGAAACATTTCAGATTTTTTAAAAAAACTAAACCTGAAGTGAAATTCTGTACACATGAAACCTCATTTGCTTCTTGGAAACTATATGCAGCACATTGTGCTAAAAATATGGAATAGTTAACACTTTCAGCCATTTACTGAAAATAAATATGTAGAAACTAAGCAACAAGTTAAATACAGTAATGTACAACTCAACAATTTAAAGTTTTCAGCATAGAGCAATAAAGCAGATAAATGAATAATTTAAGATGCAACTGGGCCCTCTTCATTTGTGATTCTTGGCAATCTACTCAGGAAACTAAATTTCTGGTCACAGCTGAACCATTCCATTCCAATCTCATCTGAAAGAAACAAAGTGATTATATTGATAGATAAAAGAAGGAAGAAAAGAAGGAATGGCAGAAGGAGGGAAGGATGACAGGAGGAGGAGGAGGAGGAAGAGGTGGAGGGAGGGAGGGAGGGAGGGAGGGAGCGGAGGGGAGGATGATAGGTGGGAAGAAGATGGAAGAGGAGGAGGAGGAAGGAAGAAAGCAAAGAGGGGGGGAGGAAGGAAGGTTGGTTTAACAAAGAAGAAAAATCAGTGAGTTCCATTAACAACAAAGGCTTGAGTTAAGTCCCTAGATAAGGATGAAATATCTGTATTTCTTATTGCCCACTCTCAGAAACCATTCAAGATAGGCAGACTATGATGACTTCAAAATAAAACAACATTGAACATTTTATCTGTGAAAGAGGGACAAGTGGGAAAAGGGGGAAGGAAAAAATGAAATAGAAACACGTAAAACATTCTTCAGCGACAAGCAATAGCTTGTCAAAAGTAAACAGAACACATAGCAACAAAAAGGAACCAATTTTACATGATCAACCAAAAAAGAAAAAAATGACATCACATTTTTCACAAGGGCATGATTTTAATAGTGACTTATATTAAGATGCAATGTCTGCTAAATTATAAAAATTGCTTTAAAAATATATTGACTTAATTATACTTATTTCCTTTCCTTTATGTATTGACATTTTTCAAATACTGCATACTGAAATAAATTCAAAACATAATCATTACAACATGTGGCAAATAACTTATCTGCCTAACATTTTTCTCATTTATTTTTAAACTAATGCTTAACGCATTAAACTTTATTGATGAAAATACTACATTCACATATTTCATAAAACCAGAGCTAGGAGAGCCTTAAAAAATAATCACACTTGCATGAAATGCTGACAAATAATTTACATATCATTTCTATACAGCATTCTGTTCACACCATGTATAATCTTGATATCATAATTATAATTGTGGATACACTAATGTTGAACTTACAATTTTAATACTTAAAAATCATTGTTCCTATCCATAACTGAAGGATGGATAAACAAAATATGGTACACATTCATACAATGGAATATTATTCAATTATTTTAAAAAATGAAGTTCTGATACATGCTATATTATCATGGATGAACCTTGAAATCATGACTTTATGTGAAAGAAGCCAGACACAAAAGGTCACATGTTGCATAATTCCATTTTTATAAAATGTCCAAAACAGGCAACTCTATAGAGATAGAAAGTATATTAATCATTTCCAGGAGCTGGGGGAAGGGAGAATTGGGAGCGACTGCTAACAGGTGTGGGTTGATGGAAATATTCTGGAATTAGTGGTGATGGTTATTCAGCATAGTGAATAGTAAAAACCATTTTAAAATGGCAAGTTTTATGCTCTGTGAATTTTATTTCATTTTTTTAATAGCAAAAAAGTCAATGTTCCAATCAAGAGTATCATGATGGCCATAACTAGAAAAAGAAATGGGTTCTCAGTCATGAAGATGTCAGTCACAACAGGAGTATTACTGAGCAAAGGAAAATTTGGTGACATATTTAAGGGTTAAAAGATAAAACTGCTATTGCTGTTAAAAATGTAAAGGTGATCTTTCCCACTTGTAAAGATGAAATTAAAATTTTTACAAGAGGCCAAAATCCTCAAGCAATACAATTATCCCAATATTTTCAAATTATAGGAGTTCGCACACAAATGCAATCTATCTACATCATTAAGGAACTGGTTCCAGGAGGCGATTTCCTCTCCTTTCTGAGAAAGAAGGATGAACTAACAAAACAGTTAGTGAAATTTTCATTAGATGCTGCTTCTGGATGGTGAATTTCGAGTAAAAATTGTATACACAGGGACCTTGCTGCAAGGAACTGTCTGGAGGTGAAAATAATGTTCTGAAAATCAGTGACTTTGGAATGTCTCGTCAAGAGGATGGTGGTGTGTATTCATCTTCTGACTTAAAGCAGATTCCCATTAAATGGACAGCACCAGAAGCTCTTAATTATGGGAGATATCGTTCTGAGTGACGCATGGAGCTTTGGCATCCTCCTCTAGGAGACCTTCAGCTTAGGGATCTGTCCATACCCTGGAATGACAAATCAGCAAGCACAAAAGCAAGTGGAAAGAAGATACTAGGTGTCAGTCTCTTAGCAGTGTCCAGAGTGTATTTATAAATTAATGCTGAAGTGTTGGGATTACAAACTTGAAAATCAACCCAAGTTTAGTGAACTTCAGAAAGAAAACTGCCATCAAGAAGAAAGTCACATAGTGATGAAACAGTGCCAAACTCAGCCTTCCAGCAAAATAATATTTTCTTTTCACTAACAATGAGTTTATACCACATTACCTGGAACATTCTCTAAGGTTTTTTTAATTAACTATTTATTTTAAATATGGGCCACTTTTAACCACTGTAAATAAGAAACCCCCGGCTCTAACTGCAATGGATTGCACGGATGTATCTTTTTTACACCTAGAACTGTTGCTGTTTCTCAAAGGGTTTCTACTTCAGGCTCAGTTCAGAGTTGGCTGCCCTCCATCCTAGACCCCTTTACTTTATTAGAGCCATAAGCTGCATTGGTAACACGATGTCTGCAGAACAGTCTAACAAAAAGTGGCCCTACACTCTGCTAAGACAAGATTACCTTTGTAAACATCACCTTCTATTAAGAATTACCTGAACATCCTGGATTTTTTTTTTCTTTTTACTTGCCAGAAACAGGCCCTGCTAAATTAGTAACATTGCCATTTGCCTATGTTCTACTATGTCCTCCTCCTTTGTTAGGGCATCAGAAAACTGCATGAAATGGCCTGAAAGAGCACCCCCTCAGGGTTGAGGCAGCTGATTTTAAATTATGTTATTTTACAGAGACCAATGACAGCAAGAAACAAGTTTGAAAAGTAGGGTGGTCTGGAGAAAAGAGCAGCTAAACTGGTGATCAAAGTAGAGAAGACAGACAAGTAAAAATTCAGTCTCCTTATTGGAGGTGTGCTTATAGACACACTATCTAATTTTATGATCAAAATCACCAAGAAGGTCTTAAGAAAAGTCTCAATTGTTCATAGATTCCTCATAAAAGAGCCCTCTTGGTGGAAAAATTTGCTTTAGAGAAAATATATGTCCACCAAATGAATAGATTATTTTTGGTTAAGTGTCTTCACCTCAAAGAAGGCATCCCAGAATTTAGTTCCCTTCATTTTCACCAAAGACTGAAGCTGTCAGGATTTCATGATACTAGCTCTCTAGTTCTTTTTCTTTCTCTCCCTCTCCCTCACCCCCCCCCTCTCTTTCTCTCCCCTCCAAGTAAAAAGGCATATATGGATAAAATTGACAGCTAAAAAGTCAAATGAATACTTATGAGGAAGAAAGAAGTTACAGGGACAGCCATCCACTATACTCCTTTCACTTACCCCTATGTTGCTACCTAGGATGTTTCATGTGAATAAAATGTAGCTCAGAGTTAAAACTGGGAATTTGTTGACCTGAATCTTAGCGTACCCAGGGGTAACTCTCAGGATAAATACATGTATTGGGGATAGTCACACTCAGGGGTAAATGTGGTATGAGAGCCTTTTGTAAGTGTTCATGTCTATGTCCAGATAAAAACAGCACAGCACCTTAGTAAATATTTGGTCTACCTTAAGTGGAAGAAAGAAGTAGAAAATTCCTCCTGTTTTCTCCAACTTTTCAGTGGCTATGAATATCAGTGCAAAGAACTCACACCAAGTACTTTTAAAAGTATAAAGAATGATAATGAAGAGAAAAATAGTTTGTGTATATCATTTCAATCTCCTACCAAACTTTTGTACACATCCAATGATTCTACATACAGACCCAAATGAAAGCACAATAAACCTGCCCTCAAAAATGTTGCAGCATACAAAGTAACTTCTTTTTAAACAGTATATTATCAAATGCTGTAAATAAACAGAACCTTTTTTTGAGAGGAAAAAAAAGTCAATGCTGTTTCTCATCAATCCCAAAGAGATAGATTTAATACTTCTGTACATAGCTCTCCATGTGAAGTTAATCGAGTTGCTGAAACCTAACAGGTAATAAAGAAAAATACTTGGTTGTTTGATTATAAGAAAGGAATGAAGTTACTGCCTTTAACAAGATCACAATCTAAGTTCAGGGACATGTAACATACTCATATATAAATAAGAATCAGTGACTAGGACTCTGTAAGAAAGCCCACACAAACATAAGCAATGGGAAACTATTGAGAAAGAAACTTAATTGGACACACTCTACTCTAACACATTCCCAGCATCTAGGACTATGCCTTGACATGGCAACACAGTTCTAAAATAAAGCAATCTTTGAGCACTTCAGTCAAAATAAGGCTCATAACAGTAATTATAAAATCAATTGTTTATAGGCATTAGTATATAATGGAAACAGATGAAGTGAGTTGGGTGGGGAAAGATTGAAGTAAAATAAAAATTTAAAAAAGACCCATTCTCTATGTAAGGGGCGGGGTGAGGGGGCACCTATGCAGGTCTAGCTGATTGCTGCCATTCAAAAATCAGAACACAATATTGCCAGATGTCCCAATTTTTCAAGAGAAACTGAAATTCTGATTTGTCAACTCTTCTGATTTTTAAAGATGAACACTTTTTAAAAATGTTAAATATTGTGTGACTCCAGAAGGTACATCTAATGAGCCACGTTCTGCCCAAGGGCTGAGAATTTACAACCCTGGGTTTAGAGCATAAAAGAATTGATTAGGTTACACATATGAGACTGGAGCTGAGAGACGGACCTGAAAAATATATTAGGCCTTATTGGAGTAGAGGATTAGAATAGGAATGTAGTATATTACAAATACAGATGGAGAGGATAGAGCTAACTGCTAATATTCTTTGAAATCAAGAATAAAGTCCAAGATTGAGCCTCTCAAAATCTGGGAGAAAGTCTCAGTTTAGTATAGCATCTGGTTCTAAAAGGACTCTCAATGATTTAACTGAGCTCAACATTCATGAATTGAGGACCACATGTATCAAATTCAAACTGAGAAGCTAAAGGATGGTTCTAAAAAGAAAAATTTAATTGGCAGGAATTTTTAAAGATTAAACTAAAGGAAAGGTTAAAGGCAAAGCAGCTAGTAGTGTTCAAGGAACTAAATCAAGGAGAGAGAAGGAATTTGGACAAAGACTTTAGCAATAACAAGTGAGAAAATACAGAAAAAGCAGGAAGAATGGTGCAAGTAAAACTTATGAGACAGAAAAAGAAGACGAAAGACTTTGCAAGGAATTTAACCTGGGTCACATTTATATATTATATTTCTTAACTCTAATGCAATCATTTTAATGTTTCTGAAATCAGAATTATATTTATCATAAATGTCCTTTCTCTATTCACTCTTCTCAAAAAAAAACATGTATAGAAACCAATGATTCTTAAAATCAGGGGTCCTCAAACTTTTTAAACAGGGAGCCAGTTCACTGTCCCTCAGACCGTTGGAGGGCCGGACTAGAGTTTAAAAAAACAAAACAACTATGAACAAATTCCTATGCACACAGCACATATCTTATTTTAAAGTAAAAAAACAAAACGGCAAAAACACCCGCATGTGCACCACGGGCCATAGTTTGAGGACGCCTGCTTAAAATTAATGACATCTTTGAATCACAGAAATGTGAGACATGCAGCAGCTCTCCTTTCTGTAGAATGTAAAATAAAATTAAAAACAGTAGGAAGCAGCATATTTGAGGTAGCCTAACAGTAAATGGTGCCAATCCGATATTATGAGACCTGTAAAGGTAAAGGCAGAACAACGGAAAGACCTAACCAACCCTTCCCAATAGGAGGCAGCTGGCAAAAGGAAATATCAACCTCACAAAATTGAGACTACCCAAGAAGAAAGTAGAGTACATAATTGTCAGCAAGAAATTGAACAGAATGACCATCATGCTAAATGAACCTTAAAAGGGTATCTGAATTGAGAAGCTCTGCTACAATACCACCAACCTAACACCTAACACCTCAGGCCAGTCTTTTCCTGCCTTTGGTCCTGAGAGATTATACAGAGAGGTAAAGTACAAATAATCCATGGCCTATGTGAAGAACTCAAAGGAATCTTTAGCATAACTTTCACATACCAAAGAATAATATTTAGGCACTGAGTAAAGAGAGATGGGTAAAATCACAGTGAAAGTTGTTAGTTATAGTTAGCCCATTCCTAACACCTAACACCTAGCCCATTCCTATAACTAACAACTTAGGTAGGATTTTTGGTTTTCTTTAATAAGGACACCGTGTGGAAGGAGAAGTAAAAAGCGAAATGCCAAACTGAAAGAAAGGCTAAGCCCGACTGGTGTGGCTCAGTGGTTGAGCATCGACCCATGAAACAGAGGCCATGGTTCAATTCCCAGTCAGGGCACATGCCTAGGTTGTGGGCTAGATCCCCAGTAGGGGGCCTGCAGGAGGCAGCTGATCGATGATTCTGTCATCATTGATGTCTCTATCTCTCTCTCCCTCTCCCTCTCCCTTCCTCTCTCTGAAATCAATAAAAACATATGAAAATTAAAGAAAGGTTAAGGTGAAGAATAAAAAAAGAATAAGAGTTTATAGTTCACTAGAGAAGACAGCTAGTTGTTGAGGTGGAGATGACTAAAATTGAAGAATGGGCAAATAATATTACTTTTATAATATTTCTAATTTTTAAAAAATTACTAAATTCTAAATGCTCTCTCATAATTCTCATTTTACCCTACTCTACTATTTAGATAACAAGCACAGATAACGAAGCAGAAAAAGCACACCATTAGTCAGAAGGTTGCCTATCTGGAACCTCAAAACCCTGCTTTGCAGCCAAAATAACAATAAAAAAAATCTATACCCTATAGCTCATACCCTAATACAGAACAGGCTCTTAGACATTTCTCACTCTCAAAACAACTGTAAAGAGTTTTGGTTTTCTATATGGTTTTATAAAAAAAAATGGAAGCAGTAAATAATATTTGGGGGAGGGTACAGACAGCAAGCATATTTG
Source organism: Eptesicus fuscus (assembly GCF_027574615.1). Taxonomy (NCBI): domain Eukaryota; kingdom Metazoa; phylum Chordata; class Mammalia; order Chiroptera; family Vespertilionidae; genus Eptesicus; species Eptesicus fuscus. The sequence goes on along the minus strand of NC_072473.1, from coordinate 119,390,500 downwards.
ATATCATTAAGAAGTGACAGCTAATACGGAAGCAGGAAAATGGACTATAAAAAGAGTAAAAAACTTCAAATACAGTCATATCAAACCATTAAATGTAGAGGGTAAAGCATCCTACATACCTCAATAATCCTAAGGCGTCACCAAACAATAACTATTTAGATGATGACCTGAGTGCTCAAAAAAGTCTATATTAGGGTGAACACTCTGACCACAAAGACAGTGGACTATTGTCCACATACAATTTACTGAAGATGGTTAAAACACTTTTTAAATCTCACATAAAGCATGAATACCTTGAAAACAAAGCTGCAGATTTTAAATTCCAGAACTTAAAGCACAGACCAGATTTTTCAGCTTTGCAAAACCTGGGCACTGGTAGAAAAAGAGGCACAAAAACTTAAAATAAAAATCTCTGAATAACATGTCTGCATGAACAGGCAAAAAGAACAGAGAACATGAAAGGGCAAGAAGACCTCTGTTTAAGTATTGGCTCTGCCAGCTAAAGTCTCTGTCAACCTCCTCAACTTAACCTTTCAGAGTCTCAATTTCTTCACCGGTAAAATGCAAATGCCACGACCACCTACAGGCTATGGCACTTTAAAAAAAGGTAATTAATTATCCAGAGAAGATGGGAATGAGTGGTGAAAAGAAAGCCAGATGTTCGTAAATATATCTTGGTGTTAAAAAAAAAAAAAAAAGCAGAGCTAATCAGCAAGCTTAAAATGAAAACAGCTTAAAAATAACTGTGAATTTTGTTTTGCATCTATACCCAAAGACCTAGTCATTATATTTAGTTGAAAAATTCTAGTTGTACTTTGCAAAATGGATCTAGTTTCTTCATCATTATCAGACCTCATTTTATAAAATTTCTCTTTAAATGAAAAGGAGGTGAGAGAACACTCACCTTGATGGAAAGTCTTCATTATCTGTGTTTGTCCGAGGACTTATGAGTAGATGACAAATTAAGGGGAAAACTAGGGAAAAAAGAATGATGTCTCATCTTTTAGTACAATCCCTTAGCTTGCAGGCCTATTTGGCTCTAACCAGCTGGTAGCCTCAAACTCTACCAGCTCTGCTTGTCTGCTGCATCATCTTGCCCTTCAATTCCCCATGCTCCCAGCCCAAGGGACTCTGTTCTTTTTCTTCCTCTCAATGATAATACAACCAGAAGGACTCCAAATCCCTTAGTGGCATAAAACAACCTCAGTCAACAAAGAAGTTTAAAAAATATATCAACTCTCCCACTTCCACATTTCTTATATTTGAGAGGATTAACTGGAGAGACCATTTAAAAGCTAAGAGGCTCTTAAGCATTTAGAGCACATACTACAAGGGTACAATTCTAAACATGAACAGTATCAAAGCTTTCCATTTCACTGATTAAAAGCATCAATAAGATGAAAAGGATATTGTTTCTTCTCTTCCTTTCCTCCTGAACTGTCCCGTTTCTCTTTCTTTTCTATCTTTTCTTTATCATGCCTGGACTCCTATAAGGAATGGTGGAATTAGTTGGGGAAGGGAAAACCAAATTAAAAAATCAGCTCAAAATCCCCCACCAGTCATAAATTTTTCTTCAAAAACTTATTTAATATGACACCAAAAGCACAAGCAACAACAAAGAATTGGACTTCATCAAATAAACACTTTCATGCATCAAGTTACACTATCAAGAAAGTGAAAAGACAATCTACCAAATGGGAGAAAGTATTTGCAAATCATAGATCTCTTAAGGTTCTAAATATCAGACTATATACAGAATTCTTACAACTGAGCAACAAAAAGACAAATAATCCAATTAAAAATGGCCAAAGCATCTGAATAAATTTCTCCAAAGAGGATATACAAATGGCCAAAAAGCACATGAAAAGATACTCAACATCATTAGTCATTAAGGAAATGCAAAATCAAAACCACAATGAGATGCCACTTCACACCCACTAGGATGGCTATGTAATAAAAAATAAAATTTAAATTAAAAAACATGTTGAAAAGAATGTAGAGAAATTGGCACCCTCATGCATTGCTGGTAGAAATATAAATTGTGCTGCCACTGTGGAAAACAGTTTGGTGGTTCATCAAAAAGTTAAACATAGCATTACCATATAACCCAGAAATTCCACTCCTGGGTATATACACATGAGATTTTAAAACAGGTATTCAAACATATACTTCATAGCAGCACTATTCACAATAGCCAAAAGGTGGAAAACACCAAAGTCCAACAAATGGTCAACAAATGTGGTATATTCATACAATGAAATATTGTTTAGCCATATAAAGAAATGAAGTACTACTGATTCATGCTACACCATGGAAGAATCTCAAAAACATTATGCTAAATGAAAAAAGTCAGACACAAAAGGCCCCTTTATTACATGATTCCATTTATATGAAATATCCAAAATTGGTAAATCCACAGAGACAGAAAGCAGATTAGTTTTTTTTTCCAGGGGATAAAGGGAGGGGAAAATGGGGAATGCAGCTTAATGGGTATGGAGTTTCCCTTTGAGGTGATGAAAATGTTTTGGAACTAGATAGAGATGGTGATTGCACAACATTGTAAAGATACCAAATGCCACTGCTTGTATACTTTAAAATGGCTAATTTTGTTATGTAAATTTTAACTCAATTTAAAAAATATTTAAAAGGAGCAACCTCCCCTCTAAAGCATACAGAAATTTTTAAACTATCACCTTATAATTTTCTAAAACTGCTTTTAATAACTATAAATTTAACAACTATAAATATTTAAAATACACATATTTTGAATATACAACCTAATAATGCTTTACACTTTAGTGATGACTTGCTTACTTAATGACTGATGCATGAGATATATTTTGAATATCATCCATTAATAAGTACCTAAGAGAATGCACACTACACTTAATGTGAGAATCAAATACAAGTTGCAAACACATAAGGTTATTAGGAGAAAATGTTATAAAAATGTTTAGAATCACAAACATTTTTTACTTTATGACACTGTAATGATCAGGGAGAATACATGTAACCATATTTTAATCTCATGAATACAGAGAAATTAAAAAGCACTGTTGGTGGAGAAGAAAGAAAACACAAAAAGAAAGGCTGAAACTCAGTGAACAGAAATAGGTGGGAGTGGAATGGAGAGGAAAGGAATTTCAGAGCTAAACTAATTCTACCCTTCCAGTAATTTGAGACTGAGTTGGTTTGAATTCCCCGGATAACCTGTCCTCCCCTACTGTCTCATCTTTCCATCCCAAATAATTAACAAAAGACTATTTGAATATAAAAGAACCTCAATATTTGCTGCATTTTCAAAGGGTTAATTTTCTAAGTAAAGTATATTGTTCCTTTGTTTTCCTAATTTACCTTTTTGCCACTGGAGGAGATTTTATCCATTTTTTCTGATTTAAATGAATCACCGCCTTTTTCTTTGCCTGAAGATTTGGACTTATTTTTTTCCTTGTCTTTCTCATTTGGATAAGGAGACTCACATGGACTTTCACTTTTGTGTTTTGAAACCGCCACTAAAATTATAAAAGAGAATCATGAAAGCCATTGCCAATTCAGTTTGACAATTGTTTCAAAAGTATTGGTAAGTCTACCTACTTGTTCCATTTTCCTCTTTTCGCCTCTTGGTTAAGTCCGGTAGCACTTCACGGTCATTGTTTGAGTGATCCTAGAACCAAGAATTGTGAACTACATTGATCAACAGTGTTTTTTTTGTTTTGTTTTGTTTTGTTTTAAAGTATTACTTTTATGCAAGAAGAGCACAGCATTGTTGAATAGTTGTGATAGTTTCACATACTTGGTAAAATGACATGAAAGACAAGCAGAGCTGGGAGAGATTATTAGGCTGAAGATCCTTATTACTGTAGAAGATTCAAACACACTTTAGGATGAAAATACCAATTAAAACACTAAATAACAGATTGCCATGCAACAAACTAGTACTTTAAAAATAGGCAACGAACATACTATTGTACACAATAACGAGCTTTCCAAACTAGTTTTAAAAAATTACAAACCCTTTTCCGTTCCTTCCTGTCCTTTTCATCTTTTTTCTCTCTTTCTCTGGATCTTTCCCTTGACTTGTCCAAATCTTTCTTGTCCATTTCTCTCTCCTTACTCTTGGACAGTGGTGAAGGAGTATGATTAAGGTAGAGCTGTTAAATTAAGGCAACATTACTAAAGATTATAAGTTTTCCAGTATTGGTATTATTTGCTTGATTGTTTATTTAATGAAAAGACAATTGGTAGTTAGACCCCAAGTCAAAACTGGTCATGTGTCTGGATTACAAGAGGTAAAATAAAAGAGCATGGCACAAATTATGCAAATATTTCAATTCTAGGGCTTATAAAATTACCAGTTCATTCCTGCCTTGACTGAGATTCATTAGTAGATTCACAAGCTACAGTTCTTTTTATAGCTCTATTGTGAAGAACTATAACCACCATTACAAGAGTCCATATGTGAAAAATAGTGACTAGACTTTCTCTACTGTAAAAAAAAAATTACAAACCTCTACAAAATCATGGAAATTTTAAATAGTTTTACCATCTACTGATAGGCAATCAATGACAGTAAGCAAAAGTATAAAATAAAGCCTAGCCATAACTAATACATCTTTTCTGCCTCAGAGTATATCATGCATAGATTATCCTAAATTATTTTTACAAATGTAAAGGCTACATACTCTCCAATTCTGAAAGCACTCAGATTTCTATCTAATTATCATAACTAACTGTGTATTTTGTCTTACTAGTTCTAAATAACTCAGCAAACTATATAGTCAGCTGTGGATGATGAAACACCTCAAAGACTGAAAAATGATAAACCGATATTCTCCTCTGCTTATTCTTTCTCTGCCAAAAAGTCCATAGGCAATAAAACAGCCAAAGATGAAGGATTTGCTAACTCTAGTAATTAAGAGATAACCTTACTTATGCAAGTTGTAAATATGGAAATCTACTATAAAAGAAATCATTAAGGAAGAAATCAAATACCTAACCTTACAGCATTTATAACTGTGCTACAAGCTTATGTTTAAGACATTAAAAGTATTAGGCAGCAGAATACTGAATATAACTTGTTACATAACTACACAATTCTAGATATATCTTAGCAATGAAAAGAACAGTGAGTCAGAAGTCAAATATTGTTACAAAATGAAATCCTTTGATATTCAAAGGAATACATAAAAAAGACAAACATCACTTTGAGAATTAAAGAAACACATTTTTTTAACACCACCAAATATTTTCAATTCAGCTGGCTCAGAAATAGTGCCATAGCAATACAGAAGTAGATTCTTTAAAATTTCAATGTTTAAAAGTTGGTGATCAACTGAAATACACAAAATGTTCATTATTAACAAAGAGCAAGAGAATGAAAAACAGTCATAAAAGTGTTTGTGCAAAATGTACTCTTGCTGGGTATAATGCGCTAAATGACACTTCAAGATTTTCTGTATACGAGTTGTATTCCTGTCTTAATATTACTCATGAAACTGACAAGACAATGGAAATAATATATTACTGCAATACTTGAAAAAGATTTCTCTAAAAGAAGTATTGCTTAATTCTCCCAATAGAAACAAAAAAAGTTTTGTTACAAATAAGCACCCCTGTGCACACACATACACACATACACACGTGCACACACATACACAAGAATGAAGTTTTTAATTGTGCCTAACTTGAATTCTGTATTGCTAGAAATTGAGAAACCTAGAAAATTTTTTTTTAGAAATGTATTCAATTATATTCCTTCTTTCTACCCTCTTAAGAATAGTGCTGATCACAATACTCTTTCCACAAAAACAAAGTCTCTCATTACCTATGGGATAAAATGCATACTCTTCAGCTTAGGTTTTCCGAACTCTTCGCAATCTTTGCACAATTATATCCTACTAGGGAGCACCCAAAGCATTCTATATGCTGTGGCTACTACTGTTCCCTAACACCCTGCCCTTCCCAGTTTTCTTCACCAAAATGGTTGTTCACTTTTACCTTAATCTCTTAAAATCCTACTTAGCCTTCACATTCAGCTCAGAAGTCATCATCAGTTTAACTGTCCCTCCACTCTGCAAATCACTTTCTGGTGAACTCATATTACTTCATATTAACCTTTTTGTGACAGGTATTCCCTGTTAAATTCATGTCATTTATTTTTTAGCATACATAGTTTCCAGTATGTTAAGGAACTAATGTATCTTTTCTGCTTTTACACACTTACTAGTGCCTTGTACACACACAGTGAGTACTCAATAAATGTCTGCCAAATAAAATTAATGATTTGTTAAATTTATCTGCATGAAGCATTGTTGAATTTTTGTTTTTATTTTTGACATTAGGTTCATTAGATTCAAAAAAACAATTTGATTTCAAAATCTGTTTAAGAGAACACTGCTACATTTTTATTAAGGCTACAATATATAAAGACAGCCTAATTTGCAGGCTTGGGTTTGGCTGTAAATACTTGTTTTAAGATGGTAACAGAAATTAAAAGCAGCATTCTCTTTTGAGGTGGTTATTGCCGCCCTCCTAAATTACACAGAACCTACGTTAAAGGAGCATGATTTTCACACATTCTTTATCAAATGCAACTATAGTAGGATTGCTAGGTAAAAATACAACTGACCAAAATTGAAACTATGCCAATTAGAAATTGGGGTAAAAGGTGAACTGACAAAATATTTGGATACCAAGCTAGATTTTTCTCTCTTTAACTAATCAAATAAAAATAGTAAGTAAAAGAAAATTTTAAAAGAGTATCCCAGGGCATAACTCAAAGGTTAAACTAAAGCAGGGAAACAATTTTATATATACAAGTGACAAGACAGCATGAAAAAATAGACACACTTCTTTTGAGTCCTCTAAAAAATAAAAGCTACCCCAGGAACAGAAAGTATATACAGATCAAGTTTAGAGATCATTGTAAGTCCAGTAATTTTTGCCCTAAGACATATATATGCTATTAAAATTTCCTACACATATAAAAATGCAACATTAATTACTGTGCAGACCAGTAAACCTTGGATGCTTTACCAAAGTCCAAAGGCCTAAGAGTTCATTTCAAATATTTATTGAACACCAAATAATATTGCCAGGTACCATGCTAAAGCACAAAAGATCTGAAAAGTTGGTGAAACACATAATTTTTAGAAGTGTATTCATATGCCATTTTCAAATTTTTCTGGTTGTCTGTGTAATAAACCTATTGAATTTTAAATGCCCAAAAAGTCACCATCAAGTAGTAGTAACACTGACTTAAATCATTATAAGTTTAAAAACAAGACAAACATGTTAAAGGAGTTAGGAACCCTGTCAACTACTGTTGAAATGGGTGCTAAGAATCAAGGAACCATAATGTTTTTTCTTACAATTTGTTTTCATTGTGGTAATAAGAACACCTGAGGAATCTTAATTGTAGTCCAAGTTTTGATACTGACAAGTTATATGCCACTGGGAAAGGACCGAGAACATCTTCAGTCTCTTAGTCAAAAATACACTAACACCTATCCTATCTACCTCATAGCACTGTAATGAGCACAAAATGAGATAACATATGTTTCTCTCACATATGTTTATTTTCAAAAGGTTTTCACAAATGTAAAGAACCATAATCTTCATCATTGATTAGAAAATCCAGTTAACTTTATATAACAGCAGGTTTCAAACTGCTTCAAAATATGTTTCAGGAAATACTCACAAGGCAACATTGTAAAACCATAAATTTAAAGTAGCCCACACAAGCCACTGATGATTAAGACTGACATACACAATCCCAAACTGGTTGTGAAAACCTACTATATTGCAATATATATTTAATGTAGCCAATGAAAAGTTTTACTTTAAAAGCATTCACAGTACAAGCTGATACTCTTGATTAATACAGTATATTCTAAAAACAATGCTACAATTTTAGGACACAGGCACAATGGCTAATCTAAACTGTTAAAAATTAATGCTTATTTGCCCAATATCCACAGACATTTCATTAAAAAGCTATAGATCTAGAAGCAATTACTACTGTCAACTGGCTTTGTTTCAAAATTTCATTTTGTATTGGTCCACCAGTAAAGAATCATACTTAGCAGATATATAAGAGGAGGCAAAGTAGAATATAAAAGTAAATTAGAGTACAAGTTTTATAATAATAAAGACAAAATAACATGAACAATGGACAATTCAACTACAATAATGAAATGAACTCTGTAATAAGATATACAAACTGCACATTATTTTTAATAGCAGTACTACTCAAGAAAGTAGAGTAATAGGCAAGAATTAATACTGACATGTAAACACCATCAAGTTGAGTGTTCCCCCTTCAGGAAAATGATTCGTTTATATTGACCATATTTCTTGATATTATGCTGCAACTACCAAAAAGGTAGCTCAGCATAGGCAATATAAATAATTTTATGGATTGAAATGGGCTCAGTTTTTAGAATGGTTATGTGAATGCATCAAATTTATGTTTTGGTCTTTCAGGCTGCCTAAAAAAGTCAGAAAACAACCTGACAGATTTATTTTAAGAAATTATATAAGCCTACTCCCCAAAACAAGCCAACAGTGTCTTCCCCAAACCTTAATTTCCAGATTTTGAAGCATAAAAGGGTAATGCATAACACAGCAAGCAAGGAGAGATTATAGAAATGTTGCCACATTACACACATTTTAGAACAATCTCATTAAAAGGGACCATTGTCATCCATTTTCAGTTTGTGATAGGTATTTTTTAAAGTTATCCTAATAGATCACTGAATTTACTAGGGCAAGGGTAAAGAATTTTTTGGTATTACTTAGGCATGATGATTTTAAAAGACTCAAACCTTTGCTGAAGACTCCTTGAGTTCGATGAGACTGTCCTGTAGAAAATGAATGGAGATGACAGGTGAGCTGGCATAGTTCTCAGAACCCAGAAGAACTTTGGGAAGTATGGCTGTAACCTGGAAATAAACCAGCTACTTCTTGTGAGGATAAATCTCGTGATGTCATTAGTACATGAATATCAACAATAAAAAAAAAAAAAGCAAAACCATGTAATGGAATTGTAATGTTTAAAAAACTAAATAAATTATATGTACTCAATGTAACAAATAAAACTCTTTCTCTGCTCAGAATTTAAAAATAAATGTCAATGCCATATTTTCCATTACACTGTAAGTTACAGGTAATGTTAAGAGGCTTAAGAAATCAAATTATTTTTTTCCTACACAAAAAGTTTAAAATAGTGGAGGTCACTGTGGAAGAACAATACTATCGTACATTTTCATAGTTTTTAATTGGGAGGGTTCCATTTTTACTTTACTGTGACTCAAACATAATATACACATTTCATATCCTAGCCAGAAAACTCAGTGGCATTATATTAATAAGAAAACAAAATGTATTTTATAAAAGACTGATTTTTTTTTTTTTTTGCAAAGTGCCTCTGATGGTGAATCTCATACCTCCCAGAACAAAACAAAACAAAACAAAACAAAACAAAAAAAAAAAAGAAAAAGAAAAAAGAAAAGAAATTACGGTATTCCACCACAGTGCTCTTGATGAAGAATTAGTTAACTTACAGTTTTTAAAGTTCAACGTATTGCAAATTCAAAGATTCCATGAAATTAGATGGCTTTAGAATTAAAATTAAATATCGAGCAAGGAATGGCTACCCTGAGTCTTCAAGAAGGCTACACCCACGATTTTGTGCTGCAGTTGAATGCCTGGGGTTTCTCTTTGCTTGGTGGTAGGATTGGATGCCACATCTGCTTTTATGGTAACGCAAGGTTCAACTTGTTGGGAACCCAATGGGTATAAACAAACCTCCAAGGGAAGATACAACAGAAGCTGCATGCTCACTGAATATACACTACAGGAGAACTGATCACCAAGGAGACTTTAAAATGGAACTCCTTTCAAGATTCCTTCTTAGAAGGCACACATCGGTATGATGCTCATCAAGAAGCTTGATGAATTCAGAGGTATCTTGTTTATCCTGTGTCATCCAGGAAGTCTTCAGTACTATATATTCTTCAATATTTATGCTGAAAAATAGGCTTCATTCTGCTGAAAAGATTCATTTGCTTGTAGCCACCATTGCACTCCAAAAAGACTGCTTAAAGCAGTGAGGCACTTCTGGGTAAAATTTCTCTTGCACTTTGAAACACTATAAAATTAGTGCTCAGTCCTTGAAGTTGTAACATTTTTTGTTACAAAAATACTCAATAGAAAAAAATATCAGTCCACCAATATGTAAAAAATTCATTTTCTAATGCAACATGAAACCTCCAGTGGCTCCAGTGAATACTTGGCATAAGACTTGAAGGAAGTCAGGACACGTATTCCAAACAGGTGAGCCTAATATGGACGCTGCCTTCCTCAGGCTATACTAACCTTTACTGTTGAGGAATGTGATGGAGAAGGATGGGTATCAATTTTGCGGCGTTTTTGTTCTGTTGGGGAAAAAAAATAGTCACAATAAGACATACTTCCACTTTTTTCAAACACCTCAAAATATGACCAACTTTTAAGGTCATCAAGTATTAGTTGCCCCAGTAAAGTTCCTAGATAACTTGCCAAAACAAGGAGACAAACGCAAATATACATTACAAAGACCAAAGGCAAACAAATATAAAGAAAGGCAAACTTGCCCCTTTCAGGCTCAGTAATATCTGATCGGGGAACAGGTGACTTCAAGGACCCAGAAACTGGAGTTTTTTCTCCTCCTTTTACATTTTCCTTTGATTTCATTTCCTTTGCTATATCTCTTTCTCTGGATGGCTCCTTCTCTCTTTCCTTTTCTTGAGTTGATTTTGATTCTACGTTGGGGACAGTGGTCTTGAATTTCTCATCTTTAGCTTTGTCTTCCTTCTTGAATTTTTCTTTGTCTTTGTCGGACTTAGGTGTTCTTTCCTTCGTCTCTCTTGCTTTTTCATCTTTATTTGGTCGCTCTTCCTTCGGTTTGTCTTTACCATCTTTACCAAGTACCCTGGCCTCTGGAGTAGTAGCTGGAGTCTTTTCTTTTTTCTCTTTTTCTTTCTCTTTTCCTTTTTCTTTGTCATTTTCTTTAACGGTTTTGCTGCTTAAGAATAAAAATGTAAGATTTTTAAGACAAACAGTCATAAAATATATTTCATGTTTTTAATCATTAAGGGTTTCTTACTGACTTGTTCCTACCTGTTAGAGCCACTATTTCCATTGCTTGAATTCCCTTTTGGTGTGGCACTAGAAGCTTTATTAACAGCTTTCACACCACACTGAGATCTCTCCCTTGATTTATCTGAAATAAAGGTAAGATTTTATTTGACAATCCACTAAATATAAGTAAACTACAATTTCATAGCAAAATGATTAGAGTTTAATTAGAAGAAACAAAGGATTGATTACTCCTTGACAGTTACATACTCTTACCTGGGGAATAAAGAAGTAATTATAAGGCAGCATTTTACTTGGCATGTGATACAAAACATTTCAGTTTGTTGAAACAAGCCATATTATTTATAAATTTCTACAAATAAGCATACCATTCTCCTCAGCACCGCTTTCATCAGATTTAGATGCACTTCCTATGGACGATGAAGAAGACCCACCACCAGGCCCATTTTGTACACTGGCAACTGCATTCCTCGGAGGGGGGTCTTTGTGATGAAACTCATTTTCAGGTATCATGTATGACTTTCTACTTTTCAACTGCCCAGAGTAGCTGAAAGTCGCACAAAGTGTTTAAATATACAAATACAAATCAAAAAGTACAAACATGAGGTTTAAAAGAATAAAATTAGCAAGGTAAATAAAAATTTCAATGTAAATCAATCCTTAAACTAAGATGCCTTTTTTTTTTCACTATTGAAGATCTGATAACCCAATTGATGATAAAATTACATTTCCTCAAAACCAGTACATATTATATGACTTGTGAAACTATCATCCAGTATAGACCGGAAGCTGATAATCAGAAGTGACAACTCTCACCAGCCTGTGGGAACATGATCGCATAATCTCCCATAATTTCCTGAAGTAAAGCAGAAAATAAACTTCAACACTGTAAAACATTTTAAAGTCTTCAGAATCCTTCTGTTTCTAGTCTCATAAAAATCACATTAAAGTATAATTGTGTTACCCCATAGCCAATGCATATAGATCAGGCCTCTTCTCTTTTTCTTCTTGGAAGATTTTATGCACTCTTCTTTCCAAAGCCTGACCCAGATTCAAAACTTTTGGGTACCAAGGAAGTATTTTTGTTAGCACAATCAAGATATTCCTGATGTGAGTATATTCGCCTGTTTCAAGGCAATGTACTGATGCCTACAACAAACATTTTAAGATCATTATAAAAGTGTAAGTATGAAGAGAGAAAAAAACACCTTTGAGAAATACATTTTTTTACCTTGGTTAGTTTGTAATGCCATTTATGTACAACATGCCGAAAATTTTCATAGTCTAATTGATCAGCTTTATTTCCGCCATCGAATCCAGTTGCCCGTAATATAGTAAGGAATCCTGGATAATTTCCACATTCCTAAGAGGCAAAAATAGATTGTTACTTTAAAAGAAAAATCTGTCCCCCAAAGTAGCAGAGGCTGAAACGTAAGTAGACTAGATTAATGATTCTATGTGAAAACATAATGTGTATTTGAATGATAGGTAGTTTTCATAGAAAGACTCAGTTTATTCCATAATACTAATTTAGAATGTTATCAATTTGAAATAGGATAAAAATATATAGCACTTTTAATAATGGATGAATTATGCTTAAATGTTAAACACTGTTTTACAACTGAATCTTAACCTCAGCTCCCCTTTTAAAACAGAACAACCTAGAGATTTTATTGGAAGTGTCATTATATATGTGGGTAAAATATAAGCATATTATTAGTCATACCTTTTCATATGTGGCTCTATCACTGTGCCACCTGGTTACAGTCTCTAACATGCAGCAAAGAAATCTCCCATATCGACTAGCTTCATTTTCAGTACAACTTGCAACTGTGTAAATTATGTCAGAGAAAACCTACAGGAAAAAATGTTTGAGAAAAAAACAAACTGAAGTCAAAATTAGTTCAAAAATATCAAAAGATCATGTTACAGTAAATCATAATATACCAAACAGGTAAATTCAGTCGAAATCTATATTCCCTTTTTACATTCACAATCCCAGAGACCTTTAAAGATTTTAGCTTTGGTGAGGAAATAGCACATTCATAAAACAACAACAAAACTTTTATAAAGAAAGCTGATTTACAGTGACAGAAGAAAACAGCTATCATTATTATTACACTAGAGGCCCAGTGCATAAAATTCATGCACGGAGAGGGGGGGGGGATCCCTCAGCCCGGCCTGCACCCTCTCCAATCCGGGACCCCTCCGGGGATGTCTGACCGCCTCTCGCAATCTGGAACCGCTGGTTCCTAACCTCTCGTCTCCCTGCCTGCCTGATCGCCCCTAACCCCTCTGCCTGCCTGATCACCCCTAACCCCTCTGCCTGCCTGCCTGATCACTCCTAACTGCTCCCCTGCTGGCCTGATCGCCCCTAACCGCCTCTGCCTCACCCCGCACCCGGGACCCAGGATTCCCTCCTCCAGCTGGTCGCAGGCACCCGGGACCCGGGCTTTCCTCCCTCTGGTTGGCCACAGGCACCTAGGACCCAGGCTGGCTTCACCCGGGCCGACCACAGCTACAGAGGACCATGGGCAGGCGGCTTTACCCGGGCCACAGCTGCAGGCGCCCAGTACCGTGGGGCGGGCAGCTTATCCCTCTCCCAGGCTGCAGGTGCAGGCACAGCCACTGGCACCCGGGACCATGGGGCGTGCAGCTTGTCCCTCTCCCGGGCTGCAGCCTGGCTGGTCCTCATTCCTCTCTCCCCAGTGTTGAGTGCCTGAGCCGTTAAGGCATGACAGTGTAAGGGTGTGATAACCATTTGCATATTAGCTCTTTATTATATAGGATCATAACTTCTTTGACAGAGACTTAGCCACAGATATCACTGGGGTTAGGGGAACAGTAAGCAGAGGCAAGTCTGATAGAAACCAGAAATAGGCAGATGACATGCTGTAACATATATTACATTTTAAACCACAAAATGCAGTAATTAAGAAAAACACCAGGTGCAAAAACTTGTGAATGTGACCATGCTGAAAAGCATCCCTGCTGTTATGTTATGTGCAAAGTTGTAAGCTTTTTTGTTGTTTTTGAGGGGTGAAGGTTAAAAATGGAGACGAGTATAGCAAACATATAAACCCAAATGTTGAGTTAATAGATTAACTAGGGGTGCTTTTTATGTATCGGGCATTATTCAAAGTGCTTTTGTGTGTAGTGACTCATTTAATACTCATAACAATCTTATGAAGTAGGTACTATCCCATTTTACAATAAGAAAACTGAGGCACATAGAGGTTAAAAACTTGCTAAAGATCATGTAGCTAGAAATTAGCAGAGCTAGGATTCAAGTTCAGGCACTTGGCTCTTGAGTTCATGCTTTTAACCACACACACAACAATACCTATATAGATTATAATGTTTCGCTATCTTTGCATGAGACTTTTTTTTAAAAAGGTTGCAATAAAAAGAACTTACTCGATCATAACAAAGAAGTGTGGAAAAATTTGGAGTTTTCTGTTGATGTACCAATTCAACAAAACGAGCACAGTAAACAGCATCAATTGCTGAAAAAATACATCGAGGAAATATACACAGCTGTAGAAATTTTGTGATGGTCTCATTTTTGGTAGATTCTAAAAATAAGGGAAGAATATATTAAGTGGTAAACTTCTTCCTCAAGTGCCTCAAGGACACTAAACATGACAACATATTAACTTTAGTATAGAGAATGCTATACAATGACAAGCTACATAATAGTTAGCAACCAAAGGGTCATGCCTAGAATAAGACTTTCATTTTTACGCTGTGGATACTCTTCTATCTATAATTTCTCCAGAAATAAGATTTTATACAAGAAGTTAAATTATTATAGTTATAAGCTACTTAATTTTATCAGCAAACTAAATCAATTCCTTCAGTGAACAGGAGAAGATGACTCTGCATTAATGAATAACAAAAAAATGGGACAGTGAACAGAGTTGAAAAACAAATATAATACACTTCAACATCTCCAGTTATAAAGTTCTGCTTTTGTAATTTAGCAATAGCAGAACAATTCCAACAACATACTTGCTAAAAGCCAGTTGTCTTTTTCCAGTTTCAGTCTCTGTAGAACTCGCTGTACATGTTCCATCTGTTTCTTTTCTTCTTCAAGAAGTTTGTCCTGAAGGGCAGTACAGCGCTCCTTCTCTTTTTTCTTTTTATTTGGAGGCTACAAAGTATAAGTGAGATATTTTTCTAACTACAGGCACACTGCCTCCCTTTCTTTTAATTAAAATTTTCAAAAAGAGATAAATGCTATTTTATATTCATTACTTCAACAGGGGTGTTCAGGAGTCTACTTAGATGTGCTTTCACCTCCATTTAACAAATTCAAGACAAAGTCACTCAGTCTTCGTACACCACCAAAACAGGATACCTTCCCAACACTGGTACCTTTATTCTGAGGCACAGAGTCATCTTTGACTCTTCCATCTCCTTCATTCCAATATCACAATACCTTACAAGTCTTGTGTATTCCCACAACCTCCACCATAGTCTCAGCACTTCACAATGACTTACCCAAAAAGCCACCTGGCTGATCTTCAGCCTACTGCTAGTCCTTTCCCCTATCAAATGCATTCCTCATACCATTGTCATGAATAATTTTTCTAAAGTAGCATTTTTATCATTAAGTCCCTACTCAGAAATCTAAAATAACCCTCAATTTTATCAAGTCCTCTTTTCCAGCATTCACTACTCTACATACACTGGCCCCGTTCAAACTTACCACTGAGCCCATTGGCTACTGTAAACGTGGCCTCCTTAAACTTGGGACTACTTCACACCTTTGCTGGAGCTCTAGGGTAGCCAATTTGCCTTCATTATTTTCAAACCTAATCTATCTTCAAGGCCTATCCAGCTCAAGACTTACCTCCTCAATAAAGCCTTCTCCTATAAGAGTTCTCCTCTTTGGAACTACTATTGCTATTGCAATTGGAATCACACAGATCATTTTTTAAGTTCATTAACATAGACTTCAGTAGAAAAGCAAACTCAAATACCTTTTGAGTGATCAAAACTTCCACATACTCACCAAGCCCTCAGCCCCAACCATTGAGAGGTCACCATTAAACCCACTTAGGACAATATTATATAGTAACAGGATTGTGGCTTTAAGGAACCCGAGCTAACACAATTTCAAAGTATGGGTAATGCTAAATTAATACCATGACGTTATTGTACTTGAGCTACTAGAATAGAAACCTACCATTTCCTGATTGTCATCAATTGCTTTCATCTGGACTTTAAGTTTACTGACTTCCCGTTCATAGCTGGTGTGTGGAACTGCAAGGTCATACATTGTCAATGACCAGAATGTGGCATAGAATTGAGGGCTGATGTCATCCCAGACTTTGGAAACATGTAAGGAGACCACTGCTTCATGGACAGGGGCCATCACCATTTCACATGATGTAATATACTTGTGAACTTTATGTTGCTGTTTACTTCCCTTTTCTGATTTTTTAAGTTCGTCATACTTGGACTGGAAATAAAAAGTAAACACACATACACAACACAATTTATAGCATTGACTTTCACTGTATAAAAACCTATGTTCCCCAAACTGAGCTACCAAGTGAAACAGACTCATAGATAAAGAGCAGGAAGACAGCTCAGAGTGTAGTGGTAGAGGGACTGAGCAAAAAAGGAAAAAAAGAGAGAAAGAGAGAGAACTCATGGGCCTGGACAACAGTGTGGTGACTGCAGAGTTTGGGAAGGGGGTGGGTGGAAGTGGAAGAGGGCATAGAGGGGATAAATAGTGGTGGAAAAATAATTAATTTTTTAAATGAAAAAAAAAAATCTATGTTCCCTTTTCAAATATCAGATAATGACTAATCAAAACTGTTGTAAGAATTCTAGTTTCTTACCAAAAAGACATTTATTTTAAGATAAATCATTCCTGGAAGCTGTTCCAATCTTTAGTACTGTATGCTCACTAGCAGCTTTTCAGAAGATTCTTATTGAATCTGACCTGTTGAGTAAGTGAATAAGGTATGTATGGCCCCGGTCCATTCCCCCAAACCTGTTCTCTCTTATTGATGCATCATGTATTGGGCATATAGGGTTTCCACTCCTGCTTTTGAGATATTCAAGTGAACCAAGTAGAAGGTTATAACACTGGTAAAGAGGCAGGATGGAACTACTACAGCCAACAAGGACAGAATGTTTTATAACTACATGTAGTCCTTATCAGATGTTACAATTTGTCAATTAAGAAGCTAGATCAGCCCTGGCTGGTATGGCTCAGTGGATAGAGTATTGGCGTGAAGACTGAAGGGTCCCAGGTTTAATTCTGGTCAAGGGCACATGCCCGGGTTATGGGCTTGATCCCCAGTAGGGGGCATGCAGGAGACAGCCAATCAATGATTCTCTCTCATCATTGATTTCTCTCTCTCTCTCTCTCTCTCTCTCTCTCTCTCTCTCTCTCTCTCTCCCCGTCTCCCTTCCTCTCTGAAATCAGTAAAAATATATTAACCTTTTGCACTCAGATGTTGAGTGCAAATTACTCTTTGAATGTATCAATAATTTGAAATATAAAAAAAATCCAAATAAATAAGTTTGTATGAAAAGAAACTCCAGTTTTTTATTCTACTGCCGCGCTTTGTAAAATCTGGGGTATTTAAAAAATTAAATCCCGAGTAGAATAAAGGAATCGAGAAAAAAGCAAGCGAGTGCAAAGGGTTAAAAAAAAAAAGAGAGAGAGAGAGAGAAGAAGAAACTGGATCAGCCCTAGCTGGTTTGGCTCAATGAATATAGTGTCGGACTGCATCTGAAGGGTCCCGGGTTCAATTCCAGCCAAGGGCATGTACCTTGGTTGCAGGCTCGATCCCTGGCCCTGGTCAGAGGTCATGTTGGAGGCAACTAATCAATGTTGTCTCTCTTACATCAATGTTTCTCTCTCAGTGTCTTTCCTCCTCCCTTCTACTCTCTCTAAAAATCAATGGAACTATATCCTCAGGTGAAGATTAACAAAAAAACAACAACAAAAAATAAGCTGGATCAATGCTAAAAAAGGTTATTGAGAAAGTCACCATAAGACTAAGTAGGTTGACCAACTGTCCAGGTTTGCCAGTAATTTAGGGGTTTCCCAGCATTCGAGACTTTAGTGCTAAAACTGGGAAAGTGCCAGGCAAACCAGGATCAACTGGTCACCCTAATGCCAAACTAATAAGATATTCTATGAATGGCTATGGTATATTGGAGTTCAAAGTGTGTGGGAACTGACACTAGCTTTTTTGGCCTGGTTGGTTTGTCCTAAGTAGGAGGAGAGCCAGAGGAAGGCCATACTCTTAACTGTATGAGAAAAAGAATGTTAGTACAATGGGAAGAACTACATTATTAGTTCACAGAGTGTATGCCAAATGTCAAAAATAAAGTAATACCAGGTGAAGCTATTACTACTGTCTCATGTCCCTCAGTCTCTTTAGGATGACGGAGCCCTCACCCAGAAAATTCTGTTTGGGTTAGGTATCACCCCTGAATATGAACCTGAGAGGAGACCTAAAACTAGCTTCTTCTTCATGTTAGAAAAGCACTTAATCATTCAGTTTGTGCTAAACATGAAACCCAGAACTAAAAGGTCAGAATTAAAGTTTAGGCAAAGACTCTTCCTTCCTGAGTGCTGCTTTACCTCAGGCTCACTAGAATTGAAGGCATACTATGTACTCTTTGTTCCAGAGGGTATCTCAAGCAGGCTATGAGAATAGTATAATTATTCTGGAAGTAGGAAGATTTATCTCATATTATTCACATTTTACAGAACATGCTGATAACTACTGAGACCACACAGGTGACAAAGTTACAAAGAACATTACTTATGAGAGAGAAGTCCCAATTACATCAGAGACCTGAGAGAACAGTAGCTGAGATAAGAAAGGGTTTTAAAATTTTGAGAGCAGGTCCTAATGATGGTAACTAACATGAATCCCTGTGAGCAGAATGACATCTGCTAAGGTTCTAACAAAACAAGATAAATTCGTGCTCAAACTACCTGCATAAGGTAGCTTAGCTAGCTGGTTTGAGTGAGATATAGATTAACTGAGGGGAGCCTTTCAGACCCATGTTACAAGGTGGTTCTCAGCAATTAAAACTCAAATATTAGGTTATAGGTATGAGAGGATTATATGATAGCCCCAGTCTCCCCAATCCTCTGGTTCTGAATCTGTTACTTCTATTGCTATGCACCCCCTATTCCCTACCTAGTTAAAAAAAATAGGCTTGATCAGTTACATTGCATATTTACCTAGGATGAACATTTCCTTGTCTGAAGTCAGTTTAAAACCCTCATCAAGCTCACATCTTTAGTTTAATGGAGAGGCACAATAGTTCTACATCTCAAGTCACCTGGGGAACTAGATCTATGGAACAGAACTGATATCCACAGTTATTGCTGTACTTCTAATTATTGGTTTAAAAAAAGCTCTTGCTGGCCCAATAATTTAAGCAGTGTTTGGTTGGCTGAATTATTCTCATGAAAGCCTGCTAGTAGTCAACTTATGGAAGGGACCTAGCAGTCCTCCAATACTCATATTCTCTCATCAAAGGCTCTTCAAGAGAGGCTTTTACTAAAAACAGCAAAAGCAAGGATCCCCAGGGATATCATCCACTGCAACCAAGGTTGCTGAGGAACTCCCTTTCCAGAGGGTGGCATGTAGGCTCTGTATAGCCACTTCTGTATAGTTCTTTGTTTTCTTCCTCAACCCTGAGGAGGAAATGATATTTCTTTGTTTAGTTTTGTATCCCTTAAATGACAAAGGCATAATATTTTACACAAGCTACAGAAAAGGAAACTATTGGTATGAATGACCTGCTCCATTTTCTGACCTAGGAAAGTTCAGCTAACTTCAGGTAACCAGGTGTTTCTGTTTGCTAGGCTTCAATATCGCTGATTAGTGTGTTCTCAGTATAGTACAAGGCAGGTTAGAATTCCTGAGATGAAGAAATTCTCCCTGATCTACTGTGGGGGGGAGCGACAACACAAGGCATAACTATGCAAAGAGCGTAAGATATTCTGAATTGAGAGATTCTAAAGTACAAGAAAAGCTTAGAAGAAGTCAATGGGGGTAAAGGGGACATATGTAACACTTTCAACAATAAAGACTAAATAAATAAGTAAGTAAGAAAAGGTCTATTCCTTCACCCTTATTCCCCTTTCTCCTCTAGAAAGTACAGCAAAGAATACCTGCATGCAAATAAAGTGATAATTAAACCAATTAACATTTAGTTAGTTGTTAGAGGGAGTTGTGAGACTGTAGCAGTTGATATGTAAACACTAAGAGCTAATGGTTGGTTAAATGATTAATTATACACCAAATTTCTCAGTGCCTTTTTTCCATGACTGTACTACACAGCCTTGTATCCCTACTGGGAACAAAGAAGGTATCCTCACTTAAGAGACAAGTCTAAGATCTTTCCCCAAATTTGTAAAGGAAGCTTTGTATAATACAGACTTGAAAACAATAAACAGAAGGGCCAGAATCCAATTCTAACCCAAAATTAAGAATATGCTGGGATTCCAGTCAGAGTGGGAAAGTACCAGATTCCAAACAGAGGACCATGGCCCTGAGGGAAAAGGAAAAATGAATTCCAATTAGAGGTCACTGCTTTGCAGGTAAACAGTGGCAGATATAGTAGAGAGGGCTGTCTCCTCGTCCCAGTCACTACTGGGATACTCTGCTTCAGAAGGCTCTAGTTTGCTTTTCATGATGTTTTTTGTTTTCACTTGTTTCATGTAGGTGGAGAGAAATAAAACAACCATAAATACACCTTTCTTAAAAGTTACACAACAGACACTGGAAGAATTTTTAGAATGTTTGGGAGTAGTTAAGACTTTCTGTCTATATTTCTTTCAAGGCAGTATGCATAATAGCAAGTCAACTATCTGGCAGGGATATTGTCTTTGAGGAAACAGGACTCTATTTAACAGGAGTGTTTCTCAGAATGACATACCACATTCATTAATTTCAGAATCATCTAGTACTTCTTAAAAAACAAACAAATAGCCCTGACCAGTTTGGCTCAGTGGATAGAGCGTCAGCCTGTGGACTGCATGTACCTTGGTTGCGGGCACATCACCAGTAGAGAGTGTGCAGGAGGCAGCTGATTGATGTTTCTCTCTCATCGATGTTTCTAACTCTCTATCCCTCTCCCTTCCTCTCTGTAAAAAAATCAATAAAATATATTAAAAAATAAATAAAAACAAACACATTTCCGGGTACCATTCAAGTTATTAAATTAGAATTGGGGGCCCTGACCAGTGTGGCTCAGCTGGTTGGAGCACTGTCCCATACCAAAAGGCCTCAGGTTCGATTTCCAGTGAGGACACATATCTCGGTTATGAGTTTAATCCCCTGGCCCTGGTCAGGGTACATGCAGGATACACTCAATGTTTCTCTCTTTCCCGCTCCCTCTCTCTAAAAATCAATGAACATGTCCTTGGGTGAGGTTTAAAACAAAATTAGAATTATGGAACATGGGACTCAGTTTTTAAGATGCTTTTTTGGTAATTCTCATCTACACTAATGTTTGAGAGCTATAGTTCTAGAGGGCTCATAAGACATCAACCTGGACAACTAGTGGCACAGTAATAGTAAAATTACAGAACTAGTAAGACTTACTTTTAAAGGGGACATTTTCATTATACACTGCTCAGAGATGAGTACTAACAAAAGAGTAACTCTCCAAGAGACAATCTATATCTATGTCAAAGTAAAATGCAATTACAAATAAAACAGTTAAAATTATTTGTAATTGTTTGTAAATGACAGCAATGATATTTATACTTACTGAAATATGGTGTGCATACATTGGCCTAGACAGGAAAAATGCTGCATCATGGGGTGTATGAAATTCGTTACAGAGCACATCAATTGAAGGCACTCGCTTTATATAATCTTCTGTGCTTAGATTAGATGCTAAAAACCCACCAAACTGTACCAGGGTATCATGACACTAAATTTAAAAAATAAGACAAAAAAACACAAATGTGCTATCATTTTACAAAAACAACATAAAACATTTTCCAAAATGATTAAGGTGCCATTTAAACAATATTTTGATTAACAAGAATTTAAATTTGACAAACTGAAAGAACTTTAAAGACAATCTACAAACATAATCAAATTACAAAAAAGATGCCAAGGTACTGAAAGTATACTAATCTAAGGCTTTAAGATCAACAAGTTCTCAAGTTCCAAGTTATTCTTCATCACTTTTAGTAGCAGAATATATTTACTTAAATCACATATAACAATTTTATGTAGACAGAAGTCAATTTACTTGCCCTTAAAAGATGAAAACTTCATTTATAAAATATATGTGATCCTTTTTCCTTGTAATATAGTGACTGTTAAACACATTTTGTAAGTGAACCATGGATTTGGTGCTTAATATTTATAAATATATTTTATAAATAAAGATCATATCTACTTTGCAGTGACTGAAATTCCAGAGATTAGGAAAGATATGAGAGCAAACAACTTAGTTATCTACTTAATTGAAAACCTTATACATATTATTACATCTCCGAGAGCCACTGATTAAATATCATAATTTGCACAGATATAGCCCATTTCCAGAATGTCTACTTTACACTTCACATTAGAGCTGTTTCACACTCATATGTGCAAAATTACATTTTTTAGAGTTATAGAACATGCTATATTTGCCATTACTGGGATTTTTAAAAAATCAACATAAACACAAAAGCCACTTTAACTTGCCTGATCATAGAGCTTTCCCACAAGTTTCAAATGTTTCTCTCCACCTTCTTGAAAGATCACCCCATTCCTCTGCTGAGCCATAAGCAAACAGAGGGGAAGAGCAAGATCATGGTCCAATAATGCATCCTTTAATCTCTGGGAGGATTTTTTAGTGTTTCTTATCTGGCCAAAATAACCACCCTGCAAAAGAGAAGACATAAATTTACTTTCCCTTTCTTTGAAAATTTATTTTAATGACACTGTTACTAGTTATAGTCACTGACTTAGATAACTGTCACCTGCCTTGAAACTTCTGCCTATTTTCCATTTTCTACCATACAGTCTCATAAAAGACTAGTGGCCTGGTGCATGGATTCTTGCACATTGAAAGGAAATTAATTAGAAGAAAGATTCATGCGATATGCGACAGGGGGTAGGGGAGGCTGGGGGAAGGTCAATAGGGAAAAAAAAGGAGATATATGTACTACTATATGTAATATTTTAAACAATAAAAAAAGAGAAGAAAAAGAAAATAAAAAAAATAAAAATTACATGTCAAAATAGTATATATAATATCCTATCTAATAAAAGAGTAATATGCAAATTTACCATACCTCTGCTATACCCACAAGCCACGCACACCAGCCAATAAGGAGCAAGTATGCAAATTAACCCAACAAACATGGCTGCGGCCACGGAGCAAGCAGGAGGCTTGGGTTTCCCAGGCAATGGAGGAAGCCAAGCTTTCTGCACACCCTGGACTCCACTCAAGGCTACAAAGTTTCAATTATAGAAGATAAATAAATTCCAGATACCAGGGCCTCCACTTGGGTCGCCGGGGGGGTGTGGCCGGCCTGCAAACCACCACAGCCCCCTCGCCCAGGCCACTCCATGCCCCAAGGGAACCCCCACCGATCCGGGACACCCTTCAGGACAAACCAGCTGGCCCCCACCCGTGCACCAGGCCTCTATCCTATCTAATCCTATCTAATAAAAGGATATGCAAATTGACCATCACTCCAACACACAAGATGGCTGCCCCCATGTGGACACAAGATGGCCACCACAAGATGGCCAGCAGGGGAGGGCAGTTGGGAGGGACCAGGCCTGCAAGGGAGGGAAGTTGGGGGGGACCAGGACTGCAAGGTAGGGCAGTTGGGGGCGATCAAGCCTGCAGGGGAGGGCAGTTAGGGGTGACCAGGCCAGCAGGGGAGGGAAGTTGGGGGCAACCGGGCCTGCAGGGAAGGGCAGTTGGGGGGGACCCAGGCCTGCAGGGGAGAGCAGTTGGGGGGGCCAGGCCTGCAGGGGAGGGCAGTTAGGGGTGACCAGGCCTGCAGGGGAGGGCAGTTAGAGGTGACCAGGCCTGCAGGGGAGGGCAGTTAGGAGCAAACAGGCTGGCAGGGGAGCAGTTAGGCATCAATCAGGCTGGCAGGGGTGTGGTTAGGGGGTGATCAGGCTGGCAGGCAGAAGCGGTTAGGGGCAATCAGGAAGGCAGGCAGGCGAGCAGTTGGGAGCCAGCAGTCCTGGATTGTGAGAGGGATATCCGAATGCCTCTAGGATTGGGGCTAAACGGGCATTCGGACATCCTTCGAGGGGTTCCCAGATTAGAGAGGGTGCAGGCTGGGCTGAGGGAGGGACGGACGGACACACACACACACACACACACACACACACACACGCACGCACGAATTTCTTGCACCGGGCCTCTAGTAGTATTATAAAATTAAAATACAAAATTAAATTGTCAGTGCACGTTCATATGTACCGGCCGATCGGTTGGACAGTCAGATGGAAGTATGGTCGGTCACTTAGCCTTTTATATATATAGATTATTCTTTATTCGGTGTGGAACAGATTCAACAATAGAGTAACTATGTTCAGATTTATGCCAGTTAGGATATCAAGGACCACAGAAGATTTGATATTTATTTCCTTTACAGATGTGGTTTATTTCCCTTACAGACACCAGGGCAGCTTGAGGGGAACATATAAATCAAGAAAGTATTCCTTTTTCTTTACTTTGTTTCAGCTTTTTAAAAAGGTTAAAATATGCTCTGGCCAGGTAGTTCAGCCGTAACTGGTTTGGCTCAGTGGATAGAGTGTCGGCCTGCAGACTGAAAGGTCCCAGGTTCGATTCCGGTCAAGAGCATGTACCTTGGTTGTGGACACATCCCCAGTAGGGGGTGTGCAGGAGGCAGCTGATCGATGTTTCTCTCTCATCAATGTTTCTAACTCTCTATCCCTTTCCCTTCCTTTCTGTAAAAAAATAAAATGTATTTTAAAATATTTAAAAAAATATATATGCTCTGGCCAGGTAGTTCAGTTGGTTTGAACATCATCCAGAGATACCAAAGTTGAGGGTTTGATCCCTGGTCAGGGCACATACAAGGATCAATCAATGCATGCATAAATAAGTGGATCAACAAATCAATATTTCTCTCTTTCTCACTCTCCCTTCCTCTCTCTCTCTCTCTCTCTAAAAAAATTAATAAAAACATTTAACTAGCCCTAACCAGTTTGGCTCAGTGGATAGAGCATCAGCCTGAGGACTAAGGGGTCCCAGGTTCGATTCCGGTCAAGGGCATGTACCTTGGTTGCGGGCACATCCCCAGTAGGGGGTGTGCAGGAAAAAGCTAATCGATGTTTCTAACTCTCTATCCCTCTCCCTTCTTCTCTATAAAAAATCAATAAAATATATTTTTTTAAAAAACAAAAAAACATTTAACTAAAGGTTAAAATAACTAATAATCACAATTTTTAAAAGGAAGGTGTGGACAGTTGTGAGAGGAGAATAAGTATGGCTCTGATGTTTGGTTTATGTACTTATGTACTGTTTGGATTCTTTAACATGAGCATGCATACATTTCGAACTTAAAAAAAATCAATAAATAAAAATAGCAACTCTCACCTCAGCTTTTAGTTGCTCTCCACCAGTCATGGCCTCTAGTTGCTCCATTGTCATTTCCTCTGTAATTTCTATTCCTGCCATTTTTTGTACCACTTCTTTCAATATAAGCAGGTCAAAACTATTTAGAAAAAATAAGAAACAACCTATAGTTGAAACTTCAAACATAAAAGTGACAATATATTGTAACTGAGAACCCCTAAACTATTTGTACGTAAGTATGAGGAGAACGGGGTTAAAGCATTTTTTAAGGAAAAACTGCATTCCTAGAACTATACGAAAAACATTTGTTTACATTTATTTGAACATTTTACTTGGAAATAATGTCAAATGTACAGATAACATGGAAAGATAAAAATAGTCCAAAGCTTTACCCCAACTTCACCTATTAACATTTTACTCCTATTTGCTTTATCATTTGTGTTTTCTCTCTTTCCCTCCTCTCTCTCTACACATGCACAGACACACATTTTTTGAACCATTTCAGAGTTCATTTAGTATGTAACATCATTTAGGGGTACATTTCACCCCTAAAATTCCTAAGACTATATTTCCTAAGAGTGCATTTCCTAAAAATACAGCTATTCTCTTATATAACCACAGCAGTTATCAACTTTGATACAATACTGTAATCTACAGTTCATATTTCAATTTTATCAGC
Organism: Eptesicus fuscus; assembly: GCF_027574615.1. Lineage (NCBI taxonomy): Eukaryota > Metazoa > Chordata > Mammalia > Chiroptera > Vespertilionidae > Eptesicus > Eptesicus fuscus. The sequence continues at coordinate 119,364,111 of NC_072473.1, read as the reverse complement.
TGAATTTACAGTTCATATTCCATTCTTATCGGTGACCCAATAATGTCCTCCATAGCATTTTTTTAACCCTTCAGTATAGAATGGCCAATAAATGATTTTTATGGTATAGAGATATCTCTCTAAATAATCACACACACTTGTAAAGAATGGAGGGATGGAAGGAGGGAGGGACAGAAAAAAGGAAGGGACAGCCCTAGCTGGTTTGGCTCAGTGAATAGAGCGTCAGCCTGCGGACTGAAGGGTCCCAGGTTCTATTCCAGTCAAGGATACATGCCAGGGCTGCAGGCTCGATCCCCGGTGTGGGGAGAGGGGGGGCATGCGGGAGGCAGCGGATCAATGATTCTCTCTCATCATTGGTGTTTCTGTCTCTCTCTCCCCTCTCCCTTCCTCTCTGAAATCAATAAAAATGTTTTTTAAAAAAGGAAGGGGACAGAAGTTCCATGTTGTGGTATTTAAGCCTAACATGACAATTTAGTAGCCAGCCTTAAGCACATTTATTATTGTGCCCAACAGTTATACATTTTAATTCTTAAAGTTCAGGATTGTCGATGGAAATAATGCCTATGACTTCCAAGACCATCTTTAATTAGTTAAGTAATGAAGATAAAGTGAAAACATTCTTTCCCATAAAACAAATGCAGATATTTTCCCAAAGGTAAAGCTAGACATATCCAATACACAGAGTAATATACAAAGGAACAGTTTTCTAAGATTCTTTGTAAGTGCTTACTCTTTCAACTGGCCTTGTCTTACCTAAACATAGTTTTTGAAAACAAGAGGGCCCTCATGCAAATTAGTATGCAACAAGTCCCAATAAAACATTTTAATTTTTCTTTAAACTATCTTTTAATTAGATGGTCACAAAAACTATATTTACAATACAGAGAACTAAATTATAGATTTTAAAATAACATTATGTTCTCCTAGCCTATAGACACTAAAGAGTAAAATGCATAGGAATGGCCAAACAGATGAGCATAGCATAAGTGCTATATTCATAACATCCTGAATCTAAATATTTTTTAAATTTTCCCTAAACCAAAATAATAATGTCAAGAATTCCTTAGGTAATATTTGTTTGGAGTACCAGATAGCTTTACAGATTTTTTTGTTTGCTCTCTACCAGAAAGCTTCTGAAAACAATTTTCAGTTCTTTGATTCTAGTCAGTCTACTGCTGATAAGGTTTAATATACATACTAATTCAAACTCTAAGCACTGATATTGGTCCAGAATAAAATGATAAAACTCACTATTTATAAAGAAAGGAGGGTACTATTCAAAAGGTATGTAAGCTTTATGTCTCTCTAAATTTCAACTTCCAAAAATAATTGTGTTAAAGACACTATATAAACCCTCAAAATAAACATGTTCCTACCAAATGCTCAGTGTAAAGGCCAACTGCTGTCCAGCAGCATAATTAATAGTTTTGTCATAAAAGAATTTACAATATATCATATTAACCATTTATTCAAAAGCCAAACAGGTAGTCAAAATGAGTTAGTCTTTTTAGAGTTAAATATATAGCCAAATATTAATTTCTTTTGGCAAAAAAGTATTTATGTATTAAATTATAATTTATTTTAATTAAAGAATTCCACCTACATAAGTGAGCAACTATTCTACTTAAGCCTACAATCAACAAATAGTTTTTTAGGATAATAGAAATCTTAATATCCCAATGTCACCAGAAGCACTCTAATTATTGAATTTCATTTACATATAATTTGCTATGAATACCTTTTGCCCGCCTTTAGCTGATTAGCCACATACTGAAGAAGACCAGCAAGATCAATTGGATATTTACGAAAAACTGCACCACAGAAACTAGCCAGACCTATATGAAATTAAAAAAGGGCTTTTTAAAAACAATTCATAAAACAAAAAGTACAATATTGAATGTCATTTCTTCAACTAACTCAATTTCCAAAACAAAATGAGGTAAGAATAATTGTATTGCTGATGCCAATTAATAGAGTTTTATAATTGATAATAGCTAATATTTACTGAGGATACATATGCAAAACACTGTATTAAATAAGCACTTTATGTTAACTATCTCATTTAATCTTTATAATAATCAACTCAGGTTTGATGAAAATTTAGAACACAGATATAATGTATCTTGCGCATGGTCACATAATTGGTTATGAGGTAGAGCAGTGATTCAAATGTATATGGCCTGTTTCCAGAAGCTGTGGCCATGATAAAATCTTTCAGATTACTCAGTAAACTTGAATGGTCAACAAAACACCTGCTCCTCAAATGTTTGTTATGAAAAAAAAATTTTTTTTATCTAGGAACATGCTACTAGTTGTGGAGGGGGAAGAAAACAGGTAAAGCATTGCCAGACCAAGAAGGAAAATAAAAGACCAATTTTAACCAATAGTCTTTATCACATCATGAGTAGAGAGAAAATCCCAGTCAAGTTAAGAGGAGATCCTAGTAGAATCAGTTTATCTGTAGCCTTTTCGACCATTATTTGTTGAGCCCCTAAGGATAACGGACAAAACATAGGTCCTGCCCTCAAGGAGCTTACAGTCTAGTGATGGATAAAGAAAGTAAACCAAAATAACTATGAGGAATAAAATGTTCCATGGGAGTACAGAGGACAGACACCTAATTCTGACTTTGGGGTAAGAGCTTTAACAGGGAAAGCTTTCCAAAGAAGGTGACATCTAGGCTGAACTCTAAGATGTAGTGGAGGAGATGAGTGAGCATGGAAGGGTATTCCAAGTAGAGGGAATAATGTGAAAATGAGACATGGAAAGTGCAAGAACTTCAATATTAATGGAATATTGAGGAAGAGCAAAAGATGAGGCTAATACAGTGAGTAAGAACCTGATTTCCAAATAACTTACTTGTATGACTTATTAGATTGCAGACTTTAAAGGGCAATGGGGAGCTACTGGAAGATTCACCTATCAGACAGGGCAGGTTGAAAAAAAGGGGAACTGGCTGCTAGAAATCAAAGATACAAGACATTTTTTTAAAGGCTAGGGTTTTTTATTATTAAACAACCAAGTTTTTGTTCTTTTATTATGACTGAAACCTCAAAATGGAAATGAAAGAAGGGGGAGGAACCAAGATGGCAGCAAAGGTAAACAACTAAACTGCCGCCCGCACAATTTCAAAACTACAACTAAAAGACAAAACGTCTACCACTCAGAACCACGGGAAAGCTGGCTGAATGGAAGTTTTACAACTAACAAGGAAAGAGAAGGGAGCACAAATGCTGAAAAGCTGCGGTACGGAGGCGTGCGAATCGGGCTGATGGTGGGCGACTGGGCAAGTGGTTTTTCAACCCAAAGGGAGACAAGCTCCCGATTGCTCTGAAATCCAGTTTCTGGGGACACGCAGGGGACCCAGACGCCTATGGGGAGAAGGTAAACAACTAAACTGCTGGACTCTCGGTCATCAGGTCGGAAAGTGAGAGCGACTTTTATGCAGAGGTGCGCCCAGCATTGTTTCCTGCGCTGGAGCGCAGGACGCAGGGACTTGGAAACGCGGAAAGACAGAGACAACTGACGGCAGCCATCGCAGTTTGCCACGCCATAACCTAGTGACGCCCTGAGACCCCGCCCCGCCCCGAGACCCCGCCCCGCCCTGAGACCCTGCCCTGCCCTGAGACCCCGCCATGCACATTCTACAAACCCGCCCAGGCTCCACACAGCAGCTTTTGCAAATAAATGGCCTGTTCTGTGGAAGCTTAACCAAATAAACTGCAGCTCCAGTCAGACTGCTCCAAAACTGCCAAAGCCCAAGCAAAGAGGAGAATACTGTAGTTCTTGCTGTAGCTCCTGCTGGGTGGCCTCAGACAGTAGCTGACCTGCACCCCATTGGCAATCCAGAAACTAGTGTATCTAGTGGTCTGTGTGAGACGACACCAGATTTCAACTCCTCTCATAAGGGACACATTCAAGAGGCAGACTCAGTGAGCACCAAAGCCCCACTGGAACAAGTCCTGCTCCATAAACGTGTCTCTAGCACAGCAATTCTTCCGTTATAGACACAGGGGGTCCTCACAGCCAATTGGCCTGGAGGTCAATTCCTCCCAGTGATACCAACAACAATCAAGACTTAACTACAAGGCTGTACACACAGTCCACAAAGGGGTGCACCAAGAGTGTCCACCTCAGGTAACTGGGAGGCCGACCCGTTAAACCAATAGGATACCTAGTATACAAGCTACCCTACCAACTCAGGGAAGCAGCGAAATTGAGGAGACAAGGAAACAGATCACAAACGAAAGAAATGGAGGAGAACAAATGAATGGACATAGAGTTCAAAACCACGGTTATAAGGTTTTTCAAGAATTTCATGGAAAAGGCCGATAAATTTAATGAGACCCTCGAGGATATGAAAAAGGACCAACTAGAAATGAAACATACACTGACTGAAATAAAAAATATTATACAGAGACCCAACAGCAGACTAGAGGAACACAAGAATCAAGTCAAAGATTTTAAATACAAAGAGGCAAAGGACACTCCTCCAGAGAAGCAAGAAGAGAAGAGAATTCAGAAAGTTGAAGATAGTGTAAGAAGCCTCTGGGACAACTTCAAGCATACCAACATCAGAATTATGGGGGTGCCAGAAGAGAGAGAGCAAGACACTGAAAACCTATTTGAAGAAATAATGACAGACAACTTCTGCCACCTAGTGAAAGAAATAGACTTACAAGTCCAGGAAGCGCAAAGAACCCCAAACTAAAGGAATCCAAAGAGGACCACACCAAGACACATCATAATTAAAATGCCAAGAGCAAAAGACAAAGAGAGAATATTAAAAGCAGCAAGAGAAAAACAGTTAGTTACCTACAAGGGAACACCCATACAATTATCAGCTGATTTCTCAACAGAAACTATGCAGGCCAGATGGGAATGGCAAGAAATATTCAAAGTGATGAACAGCAAGAACCTACAACCAAGATTACTCTACCCAGCAAAGTTATCATTCAGAATTGAAGGGCAGATAAAGAGCTTCACAGATAAGAAAAAGCTAAAGGAGTTCATCAACACCAAACCAGTATTATATGAAATGCTGAAAGGTATTCTTTAAAAAGAGGAAAAAGAAGAAAAAAGTAAAGATAAAAATTATGAACAAATACATATCAATCAACAAGTGAATCTAAAAGTCAAGTGAATTAAAAATCTGAGGAACAGAAAAAACTGATGAACATAATAAAATCAGGGGCATAGAATGGGAGTGGATTGATAAGTCTCAGGGGGAAAGGGGTGTCTGTGGGGGGGTACGGGAAGAGACTGGACAAAAATCATACACCTATGGATGAGGACACGGGGGGGGGGGGAGGTGGGAACCGGGTGGAGGGGAGATATGGGGGGGAAAAAGGAGAAACAATTGTAATCTGAACAATAAAGATTTATTAAATTAAAAAACAAAAAAGAAATGAAAGAAGGGAGAATAGTTCCCTTAAGATTAATTCCCCTGCCCAGCCAGTGTGGCTCAATGTTGAGCGTCAACCTATGAACCAGGAGGTCACGGTTCCATTCCTGGTCAGGGCATAAGCCTGGATAGCGAACTTGATCCCCAGTGTGTGTGTGGGTGGGGGGGGGGGGCCGTGCAGGAGGCAACCGATGATTCTTTCTTATCACTGATGCTTCTATCTCGCTTTCCCTCTCCCTTCCTCTCTGAAATCAATAAAAATATTTTTTAAAAGATTAATTCCTCTAAAATAATAGAAGTGCATTTTCAACTCCCCAGTAATGCTTGCCCAATTCTATCATGGCCAATACTGGCCTCTTGAGTTGGAAAATGAGTAAGTAGTATATGAACCTCTTTACAAAGTCAAGAACTTGGACACCAGTAAAGAAGTTGAGTGGCTATTCTCAAGAGCTCTTGCCAATAGGCTCTTAGAATAGGTAAAGGAGCACACAGCATGGCAGTCATAAATGTCATCCTTGGAAAAAATAAAAATACTTACTCTGAAGCCAGCTTGAGATGGTTGTGTCATCATGTTTCATTCTCTCTTTTTCGGGATTAGCTAAAGCTTCAATGATACAATCTTTCACACATTAAGAAAAAATTTTAAGTGACTACATCTCTAACAAAGACTCTTAAAACAACAACAAAAATGCCGTATCTTGGGAAAAAAATACAATTGTTTGCTTCAAGTTATTGCAAATTAATGAAAACTACACTCACTATAGTATCAACTCTTCTTAGCTTTTTTCTATCTTTCAGCAAGCAATAGACCCCACCTATATCAAAACGTTCATACACTTGAAAACT